>NC_064931.1:205406390-206606390 GCF_023897955.1 Schistocerca gregaria | reverse complement strand
AGCTGTGTGCGTAATTTGAGGAGTGTTTTATATAAGGAACAGCAATTTATTTCTTAACAGTAGTAACTTAAATGATATTATTATGTAATTTTTGGTAGAAAACTACAGACGAAATAGTTACTACATGGCTAAAAATTTTAACCGATAACTTAACGCCACGAATGTACTTAGGCATACTACATGTAGAATGTTCTCCCACATATTCCCTTCTGTTTTAGCATTTCAGGTCTTGTTTAAAGAAGCTATGGCAAGTGCTGACAACATCACTACTGATGGTCTCGGATATGAGAGTGCTGATCGTCACACTGAGTGAGTGTTGCCATTTTTTTCGGTTTCTGTTCAACTCGTTTTCACATGCATGAGATTTCGTTTAGTGTATAAACACTGTAGAGTTACAAGAGGATTTGCGCTCAGCATCTTCACATACAGCCCTATAGTGCAACGTACGGCAAAATGAGGGCAACATGCTGGTGGCCGAGAGGTTCTAGGCGCTTCAGTCTGGAACCAGGCGACCGCTACTGTCGCAGGTTCGAATCCTGCTACGAGCATGGATGTGTATGATGTCCTTAGGTTACTTAGGTTTAAGTAGTTCTACGCTCTAGGGCATGATGGCCTGAGATGTTAAGTCCCATAGTGCTCAGAGCCATTTGAACCATTTGAGGGCAACATACGAGAAAATAATCTGTAGAATGATGTTTCTATTTTTTTAATTTCAGCTTGTACGTCATGTAGCCATCTCACCAGATTAGAATTTTTAGGCATGTTTTATATACTCTAAACACTTGATATTTTATATTCTTTTTGTTTTGATAACATTCGCATTGTTTCTTCACTTAATGTAGTTACTTGAACAAACTGAATAACAAATGCTACGCATGTCGTTAAGAGTCCTCGTGGTACCGCGACGTTCTTGCTCGATCCTCTGATTTGACGTTTCGGCATTCTTGCGGAGGCACATTTCTGGGAACTGGGTACACGCTTGGAGCAGCCAATTCTCGGAAGAAAGCCTCGGCAAGTAGGTCGTAATGTCTCATGAGAGCATCAACATGAATGACTCGGTACCAGTACCAACGAATTATTAAAACCGTGAGCAACAGCCACGAAATCCTATGTTCATATGAAACACAACGCACACGTCACCTCATTGCTACTAGTTATTCATTTCACTATATCTTTCACGGCTTGTATTCAGTCATCTTGAGAAGGTCAGTTTTTTACATTACTCAAGTGTATATGATGCTAATATTATAGCTTTTCTATACATTGTTGGGTGTCAGTTGCATAATGTCACTACAATTACGGAAAGAAATTATTGCCTATTATGGCAAATGTTGTCGTGTAATAAGTCTTGCTGATTCTACACTTCTACAAAACTATGTAAAGACGAGTTGTAGTTTAACTTTGTCACCAAAAGTCTAGAAAAGTTCTTGACCGAGTTACTTCAAAAATTTTCAAGATATTCTTATAAACATCCGAGAGAATATAACATACACATTTTTAATGTGTATGATATAAATTATATAAAACGGAAAGCTTTGTAGCAAAGTTCTCGGAAAACTGTTTATCAGTTAACTTCAATTTTTTACATGATAGTCTAATAATTGCTCGGAAAGATATAAACTACTTTTTTAAAAATATATACGATATGTAAATATAAATGTAATCTATACCGCTACACTACATGGACACAAGTCATAGTTTAACGTTGGTACCAGAAATCTCTGAAAGTTAGTTACCAATTTACTTCAAATTTTTGCATGATTCTATAACAAAAGTTCGGACGGACATGGCAAAACATATTTTAAATATGTACGGAATATAACTATTTATATATTTTACACATGAAAAATATTGCTAACATAAATCTCGAAAAGTTACTGACATGACTGCTTCAAAGTTTCACACGATATTCTAATAAACGTACCTGCAGGGATATGCTATATATATATATATATATATATATATATATATATATATATATATATATATATATATATATATATATAAAAGAAAGTTCTTGTTAGCGAAATTCGGTAAAAGTTCATGACCAATTTACTCCAAATTTTTTCACGTTACTATAATAAACCTTCAGACCGGCATAGACTTTAAATTTTTAAATAAATCTTGTGTATAAATATATTGTATATAAAGGGGAAACGTAGTTAGCACAAAAAAATTAAATTTTCCTGACCAAATCACTTCAAGGATTTATATCATACTCCAATAAACGCTCTGATGGAGATGGACTCCACAATTGGTAAATACATATGGTGTATACAAACCTTTATCTAACTTTGTTACCAAAAATTTCGAATAGTTTTCCAGCAATTTAATTCAAACTTTTACATAATACTGTAATAAAGGTACTTAAAGACGTAGCCTAAATGTTTCTTTTTTCTAATACAGTCTGCATGTTAATCTCTACTTCTATATAATGACAAGTCGTTGTTTAAAGTTGTTAACAAAAAACTCGGAATTTTTTTATTTCTTCACTTCAAACTTATGTACGATGCTTTAATAAATATTCATATGGACATATGATATATACTCTTAATAAATATAATACATAAGTATGTATGTAGTATATTAGGGTTAAACTCTATTACAAAAAAGTTTCGAAAATTTCTTGACTCGACAAAAGGGGAACGTAATTAGTGAGAATCTCAAAATGTTCTTGACTGATTTACTCGAAATTCGTACGCGATAGTCTAATAAACGATCAGAGGCGTGAGCTATATATATTTCTCAATATGTTGGGTGCATAAATATGTATTTAATTCACAAAGGGGAAACTTCGTTAGTAAGCTTCTGGAAAAATTCTTCGCCAACTCATTTCCTATTTTTACACGATACTCTAATAAAATTTCGGATAGATATTGGACTTATATTTTTTTGAATATATGTAGTATACAAATATATAATTACTACATAACACATTGTTAGCAAAAATCCCGAAAAGTTCTCAAGCGTTTTACCTCAGATACCTAAACGATACTCTATTATTATTCAGGCAACTATAGGCTATATACTTTTTAAGCAACAGAATGCAGATTTATGCTAAAAGCAACTGCGAGAAAGAAATTGCTGTGCTGTGTAAGTGTGCGGTTTAGTTTTCTTTCTCGCAGTCGAATAACTTCGTTGTTACGGCGTTTAAACCATTGGATATACTGTTTCTTCCGCATACACTCTATATATATATATATATATATATATATATATATATATATATATATATATATATATATATATATATATTGTAGGCACATTAGTGTGCTTATTTGTTTTCTTCGCCGTAATCAGTTTTAAGAGGAATGAGTAATGTCGTATTTATGCTTACCTACCTATCGTTAGAATACTATTATGTAGTCTTTATCATTCCAAACTTTGCAGTCCTGCCCGTTCACTGATTAAAACTGAGAAATACTGTCCTTGAAGACACTAGCCACGCAGATCCAGCAGCTGAAGAGGCCTTTCCTTTACCTCTTATACTAATGATCCCAAGCGATTTACCAATTCATTTTAAGTGAGTTCATTTTTCAATCGAGGCTTCGTTTGTGGAGACGGACAGTGAGTGGGGAATAAGGAGGAGATGGATAATGAGAGGAGGGAAGAGTAGGAGACGGTCAAAGACATGGGGAGGCAGAGGTCGACAGAGAGGCGGGTGAACAAGGAGAGTGGGACCTATAGCGATAATTACGTTTGACGCAGTTTCAGATTTCCTCATATTACATAGTTTCCATACCAATATACCAGCATGTTATTATTCGAGTGGGTTTCTATAGTACACTAGGAAAAAAATGAACTGTCAACAAACATTGCTGAATATTTTTGAGATTATTTAGGCAATCGTGTTTTTAAAAAATAGTATTGTTACTTCAGTAGTGTTCCGTCGACGTACCTGAATCAGTTAACTAAATTTTAACTACTGTTGAACAATATTTTGAGAAGGTAAATTATAAACAACATGATGAAGACTAACATGAAAGGGTAGGCATTTCACTTTCCCGATTTTCAGGGATGCTGCTGCACACGATCAACTAGCTGGAGAAATGCTGCCCATCGCTGATGCTACACTGCCAGATGAAACAGAGGGCGAGCCACAGCGGTACTACGAGATTGATGTGACTACAGAACAAGCTGTACTAGATACCCAGGGAACCATACAGCCAAGGTTCAAGGAAACAGACCGCAAAGACGTATCAAGATTAGTGCTGGAGTTAATTATTGAGATTACAGTGATTATTATCCTTAGGGATGTAGGAGACACAATGACCATTACTAATGTAGCTATAATCACTATACCCCTACGGAAAACATTCCACCATTATTTGATATCCCCCATTACAAAAAAGTATTTCAACGCCACTGAAGATGCTTAACTCCCATTCCTTTCTGTACCTATCTAATTTTGTCAGTCTCTATTCACTCTCACCTCCCCCGTCCCACCAAACGTACTGACACACACTCTCACAAACACACACACAACACAACACCCATAGACACACAGACAGACACACACACACACACACACACACACACATTCACGCACGCACACACACACACACACACACACACACACACTCACACATGCCCGCACATGCACACACATATACACCCACACGCACACATACACAGACACAACTTAACACACACACACACACACACACACACACACACACACACACTACCACAAGTCAACTGAATATGAAGTTAGTCGCAAACTAACACTTGCAGCTATAGTATAATTAGTGGTTTCACAAGAGGAGTAAAGAACTCCGTCTTGACAATATTAGACTTTGGATGTGTTGTTAACTATATGCAATTATCGCACAGTTACTTTTGTATTGTAATGACATTGTATTGGAATAAGTAAGGTAATCCTTTCAAGTTGCTTTGTATCAAATTTATTCTAATTAAATTAGATTCTAGAGTTTCTTATAGCATTTTTTATTAATTTACTGATTTCTTTGACTGGTGGACTTCTTTTATTACACTAATTATGATCCGAAGAGACATCAGACCACCAGGAAAATTTTGTTTCAAGGTGTAATAGATGAAATATTAGATTTTTAGCTAATTGTGATCACTGTATCATGGAGCTCCTCTTAAATCAGCGTTACACTGCAGTTAATGCGAGCATCAAAGAATTATATATGAGAACAGGGTAGCATAGATTGACAAAAAGAGAGACACCGCGTTGAAATTGTTTGCTCTGCATCAGTCTCAACATAAATTTCCTGTTTTTTTCATGTTTAATCTTTTCTCACTTCTGTTGTTACCATTGTAATATTTTGAAGTCTGTGTTCGTGAAACACTGTACCTAATTTCTTACGACATTCATTTCCTTTTCGAAGCTGGTGTCGTTTGAACGTCGTAAAAAGAGCAACTGTTGATATTGGTTAGTTATTTTACATTTAGTTTTAGGCTGCAAAGAGTCATGTGAGCTTACACTGTGGCTATGAGTCTTGGTAGATGGAAGAATGTTATCTGTGTGTGGTAGTTGTGATTATTTATTTCTAATGTAATACGATATCGTTTTAATTATGGCTGTTTACAAATCCTCCTGATCTTACTTTAGGGTTTTCGTCTCCAAATTCCGTCAGTCAGTAAGAAATTTAAGGGGCTAGTTTTGTTTAGAGACTTCAGTTTTATCTTACTATATGATTCTCCATAGAAAAGATTGCTAATTGATAGGTTTAACTCATTAAGTCTACCACAGACAGTGAAGTTCATAACCACAAAATAGTAAAACACTAGCATAGTTATTGATACTGTCTCAATAGTTCTTTAGTTGTGGTCATATTGTGATGAGGATGAATAATGGTCCGACAAGTCTTGATGCATACATATTACCACTGCAGGGAAAAAAAGCCTTGGCATCTTCCACGGTGATAAACAAAAGATATGAAAATATGAGTGTGCCAGCAAAGACAACTAGCAAGCTACAGCCTAGGCAACATGAATAACCGATGAGATAATTTTCCATAATCCTGCGTCACTTTATTCGATACCGGTTTCCTATTAAAATATCGCGTGAAGAAATATACGTAGTATTAATAAGTAATGCATTTGGATGATTGTCGTGCTATAAGAGATAATTTGGGGAATTTCTCAACAAACGACACCGCAAAAGATATGATGGACGTCACTAGACAGTCTAAAATACGCTTCACACCAAGACAATTGGAGGCTTTCGGAACAAGGCTACTACTACGCATTTTGTTCTGGAATAATTTATCATTATCAGGCTCAGGCGCTCCAGCAACTCAAGAAAATTTAGAGTCAGCAGTTGAGCGAGTACATTGTTCCTAAGTGCGCCATTTAGTGTGATGAAAAATCTAGGTACACACAACACGGTTTCCGAGACAGACCGCAGATTAGCGCAGTACCACCACGACTCATCTCTGGCCGGCGCAGATTTCGTCTGGCGGATCGCACAGCGAACGGGACATCCGCCCTCAACTTGCTAGCAGCTGCTTTCAACCCTAACAAAATATGGCCCATTCGATCAATCAGATGACTCATAGCGTTCCCGTTTGGATCTCTGTTATGGGCTGATAATTTTTTAACATTCGAGGAACTTTTTCTAAGTGACAGCCAGTGTAAAATAACACCCTGGTCTGTAAGGAAAAAGAACAGAGATTTATTAGAGACGCCGAATGGTATGCTGTGATATCAGAAAAGACTCATAGAGACTTAATTTCGGCTGGAGTAATAACTTTGTAAGGCTCCAAACCCATACATCGCTACGAATTTGTATGCTATACAACATGTCAATATATCTATTGAAAGGGCTTAAATGAAGGATGGTAAAACTAAACAGGTTTTAAACGTATCTTGCAGTCCGATACACGAGGAACGGTACGGTTTAGACAATTGCACACCACTGCATAGATGCAATGGTAGATGGGACTCAAATATGTCGTATCTGGATCTAAATGGGGTAGTACGAAAAAAGCGAAACATGGCTAAGTTGAAGGGAACGGAGATTACTGCGAAAACACTAACGCCAAACGTTGCAAAAGAAAAATATGAGAATGATCATTATTTGACCGTCTGAACATTCCAACATTACGAAGAAAACGGGAACGGCTTACACCCCCGCACGTTTATACATCATTTCAAAATCGATTTACCAGAGCATTGGCCACTTAGCGACAAACTTGATTTCATTTGTGGTTATATGGAAGACGCAATAGTGGAAACCAAGCGAAGTGTAGCTACGAACTGTCAGTCGTATGAACAATTTAAGTCTGCCTTCCGAAGCGATACTGCTCCGTGGAAACCCAAAATAGGATTAAGTATGAACTTTTAGAGAAGGAGTCATTTGAAAATTCGGGAGAAAAGAAACCAGTTAGATTTTTTGAAGAAATGACGAAAAAGAATCAGTGTTTAGACAATCCATAGAGTGATGGGGAATTGATACGTATGTGCAGTGAAGTTACCCTTGCGTTACCAGCAATCGTTTGTTGGCAGAGCAGGAGATAATATACAGGCATTTACAGGAATGTTAAGAGACCTGAATTCATCTTCAGTGAGGATGACGCAAAGAAACAACGTGCAGTGAGAGAAACCAATGCTACCGGGAATAATAGCAACCGATTGGTCTTTAATAATGTTTACAATGGTAATAGTAATGTTGGAAAAGGTAATCGTTTTGGGAAGAATAGTAATGGCCCATGGGATAGTACCTATGGTTTTGGCAACTCACAGAGGTCAAACAATAACTATGGCTTTCGTGAGCCGTGGAATTACCAAAATGGCCTTGATTCCAAAATTTATAGTGGTAACTATAATTCGCAATATGATCACCGTGCGAACGAAGCTGGGAGACTTAAAGGTTTTCCACCACAAAACCTAAATTATTCGACCGAGCGAGGTGGCGTAGTGGTTAGACACTGGACTCGCATTCGGGAGGACGACAGTTCAATCCCGCGTCCGGCCATCCTGATTTAGGTTTTCCGTGATTTCCCTAAAACGCTCCAGGCAAATGCCGCGATGTTTCCTTTGAAAGGGCACGGCCGACTTCCTTCCCCATCCTTCCGATGTGACCGGTGACCTCGCTGTCTGGTCTCCTTCCCCAAACAACCAACCAACCAAATTATTCGGTTGGAACTGGAATGCCTAGAATGCATCAAGATGGGGAGATTCGGACTTCAGCAGGACAACACACGCGAGATGAACCAGTATAGGAAGTCGAGCTGAGGCCACGAAACCCAGGTAAAAGACAGAATTGACGAGATCAACTGTACGAAGACCAATCACAAGAGATTCAGTGGCCAAATGATGTTGGTTTTATAATTAAATATGTAAATAGACTAAGCTTTGATCAAAAAGATTCTGAAGTAGGTTTAGGGGATTTTTATTTAATCGTGTCACAAGCATCGTACATAAAATCAGAATGATTTACACGTACATATCAAGTACATAACAAATACAAAAAGAGTATAAAATATACAGATATATAAGCAGGGCCAAGTAGTTTTTTATTTTATGAAGTCTTGGACCAGAACCTGGCAACGTCCAGCGCCTCCGGAGTGGCACTCATCAAATGCTTCATGGTGCATGTGTTTGGGCACAGCACACACTGCGTGAGGTGGGTGGTGGGTTGAGTGTGTCCACAGTCACACAGCGCCGATTCATTTGAGAGTCCCCATTGGCGCATATTCTCTTTGGAACGTGTGACACCACAGCGCAGCCTATTAAGAGATTTCCATGTCATCCATCCTTCCATATGGCCGGGAGGGAGTTCTTCGTTTGGGACTAACCATTCCCCAAGGTGCCGTTTTCTTCTAGCCACATTGCCAACCTCACATGCTGCGGTGACCCGACGATGTTTTCTGCTGTGTGCAGGAAGCTTTTTCTAGATTTTAGTCGACGGCGGGCTGGCTGGTGTTGGTAGAGTGGGTGGGAAGGTGAGGTCAACGCCTTTGTCTTTTCCTTCCTGGCCGCTACTTTCCTTCTAATATCTGGTGGGGCCACGCCTGCCAGTCGGGGTTGGTCTCAGACAGCCTGTGATGATGCGGCAGGACTCATTAAGCGGTATGTCCACTTGTTTGGCACGGCTGGAATTGTACCACACTGGACACGCGTCCTCCGCTGTTGAATAGCACAAAGCAAGAGCTGTGGTTCTCAATAGTGGTTTAGACTTTAGGCGATGATCAGATACAAATACCAGACAACTGACTGGGAATCGTCGGAGGATGAAGAACAAGAGTTGTTAAACAGCTAATCTAGGTAGCTGTACAAAACTGATGATGACCAAATTGTGGAGGATGTAGTTCATTATACGAAACCGAGAGAGAAATGTTATGCCAAGAGGATAATGCGCCATTGGCAATACCAGAATTGATACCCTAGTCTGATGGTATATATAAAATTCAGATGACAGTTGCTAAGAGCAGCCGTGCGGGGTTAGCCGAGCGTTCTAGGGTATTGCATTCATGGACTGTGCGGCTGGTCCCGGCGGAGGTTCGAGTCCTCCCTTGGGCATGATTGTGTATGTTTGTCCTCAGGATAATTTAGGTTAAGTAGTGTGTAAGCTGAGGGACTGATGACCTTAGCAGTTAAATCCCATAAGATTTTACACACATTTTGAATATTTTTTTTTTGCTAAGACTTATGACGAGAATAAGGTGACTGTAGCAAACCAATGAGAAATGCAGACCCAACACACTGACAGGTCAAAATATACCTCGATAGAGGAGGCGTTAATGCATGAAAAAGTAACTAAAGCTCCTCATTTTCTGCAATCGATCGTTCGGGTTGAGATCGGTGGCACGGTTGTAGATGCCATCCTTGATATGGGAAGCGAAATGACGGCGATTTCGGAAAAACTTTTTGAGAAATGTGACACTGGACATGCGCCACCAGTGATGTTAAAGTTAAGGGACCGATTATGGGTGCGTCGGTGGTGATTACTAGGCAAACGCGCGTAACATTTTCCTGTCACGGGCAAAAATAGAAGCGAACATGGTAACTGTGCCGAAATTATCTGTGCCCATAATCATTGGAACTGATTTCATGTGTCAAAATTGTGTCACACTCAGTATGGACGAAGGGTATATGATGCTCGGGAAGGTACGTCTTACTTTTGAAGAAAAACTCAGACATGAAGAGATGCCAGGTGCTTACAAACAACTGACCATGCAACTGGATCTGTATTAATCGGAGGAGGGACTTCCACGGCATTGGTTGGGCGAACGAAACAGTACCTGCGGATGACGAAGTAATGGGGGAAATTCATCAAGAAATAGGTAATAATTTGCGACAAGTAAGGGATATTTCAGATACAGACAGTATTACGGCAAAATGCCTAGGTGTTTCTATCAAAACCCGGTGCCACTAAAAATTTTCAATACTGCTTCAAGGCTAGAGATCACAAGCCTTACACTATTCCACTGTGTTACCGGAGACAAGTGTTTTTAGAATTACATAAGATGTTAGATGATGGAATTATTGAAACTCCAATCTCAACATACAACAGTCCATTGCAAATTGTGGATAAGGAGGAAGGACGCATTAGGTTGGTCATTGACGCACGACAGATAAATCCCACTATCGTTCCTGAGACGGATCGCCCAGAGAAATTGGAAGAGCGTTTACAAAAGTTCTTTGGGGCCAAGATTTTCTCTTCCCTTGATTTAAGGGGTAGTTTTTGGCAAATAGAACTAACATCTGAATGTAGAAAGTATACGGCTTCTATCGCATTTGGACGAAGTAATCAGTTCAAAAGGCTCTCTTTCGGAGTGAACATGTCCTCTGCTAAGAGGTTTAGGAACGGCATTGGTTAACCTAAAAACAGGAGAATCATTGGCCTTGCACCATGTGAGTCGCTTGAAATTGTATAAAGGGTAAAACAACATATAATAACTCCACAGGAAAAGCTAGTTGTATCAATTACCTAGATTCCAATAAGAGCAAAATCTAGAAGTCAATGACAAGTAAAGCTAAGAAAATCCATACAAATAAAAACTTTTAATTTGACTTATCTCAATAAAGTAAGTTAGTTAACTTTGTCAGTATATCAAAACGATACTTGTGAAGGAAAAACAATAAAACAAGAACTAAAATAGCTCTTCCTCAAACGAAATGTGTTATGGGGAAAGAGTAGAAAGAAAGGAGAAAGATAGAGATTAGCATGTGGATAGTTTGACGAAATAGTAGTACATTTTCTGTTAAAATGTAGTGTGAAGTAGAAAGAATTTTTTTTTTTGTGGATGAAAGAAAGCCAAGAATAAGGAAGAAAGTAAAGAATTAGCTAAGAAGTAGATATTCATTTGTGTTTTGTTCCGTCGCAGATGGTGAAGATTTGGTTGAGTGGATAGTTTGGAGGACAATGAGGAGCATTTATCATTTATGAAAGGTATCACAAGTTGCTATTAAAATGAGATGTCAGGGAAATAAATATAAAAGATTGTTAGGAGATAAGAATTAAAAGAGAGAATTGAATTATTAAGGAAAGCAATAAACATGTTATTTCTTGGAAGGATGTAGACAGGGGGACGTGAGTTTAACACAGGGATGAATTCAATAATTAACAGTATTATAGGGGGAGAAGGTAATACAAAAGTTTACTGTTCAGAAGAAGGAGATAGAGATAAATAAAACTGAGAAAAATAAGCTTTAAAGCAATTCAATGGGACAGTGGCGAAAGTTTTGAAAAAGTAAAGGGGACACATATTGTACTCTGAAGTTCTGTTACAGCTTAGGCCGAAAAGAAGAGATTGCAAAGAAAAAGACGCTAGAGTCGGAGTCAAGATGATGTACCTGTAGTTAGATGAAAAACAGGCTTAGTAATACACTAACTTTCATCACCATCAATTTTCCTCTTACTATCTGTCGTGATGAAGATGATGAAACCACAACCTTTATACTAAGAGGAAAAGAAATTGTACATGTAGAATGAGGATAGATGTTGCTGTAGTAAAAAAGATGTAAAGTTATGAAGAGTATAACAAGGAGAATCTTTTTTATAGTTTAACTACGGAATTTTTGTAAAGTCTCTTAGTAGTTTAGTGTTTGTAAAGCTTGTGATGTATCTCAGGGGAGAAACGGTTGCGATAAGGTAGGTAGTAATTCCATGTAAATTAGAGAAATTTGAAGATGTGAGATGTGTGTACAATGTAGTATTATACATGACGTCATCAAGCACGATGCATCATAATTCTGGTCAGATCGACAGCAGAACTGAATAGAGCGGTTAGTCATGAGAGGAAGGAACATTGAGTGTCATTTCCACGAAAGGAAATGCCGTGGTGGAAGCAACAGTCAAAGAGAATAACACATCTGGGCAAAAGAACGGGAAGCTACGACGAATCCTGGATACAGTCAACATATACCATGACACGATCTTTATTCATGTGAAAGTCACATGAGAGCTTTAGAACAACATTTTTGCTAAAGTGCTAAGTACGTAGCACTCCTGTTGCAAACTGTTTAGAGCAACATAAGGAGATATGTTGGCTGTCCACCAAAACGGAAAGACGGCGGACATGTTACATCAAGAACGAACGAATGTTTGAATTCACCGGAAGAAGAAGAGGAGCATTTCTGTTACTCAAGATACAGAATGGCTGAAACTATCGTCATACTATACGGAATCCAGCAACTGCAAAACTTTCCCTGAACACTCATGGGAATAAGCAAGAGAACGAAGGAAGCCTGTTCAATCTATCCTGATGAAGAACCTGATACAATAAAGGGTACACAACGATCTGAAATGAAATACCATAACAACGGATTATACAATAATGAGGTTAAGCAGGTCTTAATTCTCAATTCCTGGTCCAGAGAAGAAAGAAGGCACAAGTGAGTAGATAGAAAGATGCAACAAGAAAAGAAGTTTCAGCACAGAAGATTAGGAAGGAAGAAGAGCCTGAACCAGAGGAAATCAAGAAACCTTTCTAAATCACTTCCCATACAAGACTATTATTGCATCTACCTACCAACAAAAAAATCAATTTTAACTGTCCTAGCAATACAAATGTCCGATATTCCTTATGATAGATTGCAACACTTTCAAATGTCACACTGAGAGATGGGAGATGACTGTCTGTATACAATACACGGGACGAATTAACTACCGATGGATTGGTATAAAGATTCGGTGACTGACGAAGAATTTAAGTTTATGCTGCTAATAATAGATCTCTAATTTAATTTCGCCATGGGTACATGCGCAATGGAACACAGGCAACCAAGTATGCACCATACATGCAAATCTTGTGCAATCTTTCTCACTGTCAACCGCCATCCCATGCTCAGAGGAGACACGCCGAGGCGCAGGAAAACGAGAATGGCGACTTCAATGAAATACGTTGAAGATATATGAGAAACGACTGTCTGTGACAGACTATTATCACATTAAACAGAAAAAATAGAAAATTTTACGAACACAAGACGTTTGTTGTTGTTTAAAAATATTTAAGTTTTGAAGAGTTTTGTGCAAGAAACAGATTTTTGTTAACAATACTTTTTAAGTTTTTTTAACCTTGACGCATCAATAATATTCTCTTGTATATCATATTTTACAGCACATCTGAGTTAAGAAAACTAAATTTTGACATTTTCTTTGGAGGCTGAGGTTCCAGTATGTAATGTTTTTGTTAAAATGTAGGTTATGTAGAAGAAAGGGTTTAGCAATTTCATGATGCTACTTCAATATTTACAAGGTAATTAGTAGGATTAGAAATTTAATATTTTTGTAAAAGACCAATTGAATTCTTCTGTAAAGTTAGAATGCATAATTTTAAGTTTTTTAGGGTAATATAAATATGTTGGTGAAATGGGATTGTGCTTGTAAGGTTATGAGAAGGGTGCTGTTAAGCATAAATTAAGTTAAGAAATCATTGTGAGAAATACAACTTTCTTGAATTATAATTGACATGCTAAGCTAAGGTGGAGAATCAGACGTAAGTATTGAAAAAGGGGAGGATAATTTTAAATGAAGGTCTCCTCAACTTCAATACATTTCCATCATAATTTAACATTAGTCTTGATGTAAAAAAAAATCTGTCTCAAATTCAAAAATTACAAGTAGTAAAAATTTATATCAGATCTCTAATTAGTTTAATTTTAAAGTTAAAATATAGACAATTATAAAATAGAAAAAGTAGGGATACATGTTATTTAAATGATTGTATTAAATCAGAAATTAGTAAAAACCTGTTAAATTTTGGAAAAACATTACTTTAGTGCTCAAATCAGTAGTATACAGAAAATCAATTGCGGTGGAAAAATAACGAAAAAGAGACTAAAAGAACAACTGTTTAATTATGCCATATTAAAATACAGAATTGGTAAATATAAATATATAACAATTGCTACAGTCAGCAGCTGAAAACAATTTTGCACTGACTTCAATCAATTTCTCAACCGTTGATTGACCCAGCGCAAAACTGAACATGGAAGGAGGAGGATATGTATGGTGGCAGACTGAATGGATGTCAGTTTCACACCCTACATGAAAGATTTTATATGTTGTAACAAGTAGATGAGTATGTCACCTGACATACTTTGGTGGTTATGAGCAGATTTGGGGGTAGACACAAGTTGCGCCATCACAGCCCAAATAGAATGGAACTCTTTTAAAAATGGGTTGGTGACCGGTGGCGAGGGGGAATATGAATGCGCCAGACGATACAGTGAGGAGAGAAGGTTGAGAGCCAGCACTGTCTGCTACAGAGAAATTCTTTAGGAAACTGCGTGGGAGAATTTCCAGATGGGTACAAACAGACCAGCGGCGCAGGTGATCACGTGATATGCCTGTGGTGCGCTTTTGACGTTTGTGTGTAACTTTTAGGTGTCAGGAGGGGGCACCAATTGTCCAATTGGCTGGAATAAACTCAGAAGGAGTAGAAATGGGATAAATTTCGAAGCAGTTTCAAGGTAAGCCCTTTACGATTGGCAGAGGTAGTTTCCACAAGATGAAAGGAACATTCTCATTGGTCTGGAAAAGCTGTGACGTGAAACACGAAAGGACACCGTAGGGTGACAGTTTGCTATGAAAGACAACCAGACCGAAAACTTCTGGGAGTCTCCTTTTAAGAACACGGCGTATCACGCTTTGTACGGCTCCAAAAGAGGAATTTTGGGTGAACTCTGCATTCACTTTGGCTGACATCCAGCTAGAAATTAGCTGAAGAGTCATTGAGCTCCAACAGTGGAGAAATGAAACAGCCCCGTAGTTAATTGTTCTAGCGAGAACTGAGAGGGTGTTGTAGTACACACACTGCTCCATCTATGCATCTGTATGTCGCCATATTTCCAGACCAGGGATGAATACATGTATTATCGCCTAATGAGAAACATATGACAGTTCCTGCTGATAAAATCAGTAAAGATTTTGATTAGCTTTTTGTAGGGTTTTCAGAGGGCGAGAGCAGGCCTGCTGCCAACAGCTCATCGCAGCTAAGGTAAATGACGCTAGCAGGGGTGTAAACTTGTTAGTTCACCAGTTTGCGACCACTGTGAATCGGTTGCTCATCTTGTTACAAAAACTAACAATCTTCCGTAGACTTGATTGTCATCCTAAATAGTACAAAATTTATAACCGGACTCGGATGATTTGTCATAATGTTGGCGAACTTCAATTTAAATTTGATATTGTTGTGTTCAACGTAATTTCGGCTTAAGAGGGTGTAATGCGTTATCTTAACAACTGCCCTAGCATTGTCATGTAACAAACTATGTAAATTCGTGTAATTCTTTAACAATAATTCTGAAATTAAACAAATTGTGTACGGCTAAACACCAATGTATTCTGTCCTAGAATAACGGTGTACTCCCAACCCCAGTCACTGGTTCTAGAGACGCTAATGCACTCACAGGTTGTTTTTGCTGATGTATGACAAACTAGGGACAGCATAATAAAATTCCCGAGTCCTCCTCATAACAGCCGCTTTACCAGCGCTAAGATGCATGAGTGCATTGCGAAAGCTGAGGTCTGACAGTGGCAATTCACCATTCAATAAGTGAAGGATAATGCACTTCGGAATTTCTTGCCCGCTCCCACACGATAACAATGACATCATTCACAGATCTGTCTGCCAGATGTAAAATATTTATCTTCCAAATGGGGCATTAAAGATGTACCCACCGCAGGACGTGATTAAGACTCATTAAAACAGCACATTGGTCAGTAAAGACGACAGGAATAACATCAAGTGACCAAAGTTGGCTACATAGGGAAGCGATCCAGTGGACTACTAGAAGTAGTTGTAAAATCCGTATACAGCACTAATATGGAATATCTGCAGATCCAAGAATCCTGTAGATCCAACAATAATTTGGAGCCTCAACCACAGGATGTAAAACTGAGTTGATATCTCCTTTCATTAAAATTTTTTGCTGTCTTAGACGAAGTAAACAAATGGCATCTTCCTTATAAAAGCCCGAGCGGTTATATGAACGACCAAGTCCAGAGGAAACATAAACAAAAATTAAGGTGAGATCATGAAAACTACACGTTATACCCCAACCACTGCCAAGCATTCGAAGTCCGTCAACTATAGTATATACTGTCCCTATTAAGCACAGCCATGCCAGTAGAGCATCCCGGTGCAACGGTAAAAAAAAAAAAAAAAAAAAAAAAAAAAAAAAAAAAAAACAACAACCAACAACACAGAGACAGAAGACACCAAATAATACTTCTCGCAAACACACATCATCTTGGGAATCAGAAGTAAGCTGTAGGAGCGCAGAAGTCGTAATGGAGAGCTTATCCCTTTCACATAGCGGGTAAGAAAAGTACACGCCTGCATTAGTTAACACATGTAAGAACTGAAAAAATAACTGAAAAAGAATTTACACATCACGATGCGCGCTCCACAACACCGGCAGATGTAGGAGATGAAGCTGCAGGATTTGAATCCTTCTCACCGGAAGGTGCTGATTCTATAACTTTTTTATTTTTATTTTAGGAATGTCGCTGTTTGCTCAGGTTGAAAACGCCGTTTCACATAGTGGGGCTCCTCGAGGTCAGCTTTGGAAAGGGGTTGGGGCGGATGGATGTAGCCATCCCCACTCCACTCAAGGGTATGTGAGAAACACAGCCAGAAGCGATGAACATCATCATCAGAAAAAGAAGAGCCAGGCAGTGCCGCTGCGTGTGAAGCTCTCTGCTTCATCTAACTAACCGGAAGAGAATCCGTAGTACCCTTGTTGCCCCACTGTGTGAGAATTAGTAAGGGATGGCACTACACTGGAACATCATTGCCGCCCGTGGTGGCCGAGCGGTTCTAGGCGCTTCAGTCCGGTACTGCGCTGCTGCTATGGTCGCAGGTTCGAATCCTGCTTCGGGCATGGATGTGTGTGATGTCCTTAGGTTACTTAGGTTTAAGTAGTCTACGGGACTGATGACCTTGGGTGTTAAGTCCCATAGTGCTTAGAGCCCTTTGAAGTATTTAGAACACTATTAAATCCAAATAGCAATCGATGTCCGCGTTGAATTATCGGAACACACCGAAACAGTCATCTCTATGAGTGGAGAAGAGGACACAGATGCAACACTCACTTCAACATCAACAGAACAAGCCACGTCATCCCTGACGAAACAAGAACCGTAATTAATGTCAGTATTCAAAGTACCACAAGTACCACTACGAGAAGAAGCGCTGTTCAACATCACCTCCGTCAGGCAAAATCTGAGAGGGCTGACTTCAAAATTTTCTCCATCCCGGCGTATAAATTGTGCTACCAGTCCAGGCACCTTAACAGCAGCAGGGCCACGTCTAAACGTGTCGGTAACGGCACAAAGTCTCGAGAAGTGCGGCATTATGTCTCCACAATGTCCTCTAAAGCTGCAGAAGTAGACAGCAATTTGTAGAGACACTACTTCAGCTACTTACAACGGACGCCGTTTCTCATAGGACGACGTTAAATACGTAACACGTCGCAAACAGTTGGATATGAAATGGCCACTTTCTTTAAAAAGGAAACAGGTTCCTTCTAACCCTGCATGCATAGCATGAACCTGGTAACCACAAACATTCATGTGGGAAGAAATATTTTTTGAACAGACATTTCTACAGCTCGAATACCACTGTAACATTGCAAGCGATGCTGCGCTCATCAATGCCACCATAACAAATGAATCGCCCACTTCAAATGGAAGACTGTAAACTCTAACCGGAATATCCTGTATCGCGGCGTTTGCAAGGACTAATCTAACGGAACCATCACGACGTGTATACATTACTTGAGAACCTACCTGAGAGAGAAGGCGGTCTCCCTGCAGGGAATCTTTGAAACTTCACAAAAAATACACGCAAATCAGAATCAAACTAAGCCTTACCCCTACAAGGAATATTCTTGAAAACCCCGACAGACATGATTTCGTGGGTTTAGAACGCCACCACAAGAGCACAAACCAACAACAAACTCAGCTAGGTAAGGACAATGCGACCAGCCGTTAGACACACAAGACTGAGTAATCCCAAATTCGACACACGCACTGCTGTGGTACAGGACGACGTAAGTACAAATTGCCCTATCGAAGCACAAGGCGGAACTAGGGGTACCTCGAAGACGTGGTTGGGGAACGTCTGCAAGAACTACGACATCTTTTTATGGTGTACGCCTAGTCCTTGGACGACCTCTGTCTATTAATTGTGTACGAAGATTACCGCTCTCCGGAAAGCGTTGCTCCAGGCAACAAGAAACATTCTTAGGAAACACCCAGCACAAAAAATATATCAATCCATTCATTGTTTGTCTACTCCATTGAAAAGCCATAGTTCATGAACTTGACAGAACCAGTTGTAGCTGTGCACTGCACAGTTAGTAGATACATGCATCCAGTTTAATGTTATGTAGGAGGCTACTGTCACGTGAGAAAATGACGTCCCGCTTGTAAACGACGAGAACTAGGGAACGAACAACCAAACCAGAAAAAGAAACCTGACAAGGATTCGAAGCACAGTTCCGTGATGTGTGTTGGTTTGATGTCCCAGCAACCTACTCAGTGAACTACTATGACTGGTACAGCTTTGTGTGCTGATACACGTATCTCTGTAGATGAGATGAGATACACAATGTGACAGTGATGCTAGCTCCTCGCTTTCAAACATGTGTTTTCAATTTTCATAATATCCTCGATCTGATTTTGCCTTGAATCTGGATGAGGAATCACATGCAGCGTATACAGGGTGGTCCACTAATAGTGACCGGGCCAAATATCTCACGAAATAAGCATCAAACGACAAAGCTACAAACAACGAAACTCGTCTAGCTTGAAGGGGGAACCATATGGCGCTATGGTTGGCCCGCTAGATGGCGCTGCCGTAGGACAAACGGATATCAACTGCGTTTTCTAAATAGGAACCCCCATTTTTTATTATATATTCGTGTAGTACGTAAAGAAATATGAATGTTTTAGTTGGATCATTTTCTTCGCTTTGTGATAGGTGCCACTGCAATAGTCACAAACATGTGGGCCACAATTTTAGACGAACAGTTGGTAACAGGTAGGTTTTTTAAATTAAAATACAGAACGTAGGTACGTTTGAATATTTTATTCCGGTTGTTCCAATTTGGTACATATACCTTTGTGAACTTAACATTTCTGAGAACGCATGCTGCTACAACGTGATTACTTGTAAATACCACATTAATGCAATAAATGTTCAAAATAATGTCCGTCAACCTCAATGCATTTGGCAATACGTGTAACGACATTCCTCACAACATCGAGTAGTTCGCCTTCCGTAATGTTCGCACATGCATTGACAATGCGCTGACGCATCTTGTCAGGCGTTAACGGTGGATCACGACAGCAAATATCGTTCAACTTTGCCCACAGAAAGAAATCCTGGGACGTCAGATCCGCTGAAAGTGCGAGCCATGGTATGGTGCTTCGATGAGCAAACCGCCTGTCATGAAATATGCTATTCAATACCGTTTCCGCATCTAGTGGTCGTGCGGTAGCGTTCTCGCTTCCCACGCCCGGGTTCCCCGGTTCGATTCCCGGCGGGGTCAGGGATTTTCTCTGCCTCGTGATGGCTGGGTGTTGTGTGTTGTCCTTAGGTTAGTTAGGTTTAAGTAGTTCTAAGTTCTAGGGGACTGATGACCATAGATGTTAAGTCCCATAGTGCTCACAGTCATTTGAGTCAATACCGCTTCAACCGCACACGAGCTATGTGCCGGACATCCATCATGTTGGAAGTACATCGCCATTCTGTCATGCAGTGAAACATCTTGTACTAACATCGATAGAACATTACGTATGAAATCAGCATGCATTGTACCATTTAGATTGACATCGATAAAATGGGGGCCAATTATCCTTCCTCTTATAATGCTGCACCATACATTAACCCTCCAAGGTCGCTGATGTTCCACTTGTCGCAGCCATCGTGGATTTTCCGTTGCCCAGTAGTGCATATTATGCCGGTTTTCGTTACTGCTGTTGGTGAACGACTCATCGTCGCTAATTAAGGCGCGTGCAAAAGATCTGTCATCGTCCCGTAATTTCTGTTGTGCCCAGTGGCAGAATTGTACACGACGTTCAAAGTTGTTGCCATGCAATTCCTGGTGCATAGAAAGATGGTACGGATGCAATCGATGTTGATGTAGCACTCTCAACACTGACGTTTTTGAGATTCCCGATTCTTGCGCATTTTGTCTGCCACTGATGTGTGGATTAGCAGCAACACCAGATAAAACACCTACTTGGGCATCATCATTTGTTGCAGGTCGTGGTTGACGTTTCACATGTGGCTGAACAATAAGTGTTTCCTTAAATAACGTAACTATCCGGCGAACGATCCGGACACTTAAGTGATGTCATCCAGGATGACAGCATACATAGCACACGCCCATTGGGCATTTTGATCACAATAGCCATACAGCAACACGATATCGACGTTTCCCGCAATTGGTAAACGGTTCATTTTAACACAGGTAATGCATCACGAAGCAAATACCGTCCGCACTGGCGGAATGTTACGTGATACCACGTACTTATACTATTGCAGCGCCATGTATCACAAAGCGAAAAACGTGGTCCAACTAAAACATTCATACTTCTTTACGTACTACACGAATATGTTTTAAAAACGCAGTTGATATCCGTTTGACCTATGGCAGCGCCATCTAGCAGACCAACATAGCACCATCTGGTTCCCTCTTCAAGCTAAATGAGTTTCGTTCTTTGTAGTTTTTCCGTTTGATGTTTATTTCTTGAGATATTTGGCCCGGTCACTATCAATGGACCACCCTGTATAGTAGATGAAGTCCATGTGGTAAGGTATCTGGCATCTTAATCGTCAACAGCGATTGCGGTGTGTCCTCTAGAAAACATTTGGTCTTACGTACTTCAATCGTAGAAATAGGAAAATTGGTCAGCTTTGAAAGAAGTACTGGTCAGACTTCCGCCACCTTCCAGATCCAAACCACCTCCTTATTACCCTCTCCTTCTTGATAATAAACCCTTCCCTGACATCTTTGGTCAGGCCAATCACTTTGCCTCCAACCTCTCCGATGTCTTTACCATCCTAAACGATCCCCAGTTCGATTACTCCCTCTTCCCGGATGTCTGCGATAGAACTGACACCTCTGTCCCTCCCCTCGCTCCTGGTCTCCAGGTTCTGGATAACATTGCACACACCGAAGTCAATGCCCCCATCACTACTCAGGATATCGTCACTACATTGCGCACGAAACGCAACACCGCTCCCGGTCACGATCGTGTCACTTATCGCCACCTTCGTGAAGCTCCTGCCTCCTTCCTCTCCATTCTGGCCAGGCTCTATAATGTAGTCCTGGGCACCGGCTACGACCCCGACCGGTGGAAAACCTCCCACATTCTGATGTTCCTTAAACCCGACAAACCGCCGTCCGCTGCCTCCTCCTACCATCCCATCAGCCTTACCTCGGTCTTCAGCAAGGTCCTGGAATCCATCCTTACCCAACGAATCCACTAGCATCTCCGCCAGCACCGCCTCCTTCCCGTTACGCAGTGTGGCTTTCAGCCGCCCTTCTCCGTCACCTCACTCATCTCCTCTCCGACCAGCTCAATTTCCGTCGCTCCACTATGTTCCTCTCTCTCGAACTCGAACGCGCCTATGACCCTGTGTGGCATTTCGGTCTCCTCTTCAAGTTCCAAACCTTGGCCCTTCCTATTAACTATGTCCGTCTGATCGGGTCCTTTCTTTCCCAACGTCCTTCCTACTTCACCATCCATAACACGGTTTCCTACACCTTCTTCCCCTCCGCCAGTGTGCTCCAGGGTTCCGTCCTCTCCCCTCTACTGTAGCTTTTGTATATGGTGGACATGCCGCCTCCTTCACCCCCCATCCACCTTGTCCAGTACGCCGATGACACCGCCTTCCTTACCCTCGCCCCCACCCTGCAGCACTCCCAACACCTTCTCCAATCCCATTTTGACCGTTTCACCACTTGGTGCAACCAGTGGTTGCTCAAGGTCAATCCTTCCGAAACCCCGGCAATCATTGTAGGCAAAACCACCCCTTCCTTCTCCTCCTCGACTTCTATGTCACCATCTATGGCCGTCCTATGCCCTCACCGACACCCTTAAGTACCTTGGCGTCACCTTTGGCCGTCGCCTCTCCTGGACCCCCCCATCTCCAGACAATCCACGCCAAAGCACGCTCCAGACTTCGTCTCCTGAAGCTCCTTTCTGGCCGTATTTGGGGTCTGGACCCCTCCACCATCCTCCACACCTATAAATCCCCCATCCGCCCTACCCTCTGCTACACCCACCCTGCCTGGATCTGCACCCCTCCTACCTTTTACAAATCCCATCAAATCCTCGAACACCATGCTCTTCGCCTCACCTATCGCATCTGTCTCCCCTCCCCCACGTGGATCCTGTACTAACTTATTCCGCTCTCCCACCTCCCCCTTTTCCTCGAACAGGTACTGCTCCTCTACACCTCCTGTAAACTAGATCCTCCACACACGCTTGTCTCTCACATCCTCTACAACCCCTGTCTGCTGCCGCACCTGTATTCCCACGTCCCACCTGCTCTTCATCTCTCGACTATCCTTACCCTCTCCCAAGATGGCTTCCGCCACCTCCTCCTCCCTGATGGTGGCCTCCTCCCCTTCATCTACCCCTTCTATCAACTTTGATCCTCCCCTCCCACTTCCTGTGGTTTTTCTTCAGGCATCCTCTCTCCCTTCTCTCTCCCTTCCCTCCCTCCTGCCTTCCTCCCCACTCCTCCCCTGGGGTTCCCCAACCCCCGCCCCCCACCGGCCGCGGTGGCCGAGCAGTTCCAGGCGCTGCAGTCCGGAACCGCGTGACTGCTATGGTCGCAGGTTCGAATCCTGCCTTGGGCATGGATGTGTGTAATGTACTTAGGTTAGTTAGGTTTAAGTAGTTCTAAGTTCTAGGGGACTGATGACCTAAGATGCTAAGACCCATAGTGCTCAGAGCCATTTGAATCATTTGAACCGTGCCCCCCATACCTTCATTTCCCCCCCCCCCCCCCATCTTTCCTCCCATTGGCATCTCTGTTCTCTCCTCTCCCTCCCCCACCACCTTCTTCCCCTCTTGGCAGGCCCCCGGACTCGCACACGTTAAGAGGACATTCGCTCGCCATCGGTTTAGTGTACGCCGTCGTGTTTGTGATTCAGTGTTTTTCGCCGCCCACACTCCTTCGTTCGCATGTGTCGTCTAAATCATCAGTGTTTGTGCAAAATGCCGACAGTTTTCTTGTTTTTCGTCGAGTGTGAACGGCTTCATCTTTTTTAAATTATTGTATCCACTGTTTTAACCACCATTCTGTTACTTTTCTGTCTTCATTGGTTATCTGTCTTATTGTACTGCTTGTGGCTGAAAAGTGGAGTAAATTTTTTCCGCTGTCAACCCACCTTGTATGAGGTGCAAAATGACAATAAAGAAAAAAAAGCTTTGAAAGAAGCCCTTTGCACGTCATGGGCGTGAGTTTATTCGCACCCCTTCGTCTACTAGATGTGAAACCTGTCTTCTTTGTATCCTCCTCCAATGGTCTCATAGATTAGTACTAACTATTATTCTTGCCTCGTTCATGCCCACTACATTTCGTTAGGGTCTTATGTTACCAGTAGGACTAGCAACGTGCTTTGCGAATAATGTCCAAACTCGGTTACTATTTGTATGTTTTATCACCATGGTCCCACTAATTATGCCTTTCACGACTGAGTCTGGCAACCGCATGCTGTTCAGTACGTGTCTCAATGTATTGTTATTATTATTATTATTATTATTATTTGACCGATGGGATTGTGGAAACATCACTTCTATTACCGTTTGGGAAACAGTTTAATTCGAATCTGAGCATTTCACAACTAGCGCTGTCGGGATGAATCATGCAGAACACGTATTACGCGTTAGGTGGAACAGCGCGCAGAACTGGCGCGTGTTTATACTGTATGCGCCGTCCACCAGTCAGAGACTAGTTGCGAGCAGAGTAACACGTCCGCGACAGACCCCAATGTACATGCGTACACGTATCGAATTTTCTCGTTGTAAGCCTCGAAACCAGTGTGGCACACACAAACGATTAATGGGTGGATATACTTCAGGTCCTGAGTGCACCTGATAACCGGGCTGGTGTTGCCGCTCGTGAATATGCTGCTAGATATCCTCGTTGACGCCATCCAGATAAAAATGTGTTTCATCGTCTGGAGCTGCGCCTTCAGGGGTCAGGTTCTCTCCTTCCACCATCGCGTGACAGAGGTCGTCCACGGACTTGCCGTACTCCAGCTACTAAGGAAGCTGATCTGGAGGTAATGCACCAAGAATCTCAGCGATGTACACGTAACGTAGAAAGGCAGCTGCATGTCTCGCAACACACGGTCGCTAACGTGCTGCCCCAGCATGGGCTCTGCTCGTATCATTATGCTTTCAAGCAACACCTGCATCCTGCAGATCGCCACCAGCGGATGCAATTCTGTGAATGGTTCCAACAGCAACAGGTAGCCGACGATGACTTCGTGAACACCGTAATATGGTCAGATGAAGCAGCATTCACTCGTGAGGGTGTCTTCAATATGCACAATACCTACCATTAGTGTGAGGTTAACCCGCACGTCACCCGGCCATGGATATCAAGTTCGCTTTCGTATCAACGTCGCGGCCCCTACGTGTTGCCTGACCAGTTGACTGTACGAAGGTATCATGCAGTCTCCTCCAACTATCTGTCTGATGCATTGCAAGATGTAGCAGTGCATGTTCGACAGAGAATATGGTCCAACATGATGGTACACATCCAAACTCGAATTAATGTGCGAAAGTACGGGGTGTTTCAAAAATGACCGGTATATTTGAAACGGCAATAAAAACTAAACGTTCAGCGATAGAAATACACCGTTTGTTGCAATATGCTTGGGACAACAGTACATTTTCAGGCGGACAAACTTTCGAAATTACAGTAGTTACAGTTTTCAACAACAGATGGCGCTGCAAGTGATGTTAAGATATAGAAGACAACGCAGTCTGTGGGTGCGCCATTCTGTACGTCGTCTTTCTGCTGTAAGCGTGGGCTGTTCACAACGTGCAAATGTGCTATGGACAACATGGTTTATTCCTTAGAACAGAGGATTTTTCTGGTGTTGGAATTCAACCGCCTAGAACACAGCGTTGTTGCAACAAGACGAAGTTTTCAGCGGAGGTTTAATGTAAAAGAATCTGTTTGAAAAATTTCAACGGACTGGGAACGTGACGGATGAACGTGTTGGAAAGGTAGACTGACCGCGTACGGCAACCACAGAGGGCAACGCGCAGCTAGTGCAGCAGGTGATCCAACAGCGGCCTCGGGTTTCCGTTCGCCGTGTTGCAGCTGCGGTCCAAATGACGCCAATGTCCACGTATCGTCTCGTGCGCCAGAGTTTACACCCCTATCCATACAAAATTCAAATGCGGCAACCCCTCAGCGCCACTACCATTGCTGCACGAGAGACATTCGCTAACGATATAGTGCACAGGATTAATGACGGCGATATGCATGTAGGCAGCATTTGGTTTACTGACGAAGCTTATTTTTACCTGGACAGCTTCGTCAATAAACAGAGCTGGCGCATATGGGGAACCGAAAAGCCCCATGTTGCAGTCCCATCGTCCCTGCATCCTCAAAAATTACTGGTCTGGGCCGCCATTTCTTCCAAAGGAATCATTGGCCCAATTTTCAGATCCGAAACGATTACTGCATCACGCTATCTGGACATTCTTCGTGAATTTGTGGCGGTACAAACATCCTTAGACGACACAGCGAACACCTCGTGGTTTATGCAAGATGGTGCCCGGCCACACAGCACGGCCGACGTCTTTAATTTCCTGAATGAATATTTCGATGATCGTGTGATTGCTTTGGGCTATCCGAAACAAACAGGAGGCGGCGTGGATTGGCCTCCCTATTCGCCAGACATGAACCCCTGTGACTTCTTTCTGTGGGGACACTTGAAAGACCAGGTGTGCCGCCAGAATCCAGAAATAATTGAACAGCTGAAGCAGTACATCTCGTCTGCATGTGAAGCCATTCCGCCAGACACGTTGTCAAAGGTTTCGGGTAATTTCATTCAGAGACTACGCCATATTATTGCTACGCATGGTGGATATGTGGAAAATATCGTACTATAGTTTTTCCCAGACCGCAGCGCCATCTGTTGTTGACAATTGTAACTACTGTAATTTCGAAAGTTTGTCTGCCTGAAAATGTACTGTTGTCCCAAGCATATTGCAACAAACGGTGTATTTCTATCACTGCTCGTTTAGTTTGTGTTGACGTTTCAAATATACCGGTCATTTTTGAAACACCCTGTATTTGGACAAAACATTTCCAGGGAATTGGCTCTGACATGAAGGTTCAGTTGTATGGCCACCGCGTTCACCTGACGTAAATCCCCAGGATGTCTTCCTGTGGGAAAACCTGAAGGAGGACGAGTACTCTACATCGCTGACGAATATGGAAGAATTGCTAGCGCGTGTTCATGCTGCTCTTGTTACAGTGGACGTAGCTTTTCTGCAAAGGGCCCAGAGCTGTATGATCCGGAGGGTTGAGCAATATTCGGATGTGCGGGGAGGTCGCTTTGAGCATCTGTTGTTCTGAGGACAACGTACTCTATTGTCAAAATCATGCTATCATTAATATGGACATTATTATTGTCACTCGTTGCTAATGCGCGACATCTGAGCCCTCATATTACATGTAGTATAAATGACAAATAGATGTTTTGCTTTTGTACTGTGCTATCATCTTTAACATCTCGAAACTGATACTGTTTTTGTACCTATGCTGCCCTATGACAAGTCATTTGTTTCACAAAATGTTGCAAATTTAGGATACATCTGACCTAAGAAACGGTGTATATTACATTATGAAATTAGCAAATAAAAAACATGCGCCCCAACGCAGGTTCGAAATCTCGCTCTTCTGTAGGCTAACTCAACACTGTATTGAGGGCACCAACTGCACAGCGCGACTGCTTTGTGCTGCGTAGTTACCATACATTTGGTTAGAGTTTTGCCAGATTGCCACTTTTTAACGACCATTTTCTGTCGGATGTACTCGCCGGACGAAATTTTGTGACAGACTTTTTTTTATCGTTGGCATGTGAGGAGTCGCGCTGCGAAGCCCGAGTGCGCGTATTTCGCTTCACGCTGTGTTCTGACAGAAATAAATTGCAATATCAAAATATAAATTGCGTAATAAAATTTCGGGAATACATTTGCCTACGCAACATATTTCAGTAATTAATACTACAAGATAACTGGTTAATGTAAGTGTGAGATACGCTATTGCAAATGTGAAATACTGCTACATTAATAACCGGTGTAACCGCCAGAATGTCGCATCCAGACATGTAAATGTGCTTGCATTGTGTTTAACAAATGGCAGAAGTCATTGTGAGGTGTTGTGTGATGACCTTAGGTTAGTTAGGTATAAGTTCTAGGGAACTGATGACCATAGATGTTAAGTCCCATAGTGCTCAGAGCTATTTGAACCAGCCATTATGAGGTGGAGGTCCATGCCTGTTGCACTAGGTCAGACAATACAAGGACGGTTGACGCCGTTTGTAGATGACACTGGAGTCCCATATGTGTTCCATTGCAGACAGACGTGGATATTGAACAGGCCAGTGAAACAAAAAAATGGTTCAAATGGCTCTGAGCACTATCGGACTTAACAGCTGAGGTCATCAGTCCCCTTAAACATAGAACTACTTAAACCTAACTAACCTAAGGACATCACACACATCCCTGCCCGAAGCAGGATTCGAACCTGCGACCATAGCAGTTACGTGGTTCCAGACTGAGGCGCCTAGAACCGCTCCGCTACCCCGGCCCTGCCAGTGCAACATGTCCACACTTGGTAGAGTGCGTTGGGCTACGACAGCGGTATGTGGGCAGGCGTCGTTCTTTTGGGAAACACCTCCTGGATTGCTGTTCGTGATTGACAGCACAACAGATCGAATCAAAAGAGTGACGTACAAATTTGCTGTCAGGGTTAGTGGGTTTGCCACGAGAGTGCTCCAGCTGTCAGAGGAAATCGCACCCCTGACCATAGTGCCAGAAGTATATCCACTGCGTCTAGCATGCGGAGAAGTTGGTTGCAGGCCCTCAACTGTCCACCTTGTAACCAACTCGTGGTCATCACTGACATCGCGACAGACCCAGCTTTCATCAGAAAACAGAACTGACCTCCACCCTGCCCTCCAATGAACTCACGCTTGACACCACTGAAGTCGCAAATGCAGTGGTTTGGCATCAGTAGAATGTACGCTTCCGGTCGTCTGGGTCGGAGCTGTCTTCGTACTGATGACCACCATTAAAACTACAAATACACTACCCGATAAAATAATTGAAGCACGCAGAAGGCATAGACAGGTGCCACTGTAATTTCACGGACACACTGTGGACAGGTCCGTAAATGCAATTCTCTGTGACACGTAGGACGTCCACCATAGTGCACTAGTTTTGTTCGTGGTAGTGTTGTCACTAGGCCTTGTAGAGTACATAAAGTGTATGTACAGCGTCAGATATTTAGTGATCACTGTGACGAAATCTGAAATGTAGTGTACTTGAGTAAGAGAGAGTTATCAGCACACAAAAGAATTTAAAAAGGGTCTAATTTTGGGTCTTTTCGACCGAAGAATGAAATAATAAATTTTTGGGGGGGATTTAGATGTGACAGTGACCCGATTTTGGACTACATGGGAACGTGAGGACAGGCATATGCGTTGTCAAAGTTTCCAGTCAAGCACTAAAAACGAGGCTTCTGATATTAAGGATCATTCACACAGCAATCCTTCACATCTACGCCTGCCATTCTAGAAAAAATAGTGCATGCCTTTCTACATTCTGTGTCATTCTGCACCACTGGTGGGAGAGTAGCAGCACGATCACAACGGAATTTCCATCACGTGGGTACTCTGCCGTTGACACCCCAACACGAACGGCTGCGTTTGGAGTGCTGTCGTAACCAAAAAGTATGGACGTTATTGAAGGACGCTGCATTGCATTCAGCGATGAATCACGGTTCTACACTACCTAGGATTACTATTGTCGGCGGGTCTGACAACGTCCTGGGAAGATGTCCCATTCTTTGAATGTTTTCGACAGTACAATGGTGCCACTCCTGGCATCATGATGTGGGAGTCCGTCAAATATAACTTAAGATCACGACTGGAAGTCACTGAGCAACTCTGATGGCACAACGGTACGTCACGCACAAGCTGTCCTCGTGTATTACATCTCACGTGACAGTAACGTTGAGTCATTTCCGGACAGATCATAGCTCGTCCACACAAGGTACTGTCCTGTCACAAAGGTCCCCAAATCTGTCCGAATGGAATATGCGTGCGAGCGGCACTTCCATCCCAAGGCCATTGTCCAGAATGTCTAGAACCTGTCGTAATAGTTGGTAAGCTTGCAGCAAAACGGTCCAACGGCCTTACGATACCCCTCCCAACCGCAGCAGAACAAATTAACAAACAAACAAAAATGGACCAAAGGGCTCTAAGCGCTATGGGAATTAACATCTGAGGTCATCAGTCACCTAGACTTAGAACGGCCTGAACCTATCTAACCTAAGGACAGCGCACCCATTCATGCCCGAGGTAGGATTCGAACCTGCGACCACAGCAACAGCGCGGTTCCGGACAGAAGCGCCTTGAACCGCTCGGCCACAATGGCCGGCCACAAATTAACACAAATAACTGCGGCATATAACTATTCCTTCGTTACTGGAGAATTCACCGGCTACACTCACTGACGAAAATGATACTATCCTTTTATTGGATTGAACTTGGGACCTAGAAACGACAGATATGCTTCGTGCCCGCCGTAGCCCTCAGTGGTTCACAATCTCACAATAGGCTACAGCAGTCCATTCCCTCCTACCTCCCACCCGACCCCCGGGGGAACGTCTCACACCAGACAGGTGTATGCCCAATGTTTGCGTGGTAGAGTAATTATGGTGTACGCGTACGTGGAGAAAGTGTTCGCGCAGCAATCGCCGACATAGTGTAACTGAGGCGGAATAAGGGGAAACAGCCCGCATTCGCCGAGACAGCTGGAAAACCGCCTTAAAAACCATCCACCGGCTGGCCTGCACACCGGATCTCGACACTAATCCGCAGGGCGTATTCGTGCCGAGGACCGTCACGCCTTCCCGCCCGGAAAGCAGTGTGTTAGACCGCAAGGCTAGCCGAGCGGGCATACTACCCCTACTTTCAAAAACTATTCATTTATATAATTCAGCTCTATTTGTAACAAACTTCTAGAACATATTTTCAGACCAAACACTGAGACATGCATGGAAAATGATGACCTTCACAATCGTAACCGTCTTGGATCCTATAAACAATGACCTTACGAAAGTGTTGAGAAAATTCAGGCAGTTGTCTCATACGTTTGTAGTGATGATCTCATTAATGACGGCAGTATTGATAGGAGAATAATTTGACCGGTCGTGTTGTCACGAAGCACAATTTTCCGAGGGGACTGAGTGAGGCATAGAGACCAAATTTACTCAATGCTGTTTCCCTAAAGGAACGGGAATAAAAGTCAGTGCTGGAGAATTTGATGAGGATTAAGCTTTTCGGATTCGTACATTTCATTTCAGAGATATCGCCCGACAAGAAAGTCTAGAGGATTGCGGTCACGTGACATTAGAGACCAAGGTAAAGCCCTCTATTGACCTATTGCTCTTGGGTAGTGTAGGCGTGTTAGATATCGTCTTCTATCCACACCATAATGTGCTGGTGCCCTATCATGCATGTACCATGGATCATGGATCATGTTTGAAATTTGAAGCCACTTACATGGAAGTCAAGTTTAGTGAAGTCAGTGGCTGCTAGTAAACATGTATTCTCTATTATTTTACAAACGTCTCCTTTGCGGATTCAGGTTTACTGAATAATTTGCTTCTATTATCGTATACTTTCAGTCTCATTTTTCGCGTTTAACTGTGATACTCCCTGCTTGTACATGTTTCTCAAGAGGAATGGCCAGTTTCAGAGATATGACAGGAAAGATCATTCGAAGTAAAAAAATGATTGTGAATATGGGCTCTAAAATGCCCATCTTAAGAGCTATGAGCACATATTCATCTTCGTTAGTGTGAAATACAACTCTTCTACTCAAAAGTGCTCATAGCTCTTAAAGATTTGCATTTCAGAACCCATATTTATTTCACAACGTCCTGTTGTTTCATCCAACGTACCTCCTCTGAAAATATGGAAAGCAAAGAGCTTGCAAAGAGTTGTTTAATAGTATCGAAGATGAAGTGCTCATTGCTCTTAAGATATACATTTCAAAGCACACATTTATTAGACCTTTTTGCTTCGAACATTGGCTTCTGTCATGTTCCTGAATATTGACCATTCCTCGAGTTCTATTCTTTAAACGCCTGCTTCAACAGTAATGACGTTATCGTCAACATCTAGTTAAAGTCTAGTTTTCTGTCCTTCCCATTTTTAAGAATTTTGACAATATCGATTGTATACCATAGCGGATTTCTATCAGAGTTTTTTATTTTACTTTTGTAGGTTGAAATGAATGCCTCTGTCTAATAAAGGAGATGAATTTCGCTCTCTTAAGAAATTTCAAGATCAGATTTAAAAATTACGTAAGCGAGGCATCTCAATTAGGATAAAATTTATTTTCTTCAAGCAGAACATCTGTAATTTCTATGCATGTTTTGAAGATATGTCTTTACTCCGCACTGAGTCCTTAGTTGGACGTTTTTGAAAGAACATAACAAATTTAATTAACATATGCCTCTGAGAGAAGCCTAGTTATTGGGCAGCTGTTACAGTCTTCTATTTTTGCATCATCAGATCACATTTATTCTCATTTTATTAAGTTTAATAAATACTTAGGGAATGTAGTCTTCTGTGGTTAGGATAAACGTTTTACTCCGTGGAAGGAGTCGTTGAATGGGGTTGTCTAACTTTTAACAAGACGAGCAGTGTTCTTGAACTACATAGTGATATCCCCTGCACAATAAAGTCACACTACTGATCTTGCGATGTAGACGACGTCTATGCTGCCAGCTACTCATGTCCTTGGTGCAACTCCATACAGCTGTGCATCGAAAATTTTGTTGTGAAGTGGAATGTCACCGTCTACAGCTTTGGAGATAACACATTTTACCTGTGCTGATCAAATTCGTGGTAGTTTCCTGATTTCTAATCGGAGACGGTGTTGGAAATTCAAGCTGCAACTCTCTCTTTACTAAGATTTACAGTTCTGTCTGAAGTATTCAGTGAACATGCGGGAACACCGACTGTCCGTTAAGTGCTATATACAAGAGCATACCATTCACTGAAACGCAACACTGATGACCAAACTGATAGGCAAATATTGAAACTGTATAAGCTGTAACGTGCCTCTAATGCTAACATTGAAGCTCAGGCGCAATGTATTATTATAAGCTTCTGCCACTTAACAATAGATAGGCTGAACTTCTCTCAACCACTGGCTGAAGGTTGTTTAGTTATGTGCCAAAAACTGTGCTTAACTTTGTTTTCATTTGGTACACCTACAATAGCAGAGTATACTTTGGCAGCCAAAAAATTCTTTTCGTAAAAAATGGAACGTTAGGTTCATCAAGAAACTTCATTCTGCCTGGGAATTACAACCCGCTAAAGTTGTGATAACTACAATTAATGACAGTGAAGATTAAAATTTTATTTGAACTCGGATAAATGAAAGAAACTATAGTCAAAATGGTCAACCTATGAAGATTTAAGGTGCAAATCCGTAGAAAATGTAGGAGACGACCTTTTTCTTTTTTCTTTTTTTTATCGTGAGAAGAATGTGAATTCTAAATGTGTTATTGCTCCAGGTATCTGAATTTCATTACAGAATTCATTTCTGACCGTGTGTATTATTCACGTAGTTTCCGTGTAGCACCTAACAACGCAATTCTTGTACAAAGCTCAAAATATCCCATACGGAATACGAAAATTGGGTCTTATTTGCAGTGGCAATTCTTTGGTGGCAGGTAGACGTATTAAATAAGAGAGCGTGTTTCCAGAAACTCGACAACTTCTCGACGCATACCTTGTAAGGCGTACCTAGTGATTCTGTGGTAAATATAAACGTGCTTTTGACTCCAATTTTCCCTGAGCCTAAGACATTCTCAAGACAAAACCAGGGTCGGACGTCATGCGGAAATGGAACAATAGGTCGTATTTTAAGCAGAGTTGTTACGTGATGTAGTGTTCACAACGAATAGTACAGCTGGATTACGGTAGACTAACAAATCGCCAGCATGTATATATTGTTTGCGTCAACATTTTGTAGGATCACACAAAGCATTCTGCCTCATTAGAGCACTCTTTCTGATCTTACACGATTCTCTCATTTTTTCTCCATGGAGTATCTTTCTATCCCGAGTCAATTTTGTCTCTTGTTTCTTTGGCACTTCATTCTCTGGCCTAACATTCCTCTTACATATCTTGTCTCTGTATATGTTTCTGTCTTCAATTTCTACTGGATGGATTTGCGCTTTTTCTAGTTCACTTTTGACTTGACTCCCTTTACGTGCGTCGTAATTCTGTTGGTGAGTCTAGCTGGTGGTAGCCTGCTGATGTGCCGGTAGAACGTGAACCCTTCTTTTTCTGACATCTGCTGATATGTTTGTCACCTTCTGTGTCGTTTTCCTAGAGTGAAACCTGTATCCCTTTTCTGTCAGCTTTGGGCTGAGAATTTTTTGTCATATTTTGCGTTCTCCCTTCAGTACGCTTTCCAAGTCACTTTTCATATGGAGTATTAGTGTCTCACTTGCATACAGTAGTTCTAGCTTGATTACTATGATGTAGTGACTGATCTATGTTTGAATGGACATGCGTTACGTATTTTATATATCTCTTGCGTTCTGCCACAGGCTCTCTTCATTTTTTTGTAGTCGAGTCTAGTGAGATATTTTCTCCTCCTATAGGTTAGTGGTTTTAAAATGTGCAACTCTGTTTATCTTGCCATTTTTTGTTTCTTATTTTTTATGTGTAACGTTGAACAGAAGAATTCAGACTCATGGAATTTGCAGGCCAACTTTTTCTGCACATTCTTTTACTGTTTCTATTTTTTGGATGCTGTTGCTTCGTTATCTAAGAGTATGGCCAGGTCGTCTACGAGGGCTAGTTTTAGACTTCTATCTATCCCGGGATCGTCGTAGTCGTGTTGCTTACCACTGTCCTTGGATTTTCAGTTTTTCTCCCATTTCCTCATTACTTTGTCCACGACTACACTGACCAATAGTGGGGATAATCGGTCGTCTTGGGGTACTCCCATTTTAATCATGATGGGGTCAGAGATTTCAACCATGAATTTAACTTTCGGTGTTGTGGAGGTCAGCATCTATCTGATTAGGCGTAGTGTTTTTGGCTCGAGTCCCTGCATTCTAAGATACTGAACAAGTACTGTCGGTCAACGGAATAGTATGTTTTCTCGAAATCTATGAAAGTGCGAAGGACTGGAGTATTCCTGATAACTGTAGTTGCTCACATTCGCCCTTTCTCCTTGCTTGTGCAGCGGGTTAATAAAGAGCTCATTTAAAGTAGTCAGAAAGTTTATCTGTTTGCCAGATGGTTGTGATTACTTGTGTAAGCCCCTGTAAAAACGCTATAGGTGCAAGAGTCTTTAGTGGCTCTGCAGAGACGCCGTCTTCACCGGGCGTCCTGTTATTTTTTTATTTAAGTATATGTTTCCAAATCTCTTCACCTCTTGTTGGGTGTCATTCTGGGTGATTGGAGGTGCAGTCCGGTGTTGGGGGTCCTGTTTCAGTTTCAGGGCCGTTAAGGAGATCAGAGAAATGACGTGCCAGTTCCATACAATTCTCTTGATTGGTTAATGCAAGTTTTCCTTACTGTTTTCCGAAGCATAATTTTTGAGCTGTGTACCGGCGAATCCTCCTTGCGAAAGTCCCGTAGAATTCTCTCGTGCTGTGGGTGTGGAAATTTTGCTCTATAGTGTCCAGTTACTCGTTGACGTACTTTCTCTTGGTTTGCCTAAATAGTTTTATTGTCTGTTTCTAGTGCGTTTCCACATTGAGAGTCCCATGATGGGTGTTTAGTGTTCTTTCTACGTGGTATCAGTTCTTTCGCTTTTTGTGTGAACTATCTACGGAACTATTCCCATGTGCTTGCTTGTTGTATTTCCCATTCGTGGTTTATTTTGGATTCTATGATCTTTCTCGTGCCAAACAACCCTACGTATGTTCTTTTCTGATGGATTTTCTGCGGTGTAAATTTGATTTCGAATCGAGTTAGGCAGTAGGTTGATTCAACATTCGCACATCTGCGAACTTGAATTCATGGACCTCTTTCTGGACTGAACAGGATATCACTAAATCGTCTGTTTGTAATTCTTCCATCTGTTCTACGAGTGACGTCCATTTTTTTCTATTTTCTGGGAGATTTTGTGAGGGATGTTGACATAATCTTCTATTTGTTCTGCTGGCATAGTTCGATGAGACTCATGGCATTTTTGTCTGTATATTTGTGAGCGGAAATATTTCCACAGTTTTCTGGTGACAATACTCTCTGCCGATTTGTGTTCTGAAATCACCTAGCCAAATTTTTGTGATGTCTTTGGGGATCTTGGCCATCACTGTCTCTAATGTTGCCTATAATTTTTCTGATGGTTTAGGGTCCTTTTTGTTACCCTCATTTGTGGGGGCATGTAAGTTGCTCTTCCCTAACTGAATCGATTATCTTCTTGTGTACTATGAATAACACGCCCAGAAGTGGAGCACCCCTGGCGACTGGTATATCTGCCTTGTTCTTCAATGTAGGGTAGTTTTCACAATCCAGTGTGCCTTCTTCTCTTATGCGTGTTTCCTGCAGGGTAAGTGTCACTATCTTTTGTTTGTCGATATCTAGCGTTAGGTCGTGCAGTTTTCCTGGCGGGATCAGTGTGCTTATGTAAGAGTTTTTAGGCCACGAATGAAAATGGTTCAAATGGCTCTAAGCACTATGGGACTTATCATCTGAGGTCATCAGTCCCTTACACTTAGAACTACTTAAACCTAACTAACCTAAGAACATCACGCACATCCAAACCCGAAGCAGGATTCTAACCTGCGACCGTAGCGGTCGCGAAGTTCCAGACTGATGCGCCTAGAACCAGTCGGTCACTACCGACGGCGCTGCACAAGCAAGGAAATAGGGTGAATGTGAGCAACTGCAGAGGAATCTCCCTGCTACAGATCACCTACAAAATCTTCTCAGCGTGATTACTTCATAAAACTCAAGAACAGTTAGAACAGACCCATGACCTGGCAGTTTGGTCCCCACCCACCTCTATTAAACCAACAAACAGTTAGAACAACACTCAGATTGTTCATGTGCAGATGAAACTTAGAATCTGAAGACAATTCTAAAATACACAGTTATCAGGAATACTCCAGACACTTGCACCTTCATAGATTTCGAGAAAACATACTATTCCTTTGAAACTTCCTGGTAGATTAAAACTGTGTGCCCGACCGAGACTCGAAATCGAGACCTTTGCCTTTCGCGGGCAAGTGCTCTACCATCTGAGCTACCGAAGCACGACTCACGCCCGGTACTCACAGCTTTACTTCTGCCAGTATCCGTCTCCTACCTTCCAAACTTTACAGAAGCTCTTCTGCGAAACATGCAGAACTAACACTCCTGAAAGAAAGGATACTATGGAGACATGGCTTAGCCACAGCCTGGGGGATGTTTCCAGAATGAGATTTTCACTCTGCAGCGGAGTGTGCTCTGATATGAAACTTCCTGGCAGGTTAAAACTGTGTGCCCGACCGAGACTCGAAATCGGGACCTTTGCCTTTCGCGGGCAAGTGCTCTACCATCTAAGCTACCGAAGCACGACTCACGCCCGGTACTCACAGCTTTACTTCTGCCAGTATCCGTCTCCTACCTTCCAAACTTTACAGAAGCTCTTCTGCGAAACATGCAGAACTAGCACTTCTGAAAGAAAGGATACTGTGGAGACATGGCTTAGCCACAGCCTGGGGATACTGGCAGAAGTAAAGCTGTGAGTACCGGGCGTGAGTCGTGCTTCGGTAGTTCAGATGGTAGAGCACTTGCCCGCGAACGGCAAAGGTCCCGAGTTCGAGTCTCGGTCGGGCACACAGTTTTAATCTGCCAAGAAGTTTCATATCAGCGCACGCTCCACTGCAGAGTGAAAATCTCATTCTGGATACTATTCCTTTGACCGACAGTACTTGTTCAGCATTTTAGAATACAGGGACTCGACCCAAAAACACTACAATTAATCAGAAACATGTTGGCCAGTACAACATCGATAGCTAAATTCATGGGTGAAATATCTGACCAAATCTTGATCAAAACGGGAGTACTCCAAGACGACGGATTAACCCACTATTGGTCAGCGTAGTCCTCGACAAAGCAATAAGGAAATGGGAGAAAAACTGAAAATGCACGGACAGTGGTAAGCAACACGACTACGACGATCCTGGGACAAGATAGAAGTCTAAAACCAGCCGTCGTAGACGACCTGGCCATACTCTTGGATAACGAAGCAACAGCATCAAAAAAAAATAGAAATACTAAAAGAACGTGCAAAAAAAGGCTGGCCAGCAAATCTCTTTTCATGAGTCTGAATTATTCTGTTCACAATTAAACATAAAAAATAAGAAACTAAATACGGCAAGATAAACAGAGTTGCACATTTGAAAACCTCTAACCTTTAGGAGGAGAAAAGATCTCACTAGACTCTACTTCAAAAAATGAAGAGAGCCAATTAACTACATAAAAAGTTTAAATTCATTGACTGAGCAGCGAAAACTTTCTCAAAAAGGAAAGTCATCGTCGTCGTCTGAGGAATTAGTGCACACGGATTTTATCCGCGAGGTGCGACCGACATCACCGTTCCTGGTTGATTCCTATACTCATATCGCAGACGGCCTCGGACCTTCCGAGAGCTGGGCTTTCTTCACTAATATTTAAAGTCCTGTCTCAGTACTCGTAGAGCTTGCGAGAACACTATTTTTTCATCATAACATTACGCTTGGCAACGGAATATTCACTTGTACAGACACAGACCGCAGCAGGTCCGGAGGCAAAATGGAATTCACCCTACTTGTTTCATAATACATTTCGCGTTTTAAATAATGATGATAATGGCCGGATGCACTGTAAATACATACTTTCATGGACTAATAACAGATGGCGTTCATATTCAGCGTTTGCTTGATAGAAGAAACGCCACATAATGCTAATAGTACCCTTCTTCCACGAACTGCAAATATTAATCCCTGTGTAGCAGTCCGCTGTTAAAGACACAAATCGTAGAAATACTAGTGAATTTCAAAACAGTTGTGAGGTTAATCCAAGGAGTATGTGCGTGAGTACGAAAGCTTTGCTAGTACGGGAAGGGAATGTATTCTAGACGCTTTCTCACATAGACGCCAGTTTTCCCATAAAGATACTCTTTTTGTTAATGTCGTAGTATGTGTGTGCTACGCTCGTAGATGAATGTAACTGCCCGTTAGACACATGCAATGAAACTGAAGATTCCTGCTGAGCCAAGGATTTACGAAACTGTATTTGCTTTCCGAGTTTTTAAATACCGAATTGTGAAATACCTTTAACGTGCTGCATTCGGACGCACTAGATTTTTAATCAAGGAATCGACGAGGTGCTGGATACCTTCCTGAAGATTCTCCCCGTATATGGTTTGTATACCTATCATCAAAGCCTCAAGGGAATGAGCAAATTTTTTCTGTGCGTTGCTTGGAGCTGTTGGTCTACCGTACTCCAGCTCTACTACTCGTTGTGAACAGTTGGTCTCGTCACATCTCTGCTTAAAATACGACCTACTGTTCTATTCCGTATGACGTCCGACCCTGTTTTTTTCTTGAGAATATCATAGGCCCAGGGAAAATTGGAGTCAAAAGCACGTTTACATTTGCCACGGAATCACTAGGTTCGCTTTACAAGATATGCGTCGAGAAGTTGTCGACTTTCTACAAACACGCCCTCTTATTTAATACGTCTACCGGCCGCCTACGAATTGTTACTGAATGTGAGACCGAATTTCAGTATTCCGTATGGGATATCTTCAGCTTTGTACAGGAGTAATTAGGTGCTACACGGAATAATACACAGATCAAATTGCACTCGGTCAGAAATGAATTCTGTAATAAAAAATTCAGATACCTGGAGGAGTGACACATTTAGTATTCACATTCTTCTCACGATAAAAAAAATCCGTCATCTCCTACATGTTCTATGGATTTGCGCTTTAAATCTTCATGGGTTGACCATTTTGACTATAGTTTCTTTCATTTAGCCGAGTTCAAATAAAATTTTACTCTTCACTGCCGTTTATTTTAGTTATTAAAACTTTAGCGGGTTGTTTCTTGATGAACTTAACGTTCAATTTGTTACGGAAAGAACTTTTTGGCTGCCAAAGTAGGGGAAGGCGGGGCAAGACGGGGAGTTGGGGTAAGACGGGGAAGGGCTATAAGCTACAGTTAGAGTGCTGTCATGTGTGGATAGCTGCGTTAACATCATTATTACACAGGTCCCAGTGTGTAGACATTGCTGAACCATAGTTTCGCGGCGGTTTCTGTGAGCTTTGCAAAGTACGTACAATTGTTATACTAATTTGGAATGTTTTACACCTTTCGAGGTCCTAAAACATGTGTTTCGTGAACATTTGTCCAGACTGTATATATAACATTGAATAGTAAGTCTTATTAACAGTCAACTGCTGTGTAAGTAGTCAATGATCAGTAAATAGTGTTCGTGTAGGCGTAACATAACCTGACAGCGTAGTAGGGGCCAAGATGGGGAGCTTCCCCGTCTTGCCCTTCTATTGGTCCAACCATTACGTTCTTATTCTCTCATGTGTTTACAGCACTGCGGGTTTTGAACACGTACATTATACGTTGAATACAATTGTAAATAGAATGGTATTCATTATTCCAACGTTTCCTAATTAATTACAAAGTATGCCGGCCGCGGTGGTCTACTGGTCCTAGGAGCGCAGTCCGGAACCGCGGGACTGCTACGTTCGCAGGTTCGAATCCTGCCTCGGGATGGATGTGTGTGATGTCCTTAGGTTAGTTAGGTTTAAGTAGTTCTGAGTTCTAGGGGACTGATGACCACAGACGTTAAGTCCCATAGTGCTCAGAACCATTTGAACCTAAGGCTATATGGTGAATCAAAATACACAAAACGTGCAAAGTCAGTATTCTTGCTATGCTTTAACGACTGACTATTGGAAATATGGTATTTACTATATAATATAGATTACCAGGAGTGATATGACTCAGTAGCAGGTTCCAACTGTTTTATTTCAGATGGTTCGCAAGTATCGGCGACAAACGTCTAGGCAAGATTGGTCATTGGAGTCAATGGAAGGCGCTGTAAATGCTGTTATAGAAGGTCGTATGGATTCTTTCAGGGCTGCTCGACAGTTCAACGTGCCACAGACAACGATTGAACGACATGCGACAAAGAAACGTGCTAATTCTGGCTATACAGTTGTGAAAAGGTTAGGACCAATCACTAGTGCGTTTCCCACAGAACAAGAGGCAGAACTTAAAGACTACTTAACACAGATAGAAGTACAGTATTTTGGCCAAACACTTAAAGAACTTTGTGAACTTGCTTCTCAGCTAGCTGAACGAAACAGCATCAAACATCCATTTCATACTGCAGACAAATCTGCTGGAAGAGGTTGGTTAAATGGGCTTCGTGCATGAAATCCTACCTTAGCAATACGAAAGCCAGAGGCCAAGTCAATCGCACTCGCAATGGGGTTTAATCGAGTTGCTGTAGATCGGTTTTTCGATCTGTTAGGAAGTCAATTAGACACATTGAAGTTTACGGGACACAGAATTTTCAATTGCGATGACACTGGTTTAACAGTCGTTCCAAAAGGTCGCACAAAGGTGGTTGCTTTGAAAGGGTACAGACAGGTGGGAGCAGTTACTTCAGCAGAAAGAGGCCAGACTGTAACTGCAGAAATCTGTGTTTCAGCGTCGGGGTGCTACGTGCCACCTCTGTTAATTTATCCTCGAAAACGAATGCAACAACCGTTTGAGACTGGCCTGCCCCCTGGTGCCTGGGCAGAAGTCCAAGAAACTGGTTGGATGACGAAAGAACTATTTTTGACTTGGTTTAAGAACTTTATTGCATTTACTGGAGTGACAAAGGAAAGACCAATACTTCTCATATTGGACGGCCACAAAACGCACACCAAGAATTTAGAACTGATAGATGTGGCCCGCGAAAATGGGGCTGTCTTGCTGTGTTTGCTACCACACTGCTCACACCGTCTTCAACCATTGGACGTGGCATTTATGAAACCTCTCAGTAAATTTTACGAAGATGGAGTAAGATCGTGGCTTCGCACACGTCCTGGAAAAATTGTTACGCTGCATCAGATCGCAAGTTTATTCGGCAAAGCCTTCATTTATTCAGCTACAATGTCCACAGCAGTGAACGGGTTTCGGAAAACAGGCATTTGGCTTGTAAACAGAAATGTATTTCAAGAAAGTGATTACCTTCCCTGTTCAACTACAGACATTAATCAAGCTCACACATCAGAAGTTACAGAAACGGAAGACCAAATACCAGAGATGTTGTGAAGACGTAAAACGCCTGAACAATTAACAACTGACGATCAAGCCTGTGTTTCGTCTAACTTTCAGGTTACCAGACTTGAAATGGTGTTAGCTATTCCAAAGGTGGATAAAAAAAATCAAAAGGAAACCATCTAACAGGCGTCGAAAACCCGTCGTTTTAACCGAATCTCCTTATAGGAGTGAACTATCTGAAGAAATTAAAGGAAAAGGAGTCCCCAAACGAGCTGCATGTAAACGAAAACTCTTCTCACAGACGTTTAATAAACCTGGGATACCACCAAAAGGACATAATGACAACGGAAAAGTGACGAACGTTACTGACGTTTTAAGCACCCCTTCATGCTCAAGGGATAATAAACTGAAGTCGAATGACAACGAGGAAGAGAGTGAAGAATGTTTATACCGCTATGACTTCTCTGAAGGAGGCGGTGTATTAGCTGCGGACACTGGGCCCACGACACTTTTGCAGGGAGAGAAAGTGATGATGACGAGGCTGTCCACACTTGTGCACTATGTGAAAGTAAGAGGCCTAAATAAAACGTAATACCTGATTCTACAATTCTCAGAACCATGTTTCGGAACCTTATCGTCACATGATTTCGTTATTACAGTCCTTATCTAAAATTTAGAGATGAATTCATGCTAGTTCTCCATCTTACCCCGCATATGGGGCAAGACGCGAAATTGGTAGTTTATGTTTCAAATCGAGATATTTCTAAGTAAATGTAACAAGTTTGCGGTTTTCTGTGCATGCTATTGTAATTCAATGGTTAAGTAAGCAAATGATAATCAAACCTACTTGAATTTGTTTATTTTTATCCCTTTTGCAAGGGTTTAAAGTTAGCTTCCCCATCTTGCCTCGCCTTCCCCTATATTCTGCTATTGTAGGTGTACCAAATGAAAAACTAAGTTAAACACAGTTTTTGGCACATACCTAAACAATCTTCAGCCAGTGGTTGAGAGAAGCTCAAGCCTATCTGTTGTTAAGTGGCAGAAGCTTATAATAATACATTGCGCCTGAGCCTCATTGTTAGCATTAGAGGCACAGCGCATACCGTTTCAATATTTGCGTATCACTCTAGTCATCAGTATTGCGTTTCAGTGAATGGTATGCTCTCGTATATAGCACTTAAAGGAAAGTTTTTGTTCACTGAATATTTTAGACAGAACTGTAAATCTTAGTAACGAGAGAGTTGCAAGTAGAAGGTCCGAGACCGTCTCCGATTAGATATCAGGAAACTACCAGGAATTTTAATAGGCACAGGTAAAATGTGTTATCTCCCAAGCTGTAGACGGTGATATTCCACTTCACAACAAAATTTTCGATGCGCAGCTGCGTGGAGTTGTATTGTGGATATAAGTAGCAGGGGGCATAGACGTCGTCTGCATTGCAAGATTAATAGTGCTACGTTATTATGCATGGGTTATTACTATGTAGTTCAAGAACACTGCTCGTCTTGTTATAAGCTAGACAACCCCATTCAACTACCCCTTCCACTGAGTAAAACGTATTTCCTAACCAACAGAGGACTACATTCCCTAAATATTTATTAAACTTCATAAAATGAGAATAAATGTGATCTGAGGATGCACAAATAGAAGACTGTAGAAGCTGCCTAATAACTAGACTTCTCACAGTGCCATATGTTAATTAAGTTACGTATGTTCTTTCAAAAACTTCCAACTAAGCATTCGCTGCAGAGTAAAGACAAATATTCAGACATGCATAGAAATAACAGATGTATTGCTGAGAGAAAATGAATTTTATCGTAATTGAGATGCCTAGCTTACGTGATTTTTTAATCTGATCCTGAATTTCTGAAGAGATCGAAATTCATCTCCTTCATTAGACAGATGCATTCATTCCAACCTAATACTGATAGAAATTCGCTACGGTGTACAACCGATATTCTGAAAATTCTTAAAAAAGGGAAGAAGGACAGAAAACTAGACGTTAACTAGATGTTGACGATAACGTAATTTGAGCTGAAGCAGACGTTTAAACAATAGAGCTGGAGGAATGGTCAGTATTGGCTTGGTTCAATTGGTTCTGAGCACTATGCGACTTAACTTCTGAGCTCATCAGTGCTCTAGAACTTAGAACTACTTAAACGTAACTAACCTAAGGACATCACACACATCTATGCCCGAGGCGCGGTCCCAGATTGTAGCGTCTACAGCCACTCGGCCACTCCGGCCGGCAATGCTCAGTATTCAGGAGCATGACAGGAACCACCATTAGAAGAAAAAAGCTCTAATAAATGTGTGCTTTAAAACGTATACCTTAAGAGCAATGAGCACTTTATCTTCTATACTATTAAACAACTCTACGCAAGCTCTTTGCTTTCCATATTTTCAGAGGAGATACTTTTCACGAAACAAAAAGACGTTGTGAAGTAAATATGAGTTCTAAGATGCAAATCTTTAAGAGCTATGAGCACTTTTGAGTAGAAGAGTTGTATTTCACACTAACGAAGATGATTAAGTGCTCATAGCTCTTAAGATGAGCATTTTAGAGCCCATATTCACAAACATTTTTTACTTCGAATGATCTTTCCTGTCATAACTCTGAATACTGGCCATTCCTCCTGAAAAACCTGTACAAGCAGGGAGTATCACAGTTAACAGCGAAACCTGAGACTGGTGAAAGTATATGATAGGAGAAGCATATTATTCCAATAAACCTGGTGACGTTTGTGAGATGATAGCGAATAAGTGATAAGTAGCCGCCACTGACTTCACTATTAAATTTGTCCTTGTTAGTACAAATGTGTTTAACGTCTAAACTTAAAATTTCAAACATGATCCATGATCAATGGTACATGCATGATAGGGCACCAGCACATTATGGGGTAGATATAAGACGATATATAACACGCCAACACTCCACAAGAGAAATTGGTCGATCGAGGCCTTTACCTTGGTCTCTAATATCAGGTGACCTGAATTCTCTAGACTTTTTTGTCTGGTGCCATCTCTGAAATGAAATGTATGGTACTCCCGTTAAGCCGGCCGCAGTGGCCGTGAGGTTCTATGCCTTACAGTCTGGAGCCGAACGACCGCTACCGTCGCAGGTTCGAATCCTGCCTCGGGCATGGATGTGTGTGATGTTTGTTAGGTTTAATTAGTTCTAAGTTCTAGGCGACTGCTTACCTCAGAAGTTAAGTCGCATAGTGCTCAGAGCCATTTGAATTCCCGTTAAAACGTTTAAAGGACTAAAGCAGCGAGTCGTACAGTTATGTCAAGCACTAGAAAGACAGGGTAATCTACTCGAGGGACGAGTAGAGTATTATATTCAAATGAGACTACTGTGTCTTATATCTCAGGATGCAGTTGAACAGAACAAGACATACTTAGAGGTGTATTGCATTGCGATGATGTGCTTAAGTGCCTGAATAAAAAAAATGGAAATACAAAGTAAACAAGGAACACAGCTGAGTGGAAATTACTGTGGAATCAGAAAAGTCGGCCTCCAAATCCTAGATCTAAAATAGAGATGCACAGCCAATTGTACGATACCGAATACGTGGGGACTGCCCCATTTTACTACATCTACATCTACATTTACACTCCGCAAGCCACCCAATGGTGTGTGGCGGAGGACACTTTACTTGCCATTGTCATTACCTCCCTTTTCTGTTCCAGTCGCGTATGGTTCGCGGAAAGAACGACTGTCTGAAAGCCTCCGTACGCGCTCGAATCTCTCTAATTTTACATTCGTGATCTCCTCGGGAGGTATAAGTAGGGGGAAGCAATATATTCGATACCTCATCCAGAAACGTACCCTCTCGAAACCTGGCGAGCAAGCTAATCGCGATGCAGAGCGCCTCTCTTACAGAGTCTGCCACTTGAGTTTGCTAAACATCTCCGTAACGCTATCACAGTTACCAAATAACCCTGTGACGAAACGCACCGCTCTTCTTTGGATCTTCTCTATCTCTCCCGTCAACCCGATCTGGTACGGATCCCACACTGATGAGCAATACTCAAGTATAGGTCGAACGAGTGTTTTGTAAGCCACCTCTTTTGTTGATGGACTACATTTTCTAAGGACTCCCCCAATGAATCTCAACCTGGTACCCGCCTTACCAACAATTAATTTTATATGGTCATTCCACTTCAAATCGTTCCGCACGCATACTCCCAGATATTTTACAGAGTTAACTGCTACCAGTGTTTGTTCCGCTATCACATAATCATACAATAAAGGATCCTTCTTTCTATGTATTTGCAATACATTACATTTGTCTGTTAAGGGTCAGTTGCCACTCCCTGCACCAAGTGGCTATCCGCTGCAGATCTTCCTGCATTTTGCTACAATTTTCTAATGCTGCAACTTCTCTGTATACTACAGCATCATCCGCGAAAGGCCACCTGTAACTTCCGACACTATCTACTAGGTGATTTATATATATTGTGAAAATCAATGGTCCCATAACACTCCCCTGTGGCACGCCAGAGGTTACTTTAACGTCTGTAGACGTCTCTCCATTGATAACAACGTGCTGTGTTCTGTTTGCTAAAAACTCTTCAATCCAGCCACACAGCTGGTCAGATATTCCGTATGCTCTTACTTAGTTTATCAGGCGACAGTGCGGAACTGTATCGAACGCCTTCCGGAAGTCAAGGAAAACAGCATCTACCTGGGAGCCTGTATCTAATATTTTCTGGGCCTCATGAACAAATAAAGCGAGTTGGGTCTGACACGATCGCTGTTTCCGGAATCCATGTTAATTCCTACAGAGTAGATTCTGAGTTTCCAAAAACGACATGATACTCGAGCAAAAAACATGTTCTAAAATTCTACATCACATCGACGTCAGAGATACAGGTCTATAGTTTTGCGCATCTGCTCGACGACCCTTCTTGAAGACTCGGACTACCTGTGCTCTTTTTCAATCATTTGGAACCTTCCGTTCCTCTACAGACTTGCGGTACACGGCTGTTAGAAGGGGGGCAAGTTCTTTCGCGTACTCTGCATAGAATCGAATTGGTATCCCGTCAGGTCCAGTGGACTTTCCTGTGTTGAGTGATTCCAGTTGCTTTTCTATTCCTTGGACACTTATTTCGATGTCAGCCATTTTTTCGTTTGTGCGAGGATTCAGAGAAGGAACTACAGTGCGGTCTTGCTCTGTGAAACAGCTTTGGAAAAAGGTGTTTAGTATTTCAGCTTTACGCATGTCATCCTCTGTTTCAATGCCATCATCATCCCGGAGTGTCTGGGTATGCTTTTTCGATCCACTTCCCGATTTAACGTAAGACCAGAACTCCCTAGGATTTTCTGTCAAGCCGGTACATAGAATTTTACTTTCGAATTCAATGAACGCTTCACGCATAGCCCTCCTTACGCTAACTTTGTCTGAGGGGTTTTGGCTGCGTTTAAACTTGGAGTGAAGCTCTCTTTGCTTTCGCAGTAGTTTTATAACTTTGTTGTTGAACCACGGTGGGTTTTTCCCGTCCCTCAGAGTTTTATTCGGCACTTACCTGTCTAAAACGCATTTTACGATTGCCTTCAACTTTTTCCATAAACACTCAACACTGTCAGTGTCGGAACAGAAATTTTCATTTTGATCTGTTAGGTAGTCTGAAATCTGACTTCTACTACTCTTGCTAAACAGGCAAACCTTCCTCCCTTTTTTATATTCCTATTAACTTCCATATTCAGGGATGCTGCAACGGCCTTATGATCACTGATTCCCTGTTCTGCACTTACAGAGTCGAAAAGTTCGGGTCTGTTTGTTATCAGTAGGTCCAAGATGTTATCTCCACGAGTCGGTTGTCTGTTTAATTGCTCGAGGTAATTTTCGGATAGTGCACTCAGTATAATGTCACTCGATGCTCTGTCCCTACCACCCGACCTAAACATCTGAGTGTCCCAGTATATATCTGGCAAATTGAAATCTCCACCTAATAACATGCTGAGAAAATTTATGTGAAATGTATTCCAAATTTTCTCTCAGTTGTTCTGCCACTAATGCTGCTGAGTTGGGAGGTCGGTAAAAGGAGTCATTTTTAACCTAGCTCGGTTGTTGAGTGTAATCTCCTTCCACAATAATTCGCAAGAACTATCCACTTCTACTTCACTACAGGATAAACTACTACTAACAGCGACAAACACGCCACCACCTGTTGCATGCAATCTATCCTTTCTAAGCACCGTCTGCGCCTTTGCAAAAATTTCGGCAGAATTTATCTCTGGCTTCAGCCAGCTTTATGTACCTATAACGATTTCAGCTTCGGTGCTTTCTATCAGCGCTTGAAGTTCCGGTACTTTACCAATGCAGCTTCGACAGTTTACAATTACAACACCGATTGCTGCTTGGTCCCTGCATGTCCTGACTTTGCCCCGCACCCTTTGAGACTGTTGCCCTTTCTGTACTTGCCCGAGGCCATCTAACCTAAAAAAAAAACGCCCAGTCAACGCCACACAACCCCTTCTACCCGTCTAGCCGCTTGCTGCGTGTAGTGGACTCCTGACCTATCCAGCGGAACCCGAAACCCCACCACCCTATGGCGCAAGTCGAGGAATCTGCAGCCCACACGGCCGCAGAACCGTCTCAATCTCTGATTCAGACCCTCCACGCGGCTCTGTACCAAAGGTCCGCAGTTAATCCTGTAGACGATGCTGCAGATGGTGAGCTCTGCGTTCATCCCGCTAGAGAGACTGGCAGTCTTCACCAAATCAGATCCATAGCGACACACATCATTGGTGCCGACATGAGCGACTACCTGCAGATGGGTGCACCCTGTACCCTTCATGGCATCCGGAAGGACCCTTTCCACATCTGGAATGACTCCCCCCGGTATGCACACGGAGTGCACATTGGTTTTCTTCCCCTCTCTTGCTGCCATATCCCTACGGTGCCCCATTACGCGCCTGATGTTGGAGCTCCCAACTACCAGTAAGCCCACCCTCAGCGACTGCCCGGACCTTGCAGACTGAGGGGCAACCTCTGGAACAGGACAAGCAGCCATGTCCGGCGGAAGATCAGTATCAGCCTGAGACAGAGCCTGAAACCGGTTCGTCAGACAAACTGAAGAGGCCTTCCGTTCAGCCCTCCGGAATGTCTTTCGCCCCCTGCCACACCTCGAGACGACCTCCCACTCTACCACAGGTGAGGGATCAGCCTACAACCCCTGTTTCCAACGGTGACTAAAAATATGTCCCCAGTGTCCAAAAATTCCTAAGTATCAATCCGAAAAGCTTAATCCTCATCAAATTCTCCCGCCCTGACTTCTATTCCTGTTCCTTTAGGGAAATAGCCTTGAATACATTTGGTGCCTATGTCTCACTCACTCCCCTCCCCTCGGAAAATTGTACTTCGTGACAACACGACCGGTCAAATTATTCTCCTATGAATACTGTCTTCGTTAATGAGATCATCATCTACAGAAGTATGAGACAACTGCCTGAATTTTCTCAAAACTTTCGTAAGGTCATTGTTTATAGGATCCAAGACGGTTACGATTGTGAAGGTCATCATTTTCCATGCATGTCTTAGTGTTTGGTCTGAAAATATGTTCGAGAAGTTTGTTACAAATAGAGCTGAATTATATAAATGAATAGTTTTTGAGATTAAGGGTAGTATGCCCGCTCGGCTAGCCTTGCGGTCTAACACACTGCTTTCCGGGCGGGAAGACGTGACGGTCCGCGGCACGAATACGCCCGGCGGATTTGTGTCGCGGTCCAGCGTGCCAGCCAGCCTGTGGATGGTTTTTAAGGCGATTTTCCAGCTGTCTCGGCGAATGCGGTCTGTCTCCCCTTATTCCGCCTCAGTTACACTATGTCGGCGATTGCTACGCAAACACTTTCTCCAAGTACGCGTACACCATAATTACTCTACCACGCAAAAATTGGGGATACACGTGTCCGGTGTGAGACGTTCTCCGGGGTGTCACGTGGGGGTGTGGGTGAATGGACTGCTGTAGCCTGTTATGAGATTGTGAAACACTGAGGGCTACGGCGGGTACGAAGCATCTGTGTCGTTTCTAGGTCCCAAGTTCAATTCAATACAAGGGTAGTATCATTTTCGTCAGTGAGTGGAGCCGGTGAATTCTCCAGTAACGAAGGAATAGTTATTTGTGTTAATTTGTGTCCGGCCGCTGTGGCCGAGCGGTTCTGGGCGCTTCTGTCCGGAACCGCGCTGCTGCTATGGTCGCAGGTTCGAATCCTGCCTCGGGCAAGGATGCGTGCGATGTCCTTAGGTTAGATAGGTTCAAGCAGTTCTAAGTCTAGGTGACTGATGACCTCAGATGTTAATTCCCATAGAGCTTAGAGCCATTTGATACATTTTTTGTTTGTTTGTCAATCTGTGCTGATGCGGTTGGGAGGGGAATCGTAAGGCCGTTGGACCGTCTTGCGGCAAGCTTACCAATTATTATGAGTGGTTCTAGACATTCTGAACAATGGCCTTGGGATAGAAGTGCCGCTCGCACACATATTCCATTGTGGCAGATCTGGGGACCTTCGTGACAGGACAGTGCCTTGTGTGGACGAGCTATGATCTGTCGGAAAATGACTCCACGTTACTGTCACTTGAGATCTAATACACGAGGACAGCTTGTGCGTGACGTATCGTTGTGCCGTCAGAGTTGCTCAGTGACTTCCAGTCGTGACCTGAGGTTATATTCGACGGACCACCACAACATGATACCAGCAGTAGCACGATTGTACTCTCGAAAACATTGAAAGAATGGGACTTCTTCCCACGACGTTGTCATATCCGCCGACAATAGTAATCGTAGGTAGTGTAGAACTGCGATTCATTGCTGAATGCAATGCGGGGTCCTTCAATACCGTCCATACCAGCCGTACGTGTTGGGGTGTCCTGCGACAGCCTACGCATGTGATGGGAATTCCGTTGTGAGCGTGCTGCTATTATCCGACCAGTGGTGCAGAATGACAAAGAATATAGCAAGGCGTGCACTATTTTTTCTAGAATGGCAGGCGTAGATGTGAAGGATTTCTGTGTGAATGATGCTTAATATCAGAAGCTTCGTTTGCAGTGCTTGACTGGAAACTTTGACAACGGATATGCCTGTCCTCACGTTCCCATGTAGCCCATAATCGGGTCACTGTCACATCTGAATCCTCCCAAAAAATTGCTTATTTCACTATTCGGTTGAAAAGACCCACAATTAGACCCTTTTAAAATTCTTTTGTGTGCTGATAACTCTCTCTTACTCAAGTACACTACATTTCAGATTTCGTCACAGTGATCACTAAATATCTGACCCTGTACATTCACTTTATGTACTCTACAAGGCCTAGTGACAACACTACCACGAACAAAACTAGTGCACTCTGGTGAACGTCCTACGTGTCACAGAGAATTGCATTTACGGACCTGTACACAGTGTGTACGTGAAATTACAGTGGCACCTGACTATGCCTTCCGCGTGCTTCAATTATTTTATCGGGTAGTGTATTTGTCGTCATCAGTGGTCATCAGTACGAAGACAGCTCCGACCCAGACGACCGGAAGCGTACATTCTACTGATGCCAAACCACCGCATTTGCGACTTCAGTGGTGTCAAACGTGAGTTCATAGGAGGACAGGGTGGAGGTCAGTTCCGTTTTCTGACGAAAGCTGGGTCTGTCTCGATGTCAGTGATGACCACGAGTTGGTTACAAGGTGTAGAGTTGAGGGCCTGCAACCAACTTCTCCGCATGCTAGACACAGTGGATATACTCCTGGCATTATGGTCACGGGTGCGATTTCCTCTGACAGCTGGAGCACTCTCGTGGCAAACCCACTAACCCTGACAGCAAATTTGTACGTCACTCTTTTGATTCGATCTGTTGTGCTGTCAATAACGAACAGCAATCCAGGAGGTGTTTCCCAAAAGAATGACGCTTGCCCACATACCGCTGTTGTAGCCCAACGTACTCTACTAAGTGTGGACATGTTGGACTGGCAGCCGGCCGCTGTGGCCGAGCGGTTCTAGGCACCTCAGTCTGGAAACGCGCGACCGCTATGGTCGCAGGTTCGAATCCTGCTTTGGGCATGGATATGCGTGATGTCCTTAGGTCAGTTAGGTTTAAGTAGTTCTAAGTTCTAGCGGACTGGTGACCTCAGCTGTTAAGTCCCATAGTGCTCAGAGCCATTTAAACCTTTTTTTGTTTCACTGGCTTGTTCAATATCCACGTCTGTCTGCAGTGGAACACATATGGGACTCCAGTGTCATCTACAAACGGCGTCAACCGTCCCTGTATTGTCTGACCTAGTGCAACAGGCATGGACCTCCACTTCACAATTACTTCTGCCATTTTCAAATACGATGCATGCACATTTATACGTCTGAATGTGACATTTTGGCGGTTACACCGGTTATCAATGTAGCAGTATTTTGCATTTGCAATAGCGTATCTCACACTTATGTTGCGTAGGCAAATGTATTCCCGAAATTTTATTACGCAACTTTTTTTTATGTTGCAGTTTCTTTCTGTCAGAATACAGCGTGAAGGGTAATTCGCGCACTCGGGCTTCGCAGCGCGACTCCTCACATGCCAACGATTAAAAAAAAAAATGTCTGTCACAAAATTTCGTCCGGCGAGTATATCTGGCAGAATAAGGACGTTAAAAAGTGGTAATCTGGCAACACTCTCTCCAGATATATGGTAACTACGCAGCACACAGCAGTCGCGCTGTGCAGTTAATGCACTGGATATAGTGTTGAGTTAGTCTACAGGAGATCGAGATTTCTATACTGGTTTGGGGCGCATGTTTTTTATTTGATAATTTCATACTGTAATATACACCGGTTCTTAGGACAGATGTATCCTAAATTTGCAACATTTTGCGAAACAGATGACTTGTCATAGGGCAGCGTAGGTACAAAAGCAGAATCAGTTTCGAGAAGTTAAAGATGATAGCACAGTACAATAACACAACATCTATTTGTCATTTATACTACATGTAATATGAGGGCTCAGGTGTCGCGCATTAGCAACGAGTGACAATAATAATGCCCTTATTAATGACAGCATGATCTTCACAATAGTGTACGCTGTCCTCAGAACAACAGATGCTCAAAGCGACCTCCCCGCACGTCCAAACATTGCGAAACCCGCCCGATCGTACAGCTCTGGACCCTTCAAAGCAAGCTGCGTCCACAGTAACAAGAGCAGCATGAACATGCCCTACCAATTCTTCCACATTCGTCAGCGATTTAGAGTACACGTGCTCCTTCAGGTGTCCCCACAGGAAGATATCCATGGGATTTAGATCAAGTGAACGCGGTGGCCATACAACTGGACCTCCACGTCCGAGTCATTTCCGTGGAAATGTTTTGTCCAAATACTTTCACACATTAATTCGAGTTTGGAAGTGCACCATCATGTTGGACCATATCCTCTGTCGAACATGTAGTGGAACATCTTCCAGTGCATCAGGCAGATGGTTTGAGTGGACTGCATGATACCTTCGTATAGCCAACTGGTCAGGCAACATGTAGGGGCGCAAACACCTGTCTCCCAATATTCCGGCCCCGACGTTGATACCGAAGCGAACTTGATATCCACGGTCGAGTGACGTACGTGTGAACCTCACACTAATGGTGGCCATTGTGCATATTGAAGACACCCTCACGTGTGAATGCTGCTTCATCTGACCATATTACAGTGTTCACGAAGTCATCGTCGGCTACCTGTTGTTGTTGGAACCATTCGCAGAATTGCATCCGCTGATGGCGATCTGCAGGATGCAGATGTTGCTTGAAAGCGTGATGATACGAGCAGAGTCCATGCTCGTGCAGCACGTTAGCGACCGTGTGTTGCGAGACATGCAGCTGTCTTTCTACGCCACGTGTACTTCTCTGAGGTTCTTGGTGTTTGACCTCCAGAATAGCTTCCTCAGTAGCTGGAGTACGGCGAGTCCGTGGACGACCTCTGTTACGCGATGGTGGAAGGAGAGAATCCGACTCCTGAAGGCGCAGCTGGATGGCGTCGACAAGGATATCTAGCACCATATTCCCGAGCGGCAACACAAGCCCGGTTATCAGATGCAGCAAGGACCTGAGGCACATCCACACATTCATCGTTTGTGTATGCCATACGTCTGCCACACTGGTTTTAGAGGTTTACAACGAGAAAATTTGATACGTGTACGCATGTACATTGGAGTCTGCCGCGGGCTTGTTGTCTGATGGACAGCGCATACAACATAAATACGCCATCAGTCCTGCGCGCTGTTCCACCTAACGCGCATTACCCCTCTGGCAGATATTGTTCTGCACGATTCATCCCGACGCCGCTAATTATGAAATGCTCAGTCTCGAATTCAACTGTTTCCCTAATGGTAGTAGACTTGATGTTTCCGCAAACCCATTGATAAATTAATAATAATAATAATAATAATACCCGTGGATGCCGGGAAAAGAATAGGCCTCCGGTATGTTTTGCCAGTCGTAAAAGGCGACGAAATGAACAAACCACTAATAGGGCTAACCCCCTTTTAGTGTGATTAGTTGGTTCAGGACAGATCTAATGAACCATCGGACAAGCGCTGTCATGGTCGGATACGACGCTTGAACCCTATGCCTGTCCACAGTGGTAACGACACTGCTAGCCTCACGGAAAATCATTTAAATCCAAATAGAGGTGCTTTGCTGGATATGCTTCCTGCAACCACTTTTGAAGGAAAACAAAGACAGAGGATGAGATGGTCATATGAAGTTAACAGACACCTCATGTTCAGTTATTACCAAGCAACAAACTTAGGAACCAACACAACTGGATACAGATCACAAGTATACACAATATTTATTACCAGATACCCAGAATTAAAATTTTTAACAGAATAACAAGTAGCTGGCCAGATCCGTGTAATAATCAAAAATAACAGGATACCCCATTCAGAATTAGAAAACATCAAACAACAAGTGCAACATATACTGGAACAAAATAATGTGCAATCAGAAGAAGAAGAAGAAGAAGAAAATACAGTAATGGACTCAAACATCCCAGAGCAAACAAACAAAGAACAACACGCATCAATTCAACAATCAGAGGAAAACGAAATCTTAAGACAGCACCAGAACAAGCACAAATAGAACACGAAGTGGCACACATATTAGATATAGAAGAAAAATTTCAGCAACATATATAGAATACAAAGACACAAATGCAGACATTAGACCATTCTTGCATAGACCACCAAATAACCCCCAAGTTGAAACAACAATAACAACTATCAACACAATCATACACAACAAAATAAATGAAAACACGACTATGGAAGAGTTACAACTACTGGTTTATATAGGAGCACTCACCACACTAAATATACACACTACGCAGAGATCAGAACCAACCAACACACAGGAGAAACCCACAAAACCAGCATGGAACACAGGCTACAGACCAGAATAGAAGAACTGAGAAAAGACATCGGACAGCTAACACAATTTATAAGAAATGAAATGTCAGACAAAAAACCAAAAAGGTTAGGTAAAATCTCACAACAAGAAGCGATAGAGCAATTAGATGAAAACAAGCACAAAGTGAAAATAGAAGGAATCAAAACCAAATATTCAACACAAACCAAAAGAAATTTTACCAAAAAATTGATAACACACATTAAGATAGACAATCCACCAAACATAACAGACATGGAACACTTCTGGAGCAACATATCGTCAAACCCGGTACAGCATAACAGGCACGCACGATGGATACAAGCAGAAACAGACACATACAAGATGATACCAGAAATGCCTGAAGTGATAATTTTACAACATGAAGCCACCCAAGCAATTAATTCTACTCACAATTGGAAAGCCCCTGGAAAAGATAAAATAGCAAATTTCTGGCTAAAGAAGTTCACCTCAACACATTCACATGTAACTAAATCATTTAACAGTTATATTGCAGACCCATACACATTCCTTGATACACTTACACATAGAATAACTTGTCTGAAACCAAAAGATCAAGCAGACACAGCAAACCCAGCTAAATATCGCTCCATAACATGCCTACCAACAATATACAAAATAGTAAATTCAGTCGTTACACATAAGTTAATGACACATGCATCACAGAACAAAATTATAAATGAAGAACAAAAAGGCTGTTGCAAAGGAGCACGAGGATGTAAAGAGCAACTGATAATAGATGCAGAGGTGACATATCAAGCTAAAACTAAACAAAGGTCACTGCAGTACGCATAACTTGATTACCAAAAAGCTTTTGATAGTGTATCCCACTCATGGTTACTACAAATATTGGAAATATACAAAGCAGATCCTAAATTGATACAGTTCCTAAACGTAGTAATGAAAAATTGGAAAACCACACTTAATATCCAAACAAATTCAAATAATGTCACATCACAGCCAATACAGATTAAGCGTGGAATATACCAAGGAGAATCATTAAGTCTTTCTGGTTCTGCCTTGCTCTGAACCCACTATCCAACATGCTAAATAATACAAATTATGGATACAATATTACTGGAACATACCCACATAAAATCACACATTTGCTATACATGGATGATCTAAAACTACTGGCAGCAACAAATCAACAACTCAACCAATTACTAAACATAACAGAAGTATTCAGCAGTGATATAAATATGGCTTTTGGAACAGACAAATGTAAGAAAAATAGCATAGTCAAGGGAAAACACACTAAACAAGAAGATTACATATTGGATAACCACAGCGACTGCATAGAAGCGATGGAAAAAACAGATGACTATAAATATCTAGGACACAGACAAAAATAGGAATAGATAATGCAAATATTAAAGAAGAACTAAAAGAAAAATATAGACAAAGACTAACAAAAATACTGAAAACAGAATTTACACCAAGAAACAAGACAAAAGCTATAAATACACTATGCTATACCAGTATTGACCTACTCATTTAGAGTAGTGAAATGGAGTAACACAGACCTAGAAGGACTCAATACACTTACACGATCACAATGCCACAAATATAGAATACATCACATACATTCAGCAACAGAAAGATTCACATTAAGCAGGAAGAAAGGAGGAAGGGGATTTATAAAAAACCTACATTATGGACAGGTAGACAATTTAAGAAAATTCTTTATAGAACAAGCAGAAACTAGCAAAATACACATAGCAATCACTCATATAAATACATCGGCTACACCACTGCAGTTTAATAACCACTTTTACAAGCCTTTAGATCACATAACATCAACAGATACGAAGAAAGTAATTTGGAAAAAAGAAAACACTACATGGCAAGCACCCGTATCATCTAACACAGCCACACATCGATCAAGACGCATTCAACACATGGCAAAGAAAAGGCAATTTATACAGTGAGACGGAAGGATTCATGATTGCAATACAGGATCAAACAATAAACACCAGATAGTACAGCAAGCATATTATTAAAGATCCCAACACTACAACAAATAAATGGAGACTTTGCAAACAAAAAATAGAAACAGTAGATAACATCACAATACTAGAAAATACAGAATACCCCAGAAGACATGACAATGTAGCAAAAATAATACATCAACAACTTGCCATACAACATAAACTAATAAAACAACACGCTCCACATACAAGGATGCACCACAAAATGCACTGGATAATGATGAATACAAATTATACTGGAACAGGACCATTATAACAGATAAAACAACACCACATAACAAACCTGACATCACACTCACTAATAAAAAGAAGAAATTAACACAACTAATAGAAATATCCATACCCAATACAACAAATATACAGAAGATAACACAAGAAAAAATTGAAAAATACATCCAACTGGCTGAGGAAGTCAAGTACATGTGGCATCAGGATAAAGTTGACATTATACCAATTACACTATCAACTACAGGATTCATACCACACAATATCCACCAGTACATCAACGCAATACAGCTACATCCAAACTTACACTCCTGGAAATTGAAATAAGAACACCGTGAATTCATTGTCCCAGGAAGGGGAAACTTTATTGACACATTCCTGGGGTCAGATACATTACATGATCACACTGACAGAACCACAGGCACATAGACACAGGCAACAGAACATGCACAATGTCGGCACTAGTACAGTGTATATCCACCTTTCGCAGGAATGCAGGCTGCTATTCTCCCATGGAGACGATAGTAGAGATGCTGGATGTAGTCCTGTGGAACGGTTTGCCATGCCATTTCCACCTGGCGCCTCAGTTGGACCAGCGTTCGTGCTGGACGTGCAGACCGCGTGAGACGACGCTTCATCCAGTCCCTAACATGCTCAATGGGGGACAGATCCGGAGATCTTGCTGGCCAGGGTTGTTGACTTACTCTTTCTAGAGCACGTTGGGTGGCACGGGATACATGCGGACGTGCATTGTCCTGTTGGAACAGCAAGTTCCCTTGCCGGTCTAGGAATGTAGAACGATGGGTTCGATGACGGTTTGGATGTACTGTGCACTATTCAGTGTCCCCTCGACGATCACCAGAGGTATACAGCCAGTGTAGGAGATCGCTCCCCACACCATGATGCCGGGTGTTGGCCCTGTGTGCCTCGGTCGTATGCAGTCCTGATTGTGGCTCTTACCTGCACGGCGCCAAACACGCATACGGCTATCATTGGCACCAAGGCAGAAGCGACTCTCATCGCTGAAGACGACACGTCTCCATTCGTCCCTCCATTCACGCCTGTAGCGACACCACTGGAGGCGGGCTGCACGATGTTGGGGCGTGAGCGGAAGACGGCCTAACGGTGTGCGGGACCGTAGCCCAGCTTCATGGAGACGGTTGCGAATGGTCCTCGCCGATACCCCAGGAGCAACAGTGTCCCTAATTTGCTGGGAAGTGGCGGTGCGGTCCCCTACGGCACTGCGTAGGATCCTACGGTCTTGGCGTGCATCCGTGCGTCGCTGCGGTCCGGTCCCAGGTCGACTGGCACGTGCACCTTCCGCCGACCACTGGCGACAACATCGATGTACTGTGGAGACCTCAGGCCCCATGTGTTGAGCAATTCGGCGGTACGTCCACCCGGCCTCCCGCATGCCCACTATACGCCCTCGCTCAAAGTCCGTCAACTGCACATACGGTTCACGTCCACGCTGTCGCGGCATGCTACCAGTGTTAAAGACTGCGATGGAGCTCCGTATGCCACGGCAAACTGGCTGACACTGACGGCGGCGGTGCACAAATGCTGCGCAGCTAGCGCCATTCGACGGCCAACACCGCGGTTCCTGGTGTGTCCGCTGTGCCGTGCGTGTGATCATTGCTTGTAGAGCCGTCTCGCAGTGTCCGGAGCAAGTATGGTGGGTCTGACACACCGGTGTCAATGTGTTCTTTTTTCCATTTCCAGGAGTGTATATATACAACTACAGAAATATGTAATTATTGATACATGTTCAATTACTCGAAAGTTCCTAAATGCAATGTAACATATACCGTACAATTAAAAGGAAGTCACGCTTGACAAGGTCCGCGTCACTTTCCATTTTTAACCAGACATAACGTCTGAGAAACGAAAGAAATAATAATACATTGAGACTCGTACTAAAAAGTGTGCTGTTTCCAGACTCAATGGTGAAAGACATAATTAGGGGGACCATGGTGATAACACATACAAACAGTAACCGAGTTTGGACATTATTCGCAAAGCACGTTGCTAGCCCTACTGGTAACATAAGAGCCTAACGAAACGTAATAGCATGAAAGAGGCAAGAACAGTAGTTGGTACTAATCTATAGGACCATTGGAGGAGGGTACTAGGAAAACAGGTTTTGCATCTAGTAGATGAAGTGGTGCGAATAAACTCACGCCCGTGACGTGAAAAGGTTTCTTTCAAAGCTGACCTATTTTCCATTTCTGCGATTGTAGTACGTAACTACAAATGTTTTATAGAGGAACCACTGCAATCACTGTTGATGATTAAGATGCCAGATACCATACCACCTGCACTACATTTACCAAATGAAAAACATATCCCTCTACCCGGCATCGAACCATCGATTTCCTGTATGTTAACCCAAAGCCGTAGACACTAAGACACTAGTATGTGGTAACAATAGCGGTTACCATACATGTGGTTTGAGTGTTGCCAGACTGCCACTCTTTAACGCCCTTCCTCGCGCTCCGAAGCACGAGTGCGCCAATTTCGCTATATATACGCCACATGTGATTCCTCATCCAGATTTAAGGCAAAAACTTACCTAGAAAATTGAGATCGAAAATTGAAAACACATGTTTGAAAGTGAGGAGCTGGCATCACTGTCACAGTGTGTAGCTCATCTGATCTACAGAGATATGTGTATCAGCACACAAAGCTGTACCAGCCATAGTAGTTTACTGAGTGGGTTGCTGGGACATCAAACCCACACACATCACGAAACTATGCTTCGAATGCTTGTCAGATTCCTTCTTGTGATTTGGTCCTCCGTTCCCTAATTCTCGTCGTTTACAAGCGGGACATCATTTTCTCACATGACAGTAGCCTCTTACATAACATTAAACTGGATGAGTGTATCAAGTAATTGTGCAGTGCAGAGCTATAACTGGTTCTGTCAAGTTAATAAAGTATGGATTTACAATGGGTGCTTCGTCAGAATGTTTCTCGTTGCCTACAGCAACGCATTCCGGAGAACGGTAATCTTCGTCCATAGTTAATGGACAGAGGTCGTTCAAGGACTAGGCATACACCATAAAGAGATGTCGCAGCTCTCGCAGCCGTTCCCCAAACACTTCATCAAGGTACCCCTAGTTCCGTCTTATGCTTGGACAGGGCAATTTGTTCTTGCGTCGTATTGTACCACAGTAGTCCGCGTGTCGAATATGGGTTTACTTAATCTTGTGTGTGTAACGGCTGGTCTCATTCTTCTTTCCTAGCGGAGTTTGTTGTTGGTTTGTTAACCTGTGGTAGCGTTCTAAAACCACGCCATGATGTCTGTCGGGTCTCCCAAGAATATACCTTGGTGGGGGGGGGGGGTTATCATTCGTTTCAGTTTTGACTACAGTACGCAACATGTTCAGTCAGGTGTTTTAGAAATTCACGACTGGTTAGTCGATACGATTCGCGTTACATCTGAACAAGTAGATACTGCTTATTTTGATGCTGATTTTCATGCATTTTATGTGAAGTTTCAAAGATTCCCTGCAGGTAGACCGCTTTCTCTTCAGGTTGGTTCTCAAGTAATGTTTAAATATCGTGATGGTCCCGTTAGATTAGTCCTTGTAAACGCGACGATAGAGGATATTCCGGTTAGAGTTTACGGTCTTCCACTTGAAGTGGACGATTCATTTCTTAATGTGGCAGTGATCTATTTTTTAATCTTTCGGCATACCCACGGGAACGGTGGTGTGCGCAGCATCACTTGCAATGTTACAGTGGTATTCGAGCTGTAGAAATGTGTGTTCAAAAATATTTCGTCCCACCTGAATGTATGTGGTAATCAGATTCATGTTATGTATGCAGCGTAAGAAGGAACCTGCTTCCTTTTTAATGAAAGTGGCCATTTCATATCCAACTGTTTACGACGTGTTACCGATTTAGCGTCGTCCTATGAAAAACGGCGACTTTGTGCCGTTGCCGACACGTTCAGACGTGGCCCTGCTGCTGTTAAGGTACCTGGACTGGTAGCACAATTGAAACGCCGGACCGGAGAAAATTTTGAAGTCAGCCCTCTCAGTTTTTGCCTGCCCGAGAAGGTGATGTTGAACAGCGCTTCTTCCCGTAGAGGTACTTTGAATCGGCAGGGATGAAGTGGCTTGTTCTGTTGGTGTTGAAGTGAGTGTTTCATCTGAGTCCTCTTCTCCACTCATAGAGACGTCTGTGTCGGCGTGTTCCGATGATTTAACGCAGACATCATCTGCTATTTGGGTTTAATAGTGTTCTAAATGGTTCAAAGGGCTCTAAGCACTATGGGACATCCGAGGTCATCAGTCCACTAGACTTGGAACTACTTAAACCTAACTAACCTAAGGACATCACACACATCCATGCCCGAGGCAGGATTCGAACCTGCGACCATAGCAGCAGAGCAGTACCGGACTGAAGCGTCTAGAACCGCTAGGCTACCGCGGGCGGCAATAGTATTCTGTGCTTAATAGGGACAGTATATACTGTAGTTGACGGACTTTGAAACGCTTGGCAGTGGTCGGAGTATAAGGTGCAGTTTTTATGATATCACCTTTATTTTTCTTTATGTTTCCTTTGGACCTGGTCGTGCATATGACCGCCCTGGTTTTTATAAGGAAGATGCCATTTGCTTACTTCATCAAAGTAAGCGAAAAATTTTAATGAAAGGAGATTTCAACTGAGTCTTACATCCTGCAGATGAGACTCCAAATTATAACTATTGTCGTGACATCGTTTGGTCTACTCTACAGGCTTCTTGGATCTATAGATATCCCACATTAGTGCTGTAAACGGATTTTAGAACTACTTCTAGTAGTCGACTGGATCGCTTCCCTATGTAGCCAACTTTGGTCACTTGATGTTATTCCTGTCGTCTTCCCTCAGCAATGTACTGTTTCACTGACTCTTAATCACGTCCTGCGGTGGGTACATCTGTCATGCCCCATTTGGAAGCTAAATATTTTACATCTGGTAGACAAGTCTCTGGATGATGTCATTGCTGTCGTGTGGGAGCGGGCAATAAATTCCCAAGTGCATTATCCTTCACTTATGGAATGGTGAATTGCCACTGTCAGACCTCAGCTTCGCATGCACTCATGCATCTTAGCGCTGGTAATGCGGCTGTTATGAGGAGGACTCGGGAATTTTATTATGCTGTCCCTAGTTTTTCAGACATCAGCAAAAACAACCTGTGAGCGCATTTGCCTCTCTAGAACCAGTGACTGGGGACCGTTATTCTAGGACAGAATACATACACAATTTGTTTAATTTCAGAATTATTGTCAAAGAAGTACACGAATTTACATAGGTTGTGACATGAGAATACTAGGGCAGTTGTTAAGATAAGGCATTACATGCTCTTAAGCCGAAATTACACTGAACACAACAATATCAAATTTCAATAGAAGATTTTCTACAAGTTGAAGTTGGCCAATATTACTACAAATCATCCGATTCCTGTTCCAAATTTGGTACTATTTAGGATGACAATCAAGTCTACGGAGGATTGTTAGTTTTTGTGACAAGATGAGCAACAGATTTGTCAAGGTTGCTTGAGTTAACACAGGTCGCAAGTTGGTCAACCAACAAGTGTACACCACTGCTAGCGGCATTTACCTTAGTTGCGATGAGCTGTTGGCTGCAAGCCTGATCTCGCCCTCTGAAAACCCCATAAAAAAGCTAAACAAAATCTTTATAGATTTTATCGACAGAAACATTCCTATGTTTCTTATTAGGCGATAATACATGCATTCATCCCTAGTCTAGAAATATGGCGACATACACATGCATAGATGGAACAGCGTGTATACTACAATGCTCTCTCATTTCTCGCAAGAACATTTCTCCATTGTTGGAGCTCAATGACTCTTTAGCTAATTTCTAGCTGAATGTCAGCCGAGGTGAATACAGTGCTCACCCAAAATTCGTCTTTTTGCGTCGTACAGAGCGTGATGTGCCCTGTTCTTCACTTGATGCTAGTTCAAAGGAGACTCTCAGATGTTTTCTGTCTTGTTGTCTTTCATAGCAAACTGTACCCCACCGGTGTCCTTTCGTGTTTCCCCGTCACGGCTTTTCCAGACCAATTAGAGTGTTCCTTTCATCTTGTCGAAACTGCCTCTGCCAACCGTAAAGGGCTTACCTCCAAACTGCTCCGAAATTTCTCCCTTTTCTACTCCTTCTGACTTTATTCCAGTCAGTTGGACATTTTGTGCCCACTCCTGACACCTAAAAGTTACACACAAACGTCAAAAGCGCACCACAATCATTTCACGTGATCAACTGCGTCGCTGATTTGTTTGTATCCATCTGGAAATTCCCCCACACAGTTTCCTAAAAAATTTCTGTGCAGAAAGCCGTGCTGGCCCACAACCTTCTCTCCTCACTGTATCGCCTGACGCATTCATATTCCCCCTCGTCACCGGTCACCAAACCCTTTTTAAAAGCATTCCATTCTATTTGGGCTGTGATGGAGCAACTTGTGTTTACCCCCAAATCTGCTCATTATCACCAAAGTATGTCAGGTGACATACTCATCTACTTGTTACAACATATAAAATCTTTCATGTAAGGTGTGAAATTCATTCAATCAATCTGCCACCATACATATCCTGCTCCTTCCATGTTGACTTTTGCGCTGGGTCAATCAACAGTTGAGAAATTGATTGAAGTCAGTGCAAAATTGTTTTCAGCTGCTGACTGTAGCAATTGTTATATATTTATATTGACCGACTCTGTATTTTAATATGGCATAATCAAACAGTTGTTCTTTTAGTCTCTTTTTCGTTATTTCTGCACCGCAATTGATTTTCTGTATACTACTGATTTGAGCACTAAAGTAATGTTGTTCCAAAATTTAATATGTTTTTAATAATTTTCTGATTTAATACTATTATTTAAATAACATGAAGCTATATTGTTTCTATTTTATAGTTTTCTATATTTTAATTTTAAAATTAAACAAATTAGAGATTTGCTATAAATTTTTACCACTTGTAGTTTTTAAATTTGAGAGTGATTTTTTTTTTACATCAAGACTTATGTTAAATAATGATGGAAATGTATTGAAGTTGAGGAGACCTTCATTTAAAATTATCCTCCCCTTTTTCAATACTGATTCTCCACCTTAGCTTAGCATTTCAATTATAATTCAAGAAAGTTGTATTTCTCACAATGATTTCTTAACTTAATTTATGCTTAAGAGCACCCTTCTCATAACTTTACAAACACAATCCCATTCGGTAACATATTTATATTTCCCTAAAAATCTTAAACTTTGAATTATAACTTTACAGAAGAACTCCATTTGTCTTTTACAAAAATATTAAAATTCTAATCCTACTAATTACTTTGTAAATATTAAAGTAACAGCATGAAATTGCAAAACCCTTACTTCTACATAACCTACATTTCAACAAACACATTACATACTGGAACCTTAGCCTCCAAAGAAAATATCAACATTTGGTTTTCTAACTCAGATGTGCTGTAAATTATGACATACAAGAAAATGTTATTGATGTTTCAAGGTTACAAAAACTTAAAAAGTATTGTTAACAAAAATCTGTTTCTTGCACAAACCTCTTCAAAAATTAAATACTTTTAAACAACAACAAACTTCTTGTGTTCGTAATTTTTTTTAATTTTTTCTGTTTAATCTGATACTAGCCTGTCACAGACAGTCGTTTCTCGTATAGATTCAACGTATTTCATTGAAGTCGTCATTCTTCTTTTCCTGCGCCTCGGCGTGTCTCCTCTGAGCATGGGATGGCGGTCGACAGTGAGAAAGATTGCACAAGATTTGCATGTATTGTGCATGCTTGGTTGCCTTTTTTCCATTCCGCATGTACCCATGGCGAAATTAAGTTAGAGATCTATTATTAGCAGCATAAAATTAAATTCTTCGTCAGTCACCGAATCTTTATACCAATCCATCGTTAGTTAATTCGTCCCGTGTTTTGTATACAGACAGTCATCTCCCATCTCTCAGCGTGACACTTGAAAGTGTTGCAATCTGCCATAAGGAATATCGGACATTTGTATTGCTAGGAGAGTTAAAATTGATTTTTTTGTTGGTAGGTAGATGCAATAATAGTCTTATATGGGAAGTGATTTAGAAAGGTTTCTTGATTTCTTCTGGTTCAGGCTCTTCTTCCTTCCTAACCTTCTGTGCTGAATCTTCTTTTCTTGTTGCATCTTTCTATCTACTCACTTGTGCCTTCTTTCTTCTCTGGACCAGGAATTGAGAATTAAGACCTGCTTATCCTCATTATTGTATAATCCGTTGTTATGGTATTTCCTTTCAGATCGTTGTGTACCCTTTTTTGTATCAGGTTCTTCATGTGGATAGATTGGACAAGCTTTCTTCATTCTCTTGCTTACTCCCATGAGTGTTCAGGGAATGTTTTGCAGTTGCTGGATTCCGTATAGTATGACGATATTTTCAGCCATTCTGTATCCTGAGTTACAGAAATGCCCCTCTTCTTCTTCCGGTGAATTCAAACATTCCTTCGTCCTTGATGTAACATGTCCGCCGTCTTTCCGTTTTGGTGGACAGCCATCATATCTCCTTATGTTGCTCTAAACAGTTTGCAACAGGAGTGCTAAGTACCTAGCAAGTCAGCAAAACTGTTGTTCTTAAGCTCGCATGCGACTTTCACATGAATAAAGATCGCGTCATGATACATGTTGACCGTATCCAGGATTCGTCGTAGATACCCGCACTTTTGCCAAGATGTGTTATCCTCTTGGACTGTTGCTTCCACCAAGGCATTTCCTTTCGTCATCTCGAAAGCTGACGTACCAGGCATCCGCAATCAGTATTCCTTCCTCTCATGACTAACCGCTCTATTCAGTTTTGCTGTCTATCTGACCAGAATTATGATGCATCGTGCTTGATGACATGATGTATAATACAACATTGTGCGCACTTTTGTCCCTCTTACATCCTCAAATTTCTCTAATGTACATGGTATTACTACCTAAATTATCACAACTCTTTCTCCCTTAAGATACATAACAAGCTTTACAACCACTAAATTACTAAGAGACTTTACAAAAATTCCGTATTTAAACTATATGTAAGATTCTCCTTGTTATACTCTCCATAACTTTACACCTTTTTTTACTACATCAACATCTATTCTCATTCTATATGTACAATTTTTTTCCCTCTTAGTATAATGGTTATGGTTTCATCATCTTCATCATGACAGATAGTAAGAGGAAAATTGATGATGATGAAAGTTAGTGTATTACTAAGCCTGTTTTTCCTCTAACTACAGGTACATCAATCATATTATAAAAACTCCACAACTTGACTCCGACTCCAGCGTCTTTTTCTTTGCAATCTCTTCTTTTCGGCATAAACTGTAACAGAACTTCAAAATACAATATGTGTCCCCTTTACTATGTCAAAACTTTCGCCACTCTCCCATTGACTGTTTTAAAGCTCATTTTCCTCAGTTGTAGATATCTCTATCCCCTTCTTCTAAACAGTAAACTTTTATATTACCTCCTCCCCCTATAATACTGTTAATTATTGAAATTATCCCTATGTTAAACTCACGTCCCTCTGTCTACATCCTTCCAAGAAATATCATGTTTATTGCTTTCCTTAATAATTCAGTTCTCTCTCTTAATTCTTATCTCCTAGCAATCTTTTATATTTATTTCCCTGACATCTCATTTTAATAGCAACCTGTGGTACCTTCCACAAATCATAAATGCTCCTCATTGTCCTCCAAACTATCTCCTCAACTAAATGTTCACCAGCTGCGACGGAACAAAACACAAATGAATATCTCCTTCTTACCTAATTCTTTACTTCCCTCCTAATTCTTGGCTTCCTTTCATCCACAAAAAAAACACCTTCTTTCTACTTCACACTACATTTTAACAGGAAATGTACTACTATTTCGTCAAACTATCCACATGCTAATCTCTATCTTTCTCCTTGCTTTTACTCATTCCCCATAACACATTTAGTTTGCGGAAGAGTTATTCTAGTTCTCGTTTTATTTTTCTTCCTTCACAAGTATCGTTTTGATATACTGAGAAAGTTAACTAATTTCCTTTATTGAGCTAAGTCAAATTAAATTTTTTTATTTGTATGGATTTTCTAGCTTTACTACTCATTGACTTCTAGATTTTGCTCTTATTGGAATCTAGATATTTAATACAACTAGTTTTTCTTGTGGTCTTAATATTTGCTGTTTTACCCTTTATACAATTTGAAGTGACTCACTTCTAAATTCAGATGTTGGTTCTGTTTGCCAAAAACTACCCCTAAAATCAAGGGAAGAGATAATCTTGGCCCCAAAGAACTTTTGTAAAAGCTCTTCCAATTTCTCTGGGCGATCAGTCTCAGGAACGATAGTGGAATTTATCTGTCGTGCGTCAATGACCAACCTAATGCGTCCTTCCACCTTATCGACAATTTGCAATGGACTGTTGTATGTTTAGATTGGAGTTTCAATAATTCCATCATCTAGCATCTTATGTAATTCTAAAAATACTTGTTTCCGGTAACACAGTGGAATAATGTAGTGCTTGTGATCTTTAGCCTTGAATCCGTATTGAAAATTTTTAATGTCACCGGGTTTTGATAGAAACACCTCGGCATTTTGCCATAATACTCCTTCTAATTCGGCTTTGTCTGTATCTGAAATATCCCTTACCTGTCGCTAATTATTACCTATTTCTTGAAGAATTTCACCCATTACTTCGGCATCTGCAGGTATTGCAGAACCAATACCGTGTAAGTCCCTCCTCCGATTACTACAGATGCAGTTGCATGGTCAGTTGTTTGTAAGCACCTGGCGTCTCTTCATGTCTGAGTGTTTCTTCAAAAATAAGACGTATCTTCCCGAGCATACTGAGTGTGACACAATTTTGACACATGAAATCAACTCCGATGGTTATGGACCCAGATAGTTTCGGCACAGTTACCATGTTCGCTTCTATTTCATGCCCCTGACAGGAAAAAGTTACATGCGTTTGCCTAGTAAACACCACCGACGCACCCATAATCGGTCCTTTAATTTGAACACGTTTTTCCCGCCACACTGGTGGCGCATGTCCAGTGTCACATTTCTCAAAAAGTTCTTGCAAAATCGCCGTCATTTCGCTTCCCATATCAAGGATGGCATCTAAAACCGTGCCACCTGTCTCAACCCGAACGATGAATGTCGTAAGAATGTCTTAAGAAATTAGGTACAGCGTATCACTAACATAGCCTTCAAAATGTTACAGTGGTAAGAACAGCACTGAGAAAAGATTAAACATGAAACAGCAGCAAATTGATGTTGGGACTGATTCAGAGCAAACAATTTCAACGCGGTGAAATATCAGTCACTCACAGTTCTCACTCTTTTGTCAATCTATCCTACCCTGTTCTCATACATAATTCTATGATGCTCGCGTTAACTGCAGCATAACACAGATTTCGGAGGGAGCTCCATGAGACAGTGATCATAATTAACTAAAAATCTAATATTTAATCTATTAACAGCTTGAAACAAAATGTTCCTGATGGCCTGATGTCTCTTTGTCTCTCAATTAGTATAATAAAAGGAGTCCACAAGTCAAAGAAATCAGTAAATTGATAAAAAAAATGCTACAAGAAACTCTAGAATCTAATTTAATTTATATAAATTTGTTACAAAGCAACTTTAAGGGATTACATTACTTATTCCAATACAGTGTCATTACAATACAAAAGTAACTGTGCGATAATTGAGTATAGTTAACAACACATCCAAAGTGGTAATATTGTCAAGTCAGGATTCTTTACTCCTCTTGTGAAACCACTAATTAAACTATAGCTGCAAGTGTTAGTTTGCGACTAACTTCATATTCCGTTAAGCCTTGTATTGACAAAACAGATCAAATTTACGTTTACCCTCTTTTCCAAAGTAAATGTACATGCATATGTGAAAGTATTACTTGGCAACAAACTTCTTAGTCCACTACAGCTTATAGTGAAAAAAAAAACATAAGACAAAAGACTTACGTTTAACGGGCTTGATAATGTAATGGAACAAACATTACGTACAGGTAACAATAAAACGAAATGACAACACTAATGATAGTTGACTTAACTGTCCTTGTGAAATACTGTTTCTGGATATGTAAGTGTTAGCTGGTTATCTCTTAATACTGAACTGAAGCTGCTGCTGTATGGCTGCTGTATTGCTGTTGATGCCACAGTTGCGGTAGTGAGTGTGTGTGTGTGTGTTTGTCTGTGTGTGTGCGTGTGTGTGTGTTTGTGTGTGCGTGTGTATGTGTGCGTTTGTGTGTGTGTGTGTGTGTGTGTGTGTGTGTGTGTGTGTGTGTGTGTGTGTATAAGTTGTGTCAATGTGTGTGTGTGTGTGTGTGTGTGTGTGTGTGTGTATGTGTGTGTGTGTGTGTGTGTGTGTGTGTGTGTGTGTGTCTGTCTGTCTGTATGTGTGCCTATGGGTGTTGTGTTGTGCGTGTGTTTGTGAGAGTGTGTGTCAGTACGGTTGCTGGGACGGGGGAGGTGGGAATGAATAGAGACTAACAAAATTAGGTAAGAGGTGCAGAAAAGAATGGGAGTTAAGCATCCTCAGTGGCGTTTAAATACATTTTTGTAATGCGGGATACCAAATAATGGTGAAATATTTTCCATAGGGGTATAGTGATTATAGCTATAGTAGTAAGGGTCGTGTCTGCTACACCCTTAAGGATGATAATCACTATAATCTCAATCATTACTTCTAGCACTAATCTTGATAAGTCTTTGTCGTCTGTTTCGTTGAACGTTGGCTGTATGGTTCCCCGGGTATCTCGTACAGATTGTTCTGTAGTCACATCAATCTCGTCGTACCGCTGTGGCTCGCCCTCTGTTTCATCTGGCAGTGTAGCATCAGCGATGGGCAGCATTTCTCCAGCTAGTTGATCGCATGCAGCAGCATCCCTGAAAATCAGACAGTAGTTTAAAATTATTTAACTGATTCACGTACGTCACGGAACACTACTGAAGTAACAATACTATTTTTTAAAAACACGATTGCCTAAATAATCTCAAAAATATTCAGTAATGTTTGTTGACTGTTACTTTTTTTTTCCTAGTACAGTATACCAACATACTCGAATAGTAATGTGATACAAGAATACGACTCTTTGACCATCTCTTACACTTCCCTCCTCTCATTATCGATCTCCTCCTTATTCCCCCCTCACTGTCCGTCTCCACAAACGAAGCCTCGACTGAGAAATGAACTCACTTAAAATGAATGGGTATATCGGTTGGGATCATTAGTATAAGAGGTACAGGAAAGGCCTCTTCAGCTGCTGGATCTGTGTGACTAGTGTCTTCAAGGACAGTATTTCTCACAGTTTCGATCAGTGTACGGGCAGGACTGCAAAGTTTGGAATGATTAAGACTCCATAACAGTATTCTAATGATAGGTAAGTAAGCATAAATACGACATTACTCATTCCTCTAAAAACTGATTACGGAGAAGAAACCAAATAAGCACACTATTGTGCCTACAATATATATAAAGAGAAAGAATGTATGCGGAAGAAACAGTATATCTAATGGTTTAAATGCCGTAACAACAAATTTAACCGACTGTGAGAAAGAAAACTAAACCGTACACCATTTTTTTCCCGCAATTGCTTCTAGGACAAAATCTGCATTCTGTTGTTTAAAAAGTATATAGCCTATGACTGCCTGGATGATAGTAGAGTATTGTGTAGCTATCTGTGGTAAAACGCTGGAGAACTTTTCGCGATTTTTGCTAACAACGTGTCTCCTTTGTGCACTAATTATATATTTGTATATTATACATTCAAAAAAATATACGTCCAATATCTGAAGTGAAAAGATAAAAGAATTTCAAGATTTTTGTTAACAAAATATATTATATATTATATGGGGTGTAAAGTTAGTTCGTCTCCACGTGGTACACCCTGGGTAGCGCTAAATGAACTAACACAACTGGTGGCAGACCGAGCGAAGAATTCCTGCCTCACATCGCAGTCAAACAGCGACAAACAAAGCGCTATGCAAGATACATACAACGGTCCCATTAGGGACCAACTGGCTAGAGATCTCGGACCATGCATCGGAATCTGCCATTTCAACATTGAGGGCATAAGCAGAGCAAAATGTCAAGTATTGTAGAGAATTTTACACGTTAACGACATTGACCTGGTAGCCATACAGGAAACTCATGCTGAAAATAGAGCCCAAGTTGAAACCAGTGGAAGGATACTGGGATATGATTACTTGGAGCCACGTATGACAGACACTATGGCGTTGCCGCATATGTGCGTGGGGACATAGAGGACGCCTTTCCAGTTGAAGCCACCATTGCAAATGATATCCATGAAGTTGTCATCAAAATAGGAGAAGTTACAATAACTAACATCTATAAACCTCCTGCTACTACATGGCCAGCTGAAGTGATGAAGATCCGCCCTCACCCAATCGTATAAGTTGGGGACTATAAAAGTCACCACGAAATGTGGAAATACAGTACGAATGATAGCAATGGAGACATGCTGGTCGATTCGTCGGAGGAAAAAAATACATATCTGGTCTTTGATGCCAACGAGGGACATTCAGATCAGCCGCATGGAACCGTGACTATAACCCGGATCTGTGCTTTGTTTCGAGGGATACAAACGATAAATCACTGACAGTCTCTAGAAGGGTCCTGACGGACCTCCCTCATAGCCAGCACCGCCCTGTGCTTATTAATATCGATATATCCATCCCGATAATAAGGTCTTACCTTCGACCAAAGTAGAATTTTACAAAAGCTGACTGGACAAAATTCTCTGAACCACTTGATTATACCTTGAGCTGGATCCCTCCAACCAGTAAGAGATATGAGAGGTTTGTGGGAGCAGTCATTAGTTCTGCGGAAACAGCGATCCCAAGAGGGTACCGCAAAAATACATTCCCGGTTGGACTGGGATATGCGATGACCAGTACGCGGAGTTTCTCAAGAATGGGGACCGGGAAATAGCGGATGAACTATTACATAACATCGACTTTATTAGACGGCAAAAATGTGAGAATACTGTTGAAAATCTAGACTTTTCAAAGTCAAGCCGACAAGCCTGCTCCCTACTGCGTAAACCTGGAGGCGCAAATCCACCTGAACATAGAAGGGACGAAATATCTCCCAACGAGGTTGCATCCCGCATAGTTTCTGCGTCTAGAGCCCCACGAGATAGAAAGCACACAACGAAAGTGAAGAAGGACTTAAAAACATTAAAAAGGACCCGTGCAATGGACTCAGAATGCTCATCAGATATTCTTAACGAGGAGGTTACCAATGCCCTGAAGAAGTTTAAACCAGGCAAAGCTCCGGGTTTCGATGGTATCTACCCTGAATTCCTCATACATGTCAGAGCCTACACAAAACAATTGTTGGCTAAGTTCTTTACGGACATTCTCCAAGTGGGTAACATTCTTCCCTCACTTAAACGAGCAATGATCATCGCAGTCCTGAAACCTGGTAAACCAGGTGATAGACCAGAGAGTTACCGCCCAATTGACCTTCTCAGTTTAGTCTATAAAGTACTAGAAAGACTGCTCCTCAACAGAATAGGCCAAACTATACTCAAAAAAATCCGTATCGAACAAGCAGGATTCCGTCCCTATCGCTGCTGTACAGATCAAGTCCTATCACTGATAACATATATAGAGGCGGGGTTGCAGAAGAAACATAAAGTAACTGCAGTATTCATAGACCTAACAGCACCCTATGATACAGTTTGGAAACATGGACTCATGTACAAATTAATATGTGCCGTACCCTGCAAGAAGATAACCATCCTCACTGACGATATGTTGTCAAATAGAACTTTCCAAGTAATAATGGGGTATGAGAGAAGTAAACAGATGAAACTCGATAATGGACTCCCACAAGGCTCAGTCCTTGCGCCCCTTCTTTTCAGCCTTTACATCGCTGACATGCCTGCAACTAGATCGCTCAAATTTGGTTATGCTGACGACTGGGCTCTGGCAATAGCCCACAGAAATATAGAAACTGCCGAAGATATCCTTAAGAATGACCTAGGGATTCTCAGCGAGTACTTTAGAAAATGGAGGCTACAACCTAGTGCTACAAAGACGGAAGTATCTGCCTTCCATTTGAACAACAAAATGGCCAACAGAGAACTACATGTGCATCTAGACGGGAAAATACTAAATCACAACAAATACCCAAAGTACCTTGGGGTTACCCTAGATAGGACACTAACATTCAAAGAACATCTGACGAAAACTGCAGCGAAACTTAAAACACGCAACAACATATTGCAGAAGCTCTGTGGCACCACTTGTGGCTCCACAGCATCTACTTTAAGAACATCCGCCCTTGGCTTGGTATATCCAGTGGGAGAATACTGTGCCCCAGAGTGGCTCAACTGCAAATTCATACACGTGGTAAAAACAGCAAACAAACACACATGGTAGATAGCCAACTTAATGCAACAATGCGTATTATGTCAGACACAATCAGGCCAACACCTACAGTGTGGCTGCCCGTTCTCAGTAACATAGCCACTCCTAATCTGCGCCGAGAACACGCTCTGGTTAGAGAATTACAAAAAATCATGACCAACCATCAATTACAAATCCATGAAGACACTCACGACTTCCAAGGAAACCGACTCCGGTCTAGGCATCCTCCACTGAAGACCGCACAGGCGCTGCAACAAACCAACTTTAAACTAAATGACCGATGGAAAGTGGACTGGGAGAGAAGAACAGCAGTAAACTGCCACAGTATGCCATGCATATTTAGTAAACCAAAAGGATTTGATTGCCCTCGCAAAGTTTGGTCAACTCTTAATCGCATCAGAACCAACTATGGGAGATGCACCGACTCTTTACACAGATGGGGTAAACTTCCTTCGGCCGCTTGCGACTGTGGCGCTGAGAGACAGACGGTCAAACACATCTTGCAGGAATGCCCACTAAGGGCACATGATGGTGACCCACAGGATTTCCTAATGACGACCCAAGAGGGAATCGACTATATATTATCTAAGCTGGACTTTGTTTGTGATTGCTCTCCTGTGAGTGTAAATCTACAATTGGTGATGTCCTTATGTACAAACTGTTGTTTATTGTTCTGTTTATACATATGTGATTTTTTTAAAATCGTGTTATTTCTGTAATTTTTACTGTGATGTTATGAGCCATACGCTAAATAAATAAATAAATATGCAGACTGTATTAAAAAAACATGTAGCCTACGATGTTACGTACCTTTATTGTAGTATCATGTCATAGTTTGAAGTAAATTGCTAGAGAACTATTCGAAATTTTTGGTAACAAATTTAAACGATGCCTTACCTTTATATGGTAGTACAGACACAGGTTTTTATACATCACGTGTATTTAAAAATTGTGGAGTCCATGTCCATCAGAATGTTTATTGGAGTATCATGTAAATCCTTGAAGTAAATTGGTAAGGAAAACCTCTATTTTTTTTGCTACCTACGTTTCCCCTTCACATAAAACATATTTATACACAATCTTTATTAAAAATATACAGTCTATGCCGGTCTGAAGGCTTATTGCAGTAACGTGAAAAAGTATGGAGTAGGTAGCATATCCCTTTCGGTAGGTTTATTAGAATATCGTGTGAAAATTTAAAGCAATTACGTCAATAACTTTCCGAGATTTACGTTAATGTGTATAATGTATATATCGTTATATACCATACATATTTAAAAAAAGTTTTGGCATGTCCGTCCGAACGTTTATTATAGAATCATGCAAAAATTTGAAGCAAATTGGTAACTAACTTTCAAACATTTCTGGTTCCAACGTTAAACTATGACTTGTCTTCATGTACGGTAGAGATATAGATTATATTTATATTCACATATCATATATATTTAAAAAATGAGTAGTTTATGTCTTTCCGATCAATTATTAGACAAACATGTAAAAGTGTGAAGTTAACTGATCAACAACTTTCCTAAAATTTTGCTTCAAACCTTTCCGTTTTATATAGTTTGTACCACACACATTAAAAAAATGTGTATCCTATGTTCTCTCGGATGTTTATTAGAGTATCACTAAAATTTTTGAAGTAAATCGGTGAAGAACTTTTCGAGATTTTTGGTGACAACGTTAGACTACAATTCGTCTTTATATAGTGTTGTAGAAGTGTAGATGATGGATGAAATCAGCAAGAATTATTACATGACAACATTTGCCATGATAGGTAATAATTTTTTCCAATACTTCTAGTGGCATTATGCAACTGACACCCAACAATGTATATAAAATCTATAATATTAACATCACATACACTTGAGTAATGTAAAAAATTGACCTCTACATCTACATTTATATTCCACAACTCACCCAACGGTGTGTGGCGGAGGGCACTTTACGTGCCACTGTCATTACCTCCCTTTTCTGTTCCAGTCGCGTATGGTTCGCGGAAAGAACGACTGTCTGAAAGCCTCCGTGCGCGCTCGAATCTGTCTAATTTTACATTCGTGATCTCCTCGGGAGGTATAAGTAGGGGGAAGCAATATATTCGATACCTCATCCAGAAACGCACCCTTTCGAAACCTGGCGAGCAAGCTACAACACGATGCAGAGCGCCTCTCTTGCAGAGTCTGCCACTTGAGTTTGCTAAACATCTCCGTAACGCTATCACGGTTGCCAAATAACCCTGTGACGAAACTCGCCGCTCTTCTTTGGATCTTCTCTACCTTCTCCGCCAACCCGATCTGGTACGGATCCCACACTGATGAGCAATACTCAAGTATAGGTCGAACGAGTGTTTTGTAAGCCACCTCCTTTGTTGATGGACTACATTTTCTAAGGACTCTCCCAATGAATCTCAACCTGGTACCCGTCTTACCAACAATTAATTTTATCCTTCTTTCCATGTATTCGCAATACATTACATTTGTCTACGTTAAGGGTCAGTTGCCACTCCCTGCACCAAGTGGCTATCCGCGGCAGATCTTCCTTCATTTCGCTACAATTTTGTTTGGCTGCAAATTCTCTGTATACTACAGCACCATCCGCGAAAAGCCGCATGGAACTTCCGACACTATCTAATAGGTCATTTATATATATTGTGAAAGGCAATGGCCCCATAACACTCCCCTGTGTCACGCCAGAGGTTACTTTAACGTCTGTATACGTCTCTCCATTGATAACAACATGCTGTGTTCTGTTTGCTAAAAACTCTTCAATCCAGCCACACAGCTGGTCTGGTATTCCGTAGGCTCTTAGTTTGTTTATCAGGCGACAGTGCGGAACTGTATCGAACGCCTTCCGGAAGTCAAGGAAAATAGCATCTACCTGGGAGCCTGTATCTAATATTTTGTGGGTCTCATGAACAATTAAAGCGAGTTGGGTCTGACACGATCGCTGTTTCCGGAATACATGTTGATTCTGGGTTTCCAAAAACGACATGATACTCGAGCAAAAACCATGTTCTAAAATTCTACAACAAATCGACGTCAGAGATATAGGTCTATAGTTTTGCGCATCTGCTCGACGATCCTTCTTGAAGACTGGGACTACCTGTGCTCTTTTCCAATCATTTGGAACCTTCCGTTCCTCTAGAGACTTGCGGTACACGGCTGTTAGAAGGGGGGCAGGTTCTTAAGCATACTTTGTGTAGAATCGAATTGGTATTCCGTCAGATCCAGTGGACTTTCCTCTTAAGATGACTGAATAAAAGCCGTGAAGCATATAGTGAAGCAAAGAAACCGTAGTAGTGACGTGAGGTGTGCGTTGCGTTTCATACGGACATAGGATTTCGTGCCGTTGTTCATGCTTTTAACAATTTGTTGGTACTTGCACCGTTTCATTCATGTTGATACTCTCATGTGACATTTCTGCCTACTTGCCGAGGGTTTCTTCCGAGAATTGGCGGCTTAAAGCGTGTACCCAGTCCCGAGAAGTAGGCCAACGCAAGAATGCCGAAACCTCAGATCAGGACTTTTAACGATATATGTAGCAATAGTTATTCAGTTTGTCCAAGTCACTACATGAAGTGAAGGAACAATGCGAATGTTATCAAAACAAAAAGAATATAAAATATCAAGTGTTTAGAGTATATAAAAGATGCCTAAAAATTCTAATCTGGTGAGATGGCTGAATGACGTACAAGATGAATATAAAAAAAATAGAAACATAGTTCCGCAGATTATTTTCCTCGTATGTTGCCCTCATTGTTCCTTACGTTGCACTATAGGGCTGTATGTGAAGATACTAAGAGCAAATCCTCTTGTAACACTACAGTGTCTATACAGTAAACGTAATAACATTCAAGTGAAAACAAGCTGAACAGAAAACGAAAGAAATGGCAACACTCACTCAGTGTGACGATCAGCTGGCTCATATCCAGGAACATCAATAGTGGTGTTGTCAGCACTTGCCATAGCTGCTTTAAATATGACCTGAAATGCTAAAACAGAAGGGAATATGTGGGAGAACATTCTACATGTAGTATGCCTAAGTACGTTCGTGACGTTAAGTTATCCGTTAAAATTTTTTGCCACGCCGTAAGTATTTCGTCTGTAGTTTTCTACCAAAAATTACGTAATAATATAATTTAAGTTACTACTGTTAAGAAATAAAGCGCTGTTCTGTATGTAAAACACTCCTCAGATTACGTACACAGATATAACAACAATTAGGAGCAGGAAATATTGATATCAATACAATTATTCATTCAGAAATATCCATTACCAAATTCTGAATGAAGCACATAATTCTAAGTGAATAATTAGCGGCTTAAAATGAAGTTGTATCTACCTGAATAGTACAAATTCATATTGTCCTTTTGCTCTGTAAATTCTTAACCTGGCAGCCTGTTCAAGCACTTGCTGCTGCGTCTAGTTTCTATAATAAAACTACAGGAGCAAAGTTTTAACTATTATTTCTGAAACTATCTTTAAATTTGGTCATAGTCTGAACTTTAGAAAATTCAGAATCATGAAAGTCAGAACTGAAATAGCAGCAGTTCGATCTACTGCAATTTATCGTGGAGCATTCTGTGTAGTTACTACTTCTGTCATTGTCGTCAAGCAAAAGCAGACCAAGATGAGAATACAAGAGAAGCAAAGGGAAGTGGTCTGATGCAAGTTTCAGGGAAAGTTTACATCATTTAAAAATATGTGGACTATTTTGGTGTGAATATCTTCAACAAACAAAAAACTTAATCAGGGAAAAGTGTGATTACAGGGAAGGCTGTGCTTGATGAGTTGGATCTGGCGATATATGACTACCAAACTGGTTTATGTTGGCCATCCTCAAGAACATCCGATGAAACACCGTGGTTGTAGACGACCTGACTTCTAACATCAAGACACCTAAAAACAGGAAGCGTTAGATCGTAAGAAATGGCATGCATTGACCCAAAAAGTGGACTCCACTGCAACGATACGAAGCTTCTTCCCTACTTCATTATATATATAGAAGACACGATATCGGTCGATAAATAAAGCTTTTACACCTACATTCTAAAGCAGGTGCGTAATGTCCTCGGTGAACGCCGATGTTTCTATGGACGAACACTGCGTAGTAGCAGTTAAGGAAATGAAACAGAATGTATATTCCAGAATGAAATTTTCACTCTAGAGTGGAGTGTGCGCTGACATGAAGCTTCCTGGTAGATTAAAACTGTGTGCCGAACCGAGACCCGAACTCAGAACTTTGCCTTTTGCACGCAAGGGCTATACCAATTTTTTTTTAAAATCTCATTTTGTTCGATACTGTTCGTTGCATTTGTTCGGGGCGGACGTCCCATGACACCGGTTAAAGTTCACTGTTGATCCTATCACTCAGTTTTTTTTATCACATATGGCAGCTAATCCTTTGGCTGAACACGCTGAGCTACCGTGTCGGCGTTAACTGGGCTATCCAGGAACGAACCACGACCCTTCCTCACAGCCTCGTCTCCTACCCTCCAAACTTCAAACACTCCTGCGAAACTTGCGGAGCTAGCAGTCCTGGAAGAAAGGATATTGCGGAGACATAGGTTTATCACAGCCTGACAGCATGTTCTCAGAATGAAATTTTCACTCTCCATTGGAAACCTTTTGATACACAGTTTCAGTCTGCCAGGAAGTTTCAGAATGTATATTCTTTGGTCATTTTAAATTATCTAGCTGTAGCATCGCATTTGTTTTTTGGCTTTGAAGTTAGGAAGCAACGTAGAAAACTTCCACTGTCCACTCGGGCACTGTCATAGTGCAACAAAACTCTGACTGGTTATTTGTAACATTTATAGTTTGTTGCCTGACCTAGAACAGAATCAGCTTTGCTTGCATGTATCATCCACTGAATTATCAAGAAACGCCACCAGTTCCAAGGTCAAACTCTAGAACATAGTTTACTCACTTAAATATGTCATCTTCCTACGATTCTGTTAGTGGCGGTAATTTTATAATGATCTAATGTCTAATAATTTCAGATTCTTTTCGTTCTGTGGTGTTCCAACAAGAGCTGCAATCACATAATCATTATTCTTTGGCTAGCGGCGTCCTCATAATTTTGTCTAAGAAGGGCAAAATGCTGAAATTCTTTTTTCGATGTAATTGATTCCATCCGATTGGAGACGCGTCATGTTAAGCGATCGATATCTTCCACGAGACACAGAAAATTATTTATTTCCGAGAGAACTGGTTGTCACCATCTGAATAATTTAGGTTGGATGTTTTGATATTTCATTATTACATTCAAAGCAAACATATTTGTATTATATAAATAATAATGAATGTGATACTTTTCTTGACGACCTGAAGTTACATCGTAACATAATGAAGTGTATTACCTATGCAAGAAACTGGTCCATTACTTAAGAATTAAAGCAGTAGAATATTTGCTAAATACACTTTTATTCGTATTGAGTAATATTAGTCTGAGACTGAGATTTATAAATGAGTAGAGGGAAATGTCTGAACATTTGCGGAACCATTGACGTATATCAGCAAAAATCAACAGTCAGAAAGTGCCTTTGACTAATAGCCTTCGAGAGGTAGGAAACTTGACAAGCGCACTTAAAAGAAATCTACCGAAAAATGGCAGGGGCACTAGTTCATCTGTGCTTCGTCAATGTTCATATACAACTTGAGTTTAGATCAGCACAAAAAGGCAGCTGCGAGGAAGGTAATGGCATAATCTTCTGTGAACAGAGTGACAACCCAACAGGCATACGTTGTCCAGTTATTGTTAAAGCTGTATCATTTCCCACTGCCGTCTGACACATAATGGTATAATCATCTGTACACTGAGGGAAGAGTATAGTTTCTTAACAAATTTTTGAAGTGAAGCACAGAGTGCAGGAACTCCTATTAATTTGATAACGTGCTGTGACAATTTTATCAATAAATGCTGAGTTGAAGTAAGAATCAACGAACTAGTATCTTGCCCAAAATTATGATGCCACACCCTTAAGAAAGTTCAACAAAAAGGTCAGTGCACGTTTAGTTTGTGATAAATTAAATTTCGTCGATCATTCTGTACCTTCGTAAGTACTGAATCTGTCTCTATTATTTGAAAATTAACACCACGACAGTGCATCTGCACAGAGAACTGAACAGATTACGTAAATGTGAAGAAGAAACTCAGTAACATTTAATTAAGAAACCACCGGACGCCGCTATACAAAACGAATAGCAAATAAATATGGGTTTGGTGAAAATTAACTAGTTTTAGTAAAATTACACTTACTTAAAACACGTAGGAAAACAGTGAGGCAGTACATCTCTCTTGCGAGACACGAAATACGGTTATACGAGTACTCCAACCCCTGGGTAACGTCTGCAGTGTTCAAAGAAGAATAAGGCAAATCGCTGCTGTGGCTTTCGTTTGGGAACTGAAGCGCTTCTACACTGGCAGGCGAGTCCCACGGTGTGAGTCATTCGTGCTGACTGTTGGAGCTCATACTGTCGACAGTGATGTTACGTACATCGTTCGACTGGAATTGGTTACAGCCATCTAAGAGAACTGTCTTGCGTTGTACCTCGACAGCTAAGTGAAATAAATTCCACCTAGCTGACAACAGAATGATGCGTTTTTCACTGTCTTTATCTTCGTCTAGAAATAAGAATGAAATATATTTGATAGTACGTTGTTATTCGTCATAGTCATAACAGTGTTTTAACTACATGCACGTTAAAAAGTCTTTAACAAGAAAATTACAAATTGATCTTGTTTTGGATCAATGATGACTAAATGCAAATACATAAAACTGCAGCCAGTCACTTTTTTTGAATAATTATTTATTATTCCATTAACCAGTTTTCGAACCTTTAGGTTTATCTTCAACTTCATCTGTCGCAAGCCAGCACCCAGTATTATGTTAGAAATGATGATTAACTGTAAAAGGTTCGGAAACCGGTTCATGGAATAATAAATAATTATTCAAAAAGTGACTGGTTGCAGTTTTATGTATTTACATTCAGTTAAGTCACGGGTTCTAAAATGTCCGTAAAGGATAAGCTTAATAACGATGACTAAGTTCGTGATGGTCCTGTTGCGCAATAACATAACTCACGTGCCTACTTGATATGAGAACTGTTTCTTATACATCTTTGTTTAATAAACATCTTGGCGTTAGTTTAATGGGATAACTGTCAAATTTCTTCCTTTTTTATGGAAACGCGAATTCACCCAAATGTGCAATCGATATGTAAGGATCATAATTATTCAAAATTTAATAACTATACACCTGAATTCATACCTAGTCCAATGCTTCTTGGAGATGACCTACCTGAAAGGCATTATAAAATTGTTACCACGGATGAAAGATTCCGCAAAACTGCACTGTTTGGTATTGGCTGTTAAGGCCTTGTTAAGTAGCTAACGTCGTTGATGTATCAGAGGAAATGTTGCACGCCTCTAGACAAAGAGTTAGCTACGTGTAAGCGATGTGCAAGATGGGTGCGCGATTTCTTAATTACTGTACAAAAACGAATTTTTCGTCAACGATGGGCTATTTTCATAAGAATCAAAATAACAGTGTGAGTCGTCTTGTAACTGTGTCTGTTACATGGATCCACCAATCTACACCAAAAATGAAATAGTAATCAAAACTGTAGGGAATCCCATGGCCCTGCATCAGAGGGGTTATATGGACTTCACATTACCGTTTTCTAGGAAGCGAAAGCTATATTTTTCATTATCTTGCAAACAGTAAAACAGTATTGATGCAAACTTCCTGGACAACCTAAATACGCAGTAGAAAGCCTGAATGTCAAAATTTAAGGCATGTTTCTCCACACAAAACAGCTTTCGTAATAGGTTCAAATATCTCAGTGCACTATGGGGCTTAACATATTAGGTCATCAGTCCCCTAGAACTTAGAACGACTTAAACCCAACTAACCTACGGACATCACACACATCCATGCACGAGGCAGGATTCGAAACTGCGACCGTAGCGGTCGCGCGGTTCAAGACGGAAGCGCCTAGAACCGCTCCGCCACACATGCCAGCTTCGTAATAGGAAAACAAAATGCTTTGATGGGGCATATGCTGCAATATTCACTGTGTTGACTAAATTAGGAATTTTTCGACATTTACCTGCTCTTACTGACTGCTTCAAACGCATTAATTTATCTTAACTTGCAACTGAGATGCACGAAGTAGTGTGGGGGACGCCTTCTGTTCTATTCTCTGACATAAACGAAGAACATTATGGGTTTACTAACAAATTTACTGAACTATATGGGAATATGCCCCCTAACAACTGAAAACGTACGGAAAAAACCTGCAAATAGGTAAATGAAAAACTGCAATAGCTCATGCATCTCAAAGACGCCGCAGATCGGGCATACAAACTACGCCCTACGTCTGAAAATCATATTACTTACAAGCAGAAACAGAGCAGTCGTCAAGCTGTGAGAAATACGAAACTCAGACATGCCCATACATTAACCGACAACATAAATGCACCAGTTCTCCTACGGAAAAACCTGTCTGGTCTTGGTATAGGCAAAGTAAAAGCAGCTGGCCCTCCCATTATCCCAGCCAATCGACTGAAACGATACTTCCCATAAGCTACAACCACAATTAAATCAATCACAAATGGAACAAAGACTCACTGATTATTTCATGAGGGTAGACAACTGTAGCCACGAAAGATTCTATCCACAGCATGTTACTTCCAACAACGTCAAAAATGCCACCATACGTATTGGATCAGCATCAACTGGAGACGATGGTATCACAATCCAAATGATAAAGCTTATTATTGACCCACTACTGCACATTGTAACAGATACTTTCAACCATTACTTACGCACAAGTGTTATCCCTGAGGCCTGGAAACAGGGGCTAGCGAAGCCATTACCTAAAATGGACGCTGCGTGCACGCTCTGAGTACCGACCTATTTCCAGTGTCGAACGCCTTGGAATGCAGAGTCCACGACAAGATAACAAGCTACCTAACTTCAAATAACGTACCAGAAGAATACCAATGAGGCTTCCGTAAACATCGCAGTACAACACTTGCCTTGAAAAAGGTAAAAGATGTCCCAAGGCTTCACATGGATGCAAAAGAGGCAACTATCATGTGCTACTTAGACTTCAGCAAAGCCTTTGACACTGTCGACAGCCGGCCGCGGTGGTCTCGCGGTTCTAGGCGCGCAGTCCGGAACCGTGCGACTGCTACGGTCGCAGGTTCGAATCCTGCCTCAGGCATGGATGTGTGTGATGTCCTTAGGTTTAGTTAGGTTTAAGTAGTTCTAAGTTCTAGGGGACTAATGACCACAGCAGTTGAGGCCCATAGTGCTCAGAGCCATTTGAATAGTCGACAATGACATTTTAATTGCGAAACGTAGTAGCTTAAATCTTTCGCCAATTGCAGTGCAATGGTTTCGCTCATACCTGATTTTAGCCAGCAGTGCGTCATGTTAGGCACCGTGAAGTCACAATGTAGGCCGGTAGTATCAGGCTCCCGCCAGGGTTCGGTATTAGGTCCTATAATCTTCTCATTGTACGTAAATGATATGACAAGTTATGTCCTACTCTAAATATCACAAGTAATCTGACGACTCCCAGTCGTATCTAAGTGCAAAACCAATAAACTCGAATACAACTATCAAGAACCTCAATACCGATCTCCGCGCACTATCAAAATACCGAGTTGAAATTCAACTGTCCAAAACTCGAGCGTTACTGATTGGTCATTCTGGGCTAATTGGCCCTAAATATTGGAGATCTCTACGATCTTTAACCTTAAATGGGACAAATATCTTTTCTCCTTCAGCAAGGAGACTAGGAGTAATCACAGATGAAAATCTAAATTGGTTTGAGCACGTAGTTGCAATGTGCGTGAAGGTATCAGCATCTCTCCATGTCCTGAAAAAATATTAAAAACTCTTCCATCTTGATCTGAAAAAGAACATTGTACAGACACTTATATTTCCAATTATTAATTGAAGTGAAGTTATCCTACAAGGTCTTTCTCAGGAAAGCACATGGTGACTGGAACTGGTTATGAATGCCTTTGTTCGTTATATTTGTGATGTTCGGCTCTTTGATCACATTTCCCCATCATATGGGCAGCTATCCTGGCTGCGTACAGACAAGCGCAGAGATTTCCATACCCTCTGTCTTCTCAAGTGTCTTATCAATGAAGACTGTCCCTTATATCTCTCCTCGACCATGATGCTCTTGTCTGTACAATTTGGCAGAAACGTCGGCTGCCATCAGAGAAAGATCATTTCTGTCCCACTCCATCGTTCAGTCACTTTCTCGACGTTCCTCTCAGTAGCAGGAATCCGACTCTGCAATAACCTACCGCATTGAGTGAGAGATCTGAATAACAACTCCTGCTTCAGAGGACAGATAATGACATATTTACCAAAACAAGAATAATGATCACCATTGTCCCTTTACACACTGGTTACCCCACATCCTTCATTCCAACCTTATCTTATTACTGATGTGTTGTTGTTGTTGTTGTCTTCAGTCCTGAGACTGGTTTGATGCAGCTCTCCATGCTACTCTATCCTGTGCAAGCTGCTTCATCTCCCAGTACCTACTGCAACCTACATCCTTCTGAATCTGCTTAGTGTATTCATCTCTTGCTCTCCCTCTACGATTTTTACCCTCCACGCTGCCCTCCAGTGTTTAATTTGTGATCCCTTGATGCCTGAGAACATGTGCTACCAACCGATCCCTTCTTCTAGTCAAGTTGTGCCACAAACTTCTCTTCTCCCCAATCCTATTCAATACCTCCTCATTAGTTATGTGATCTACCCATCTAATCTTCAGCATTCTTCTGTAGAACCACATTTCGAAATCTTCTATTCTCTTCTTGCCCAAACTAGTTATCGTCCATGATTCACTTCCATACATGGCTACACTCCAAACAAATACTTTCAGAAACGACTTCCTGATACATAAATCTATATTCGATGTTAGCAAATTTCTCTTCTTCAGAAACGCTTTCCTTGCCATTGCCAGTCTACATTTTATATCCTCTCTACTTCGACCATCATCAGTTATTTTACTTCCTAAATAGCAAAACTCGTTTACTACTTTAAGTGTCTCATTTCCTAATCTAATTCCCTCAGCATCACCCGATTTAATTTGACTACATTCCATTATCCTCGTTCTGCTTTTGTTGATGTTTATCTTATATCCTCTTTTCAAGACACTGTCCATTCCGTTCAACTGCTCTTCCAAGTCCTTTGCCGTCTCTGACAGAATTACAATATCATCGGCGAACCTCAAAGTTTTTATTTCTTCTCCATGGATTTTAATACCTACTCCGAAGTTTTCTTTTGTTTCCTTTACTGCTTGCTCAATATACAGATTGAATAACATCGGGGAGAGGCTACAACCCTGTCTCACTCCTTTCCCAACCACTGCTTCCCTTTCATGCCCCTCGACTCTAATAACTGCCATCTGTTTTCTGTACAAATTGTAAATAGCCTTTCGCTCCCTGTATTTTACCCCTGCCACCTTCAGAATTTGAAAGAGAGTATTCCAGTCAACATTGTCAAAAGCTTTCTCTAAGTCTACAAATGCTAGAAACGTAGGTTTGCCTTTTCTTAATCTTTCTTCTAAGATAAGTCGTAAGGTCAGTATTGCCTCACGTGTTCCAACATTTCGACGGAATCCAAACTGATCCTCCCCGAGGTCCGCATCTACCAGTTTTTCCATTCGTCTGTAAAGAATTCGCGTTAGCATTTTGCAGCTGTGACTTATTAAACTGATAGTTCGGTAATTTTCACATCTGTCAGCACCTGCTTTCTTTGGGATTGGAATTATTATATTCTTCTTGAAGTCTGAGGATATTTCACCTGTCTCATACATCTTGCTCACCAGCTGGTAGAGTTTTCTCAGGACTGGCTCTCCCAAGGCCGTCAGTAATTCTAATGGAATGTTGTCTACTCTGGGGGCCTTGTTTCGACTCAGGTCTTTCAGTGCTCTATCAAACTCTTCACGCAGTGTCTTACCTCCCATTTCGTCTTCATCTACATCCTCTTCCATTTCCATAATATTGTCCTCAAGTACATCGCCCTTGTATAAACCTTCTATATACTCCTTCCATCTTTCTGCCTTCCCTTCTTTGCTTAGAACTGGGTTGCCATCTGAGCTCTTGATATTCATACACGTGGTTCTCTTCTCTCCAAAGGTCTCTTTAATTTTCCTGTAGGCAGTATCTATCTTAATCCTAGTGAGATAAGCCTCTACATCCTTACATTTGTCCTCTAGCCATCCCTGCTTAGCCATTTTGCACTTCCTGTCGATCTCATTTTTGAGACGTTTGTATTCATTTTTGCCTGCTTCATTTACTGCATTTTTATATTTTCTTCTTTCATCAATTAAATTCAATATTTCTTCTGTTACCCAAGGATTTCTGGCAGCCCTCGTCTTTTTACCTACTTTATCCTCTGCTGCCTTCACTACTTCATCCCTCAGAACTACCCATTCTTCCTCTACTGTGTTTCTTTCACCCATTGCTGTCAATTGTTCCCTTATGCTCTCCTTGAAACTCTGTACAACCTCTGGTTCTTTCAGCTTATCCAGATCCCATGTCCTTAAATTCCCACCTTCTTGCAGTTTCTTCAGTTTTAACCTACAGGTCATAGCCAATAGATTGTGGTCAGAGTCCACATCTGCCCCTGGAAATGTCCTACAATTTAAAACCTGATTCCTAAATCTCTGTCTTACCATTATATAATCTATCTGATACCTTTTAGTATCTCCAGGATTCTTCCATGTATACAACCTTCTTTTATGATTCTTGTTAGCTATGATTAAGTTATGCTCTGTGCAAAATTCTACCAGACGGCTTCCTCTTTCATTTCTTAGCCCCAATCCATAATGACCTACTATGTTTCCCTCTCTCCCTTTTCCTACTGACGAATTCCAGTCACCCATGACTATTAAATTTTCGTCTCCCTTCACTACCTGAATAATTTCTTTTATCTCATCATACATTTCATAAATTTCTTCGTCATCTGCAGAGGTAGTTGACATATAAACTTGTTCTACTGTATCAAGTTTGGGCTTCGTGTCTATCGTGGCCACAATAATGCGTTCACTATGCTGCTTGTAGTAGCTTACCCGCACTCCTATTTTTTAATTCATTATTAAACCTACTCCCGCATTACCCCTATTTGATTTTGTATTTATAAACCTGTATTCACCTGACCAGAAGTATTGTTCCTCCTGCCACCGAACTTCACTAATTCCCACTATATCTAACTTTAACCTATCCATTTCCCTTTTTAAAATTTCTAACCTACCTGCCCGAATAAGGGACCTGACATTCCACGCTCCGATCCGTAGAATGCCAGTTTTCTTTCTCCTGATAACGACGTCCTCCTGAGTAGTCCCCGCCCGGAGATCCGAATGGGGAACTATTTTACCTCCGGAATATTTTACCCAAGACGACGTCATCATCATTTAATCATACAGTAAAGCTGCATGTCCTCGGGAAAAATTACGGCTGTAGTTTCCCCTTGCTATCAGCCGTTCGCAGTACCAGCACAGCAAGGCCGTTTTGGTTAATGTTGCAAGGCCAGATCAGTCAATCATCCAGACTGTTGCCTTGCAACTACTGAAAAGGCTGCTGCCCCTCTTCAGGAACCACACGTTTGTCTGGCCTCTCAACAGATACCCCTCCGTTGTGGTTGCACCTACGGTACGGCCATCTGTATCGCTGAGGCACGCAAGCCTCCCCACCAACGGCAAGGTCCATGGTTCATGGCGGGGGATTACTGATATTATTATTATTATTGCTGTTAGTGGGAGAAGTTGCAGTTGTACAAGCAATACCGTATTAAATTTATTAGTTCATAGTCCGTGTTACCTTACTCACAATGGAACTTAAGACATTCAAACCATTTTGATACTAGTTGTCATACTGAAATCATTATTTCTGAGATAACTATGATTTGAAAAGGTATTGTATGTGGGAAACTCTGTTCTGATGTAAGAGAGGGCCTGAAAGCCCCAATCACATACGGTTAAATAATGAAATACTTCTAAAGAAGCTGGTGATTAAATGAATTTTAAGTCCAGTCGCTCTTTAAGAAGGGAAATTTTGGCTAAGGAAAAAGGTTCCATCACTCCTTGCCTGTGTTGAGCTTATCTGATCGTAAATATATCAGTTTATAAAGATGATGAGAGTACGTCAAAGTATTTGCTACAGCAGTCCACGTATGATGTCCACAAATACTGCTGAGAGAAAAACAGAGTTATTATACTGCGACCCAATTGTCAACTATTCTTAATAAACGTGGACAGCAATCCTTAGCCCCAGTTAAAGGATATCATTGACGAAGTATAGATTTTCGAACACAAAGTGAAGGCTTTTCATTTGATATAGTTGTAATTCGCTACAAGAACACATAAGTCGTTTGTAATGTGTTAATGGTGATTAAACTTACTAGAACATTTGGAATAGTAGACAATACGAGTCACACATCAGTATTTTAGGTGTGCTTCACTATTATACCAAATTTTATTCACCAAAACGAACAGGGATTTTTATGAAACACTCAAAACAACAACAGATTACAGAAGAACACATCACCAAGTGCCCAGCGTATAGATAGAAAAACTTAGAATGCTACTTATAATAACTCCGAGAACTGCAGAGCATTTGCAGGCTATTTCAAAGAACTACATAACTGCCATCCACCAAAAGAAAAGAATTTCATTTTCATAACGTAACCCATATACAACAGACTCAAAGCCAACAACAATAGAGGAAGTCAGAGAAATCGTAAAACAACTCAAAAAACCAAGCATCTGGAGAGAGCAGTACAGTTCCTGGATTGTGGAAGCAATCGAGTAACAATATTTTTATCATACATCTAACAGTGCTCGAGACGTCACTTAGACAGTTATGATGTTCACTGCATGAAGGGAAAACTCCTACAGTGCAAAAGACTGTAACTGGATGGTTTTCGTTTGCACTACCAGCCACGTTAGAGTTTCCAGGATGAGTTGACATCTCTTTATTACCTAATTTGGCTTTAGGTGCGATCTCAAAAGACGTGGCTCACTTCCATTCGTGCTATAGATGGACATGTGAGGTCGCCTCAGCATATTATAAGGTGTGAACATTTCCACTTTTTTCTGATCATTACACTGGAGCGGGATCGATCGGTATACCGTCTGCTTATTTTACATACCTTGTTGATATTGTTGTTCCTCCAGCCCCCCGTGGAAAGTTTTTGGGAGTTTTCACCATGATGTCATTTTTGTCTGCTCTTCTTCCTGAAACTCTCCGGGTTTAGATGGCCTTTCAAAAGAATTTTATGTTCGCTTTTGGGCTCCGATAGCAGATAGGATAACATCTAAGTTGAATGAAATGGTGCAAGGGAGATACACCCTGTCCTCTCTTAAGTCCAGAAAAGTTGGTTTAATTTCCAAGAAGTCGGGACGTTTATCCGTGGGTCACGTCCAACCGATAACGCCACATCATTTCTATTACAAAATCATAGAGCGCCCGATAAATAGCCGTTTGTCGGTTTTTCTTGCTGACATTGTCGTGAGTTATTGAAGTTGTCTCCAGGGTCGTACTCTCATGACTCCTGTTGATGAATGTTGTGACCTCATCTCGATTGCACTGCTTTTATCGATTTTAATCATGTGTTTCACCGAATTATTCATGATTTTCTGTTATACGATTTGATGGATGTTGATTTTAATGATTTACAAGACGGATATTGACCTCTCTAATTACTGGTGTTCAGGGGCCTATTGTGAATTTTCGTCTTTCTCCCACATAGAAATGTGTTGAGGTGTCCTGCAAGAGAGTCCCCTATCCACGTTGTCATTCGTGCTTTTTCTGGAATCCTTACTGCCGTTCATAGCTGCTCGACTGCATGACTGGTCGTTGTATGGAGAAACGTTTATCGCCTGAATGAATGCTGATAACGTTATGGTACATCTTCGAACTCATGATGACATACAGGTGATCAGGGACGTTCTGGGTGGATATTGTCGGCTTACAGGACTACAGGTTAACAACCTATGGGCATCTGACGCCGCAAAGATTCCATATGCTGAAGCAGTCGCTGGGTGTTTTTATTGATCGCGTCCGCTGAAGATGTGTGCAACAAATAGGAAGTCCAAGACGGATAGGATTCAAGGAATGGTCCTTGAACACGAGCGTCGCGCTCTCTCGTTACTCACGAGGGTTGCGTCTTGCAAACTTATGTGTTGAGCAAAGTGTATTTTGTGGCACAAGTTTTTTTTCCCTTCCCGCGATGATTTCCCGGAAGTTACAATGATGTTATGATAAATAATAAATTAAGGCATATTAGGGTATTTTTTATTGATGTCAGTTATTTGTAAAAATGCTGTTATGTTGCTGGATACTTTAAAATCGTGTTTTAACTGTGAATTCCCTGTTTCTAATAACAGACTGGAAGATTCACTGGTGCAGTGTCAGCCTACCTACTTTTCCGATGGAAGATGGCTCCATCGACAATTGTGGTGTTGCACTATCATCGTGAAACCATACCTATCGTCGACAACTGGAACGTTTTATAAAGTGTCAGGCAAAGAATTGCAAAGTAACGTAGCATACAGGGACGCACACAAAATTGTCCGGCGACAGAAGTATTCCATGCACGATTCCAGCCCACAGGTTTATACCAAAGAGTGGCGGTGATCGTGTTCATGGGTGAGATGTGGGTTGTCTTATGACGAGTAATGACTGTTGTGGAGGTTGAAAGTACTTCCTCCGCTGAAGGTAGATGCGTCGGTCCATATATCGTTATTTATAAAATATTCGTTATCTTCCACATGGTGCAAAAACCTTTCACCAAACTCTACTCATCGAATGAGGTCTTCTGGCTGCTGGTGTCGAGTTAACGTATAATGATATGGATTCTGTTCTTCTTTGTACAACACTTCATAAACAAGTCTTCGAAATATCGGGAACTGCCTTGTAATACATGTGTGATCAAAAGTATCGGACACCCCAAAAACAAATTTTTCTTCATATTAAGTACATTGTGCTGCCACCTATTGTCAGGTACTCCATATGAGCGAAATCAGTAAACATTAAACATAGTGAGAGAGCAGAATGTGGCGCTTCGTGTAACATACAGACTTTGAACGTGGTCAGGTGATTGGGTACCACTTGTGTCATAAGCCTGTACGCGAGATTTCCATACTCCTAAACATCCCTGGGTCCACTGTCTCTTATGTGACAGTGAAGTGGAAACAGGAAGGGACATGTACAACACAAAAGCATACAGGTCGACCTCGTCTGTTGACTGACAGAGACCGCAGACAGTTGAAAGGGCCGTGGAGTATAACTGGCAGACGTCTATACAGACCATCACACAGGAATTTCAAACTGCATCAGGATCCACTGCAGGTACTATGACAGTTAGGTGGAAGGTGAGAAAACTTGGATTTCATGGTTGAGCGGCTGCTCATAAACCACACATCACGCTGGTAAATGCCAAACGACGCCTCGCGTGGGGTAAGTAGCGTAAACAGTGGGCAATTAAACAGTGGAAAAACGTTGTATAGTGTGACGAATCGCGGTACACAATGTGCCGATGTGGTGGCAGAGTGTGGGTATGGCGAATGCCCGGTGAACGTCAACCTCCAGCGTGTGTAGTGACAACAGTAAAATTCGGAGGCTGTGGTGTTATGGTGTGGTCGTGTTTTTCATGGAGGTGGCTTGCACCGATGTTGTTTTGCGTGGCACTATCACACACAGGCCTACATTGATGTTTTAAGCACCCTCTTGTTTCCCACTGTTGAAGAGCAATTCTGGATGGCGATTACATCTTTCAACACGATCCAGCACCTGTTCATAATGCACGGCCTGTGGCAGAGTGGTTACACAACAATAACCTACCTGTAACGGACTGGTCTGCACAGAGTACTCACCTAAATCTTACAGAACACATTTGGAATGTTTTGGAACGACGTCTTCGTGAAAGACGTATAAAACCGACATTGATATCTCTCCTGAGTGCAGCACTCTGTGAAGAATGACCTGCCATTCCCCAAGAAACTTCCAGCACCTGTTTGAAGGTATGCCTGCGAGAGTGAAAGTGATCATAAAGACTAAAGGTAGGCCAACACCATATTGAATTCCAGCACTACCGATGGAGGGCGTCACGAAGTCATTTTCAGGAAGGTATCCGGATACGTTTGATCACATCGAGTATAGCGTGACTGGTGATCGGTTGCAAGAATCGTGTTCTCTGTTTGTAGAAATTCTGGTCGTATGTAAAGTACACAAGCGGCAAGACGCAGTCAATACCTTCGCTGCGCAGTGCCGATGGTACTGTTATCGACGACTTTGCCGCTAAAGCGGAGTTATTGAACGCAGTTTTCCGAAATTCCTTCACCAGGGAAGACGAATGGAATATTCCAGAATTTGAAACACGAACATCTGCTAGCATGAGTTTCTTAGAAGTAGATACCTTAGGGGTTGCGAAGCAACTCAAATCGCTTGGTACGGGCAAGTCTTCAGGTCCAGATTGTATACCGATTAGGTTCCTTTCAGATTACGCTGATACTATAGCTCCCTACTTAGCATTCATATACAACCGCTCGTTCACCGATAGATCTGTACCTACAGATTGGAAAATTGCGCAGGTCGCACCAGTGTTCGAGAAGGGTAGTAGGAGTAATCCATTTAACTACAGACCTATATCATTGACGTCGGTTTGCAGTAGGGTTTTGGAGCATATACTGTATTCAAACATTATGAATCACCTCGAAGGGAACGATCTATTGACACGTAATCAGCATTGCTTCAGAAAACATCGCTCTTGTGCAACGCAGCTAGCTCTTTATTCGCACGAAGTAATGGCTGCTATCGACAGGGGATCTCAAGTTGATTCCATATTTCTAGATTTCCGGAAAGCTTTTGACACCGTTCCTCACAAGCGACTTCTAATCAAGCTGCGGAGCTATGGGGTATCGTCTCAGTTGTGCGACTGGATTCGTGATTTCCTGTCAGGAAGGTCGAAGTTCGTAGTAATAGACGGCAAATCATCGAGTAAAACTGAAGTGATATCAGGTGTTCCCCAGGGAAGCGTCCTGGGACCTCTGCTGTTCCTGATCTATATAAATGACCTGGGTGACAATCTGAGCAGTTCTCTTAGACTGTTCGCAGATGATGCTGTAATTTACCGTCTAGCAAGGTCATCCGAAGACCAGTATCAGTGGCAAAGCGATTTAGAAAAGATTGCTGTATGGTGTGTCAGGTGGCAGTTGACGCTAAATAACGAAAAGTGTGAGATGATCCACATGAGTTCCAAAAGAAATCCGTTGGAATTCGATTACTCGATAAATAGTAAAAATCTCAAGGCTGTCAATTCAACTAAGTACCTGGGTGTTAAAATTACGAACAACTTCAGTTGGAAGGACCACATAGATAACATTGTCGGGAAGGCGAGCCAAAGGTTGCGTTTCATTGGCAGGACACTTAGAAGATGCAACAAGTCCTCTAAAGAGACAGCTTACACTACACTCGTTCGTCCTCTGTTAGAATATTGCTGCGCGGTGTGGGATCCTTACCAGGTGGGATTGAAGGAGGACATCGAAAGGGTGCAAAAAAGAGCAGCTCGTTTTGTATTATCACCTGATAGGGGAGAGAGTGTGGCAGATATGATACACGAGTTGGGATGGAAGTCATTACAGCATAGACGTTTTTCGTCGCGGCGAGACCTTTTTACGAAATTTCAGTCACCAACTTTCTCTTCCGAATGCGAAAATATTTTGTTGAGCCCAACCTACATAGGTAGGAAAGATCATCAAAATAAAATAAGAGAAATCAGAGCTCGAACAGAAAGGTTTAGGCGTTCGTTTTTCCCGCTCGCTGTTCGGGAGTGGAATAGTAGAGAGATAGTATGATTGTGGTTCGATGAACCCTCTGCCAAGCACTTGCAGAGTAGTCATGTAGATGTAGATGTAGATGTAGAGTCCGTCTCGTCCCTGGACGACCTCCGTCCATTACTTGTGAACGAAGATCTCCGCCTTCCTGAAGGCAAACAATCTTATGGGGATGGTGCCTTTGAAGATACTGTGCAGTATATGCACGAGCAGCAGCAGCAGCAGCTTGGTTATCGGATGCACCCAGCACCAAAAGCATATCGACGTATTCGTCTCTTGTATATTGCATGAAGAACCCGCCCTACATGTACTTGACAGGACCTGTCATGGTTGTGCACTGCGCGGTTAGTAGACACATGCATAATGTTTAATTTTATATGAAAGACATGTGTAAAAATGATGTCCTGCTTATAAACGACAAGAACTATGGAACGGACGTCCAAATATTAAAAAAGGAATCACGACGATTCGAGCCGTACTTCCACGGTGGATGTGGGTTTCACGTCCAAACAGTCTACTTTGTTTTTTTTTTCCAAGCTCTCGGTTTCCAGCAATACATTTACAACTTTTTTTTAACTCAACAAAAACAATGTTCAAAGTCACTGCGATAAATATTTTAAATCAAAGCAAGGGAAAAACATCAGGCACCTGATGAGAATGGAACCTATGGACTTAAGCATGTAAAATACTTGTCATAATCATTATTTTGCAACTTTTACCAAAAGTAATGTAACAGGAATGAAAAATTCAAAAGAAAATGGAATCTAGACATCCAACTCCTTGAAGATTAAATACGACGCGAAAAGCTCGTGATAGCGCTGCATCCTTTGCCATGTGAAATGGGCCATAATCATAATCTGATAAAAGTCACACGGGACCGTGTAATACCCGCTCCCCAACACGTAATGAACATAACACTCGACGAGCCATATAACTGCATCGTCCTTCATGCTGCGAAAGAAGGGTAAATCGGGACGCACAGAGTTCATGCTACCTGTCCCTGGCAACGCTGCACACAGTTACAGCATTGCCAGAGGCTCGGTTTTTAATTCACATTTCTGTCAAACCTATTGGCGGGAGTAGGTACTGCTAGATGCACATACCCCTTGAGATGGGATGAGGAATCGCGTGCCAACCGCCAATTGCGGCGTTCTTTCATCTCCCTATATGTACATGCAACACTAACGGCATGAAGTAAAGAAGCTCGTCTTCCAACATTCACGGGTATCGCGCTCGCGCTCGCCCATCGCAGTTAAAGCATGCTGTTGGCATAGAGGTGGCGGGGGAACTGCTGGCTGTCAGCACCCATGGGCAAGTAATGTGGGTACTCACAGGCGCCTGTGCCTGCAGTAGCACATTTTCGCACCTTTGATCTAAACAGTTGGCAGATTTATCTCTACTACTCTTCGTGGAATTCCGATAACATCAAATGAGAATTTTAGTATTGCCATAGAAACTGTGCATTGAGTGCGCGTGATGTAAGATCCGTGCTGTGAGATATATTAACAGGCACGCAACCTCTTTAGTACATCAGGTTGACTAGTAAGCTGTTTAGAATGGACGATGCTTTTCTCGACTAACGGTAAAAGTTCAACTGGACATGATTACAACTTATTAACAGAGAAAAACACAGCGTGACAAAGGAATTGAAATATCAAGGGAGTCCGAAATATGGCATCGGAATAGAATAGCGGCAGACCATTTGCGGTTTGTAGACGAACTAAATAACTTGATTTCTTTATTTTCTGTGTTACTTCTACGTTCCAGCACTCGTAGTCTATGACTAACAACTGAAACATCCTAGACCCAGGGTTCAGTAAAGCCTACTGCTTAAAATCTGAATAAAAATTATCAGGAATATCCGCTGATGGCTTCCAATAAAATGAGCAGCACATTTGTGGTAATGGTCTTGTCAACGATAGTGGAGGAGGAACAGACTTTTAGTACAATCTCTTTCCCTGGTGATGGTAAACTGCCCTTAAAAGGTAGAAGAATCAGCTGTGGTCAACGTTATGAGGATGCGGAAGAAAATGGGAACCACTACATTAAAGAGATAGTGAATAATTACAGGACATGCAGCCTATAACTGAAAACACGTCATCATCATTATCTTTCCACAGGAGGTACCGTACAGGATAGACCCCCTTTCAGTTCTCTGAGAGGGGACTTCGAAACAGGAGGTAACCATGAGGGAAGACTGGCTAACCAAGGAAAGGGTAATAATTCAGAAGCTCGAGTGTGGAATGTCAGAATTCTGAATGTGGTAGGGAAGTTGCAAAATTCGAAAAGGGAAATGTAAAGACTCAATCTAGAAAGAGTAGGTGTCAGTGATGTGTAATGGAAAGAAAATAAGGTGTTCTGATCAGACGAATATGGCACAATCGCAAACCCACAGAAAATGAATAGGAAGGTAGTACAGGGAATGAGTTACAACGAGATGTTCAGTCATGCGATTGTTCTCATCGGAATCAATAGAAAACAAATGCCAAACAAATTTCCAGCTACACATGCAGAAGTCGCAAGAAAAAAAGCGAAGACATGTAGGAGTTATATGAGGATATGTAACAGGTAATTCTGCATGTAAAAGGAGGGATAATCAGGGTTGACTGGAACGTGGTAGTAGAGGAAAGAATGAGTGTCAGGAGGAGAATATGAACTGGTAGTACGACTGGAAGAGGTAAAACGTATATTGATTTCTGCAACAAGTTTTAGCTAATAATACGAATACACTGATGAAATCTTCTTGCGTGCTACCCCGTGCATTGGTACGTAGATGACTCTTTTATAGAGTGGTCGCATGGCAAGGAGAACCCGCAAGTGTTCCTGCGTCACCTAAATGCCATATATAACAGCATTAAGATCACCGTGGACCCAAAACAGAATGAATGCCTACCCTCCTTGGACTTACTGATCATGACAAATTCGGACGGTACGTTGAGACACTCGTTCTAAAATAGGAGGATGCACATGGACCTACAGCTTAATGCTGTTTGTTGCCACCATCCAGAGCAACGTGACTTGGTACCAAACACCACAGTACAAACACCCATGTCTATCTGCAACAGAGAGAGCTTTCCGGAAACATTCCAAGAAAACAGATACAAAGAGACAAAAATACCACATGCCTTACATACAGATAAAATGTGGGACGACAAACCAGAAGAAGACGAAATAAAACGTGTGGCTAACGGATGGGCCGCCGAGAGCCAAGACCGCAAGAATATTAAGAGAACGCCGAATAACGAGAGTCTTTCTTGCAACGCAGGAAGCTGAGGACATACCTGACTCGACCAGCGATCATATGGGCCTACCATCAACGAAGGACACACCTGCGAATTTGAGAAAGATGAAGTAATTATGCAGCACCAACGTTTTCTGGGAATGGGTTGTCAAAGAGGCAGTGGAAAGAAATTGCACCTCAATCTATCAAACCGTGATAACATGTTTTAGCTTAACGCAGCGTGGGATTCCCCAATGGAGAGAATAACGCTTCGTTCTGGAGGCGGCGGCATCCGCAGACAGACTGGACAGCTACCAGGACTCGACGGCCGTGCGCGGCCAAGCCGCTACCCCACCACCTATAGCGTCGCGTTCCCCCACCACTGACGCGGCATCCCCTTCCGGAGGAGCGTGGTTCAGCCCACCTGCAGAAGTGCACAGAGGGCGAGCGACTATATAGATAGGTATAACACAGTATCCCCACTCTTCGGTTGAAGATGTTGGATACCAAATTGATCGAAAGTTTGCGACGAGACGACGCTACCACTCGGTTGTTCACCCGATAATATTTCACCATTGGAATATGCGATAAAGCCGGCAATCATAAATGCAAATAGACCATTCAAAAATCACAACAGGAAGATTCGACGCATTCTGGCCTGCCCTGAGGAAGGGATAACACCTGGATGCGCATTTTCGGAGACAGTGAGCCTTGCCGCAGTCTCAGATTCATTTGACAGATAGTGCACTCGTCAATACTTTCGAGGTTTCTGTCTGTCTCAGATATTGCTAATATGTTTTGAAAGAAACGGATGATAGAGGTTCCAGAGCTCCAGTATTCCAAGGAATTTTCCATTATTTTCATCTGGAAATTTCTGAAATGAGCCTCTGAAGGCCAACCCTGTTTCACCAAGACATAATGTCACATGAAGTAACACGAGAGAGCCCCTGTAAGTTGGCCTTTATACGGACGAGTAAAAGAACATTACCCATTTACCTCCGCGCATCAGCGTACCCATAGTACCTCTTCCACGGCATACCATTTCATCACTTTACCCATTCTTCCAGGACAACTATATACAACTAGACATATTTTATTTTTTATTTACTCTTGAATGTAAAATTTTATCTCTATATTCGTGTAAAACCTCCAAGTGATGGAATTGGAAATGCCTTATCGTTTAATATTGTCGCCAATCCTACCAAATACTTACGGTATTTAACACCTGTTGCCATTTGCATTTGTTGGAGAAATGTTTTGGTAGGATTTCAAGAAAAATTAAAGGAAGCACATTTTCGACTACATCGCAATATTGTGCATTCAACACTAAGCATGATATTAAGCTGAACTGAATGTATTTGGCCTTACGAATAATATAAGTGAAGTAATGAGGTGGAAAGAAAGAGTATATTGGCTATACGGGTGCTGGAATATTGTTCTTTTATTCATTACATGATATAAAAATTATTTTACAATTGCAGGGCGATATTTGCCAATTGAGCATTTTGGCACAACCGAAACCGCCAGGGACTTAGGCTCCATGAGTTGTACGTCCCTCACCCACTCGTCAGGACTGCTTATACACCAATAACAAAATCAGCCTCGGAACTTCTCGAACGGAAAGTGAAAATAAATCTGATTCACTTTCAGAGCCAAACCGCTCGTCTTCTGACCGCTTTCTATTGAGAATAATCGCATTCTTCCTCACTCCGTGAAATAGAAGCTGCATTGCATAACTTGTGCACTGAACGTACAGTTTGCGCTATTACTCCTCACACAAGTGAGCTTCCCACAAGGTATAGCGTACCACTAAATAATTGCTTTTTACCACTCAAGTAAACCTTTCACCTTAACATCCCGCTGCATGCCTCTAGAGCGAGTGAAATATCTATTACTCTCTTTTCGTGGTAACGTCTGAAGATGAAGCGCCATACTTGAAACTGTGGGCTATCAATATGTAGAACAATAGGAAGCTTACAGACAGTGCAGACAGAATACCTAGAGTCTTACATAAAGAGTACTTGGAGCGATAAGTGTACATGCAGCAACGAACAAGGTGACGAATGACTCTGCAGGCAATACTCCACTGTCCATGCTACACATGGTGCCATGTAACGTCCTTCAGCCATTCAACGAACCCAATACCTTCCATCAGCTTCCCACAAGGTATAGCATGACTCATCACTACAAGTCATTTGTTTCCAGTCAACAGCTGTGCAGTGACAGTAGTAGTGGTAGCGATAGCGATACAGACGAAGGCGAACTGACGTGGAATACTGATCAAAATCATCTGGGCAACTATTTCTGGGATTAATATGGGGACTGCCTACGCTTTCCTCTTACGGTGGCTTGAAATCCGTTAGGGACACCGTCATTGACAGCTCATTTCTGCTCAAGAACCTAAATCAGTGTAGGTAGTGTAGTCGACGTTTTAACTCATCCCGAAGGTGTCCCATTGTCTTCAGATTGGGACTCTGGGTCTCCTAGTCCATTTCAGGAATGTTATTATCCACTGCAGATTGATTTGCAGGTGCCGTTTTATCACAGTGTGCATTATCTTTCTGACACAAAAATTATTGTCGTCGAACAGTTACTCTACTGCAAAAATGTGGTAAAATATGCTTATACAGTTCTGCATTTAGAGTTATCTTAAGAGCAATAAATTGACCACACAATAAACTAGATAAATACCTCCATACAGTATCACAGCCTCCTCCATAATTCACTGCTGGTACTACACATGATACAGTGTCACATCCTCCAGCTATTAGCCAAACCCAAATCCTTCCACAGGACTGCAAGATGGTACAGTGTGATACATCACTCCAAGCGACTCGTTTCCAGTTAACCATTGTCACTGACATCGCTTTATACATCACCTCAAGCGTCATTTAGCATTGACTACTTAAAAATGTGTCTTTTGAGGAGATGGTCGACCATTGTAATCCATTCTTCTTAGTTGCTTACATACTTTGGAACTCTCACGTGATTCATTCTGCTGATAATATGTGATTTTTTTACATCCATATTTCGCAACATTCGATCGTCTCTTTCTGTTAGTACATGATTTATGCTAGGTCTTAGTTTGGCTGTGGCTGTTACTCCACATTTATACTTTACAATCAGATCACCAACAGTAGACTTTGGCAGCTTTAGGAGGGAATACATGTCCATAACGGGTATGTTACTCAGGTAATATCTAACGAAGTTGCTGAGCCCTCCTGACCGATACGTCTCCTGTTCCTGTTTCGGTACTGTCAACACAATACCTTACACAGTACTTTAAATTGGGGGAACCGCTCCTCGGCACATCTACTGATCAATCCCGCATTAAAAAGGAGTGTCCGAATTCTCTTGATCAGGTAGTGCGTATTTAAGAGTAATGCACTTTAACTGGCTACATAGTATACTAGAATTGTTAATTCTATGGCTTGTGAAAACTGTATCTTAGACGCGCAACAGTACTACTGCATTCTCCAGAGCGGAAAAAAACACATGGGGAATCTTAACTAACGTGGAAAAGTAAAATTTCATATAGGGTTTTAATTGTATGTGTCTGGTGTTAGTCACAGGAGGATAACAAGAGAAGTGTTCATTAGGCAGCAGTATTAGAGTGTAAGATAGATATAGAGGTAATGTCAGCATCCTCTATCCTGTGGCGTAGATGATAAATAAAACATAATGTATATTCGAGTGAGTGGCTCAGAAAATAGCTGATGTGACAGGCCTCGGATGGCAGGTAGTAGTAGATCACGTGATAACAGCCCAAAACCGCTACGCTTAGTGACTTTAAAAGGTAGACTCTTATACACAGCACCAGTGATGGCATTTCCTATTTTTTCTTAATACATTAATTGTTAATACTAATAATTCCTGATTAGTTTTAAGTTAAGAGGTACATAAAATTGCAACTCTCTACGAACATTAGAATCCAAATTATCTTCACTCGAAGATTATGTGTAAATTAAAATTGTGAAAACACAAAATTTCCTAGCCACTAGACGTCAGGTTTAATTTAAGTGACAGAAAATAAATAAATGTCGTCTTGGAATCTTCACGGAAGAGCTAGACAGAGTCGTATTCGTGGAGTGTATTTGTTGCGCAAGCCGTAGCGCTCTCTTACGGAAATAATGCGTACTGTTGACGTATTTATTTGTGGAGAGACAGATGTCACATACATAGAATGCTGTGCGCAGAATTCTAGTGAAATTCCCTCACAATTACGAGTGGATCAATAGCACAGGATATAATTCCCGCCCACTATTCGGCATTTCTGTAGCCTAACTTCAGAATTTATACTTTCATTTTACAGAACGGTGGATAGTGTCACCACTATTCGTCGATTCTTCTGTTGATCGAATCACATGCAAGGCCATCTATTATTAGACCGTTTAAGCTTATTAGTTCATGGCGTCTAACCCCTACTTTTTTCCTCTGATAAACGTAATGAAGAATGACACAGAAATGTCACTTAAATTTTTGCACAGAGCCGCTGTGATCAATTTATTGTTTCAGTGAGTAAACTCAGGATTTTGTTGCATAATATATGTTCTCACATGCAGATCGAACACTCCGTAGAGAAATATATATATATCTGTGGAGAAGCAAGTTTCCCGGAAGGTCCGGTGCTGTCTGCGATAAGACAACAGGAATCAACCAGGAACGGTGACACACAAATATCGGAACGGATTTCGTACGTTCAAATACAACCCGCAAACGGTGACGATGACTTTCCCTTTTACACAACGGTTTCCATCAAACGAGTGCAAGTACATGTTTATTTGAGATTATAAATACAGCCCTTCTGGTCGAATCTGATAAACAAACTTTACTTTCTTATCCAGAGATACAGGATGTCCCAAAAGGAATGGTCAGTGCTCAGGAACTAGAGAAGAGTGATCATTCAAGGCAAAAATTCTGGTAATCATAGATTCTGAAATGCATACCTTAAACGCTATGTGCAGTTTTTCATCCTCGATACTGGTATGAATTTTAGAGGGCACGTTTAATAGGCATTTATGCTTCAAGCGATCGTTCCTGTCATATACCTGATTTCTGACGATTCCTCCTGGGGCAAGCTGTAGCCTATACGAAATTCTAAACCACAAAATAATAATTAAGTAATAGGATATCCTAAACCACTTATGTGAATTTACGAAACCTTGTGGCAATAGCTATTTATTCTACCAAAAACATAATTCCTACAATATCCTTACTTCTACCGACATACTTTGCATAGGAGGAAAGTTTTGAGTTAATATATGGTTCAAATGGCTGTGATTACTATGGGAGATAACTTCTGACGTCTTCTGTCTCCTAGAACTTAAAACTATGTAAACCTAACTAACCTAAGGACATCACACACATCCATGGCCGAGGCAGGATTCGAACCTGCGATCGAGGCGGTCTTGCGGTTCCAGACTGTAGCGCCTAGAACCGCTCGCCCACTGCGGCCGGTCAGTTAAGGTATGAAACGGGCCTACATAGCTCAGCTGGTAACATCTTATCACTTAAAAAAAATTTAAAATAGCATATTTGAAGTAGATGCTATACATTTCCATTGATCCCCACTAACATAAAAGTTTCCCAGTAGAGTTTTACACTGGGGTGGCAAAAGTCATGGGTTATGTATATGCACATACACAGATGACGGCAGCATCGCGCACACAAGGTACAAAAGGGCAGTGAATCGGCGGCACTGTCCTTTATACTTAGGTGATTCATCGTAAAATCTGTCCGACGTGGTTATGACCTCACGACAGTAATTATGAGACTCTGAACGCGGAATGGTAGTCGGAGGTAGACGAATGGGATTTTCCATTTCGGAAATCGTTAGGGAACTCAATATTCCGACATACAAAGTGTAAAGAGTGCACCAAGAAATTTCAGGCATTACCTCTCATTATCAACAACACAGTGGCCGACAACCTTCACTTCACAACCGAGAGCAGCGATATGTGCGTTGAGTTCTTAGTGCTAACAGACATCCAACAACGCGTGAAATAGCTGCAGAAATCAATGTGGGACGTATTACGAAGGTATCTGTGTGGACAGTACGGAGTAAATGTGCTATGACAACAGACGACCAACGTGAGCGACTTTGCTAACAGCATGACATCGCCTGCAGCGCCTTTCTTGGGTTCGTCAGCATATCAGTTTCAACTGGAAAACTGTGGCGTGGTCGGATGAGTCCCGGTTTCAGCTCGTAACAGTTTATGGTAGGGTTCGACTGTGGCGCACTCCCCAGGAAGCCATGCAACCAAGTTTTCGACAAGTCACTGTGCAAGCTGGTGGTGGCTCCACAATGGTGTGAGCTGTGTTTACACAGAACAGACTCAGCCCTCTGGTCCGACTTAGCCTATCATAGACTGGAAATGGTTATGTTCGTCTACTTGGAGACCATTTGCATTCATGGACTTCATGTTTCTAAACAACGATGAGATTGGGAAACAATCTCACTCGACTGATTTGAGGAATATTCTGGAAAATTTAATGGAATGATTTGGTCACAGAGATCGGCGGACATGGATCCCATCGAACATTTATGTGGCGTAATCGAAATGTCCGTTCGTGGCCAACACCCTGCATCAGAATCACTTTCGCAATTATGGACGAATATAGCGGCAGCATGGTTCAATATTTCTGGTGCAGACTTCCATCAACTTTTTGAGTCCATGTCACGTGAAGCTGCTGCACTACACTGATCAAAAGGAGGATAAATACGATATTGGAAAGTATCCTATGACTTACGTCACCTCAGTGTATACTAGCTAACTTCAACAGGTACAATCTCAAACAGATTCCAGGTTACCATCATGAATGTAAATTTCGATTTTGTTCTTGTCTTTCTCCAACCAAGTTTCTGGAAGTAACACCCATATCTCTATGTTGGATATGGCGCAAATCTCTTTCGACGAAATACATTATATCCTTTATTTTTACACAAAATCCACGAAAAAACAGGGGATGGACAAAAATATATGAACACCAATCATACAACACCTAACCTCTCTAATACGGTTTTGGAAATCCGTTGGCACGACTTAGCACAAGTCTTCTCAGGTTGCATAATTACAGGACCTGTACGGTTTTCAAGGAAAAAATTGTGACAAGTTCAGATAATCATGATGGACACGGATACCGATGACGTAGCCTTCCATCCAAAGGCTCAGTAATATTGAAATGTGGTGTCAGTGGTGGCCAGACGCTCACACATGGTACAAACATTCTATTGTGGGAGGGACCTGAGTAATCGCAGTGCACAAATTAACCTGGGCAGTAATGCGGCCTTACAGGGTACATATGGGTCCCATAGAATACCATGACATCGTTGCCCAAACTTTACCGAACCCTCACCATGTTTCATTCTTTGGATGTAAACTCGGCCAGAAACTGGAAATAGTGTGAAACAAGACTATTTTTTCCATTGCTCTGAAGTCTGTGTATTCTTGTTTCGGCAACACATTTCCCTGTTATGGAAATTTGGTCACAGATGTTTAGTTTTGAAGTTCCCGATTGTCCTGCTGGTTCAAATGGCTCTGAGCACTATGGGACTCAACTGCTGTGGTCATTAGTCCCCTAGAACTTAGAACTACTTAGACCTAACGACATCACACACATCCATGCCCAAGGCAGGATTCGAACCTGCGACCGTAGCAGTCGCACGGCTCCGGACTGCGCGCCTAGAACCGCGAGACCACCGCGGCCGGCGATCGTCCTGCTATTGCCAGCTTATTGAGCTGCCTTCGTGTTGTTTTTGTTCTGGCAGGATTAGCGTGCACGACATTTAGCTCTGCAGTGAGTGACTTTTGCAGCTGTCATTTTCTTATTTTTCATCACGATCACTTCCAATGACCGTATATTAGCAACACTAAACACACTCTTTCGCCAGCGTTGTGACTCAGAAGATGACTATTTCCCAATTTTCCTGTATGCAGTACAAATCTTCGGTGTGTTGCCTATTGAAACACAAAACGCTTCGGCTACCATCGAGCACCAACAATGTGTGTACTAGAGTCGCATCTGATATTATGTTCATGGTTTCATATGCCATTTTTTTCTAACCTCTGTGAATTTTCACTCGAAGCTACTGAGCGGACGCCATGTACCCGTCATCTCGGTGAATTAACTCTGCAATTATAGCATTACACGTGCAACAATAGTTGCCGAAGCTGGCATTTCATCAGAAATTTTGCAGAGTGAGAAAGAAGTGGCAGAAGAAATATTTGTGTTTCTGCAAGAAGAGTCAGTGAAATGTGTGGTTCGTATACGCTCGCCTGTGCGTACATTGCAGATGAGCGGTACAATGATGACGATATGTGCTTAACAAGTGAAAGTGATACTGAAACAGGTGTCGAACCATGTAGGTCATCATGCTTGTCGGCCAGGGAGACACAAATCAGGCCTCCAGTGAAACGTAGTAAAAGACAATTGTGGTCCATGGAGCAGGTAGTAAACCTGACTGTAAACAAAAAACGAAAAACAAAACAAAAGAGAGAGAAAGAACTGATTTCTAACTATTTCGCAGCAATATGACGGTGTAATACAGTTCATCATCCATAAATATATAGATACAATGTGATTAAGACAAGATATATGCATAACGTAAGATGTGGCAGTTTGCCCTGAGCAACTAAAAGTATGAGTACCGCGACATAAGCATAAAAAGGTTCTCTTAAATTTCGGTTAACGCTAATTGGTATTAAGTACGTAGTAGCTACACCCACCGGCAACGAAAACTGGAACCACTCTACTGAAATTGCCATAGGGACAATAAAAGGAACATTATGACGAAATAGCGAGTGAGTGTCACATATAAAACAAACGAGTTCGGGTAGATAGAAGTTTCTCGCAGCCGCCAAATCTTTTCGTGGCATTTCAGTCGCAATTTTCTCCCTCGAATGTGAAGATATTTTTCTGTCTCTCACCTACATACTTAATACTGCCGATGGTAATGAAATAAGAGAAATTAGAGCTCTCGCAGAACTACGTGGATATTTGTTTTTTGCGTGTGTGTTACAGTGGATGCATTAACCCTCTGCGAAACACGTAAGTCCGTAACTACAAAGTAATCATGCAGGTGTAAATTTCCCATAATTATATCGCTAAGAATAAATTTTCAGTTGCTGTACAATGAATTGGACGATGGAATTCGTAGTTGCATCTTCGTCCTCAACACACCATATTTCTTCCTTTGCTTCGTATGTCAAATCACCGACAAACCAGCAACAAAACAAAGAGCGGAAGTGAGTCAACGGAACAGGATTAGTTTTTTACTTGGTAGAAAGTAAATTAGTATTGACTCCACTTAGAGAAGAGTTGTAAAGCACACCGAACGCCATCTGTTGTTACGTAAAGTAAAGCTCGCAGTCCAACGAGCAGGTCGGCTATTCGCGCAATGACGCCGCTACTGACGTTCCAGATGGGTATATCATTCTACTTTCCCTTAGGGAAGCTGCGATGTAGATAAAACATCACTTAAAACTCTGTCCCCGAACATCCTCACGTTAAAGGAGACTTATATTCTCGAATCCTTGCCGACTGCAGCAAGCTGGACTAGAAATATGCGTATTGAAACACGAGTGGACCGAAAGGTCCGTGCCCGTATGTGATAAGATATAGGAATCAGCCACGAACGGCGACAGGTTGGACGACAGTAGCGGTTTTGCACGTTGCACGACGCCCGCATGCGGTGACGATGAAATTCCTTTTGTGGAAATTTTCATTTTTCTGTTAAATGCAGACAACCTGACGAATACTTTCACGGCTAACACAATCGTGTTGGGTTCTTCGAGATTGCAGTTGGTATGAAATACATTCTTGATTTAAAAGTGTATTTTCACAACATGTGTCATGTTCTATCGTGCTTCAGAACCTTTCCTTATGATCTGAACTACAGTCAACTCAAGTTTCAGTATAATGCAATAATTAAATTGCGTCATATTACTAACATACAAAGCATCGTCATTGTTCAGTTGCTAGCCCTTACACGATACTTCCACATTACTACTACACTGTCCCACGACGTGCAGAGGACACCTGGTAAATAATGGTGTGAATGACAAATCATTCCCCGATGTGTATCGCATCCGCGTTACCGGAACAAACGTGTGAAACAATGTGTTCCATCTCCCCGCGTCTGCACGTAACAGAGCCCAACGCTGATTCTCCTCATAGAGCATTACGATGCGGACTATTAGTGGAACAATTGAGTACTTAATATTTCACGTGAAAACAGCGTGTTTAATGTCTACTTTAGTACACGGCATGGTTGCTACATTAATTGCAACCTAAAAATTTTGTAATTGTCTTAGATTACTATCGTTGTTTCGTCCCGCAACCATTGTTGAGAGTGGAACACATGGTCGTCCATTAAGCACGGAAACGGTTCGTCTTCAAAAGTTATTTACTGTACAGTATGTTATTCTCCGAGGCTCTATATACATATGTAGATATGAATTGTGCTTGTTCGCTCGATTGGGGGAGGGAACCGAACAGCACGGTCATACCAGAAATCTCTCATGTATACAGGGTGTTACAAAAAGGTACGGCCAAACTTTCAGGAAACATTCCTCACACACAAAGAAAGAAAATATGTTATGTGGACATGTGTCCGGAAACGCTTACTTTCCGTGTTAGAACTCATTTTATTACTTCTCTTCAAATCACATTAATCATGAAATGGAAACAAACAGCAACAGAATGTACCAACCTGACTTCAAACACTTTGTTACAGGAAATGTTCAAAATGTCCTCCGTTATCGAGGATACATGCATCCACCCCCCACCGCATGAAATCCCTGATGCGCTGATTCAGCCCTGGAGAATGGCGTATTGTATCACAGCCGTCCACAATACGAGCACGAAGAGTCTCTACATTTGGTACCGGGGATGCGTAGACAAGAGCTTTCAAATGCCACCATAAATGAAAGTCAAGAGCGTTGAGGTCAGGAGAGCGTGGAGGCCATGGAATTGGTCCGCCTCTACCAATCCATCGGTCACCGAATCTGTTGTTGAGAAGCGTACGAACACATCGACTGAAATGTGCAGGAGCTCCATCGTGCATGAGCCACATGTTGTGTCGTACTTGTAAAGGCACATGTTCTAGCAGCACAGGTAGAGTATCCCGTAGGAAATCATGACAACGTGCTCCATTGAGCGTAGGTGGAAGAACATGGGGCCCAATCAAGACATCACCAACAATGCCTGCCCAAACGTTTACGGAAAATCTGAGTTGATGACGTCATTGCACAATTGCGTGCGGATTCTCGTCAGCCCACACATGTTCATTGTGAAAATTTACAATTTGATCGCGTTGGAATGAAGCCTCATCCGTAAAGAGAACATTTGCACTGAAATGAGTATTGACACATTGTTGGATGAACCATTGACAGAATTGTACCCGTGGTGACACATCAGCTGCTGATAGTGCCTCCTCACGCTGTACATGGTACGGAAACAACTAATTCTCGCGTAGCACTCTTCATACAGTGACGTGGTCAACGTTACCTTGTACAGCAGCAACTTCTCTGACGCTGACATTAGCGTTAACGTCAACTGCACGAAGAATTGCCTCGTCCATTGCAGGTCTCTTCGTCGTTCTAGGTCTTCCCCAGTCGCGAGTCATAGGCTGGAATGTTCCGTGCTCCCTAAAACGCCGATCAATTGCTTCGAACGTCTTCCTGTCAGGACACGTTCGTTCTGGAAATCTGTCTCGATACAAACGTACCGCGACACGGCTATCGCCCCGTGCTAATCCATACATCAAATGGGCATCTGCCAACTCCGCATTTTTAAACATTGCACTGACTGCAAAACCACGTTCGTGATGAACAGTAACCTGTTGATGCTATGTACTGATGTGCTTGATGCTAGTACTGTAGAGCAACGAGTCGCATGTCAACACAAGCACCGAAGTACACATTACCTTCCTTCAATTGGGCCAACTGGTGGTGTATCGAGGAAGTACAGTACATACTGACGAAACTAAAATGAGCTCTAACATAGAAATTAAGCGTTTCCGGACACATGTCCAGATAACATCTTTTCTTCATTTGTGGGTGAGGAATGTTTCCTGAAAGTTTGGCAGTATCTTTTTGTAACACCCTGTATAATTCTATATGTGCGTCAGTTCTTTGATGAAAACGTTTCAGTGCGGATGCACAATCAGCGTCCGATCTCCTACGGGAATCAGACATCAGTGAATAGGGGGTTATGTGAAACAAATGTTCCGGTACAGTGAGCGGGAATATAGAAGTATCAGAAAGCGAGTCCGTAATTCTGAGGCAATTGCTTTCTGCACTCAGCAGTACTACGGTGCATCATAGGCATACACTTAACACAGTCAGAAGCAGAATGTATGTGTACATTGTCAATGACCCCAAATAGGGCTCGATCATTAGGGAAGCAAAGACAAGGACACTGCTTCTGCCTCGCAGATGCCAACATAAGCACTGTGACTTTAAATCACGCATATCTAAACATCCAAACAATTATCATTTTCGAGCTACGTACCAATGCTCTGATAGCCACACACCACGCTTATTTCACGACTCTCCACCAATTAGCCGGAAAATGGGCATAGTTCAAAGCAAATCCTGCCTTTAATCGTGCTTGACAAGTGCCTGTCGATCTCCATAGCCATACACACATCTGCCTCTACATCGGCGGCTGCAGAGCTATTATCATGAACGACAGCCAACCCCGCAGATGATCCGGATGTGGCAAGGAAGGCCACCTTCGGTCGTAATGTACACAGCACTGTGTTTCACAATTACCGCCTATGGACATTACGACCACACCAAACCCGACCACTCTGCCAGTGACAAATGCAATGGCGCTTACCACTGCCATGATTTCACAGAACCTGCCACTTAACCACTCCACTCCACAACGTCCATCACAAAGCGACAGTTTGGACAATATGAAGGGACTAACAGACAGGGAAGGGGAACCAAGATACTCTTTGTCCTCTTCTGATGCAGAAGGACGTGTTCGCAAACGGCTTTCGCCATGGTGACACAGGTGGAGGCATAGGTCGGTACCAGGAATTGATGACAATGTGATGCACAAGGACGATGGTGTCACACATGCGGTCAGAAACCACTTCCTGTTGTCAGCTGATGGTGACAGTCACGGTCAACCTTACCCAGTGATCACGCCATTCCAGATCCCTTCTATGAATGACGTAAGGAAAAACGTGTTTGTGGGGGGCTATATTTCCCTTCCAGGATCATATATCCTCAACCTCCCAGTGAAAGATCGTTTTGATGCTTAACACTGTTAGTCTCACCCACCAATAATTTACAAGTTTGCCACTTGTGGCTGGGCAGGGCAGGGTGATGTCATCCATTGACTACACACGCTTCCTCTCCCAGCAATGATGGATCACCTTTCAGTGACCTCACGACAAGCATAAGAAGTAAACTGACTCAGAACCAAAATGATGGTCAGCATCGAAGAGACACAATTATTCCGAGACATTACTGAAATGTGGGATGTCGTCATTACATTATTACAAGAGGTGCACATTGCGACGATTCCGAATATGTGTACGACTTGAATAAGTCCGTGTGGGATCAGGCTGGAATTGAGGTAGCGATCTACGTCCGAGAAGGGCTACCGTCAATAATGTGACCACACTCCCATCCACACAGGGCATGGCCCTTACACTACTTTGAGCGTGTATCATCAAGGCATGTGTCCTGTTGTGCGCACCAAACCGATGTCAGTGTTTAGTGTTTACTCCAAAGACGCCGTCGTTCTCTCCCTTGGTTGTTTCGACAGCTGTGCAGTTGGGGATGAATTTAATGTTGTATTGCATCTTAAAGTTCATTATTTCAGCTTCTCACCATCACCAGTCCTTTGCGCAATGGTTGAAGAACTTCACTTTGTTGATGCATGGAAGAAGGTCCATGGCGGCGCCCCCAGCCATACACATCTTAGAAGCCATTCTACAAGCAGGATAAATCGTGGCTATGTGTCGGGCACCTTTCATTCTGGAGTGCTCCCAACAGAAAAACAGCCACTCGCATTTTCCGACACTTGCACTCTCGCCAGCTCCCTCGTACTTCCTCTGTGTCAGTCTGACGCAGCCACTGGATATCGAAACTTACCACGTCCACCATCTGTGACACAATTTATCAATTGCGCCAAACCGATAATACCCAGAGATTAGGTCCAACGCGGGGAATAATCGGCCGCGTGGCACCGAGACAGCATGAACTATTACTACATTGCGCCTGGGGAGCACGATGAATAACACTCCTCCCTCCCTTCCGCCACGCGAAACGCACAGGAAACGACAGTACATTAAGGCCGAGCTCCTTCAATTGACACGCAGTAAGTTAAATGCTACGGTGGTGAGATCACACAGATCAGATATCGTGCCCTAACAGACACTATATGTGATCCATACCATGCCTGAGCATCGGCGTTGTCGTCAACAGCTATCTCCACCCTCCTCAAGCAAGACTGCAGTCATGTCTACACTACACAGGGGATAATTGTCTCCACCTTTGCTCCCTACAGCCGATAATTTGTCGACGATAGGTCCACGATGCGACATCTGAGGATATTCTCTAACAAGTCAGATTCTCCAATATACACTCCAGGAAATGGAAAAAAGAACACATTGACACCGGTGTGTCAGACCCACCATACTTGCTCCGGACACTGCGAGAGGGCTGTACAAGCAATGATCACACGCACGGCACAGCGGACACACCAGGAACCGCGGTGTTGGCCGTCGAATGGCGCTAGCTGCGCAGCATTTGTGCACCGCCGCCGTCAGTGTCAGCCAGTTTGCCGTGGCATACGGAGCTCCATCGCAGTCTTTAACACTGGTAGCATGCCGCGACAGCGTGGACGTGAACCGTATGTGCAGTTGACGGACTTTGAGCGAGGGCGTATAGTGGGCATGCGGGAGGCTGGGTGGACGTACCGCCGAATTGCTCAACACGTGGGGCGTGAGGTCTCCACAGTACATCGATGTTATCGCCAGTGGTCGGCGGAAGGTGCACGTGCCCGTCGACCTGGGACCGGACCGCAGCGACGCACGGATGCACGCCAAGACCGTAGGGTCCTGCGCAGTGCCGTAGGGGACCGCACCGCCACTTCCCAACAAATTAGGGACACTGTTGTTCCTGGGGTATCGGCGAGGACCATTCGCAACCGTCTCCATGAAGCTGGGCTACGGTCCCGCACACCGTTAGGCCGTCTTCCGCTCACGCCCCAACATCGTGCAGCCCGCCTCCAGTGGTGTCGCGACAGCCGTGAATGGAGGGACGAATGGAGACGTGTTGTCTTCAGCGATGAGAGTCGCTTCTGCCTTGGTGTCAATGATGGTCGTATGCGTGTTTGGCGCCGTGCAGGTGAGCGCCACAATCAGGACTGCATACGACTGAGGCACACAGGGCCAACACCCGGCATCATGGTGTGGGGAGCGATCTCCTACACTGGCCGTACACCTCTGGTGATCGTCGAGGGGACACTGAATAGTGCATTGTACATCCAAACCGTCATCGAACCCATCGTTCTACCGTCAAGGGAACTTGATGTTCCAACAGGACAATGCACGTCCGCATGTATCCCGTGCCACCCAACGTGCTCTAGAAGGTGTAAGTCAACTACCCTGGCCAGCAAGATCTCCGGATTTGTCCCTCATTGAGCATGTTTGGGACTGGATGAAGCGTCGTCTCACGCGGTCTGCACGTCCAGCACGAACGCTGGTCCAACTGAGGCGCCAGGTGGAAATGGCATGACAAGCCGTTCCACAGGACTACATCCAGCATCTCTACGATCGTCTCCATGGGAGAATAGCAGCCTGCATTGCTGCGAAAGGTGGATATACACTGTACTAGTGGCGACATTGTGCATGCTCTGTTGCCTGTGTCTATGTGCCTGTGGTTCTGTCAGTGTGATCATGTGATGTATCTGACCCCAGGAATGTGTCAATAAAGTTTCCCCTTCGTGGGACAATGAATTCACGGTGTTCTTATTTCAATTTCCAGGAGTGTACTTGGCTGCAACATGTAATCTGTAAAGAAGCTCCTTGATAGTAAAAATGTCTACTCTGGCGTCATTTCGAGTCAAGGCAGTACAGAAAAACCTCCAAGGTTCTACAGCATTGTTTGCTCTCCACGTCCAAGAAGGCGGAACTGGGCCACTGTCTTTCTCACCAACTGGCAAGAGACCAACTTTTTGAGGTCGGAAGGAAAGTGAGGAGTAGTCACTTCCAAATATGACGAACACTCAGACACACTAGCGCAGTTCACGAGTACCTATTAATAACCTGATTTAATCGCATTGAAAATGTCTGGAAGTATTTGGAACAGTGGATGAAACTTGGCAGTTCACATCCCCACGGTTTGTTAGCTATTTGTTATCTAACCATGAACGAAAAGCTACAGCTAGATATTACACATCTCTAGAAAATTATAGACTCACTTCGTCGCCAAATCGAGACCGGTATCAGGGTTGCACAGAAAGATAGACGGTATTCCCGTGATGTCGCCTAGTGATAAATCGTTTTTTGTTGAGTGTGCTTGTCTAATATCATGCGAACTCCAGGAATACCTCTCATCTAGTTAAAGCTTTGAAAACTTCTATCACACATCACATAAATCTGATACGAAGGCTATCGCGCTGCTAGGAAAATTCCTGCTTTGTGTTGTTGGTTCTATTACTTGGGAACGAGAAACTCTCAGGTTTCCTCATCATTTCCCTGGCAACAAGCAATAAGTGACATCTTCAAATTATCTGTTTATGAATACTTCCGTTTGGTTGCGTGAAATCTCATATGCTGCATGCATCAGCAACAGCATCTTTGTAGACATCGATGTGCCGACAGGCGGACATTAATTGAGAAACGAAATAAAATATTTCAGGTGAACTTAGAGGATTTTTTCTTAATGTATACATCAGGAGTGAGTGTATATGACGAAGCTACGTCCTGTAGTCATCCGAAGTATTTTATAAGAATTGAGTATTTATGTAAGAAATGAAGGCCAAGAACATTACATTTAGTCAGCTGTTTTAAGAAAGTAATTAAAAGGCTTCCTGGACTGTTGAAGATATTGCATCATGGCCTCACACACACAGAGTGGGCTGGAACGCCAGGAAAGATGAAGAAGGGGAATTTACGACCGGTAGTGTGCACAGTCGATCCCATCCAGGCTGGGTTGTTAAACTCCGAACACCTCATGTAGGATTTATTTCCAGTTGAGAGGTGTGGAGAAGTGTATTGCTGGGTCGACTAGGAATGCTCGAAGTAGCGCTTGGATCTCTTCAGTGAGAAGAATGATGCGTTGATAAAGAAATGTCACTCCTACACCATCGGCACATAGTCAGGTAGTTCTCAGGATCGTGTAACCTTCGAGGACAGAGACCAGTTATAGGGTTTGGCATTTGGAATATGGTGACGGCAGAAATTTTCACTCTGACACAGTTCGCTTCCATGGAAACGGTGTCCCTGTTGTCACGATTCAGTAGGGTTCCACAGACACTTAATGGTGGAAAACTTCTCATAAGAAATAACATTCGTCCTATCTGCCTCAGATGATTTTAATACAACATCATCAATGGAGGCGAAACGCAAGTCTGTCCCCTTTAGTAACAAACGTTTAGAAATTTTATGCAATATTATCTGTTCTTTATGACATGTAAAGGAAGTGAAAAGTCTATATTAATTTCTAATATTCGTTTCCAAAAAATGGCTCTGAGCACTATGCGAGTTAACTTCTGAGGTCATCAGTCACCTAGAAGCTAGAATTAATGAAACCTAACTAACCTAAGGACATCACACACATCCTTGCCCGAGGAAAGATTCGAACATGCGACCATAGCGGTCGCGCGGTTCCAGACTGAAGCGCCTAGAACCGCTCGGCAACTACGGCCGGGGCAACCACAACACTTTCTGGTAATGGTTACAGGGGGCGGGACTGGAGGTATCAAATGGTCAGCACACCTGCCTGATCTGACCAGGCGACCGAACTCAAGTCGTCTGAAAGAATTTACGTTTCATGGAATATCAGTGGGAGCCCTGAAGAGAAAAGAGGCATAATGCAGCGTTTGCATCAGTTTGTCATTGCCATTACTCTGCTTTGTGTCGGCATCACCAGCATTGTAGCACTGTTGTGAGTTACTCGTTGACCAAGCACTTCAGCTTCGTTTCGTAACGTCATGGTGTGTTGACCATTTGATACCTCCAGTTCCGCCCCCTGTGCCTATTAGCAGCCAATATTGTGGTTCCATGGTAGTCAGTATACAGGGCGTCGAATGCCGTAAGTATCATTGGCCTTTTGCATCGTTTCTCTTAAGTGGTTCCTTGTCAGCGCATACCTGCGGAAATTCAGGACCAGTATTAATCACATTGGCGATATCTTAGATTCAGTGTGAATAGCGTCCCAATTTTCGCGAAGATATTTCAAATCATTTAAAAAGGTTTCGAAATATCAATCTTAGTATTTTGAGATTGTAGTAATTTGCTTCACTAGTCAACTGGTACGAAAACTGGCTCCATGATTAAGCACTTGAAAATGTCTCTCATAATAAAAAAACGCCCCGTACCAAAAAGCGTATTTCAGCTGTGAGATTTAACTTAACTTAGTGAGCGAGTCAACAGTAATGACCATCTTATCCAAGTGAGACATGGAATGTGACGAACTTACTGTTTGAGAATTTCTCGTCGTTGTGAACTGCGATTGAACAGGATGTAAAGAAGCAGAATCCCTGCGAAATAAGTCCCTGTTTGTGACAACTCGCGTTGCATGTACACCACAGCTATTACATCTACGCCGGCCGCGGTGGTCTCCCGGTTCTAGGCGCGCAGTCGGGAACCGTGCGACTGCTACGGTCGCAGGTTCGAATCCTGCCTCGGGCATGGATGTGTGTGATGTCCTTAGGTTAGTTAGGTTTAAGTAGTTCTGAGTTCTAGGGGACTGATGACCACAGCAGTTGACTCCCATAGTGCTCAGAGCAATTTGAACCATTTTTATTACAAGTACAAAGAGAAAATTTTGCTATAGGATTCTATTGATGAGCTCTTTGTAAGACCTTTATGATATTGCTTCCGTTATCATAACACTGTCCGCAGCATTCACAGATAGGACTTCAGTATTTCACATGCATTGATCGAACTAAATGAGCAGTAGCAACTCCAGTTTTCTGATTACTATCTACTAATTCCAAAAACTGTTCATTTACTTCGTATTTATCAATTCCCCACTGGACATAAATATTATGCAGAATGAATGTTCTCTCTCCAGCTTGATTTGAGTCTGGAGAAGCATGAGGATTAGCAGATTAATTCTCCTTATTTTCTCTTTGTTCCAAGATGACATTCCTTACATGATTGGAACAACCATAGAGTAGTCCACTCTGAGATTCATTTGACAGATAACGCACTTGTCAACCCTTTCCAGTTTCTTTTCCGACTCCAACCTTGCTTGATGTATTTTGCCAGAAATTCGTCGTAGTGGCTCAAGGGATCCAATATTCCGAAGAATTTCCCATTATTATATTACGACATCTTCAGGCCTCCAGATTAATGCGAAGGAAGAATCACACCTCTGGCCCGGTCAAAATAGGGACCAGGATTTAATGAATGGTATTCGTAGATGCACAGTCAACGAAACACGGCAGATGTGAACGAAAGTAAGTTCATAGCACCGTCCACACATCTTAAAATGTAAACGTGCCATTTGCACTATTACGCTACACACATGTGCACGTCCCCCCCCAAATAATTTTCATTTACGGATCAAATAAACCTTTTATCTTCATGTTCCGCAGCATGCTCCGAGAGAAAGCCAGGTAACCATTACTCCCTTCCCGTTGTAACCGACATACTAAAAACGACGGACAATCGATACGTAGCATATAGGAAGCTTACAAACAGTGTAGACACAATATTTAGAGCGTTACATAAAAACTACTTGCAGAGCCCGGGGCACCAGCGGCAACGAACAAGGTGACGAATGGCTCTGCAGGCAGTAGTGGCGAGAAAGGCAACAGTAGTAGCGACAGCGACACAGACGAAGACAAACTGACGTAGCATGGAAATCAAAACTATTCGGGTCACTATTACTGGACATGAACATGGGGAGTGCCTACCCTTCGCCTTTATTACGGCTAGAACTCTGTTGCAGACACGTTCAATGAGGTGTCTGAATGTCTATGGAAGAATGATAGCCCATTCCTCCTCAAGAAGCGAAATCAGAGTAGGTAGTGATACAGGTCTCAGGGCTATGGAATGAAGTCGACGTTAAAACCCATCCCGAAGTCGTCGTATAGCCTTCAGACGGAGACTCTGGGCATGTCAGTCCGTTTTAGGGATGTTGTTATCCACAGGGAATTACCTCACAGATGCTGCTTTATCAGTAGGTGCATTGCCATGCTGATACAAGAAATTATCTCCACCATACTGTTTCCCTAGGGTAAAAAATTAAGGATGTTGTAAAATGTGTTCATACAACACTGCATTTAGCGTCAAATTAAGGGAATTAATGGGACGACACCCTAAATTCGAAGAACATCTAGATACCGCGACACAGCTCCTCCATACTTCACTGTTGTCGCTATACATGACACCCTCTAACGTGCTGCAGCCATTTGCCAAACCCAACCCCTTCCATCGGACTGCCACATGGTATAGTCTGTTTCATCCCAAGCCTTTCGTTTCTAGTCAACCGTTGTCCACTGACATCGCTCTTTACATTTCCTCAAACCATACAGAGCACTGACTATTGAAATATTTAGGTTAAGAGGAGCTAGTCTACAATTGTAACTCATTCTACTAGGTCGCCTTCATACTTAGAAACTGACGCGTGATTCCTTCTTCTGGTATACGATTTCTTACAGCCACCCTTCTCGATCCTCGACGGTCCCTTTCCGTCAGTACATGAAATCTGCCAGGTCTTAGTTTAGTTGTGGCTGTTCCTCCACATTTACACTTCACAGTCACATCACCAGCAGTCATCTTTGGTAGCTTTAGAAGGGTATAAATGTGTCCTTGAGGGACACCATATTTCACATTTTCATATCCCTAATGTTACTCAAGTGATATCCAACAATTAGTCCACATACGAAGTCACTGAGTTCCCTTGATTGATCAATTCTCCTGTTACTGCTTCTCTACTGACCAAGTAATACTCCATTCCTCCCTTGAAATTGGCGGATTCGCCTTTCAGGCATCTAGTGCTCAATGCCTCACTAAATAGGAGTGTCCGGATGCTCTTATGTAGTGGTCATGTACTTATCTTGTCAACTTAGCAAACTAGAATTGCTTGTGAATGCTTGTGAAACCTATGTCTCGGCATGGAACAGTACCACTGCCACATTATCCAGAGCGCAACATACACACTTCGTGGTATCCTAATTAACTTGGAATAGTAAAACTATTACTACGGTTTTCAGCAAATGTGTGTGGTGATAGTTTCCGTAGGATAACGAGAGAAATGTACATTCGACAGTAAGATTAGTTTGTAAGACAGATGTTGATGTATTGACAGCAAACTTTACACAGTAGAGTAGATGATAAATAAAACATAATGTAGATGAAAGCGAGTGGCTCAAAGTATTGTTGAGGTCCTAGGCCTCGGATGGGGAGTAGTAGTAGACCGGGAGTATCTGCCCAAGAGCGACATGTTCATTCATCTTATGAGGTACACTATTATACAGAGCACAAATGATGGTAGTCTACAAACATAAGTCATTTCCTATTTTTTCTTCTTAATACATTAATTGTTAACACTAATAATTTCTATTTACTGATTAGGTTTTCAGATATATAAAATTTCAACCCCCTACAAACACCAATACTAAATTACCTTAATTTCAAGTTCATGTGCAAATTAATGTTGTGAATACACGCAATGTCCTAGCCACTATACAACAGGTCAGATTTAAGTGACAGAAAATAAATAAATGTCATCTGTGAATCCTCACGCAAAAGCTAGACACAGTCAAATCCGCGGATCGTAGTAGTCGCGAAAGCTGTAGCGGTCTGTTATGGAAATGATGCGTTTATTTGCGGAGTAACGGATGTCACGTATATAGAATGCTGTTCGCAGAATTCAAGCGAAATTCAGAGTTACGAGTGGGCCAATAGCACAGAGCATAGTTAGTATCTACTATTCGTACATTTCTGAAGTCTGAGTTAACTCAATTTATACTGTCACAACGATGGATAGTGTCTACGTTATTTTTCGATTCTTCTGTCGATCGAATCATGTGGGACAAAGCAGTCTGTTACTAGACAGTTTAAGCTTGTTAGCTCATGGCGTCTAGCCACGACTTCTTGCTTCTGGAAAGAGTAATGAAGTATGACACAGCAATTAGACTTAAATTTTTGCACACAACCACTGTGATCGATACATTACTTCAGTGACTGGCCTTCAAACAATCGCAGGACCATGTTGGAGAATGTTTGTTCTCACACACAGCTCGAACACTCCCGACGAACTAGAAATATTCCTGAAGTCAAAGCACTGTGGCGGAAGGTCCGGTGCCGTCTGTGATAAGTCAAGCGTAAGCAACCAGGAACGGTGACGCTCATTCACGACACAACCCGCAGACGGTGACGATTACTTTCCTTTTATACAAAGCTTTCCATCAAACGAGTATAAGTGCAGATCGATATGGCCTTATAAATACGGCCCTTCTAGATCGAATTTGGTAAACAAACTGTAGTGACATATAATGAGATAGAGCGTGTCCCAGGAGGAAATGTTAACATTCAGTACTATAATAAGAATTATCATTGGATTCAAAAATGTCTAGTAAACATGCATTCTAAAATGCATACCTTAAATGACATGTGCACCTCTTCATCTTCGCTGCTGTGAAACAAAAGTCTTGGTCTAAATGAGCACTGATTGATGTTAAGTTATGCATTTTACAGCCCACATTTATTACACTTTTTTGCTTGAAGTGATCGTTCGTGTCATATCCCTGAATACACACAATTACTCCTGGGACAACCAGCATACGAAGTTCTAACCCGTAGAGTTATAATTAAGTAGTAGGAAATTGTGAACCATTTATCTGAATTTACGAAACGTTTTGGCATCAACAATTCTTTCTACCATAAAGGCAGCGGTACAAGCACACTTGCTTGTACCGTGGTACTCTGCAAATAAGGAAAAACAAAATGGCATTCGGAAGTATTAAGCTAAGATACGGTGGTGGTGGTTAGTGTTTAACGTCCCGTCGACAACGAGGTCATTAGAGACGGAGCGCAAGCTCGGGTTAGGGAAGGAAATCGGCCGTACCCTTTCAGAGGAACTATCCCGGCATTTGCCTGAAGCGATTTAGGGAAATCACGGAAAACCTAAATAAGGATGGCCGGAGACGGGATTGAACCGTCGTCCTCCCGAATGCGAGTCCAGTGTGCTAACCACTGCGCCACCTCGCTCAGTGCTAAGATATGAAACGGGCCTACGTATCTCAGTTGATAACAGCCTATCACTTAAAAAAACGTTAAAATAAAATATCTGAATGATATATATATATTTCCATTTATCTCCACTAACGTAAATGTCTACCACTTCTTAATAAATTTCCCTATAGTGGTTTACAGCGAAGTGACAAACGCTATGGTATAGCGATATGCACATATACAGATGGCGGCAGTATCGTGCACCCGAAGTACAGAACGACAGTGCATCGGGAGGGTTGCCTTTGTACTCACGTGATGCATCTGAAAAGGTGCCCGTCGAGATTATGGACGCACAACAAGAATCATTAGACCCTGAATGCGGAATGGTATTTGGAACTTTACATTTCGTAAATCTTTAATAAACTCAATATTCCGAGATACGCAGTGTGAAAAGTGTGACGAGAATACCAAACTTCAGGCATTACCTCTCACCACGGACAACAAAGTCGCCTACAGCCTTCACTTAACAACCGTGAGCAGCGGCATTTCCTCAGCGTTTCCACTGCCAACAGACAAGCAACACTGCGTTAAATAACTGTAGAAATCAAGTGGGACGCAAAATGAATGTATCCGTTAGGACAATGCGGCGATAATTGACGTTAATGGGCTATGGCAGCAGACGACCGACGTGAGTGCCTTTGTTAACAGTGCGACGTCACCTGCAGCGCCTTTCTTGGCTTGTGACCATCTCAGTTGGACAGTAGACGACGGGAAAACAGTGACATAACGCATGAGTGACGGTTTCAGCTGGTCACAGTTTATGGTAGGGTCCGAGTGTGGTGTACATCTCACAAAGATATGGAACCACGTTTTGAACAAATCACTCTGCAAAATGGTGGTGGCTGCATTACGATGTGAGGATGGAATAGACCGAATCCTCTGTCCAACTGAAGCGATCACTGAAGGATTTGGTCACAAACTAACGGACTTTTTTAGTGTCCTTTGGGTAATTTTTGCCTTGGTTCTCGACGTTCGGAGTATCGATGCAAAATGTTGCAGGTATTTTTGTTGTTAGGACTTGGATTTAGTATTTACTCCACAACAGTCTCCTAGCGTCTGACATAAGCGCTTTACTATAAATCCCAAACCTATTGTCCTTACTTTCGCATATGGTTGTTTCACGTGCCATCATACACGATCTACATCTCTTATAATTTCAGGGTATCTGTGTTTCGACTTCATTGAGACCACGGAGCTTGCAGGACCAGTGGATACGACACAGGACACTGGGAAGAACGAATCCCGATTTTCCAAATACTCATTTAGTTTAGCTAGCCCTTGGGCCGCCTGAGAGAGGCATGTGCTATATATCCTCCAAGTGCGGAAAACATCGCTTCGGTTCACTCCGAGACGCCTGGAGTCTTCCCTTATTGAGAGACGTTCCTGGTACAAAGTAATAATGCGGACGCGATCGGACCGCGGTATTGGCCGTCTAGGCATGGTTGAACTGCAGACAACAAGACCCGTGTACCTCCTTCCTGGTGGAATTACTGGAACTGATCGGCTGTCGGACCAGCTCCGTGAAACAGACGCTGCTCAAGCATGGTTTTTTACATCTTTTGGTGGGTTTAGTGACATCTCTGAACAAAAGAGACTGCGTCTGTGATACAACGTCCACATTTAACGTCTATCTTCAGAAGTTCTGGGAACTGGGATGATACAAAATTTTTTTGAAGTGCATATAATTTATAAAGATTTATTACATGTTGCTCACACGCGACTTCTAATCAAATAGAGTGCCTTCTATGGTGCACCGTCTCAGTTGTTCTACTGGATTCGAGATTTCCTGTCAGAAATATCACAGTTCATAATAAACTAGCGAAAATCATCTGCTGGAACCGGTATGATAGCTGAGGTCGCCGGTGAGAATGTTATCGATCCTCTCCCGTTCTTAACCTATAGGTACAGTACAGGATAACTTGCAACGTGATTAAGACAAGATATATGCATGGTTTAAGGGGTCGCAGTTGACCATGAGCAACAAAACGTATGAGGTCCTCCACATGAGCATTAAAAAAAATATAGTAAATTTCGGTTAACTCTAAATTTAAGGATCGTCGATTCGTGTAAATGACTGGGAATTACACCTGCCAGCAATTAAATTTGGAACCACTCTGCTTAAATTGCTGATGGGAAGGTAAAACGCAGACTGTGTCTTATTAGTAGAACTCTTGGAAGATTATGGCGAAATAGCGAGTGAGTACCACGAACAAGACAGGTGACTTCGGGTAAAAAGTCGTTTTTTTCTGCCACCAGATCTTTCGTGGAATTTCAGTCCCTAATGTTCCCCATCGAATGTGAAAATATTTTGCTGACCCTCACCTATATACGCAAGAATTGCTACCGTAATACAAAAAGAGGTATTAGAGCTCTCGCGGAAATATGTGGATGCTCATTCTTCGCAATTGTTTCTCGAGATAAAAACAGTCTTGCAGTGGATCCATGAACCCCCTGCCCAACACTTTAGTACGAATTGCAAAGTAATCATGTAGATGGAGATTCCCGTAATTATATCACTAAGAACAAATTTTCAGTTTCTCTACAATGAATACGTCGATGAAATTCAAAGTTGCATCTTCGTCCTCAACATACCATTAGCTGTATTTTTTCACTAATAGCCTACTTTATCATCCTTTAATTCCCATTTCAAATCAAGGATTAACCAGCAATAAGCCAAACAGGGACGTGAGTCCACGGAACCAGATTAAGTTTTTACTTTAGTAGAATGTAAACTAATGTTGACTCCACTTACACAACAGCTTCTACAGGACACTTTTCAACCGAACGCCATCTGTTGTTAGATAACATAACCTTCGTAGTCCAACGAGCGGATCGCCTACTTATACAATAACACGGGTACTGACGTTCCAGATGTGCATAACATTCTACTTTCTTTTGGGGAAACTGCGATGTGGATAACGATTGCAGCAGGCTGCAGTAGAAATATGCGTGATGAAACACTGTCACATCGGAAGGTCCGACGCCGCATGCCATTAGACTACAGGAATCAATCACCAACGGTGACAAACGGGATAACATCAATGGCATTGCGTGCTATAACAACGCCCGCATGCGGTGACGACCTGTGGCCGAGTAGGGCAGGATGATTTCATCCACTGACTACACGCACTTTCTCTCCTAGAGATGGTGGGTCAACTTTCAGCGACCTCACAACAAGCACACAGACTAGACAAAGTCAACGCCAATATGACAGCCAATGCAGCAGAGATGTCATTACTAAGAGACATTATTCTTACGTTGGATGTCGACCTTGTCTCATTACAAGAGGTTCACAATTAGAGAATTCCAGATATTTATGGATATGACTTGTACAAGTCTGTGTGAGATAAGGCCGGGTGTTTGGTGGCGATTACGTCAGTATTATGACCATACTCACATCCAAGCGGGGCATGGCCCTTACCATATTCGAAGGGTGTATCATCAAGGTGTATGCCTTATTGTGAATGTGAAACCGACGTCAATGTTTTGTTTTTAGTCCGAAGTCCGTTGCTCTCTTCCTTGGTCGTTTAGGCCACTCTATATTTGGAGGCTACTTTAATTGTGTATCGCATCTGAGAGATCAATATTCCAAATTCTCACCTCCACCAACCTTATATAGAATAACGGAAAAACTTCGCCCTGTTGACGCATGGAAGAAAGTCTTTGGCGACACTCCCAGCCACACACATCTTACAATTCATTCTATAAGCAGGACAAGATCGTGTCTGCGTGTCCGAAACCATTTGGTCTGAAGTGCTGTTAATGGTAAAATGGCCACTCACCTTTTCCGATCACTGTACGCTCATCAGACCCGTCCTGCTTAAACTGATGTCAGTCTTTCGCAGCCATGTTAAAAGAGAACTTCACTCGCCCCTCGTCTGTGACACAACTTGACACCACTGTGAACTCCTCCTTTCTAGGTATTCCTCTACACTGACGTGGTGGCTTAACCGTATCAAACCAATGATACCGAGATAGTTGTTCCAGTGCAGGAAAGAATTGGCTGCACGGAACCAAGGAACCATGAACTATTACTACATCCTGCTATGGGAAATCGACGAACAACCCTTGCCACCCAAACTGGACAGATAACGACAATGCATTAAGGCCGAGCTCCTTTCATTGACACACAATAAGTTATAAGGTATAGTGGTGAGATCAGGCAGGTGATATATTGCGCCCAAAGGAAGACCGTCTATGCTCCACACAACGTCTGATCACCGTCGACGTGGTCAGCAGCTTGACTCCACCCTCCTCGAGAAACACTGCAGTCATGTCTACAATACACATGCGATAACTGTTGCCAACTTTAGTAAAATCCTATCTAACTTTACTTTTGTGGTTTTAACTTTAACTTTTACTACTTCTTTTACAATACGCAAAAATAACTTTAAAACACTTGAATGCAAGAATTGTTCATTTAAATTACGATACGCGGTTGTAACAGTACGTAGGTGAGGACCCTGCATGGGTTCGTGACGATGATAGAAAATATGGTTCTGGACACAAATTTGTTTTTGTGATTCTTATTCAAACCACACACTAACTAATTGGTGCATGCCCATATACATTACGGAATGTATCAAGATAGTGAAGCAGTGGCGAATTTTGGTATCAAGCTACGTGGCGCCTAACTGTACTCAACAGTTCTAGATGTTCGAATGCTCTATAAAATCTCTTCTTGGAGTCGGATTTTCATCATATTAGAGCCATTCATTTTTGCCGAGAATACCAAATAATAGCCAGATTCACATCTGAGTCAAATCCATTGTAAGGCAGCTTCCAATTGCCTCTCTTAGTACCGCGATACAACTAGGCACATTATGCGTACCGTTCACAATAAGGAGCCGCTGAGTTCGACCGCCAAAACCACCTTTTACATCGCGCCATGCCACTTCCGTTGCGGAGGGACTTCCATACTTCTTTTATACATTACAAATATAAGTGTCCTAAGCATCAAACAGATTTCAGTGAACATTTCCTTTTTAAGGACATACCATTATTATGACAATTTATCTTTTAACAAATCGTTTTGCTTCTTTCATATGTAGCCTACATTACAAAGCTATAATTATCCTGTCACAAATCAAAGACATTAAATAACAGAGAATACTCTCTCCATAATAGCAGGTACACAGTTACATAATAAAGCCTACTTCTAACTGGTATACGTGTTACACCAGGGCATTAGGTTTATGCTTAATTAGTATGACAGGATGTTGGTGCGGGTCTTCCACATCACTTACACGCAGCCTCTGTGAAGTTCTTGTACCAGCCTCCCCTGCCTCGTCAGTCAGTGCAGTTCACATACCTCCAAGATTGTCCCACACGTCAAAACGCCTTGTCTAACTCAGCTATGCCCTTGAAATCACACATGCACCGCAAGCGAAAGATTTTCACAATACATTGGAGATCATCTACCCAAGTATCCGGTGAATTCATATGCCCTTCCCTACAAGTGATGCACAAGTCCTATAGTACCCCATCACAAATAGTAAATTTTCAACAACCAGTGATATTACCATGTTTGAGTGTCAAAATCACCATTATGTACGCGCCACCGTGGTAAAGATACTGATGAGCATTGTCTTACGTGATCGACAATGCACAATGTCTCGCAACTAGTGCGATGGGTACTGACATGTTTCTTCTGTTCCGTGCTAATGACAGTAACCTCACAACCCTTTCTCTTTCCAGAGCACACACATTTTCCAGTCATCAAGAATAAGGCTATCACATAGTTCAAGATTCTGATCATTACCTTCACCTTCAGTGATGAGGTGCAATCCAAGGTCGATTTTTGGCATTGTGTTTTTGATGTTGATTCCACACTCCAACGGCTGCCTTAATTTGCCAGCTACTTACACGGTTTAATTTACAACCCCCCAACCCCCTCACTTTACATGTACCTTTCAATTAATGAGCTTGACACATCATGACAAAGGTTCTTGGAATGGTAAAATGTATGAGCATACTCTCAACCAATGAGCAGGAGACGTGCTCGAAGAAATGTGCACTACGCCTTCCCCCTTACCTTTCTTTGCTTTCTCCGTTATCCTTCCTCTTCTGTTTTTGTTGCTTGTAATGACGGCAGAATTTGTCTGTCTTGAGACATTACAGAAGCCTACCCCTACTGGGCACAGTTGGAGCAGAAAATTAAAAAATATATATAAAAAATAAGAAAGTAATGGATCCCATTTTAGACCGGTTCTGTACATTCCGTAGCTTGACACAGAGATTAGCACAGATGATGGGGATGTCATGGTCAGGCCTCAGGAAGTAAATCCTGCAGACTTTGCCCCTGCCCGTTGACAATTTTCGTGCACTTCCTTGGTAAAAAAGAAGAAAAAAACAGAAAAGGGAAGTGTGGCCCAGTGCTAACGTGTATGCCACGAGTACCTCTGAGAAACTAAAGTAGCAGATTCAGTGCTGAACAGCACAAGTGAAAAATATTAATGTAAAGGTCAAAAAAGTAAAACAGAAAAGAGAATAAAAAGAGAAAAATAGAATTAGGGAAAGAAGGCGATTAACGCAGAAGTTGTAGAGACTCAGGGCATACGGGTTCTTCAACTCTCGCCATCCCATTAACGCAATAACCTGCGCAAAAAAAGAATGGCTCTGAGCACTATGGGACTTAACATCTGAGGTCATCAGTCCCCTACAACATAGAACTACTTAAGCGTAACTAACCTAAGGAATCACACACATCAATGCCCGAGGTAGGGTTCGAACCTGCGACCGTAGTTGTCGCTCGGTTCCAGACTGAAGCACCTAGAACCGCTTGGCCGCATCGGCCGGACAATGACTTGCGCAACTGTAAGTCATTATTTCCTTGCTATCTACTTTCCGTGCCGTTTACTTTCCTTTCCTTTCATCCCAGTTATTCCTCTCTTCACACTGCGACGCTACCACTTTAGTCAGTCACGTCACATGCCCCAGTGGTCTAATATTGTATTCAAATTTTTTATGGAATATAGGTCCCATCTCCGCAGCCAATAGGCTAGTATATTTCAAGTGTTGATATTAATGTTATTTCTATTTTTGCGAAGTTGTGCATGTTGATTAATACCTTCCAAAGAGCGCAGAGATACAGGAAACAATGACAGCCAGGTTCCTTATGTGTTGGAGAGAAGAATTCTGGATTGTAATCTTTCTTATGATCAGTGTGTGAACAATTACTGTTTGCATAAAAATAGTGACAACCGTTAGAAGCTCATAAAAATTTAAAAATTTGAAGAATGACGCCTTCATCTGCACAGAGGCGCCTTGATATGAAAAACGTTCACCATGGCGTCGTTTGGCGTCAAGCCAGGAAGGAAAAATCTTTGAGGATCTAAAGCACTGTCTGCTTTCCATGTCCTAGTATGTAGAACTGGGCCATTTCCCTTCTCAGCACTTGGCAAACAATTTACTTTTTGAAGTCGGAAACAAACTGAGGAGCAGTCACTCCGAAATTTGACATTCCTGTTTTGACGGACACTCAGACACACCAGCGCACTTCACCAGAGCTTATTGATAACCTGATATTAATCCTATAGAAAACGTATGAACCTTTTTGGAACCGTGGGTGAAACGTGGCAGTTCACACCCACAAAATCTGGTAGCTCTTTGAGACCAGATCATGTACGAATGGCTACAGCTAAACATGACGTACCTCAAGAAAATTATAGACTCCCTTAGTCGCCAGACAGAAGTCCTTTAATAAGGCTGCAGGCAATGTTAGACAGTATTCGCTTGATGTCTCCTGGGGGTGAGTAATTTGTTGTAGGGTATGCTTGCCTAATATCATGTTAAAGTCCAAAAACACTTCGCATCTAGTTAAAGTTTATAAACTTCAATCAGAGGCCACTTAAATCTGGTACGAAGACGATGCTGCTGCTGAGGAAATTCCTGCTTGATGTTGCTGGTTCTATTGCGTGGAAATGACACACATTCAGGTTACCACATCATATGCCCAGAATCGAGCAAAAACTGACACTTCCTAATTACCTATTTATGAACTCTTCCATATGGTTGGGCGAAATCTCATACACTGCATGCATCAGTGGCAGCATCTTTGTAGTCATTGATGTGCCGACTGGCGGACATAAACTGAGAAATGAAATAAAATATTCCAGCTGAACTGACAGGCACTTGTTCCTGTGATCATTTCTATGAATACATTTGGGGCCAGTGTATATGACGGAGCTATGTCCTGTAGGCTTCAGTCAGAAATATTCCATACGTTTATAAGCAGTGAGTACCTAAGAAAGGAATGATGTGGCCAAATAACACCACAGTTTAGTCGGCTATTTGGAGAAAGTAAATGTAAAGGCTCCCAGGAGATGTTGAAGGTGCTACAGCATGACCTCACACACACAGAGCGGACTGGAATGTCTGGAAGGATCAATTAGGGGAATTTGGCGTCAGGTAGTGTGAACAGTCAATCCGATGCAGGCTGTGCTGGTAAGCTCCGAACGCGTCAGGTAGGACCTGAGAGGTGTGGAGGCCAGCACTGCTGGGTCGACTAGGAATGCTCGAAGTAGTACCTGGATCTCTTCTGCGAGAAGTATGATACTTTGATTAAGCAATATTACACCTACTCATCGGCCCTGCTGTCAGGTGGTTCTCAGTATAGCGTACCCTTCAGGGGAAGAGGCACATTCTAGGGTTTATCATTTGGCATGCGCTGATGGCAGAAATTTTCACTCCGACAAAGTTCACTTCCAGGGGAGCAGTGACACTTCTGTCACGATTCAGCAGAACCCCATAGTCACCTATGTGGTGGAACACATCTCATTTAAAAAATGTTAATCTTTTCTGCCTGAGCTGATTACACGAATACATCAGCAATGGAGACGAAACGCAAATCTGTTCCCAATAAACGTTTGGAAATTCTATGCAGTATTATCCATCCTCTATGATAAGTAAAAGAACTAAGAAGTCCATATTATTTCGTAATTTCCATTTTCATCATAAGCTCTTGGACCACCGGTATACTGTCGTAAAGATTGAAGAGACTTTCATGTAGAAGGGGATAAAGACAACGCCCTCCAGACCGATGCAGTCGCCCTTGCTCCCGTCGAATCCATGCTGTTCAGGTTATTTTGGCCCTCTGGACAATACACATACGAGTTCCGTGGTAAAGTCAAATAATGACTCATGCCATGATTGATTGAGAGATCCCTAAGTGCAGGTTAAGCCAACTAGTTGTAAAAAGTGTTTTTGTCCTTCCCACCTGTAGGCACCTTCCCTTCACGAGGTCTGAGCCTTGTGTGTTGTTTAAGTGTAACTGATCAGCATAGATGAGTGTAATGGGTGTGGGGGTAGTATGGTGTCATTAAAGTGTTGGATGATGATGAGAGAAACGAGAGGGTGGAACCTGGTGGTGGCGCATAGCCTACCCCTTACGAATAGCACAAAGGAGGCCGCCGAGCTTAATGTCCGCATCCTACAGAAGAATCACCATCGACGTTGTCTCATTCCCTCATTTCAGAGGACGTTTCCGAGGGGTTTGGAATTTAATCCAGAATACTGGCGCGAAGACAGATGTGCAGTACACCACCATCACTTATGACTGGAATGAGGTGCAGGGTACTGGTTGAAGAAACCAATGAAGGAAATCATGTCACCAATAGGCATTTCGGAAGTACGAGAGGGATCAACCAAATGAGTTTTCTACGAACACTGCATTCCATCGCATTTCATCCTCAGCACATTTCGCTGCGTCTACAGCTTCATGCCAATGGCTTCCAAAATTGATTACCGTTGTCCGAATATTGCCCACGAACAGTACAAATCAGGCAACATATATATACTAAAGAAACTGGTATTAGGCATGCGTATTCAAATACAGAGATCTGTAAACAGGGAGGGTACGGCGCCTGTCTAAGACAAGTGTCTGGTGCAGTAGTTAAATCGGTTACTGCTGCTACGATGGCACGTTATCAATATTTAAATAAGTTTGAACATGGTGTTACAGTCGTCACACGAACAATGGGACACAGCACCTCCGAGGTAGCGATGAAGCGGAGATTTTCCTGTACGACCATTTCACGAGTGTACCGTGAATATCAGGAATCTGCTAAAACATCAAATCTCCGACATCGCTGCGACCGGAAAGACTTCCTACACGAATGGTACCAACGACGACTGACTAGAATCGTTCAACGTGATACAAGAACAACCGTTCCGAAAATTGCCGCAGATTTCAGCGCTGGGCCATCAGCAAGTGTCAGCGTATGAACCATCCAACGAAACATCATCGATATGGGCTTTCGGATATATATTAATGTTAGTACATAATCAGATACGTAGTCCAGGCAGTACCGTGCTGTACATATACAGATATGAGATTACTAAATTAGTCACTTTGTGTTGTACCATGTGGCCGATGTGACTGCCACCGTTACATTACGACTCCTGCAGGGCACGTTCATACAATAGTGGTATTTCCAAGCGGAAAAGAGAGTCTTTCTCAGCTACATAGGAATGTGATCACTACACAAAATTATCACCTTCTTCTCGTGGGCATGGCTGAATGAAAAGCTTCGTTCTCAGTGTTTGCTCCGGAGTCATGAAACAAGGGTGAAAATGTGAACGGTGCGACCCCGTCTGATGCGGCCCGGCCAACAGGCGCGCAAGCAGTTATTTCAGCGTGCATTTTCCCAAAAACTACGAACGCGTCACTTTGCAATGGGCACTTCAATGAGGTCGCTGGCGTGCTGAGTTACAAACTGTACTGCTTTCCGAGTTCCTCTTACACATGTACTACAGCGAAGGCCGCATTTTTGTTTAACGTCACCGTAGCAGACGCCATCTTACAGTCTCCAAAAGCGAGCGAGGTGGCGCAGTGGTTAGCACACTGAACTCACATGCAGGAGAACGACGGTTCAAACCAGCGTCCAACTATCCTGATTTAGGTTTCCTGTGATTTCTTTAAATCACTCCACCCAAATGCCGTGAAGGTTCCTTCGAAAGGGCAAGGCCGACTTCCTTCCTCATCTTTCGCTAATCCGATGGGACCGGTGACATCGCTGTTTGGTTCCCGCCCCCCTCATCAACCAACCAACCAACAGGAAATCAAACCCCAAGAACGGACTATTTAGATGCAACTGAATACATCGAACAATCAGGACTCCTAAGGCTTTATTCAATGCTACGACCTGTAGTGGATGTTGTTATAGTACTCTGGAGCATCATACTGAACTGAATACTCAAGGGACAAACATAATGTTCAATTCTGTAGCCCTTCCAAATTGTGTGTTGTCATAGATATAATCCGTTAGATTACCTTCATTACCGTCTGTTATAGAGTTCATAGTGCAACCGTCAAGAAAGTTTCTGTACGCAGAACGCTGATTTCTAAGAAGAATGTAGGCAAGGAAAATATTTCCAGTAGTATTTGAATACAGGTACTGCCTACGCTAATGCAATGCGCGGGGAAGGAATAGACTGTGCCACAGGTAAGGCTCTGAAACTAATTTAAAATTGAAGCAGTTCTATGTTAGTCCAGTATGCATCTAATTATAACGGTAGTTATCTTGGTGTAAACATCAATACTTGCTGGTGTGACAGAATCAAAATTCCCAGTTCTTTGTCGGTGGGTAACACAAAGGTCGTCAGTGACAATACCGTTTACTGTTGCTGCAGTTTTCTGCGAAAAGAATATTCGTTGTGAGTACCAAAAATTATGACAGTTTATCCTTCTGGAGAAATAAATTGTAATGTGTATAAAGTGGAACACTGCTGATTTTCCTCAAATATCATATTGTTCCACCTTATAGAGAGGTTCAAAATATCAATTGTTATTTTTAACTCATGTAAAATGAAAACTTTATTCTGGTTGTAAATTTGTCTAGTAAGTGCTTCATACATTACGTAATAAACTGATTATCTTGCTATTAAACCTCTCTTAAAGACGGGTTCTGAGCCTGACAGGTATTTGCTTTCAGTGAGATGTATACCCACTCTTTCGAATATTAACTTCTTAAAACTCATCTAAAATACTAGTAATACAAGAACTGTCTCTGTATACACTACTGGTTGATCATTTTTTATCTAGCGATTACAGGGATAAATACAAATAATGGAAATTCCTGGATGGAGCAATACGTAAAATAAGGGGAAGCAGCCACTCATCTATAGCGGTTCGATAGATGGAGCACAGTAACACAAAACAGCATTCTAATAATTCAACAGAATTCTAACAATAGTAAATACATTACACACAAAACCACAAAGATACACAGACGCACACTCTCATTGTCACAGCAAGGGATGAGTATCTTAACATGTGCGAAAACTGACGACATTTGCAAAACACATTTGATAAAATAGATAGTGTAGTTGTATGGAAGCAGATGAATATTTGTCCCATCCACCACCAGTTCTTAGACACACAACCAACTGTCCTTTTCAGCCGTCCAAGTCTAAAGCGCAGCACAGACGTCATAGTCTACTGTGGATTCATTTTAGGGCCGCTGAAGAAAGCTTATGCTGTAAATACAGCGCTGTCAGTGCATAGAGAGTATCAAAAAAGCGTATTTGGCCACGGTTTAACAAAGACAAACGTATAATTTTGGAGATACATATGTTTTATGGATGTGTTTATGCCCAGCAGGGATTGGCGTTAGAGAGCTACAGTTTAACAGTGTTGCGTATACCGCGTGGCCATTAAGAACTATCTTTCAATTTGATCAAGTTGTTCTTAAATTAATGATTTCACTAAATACTTTAAAAGCTGTTTAATTTACCCACCTTTCATTTAAGCCCTTCATTTAGATATTTTGATATGTGGTATAGCATAAAAATTCGTAGCGATGATGGGTTTGGAGCCGTACAAAGTTATTACTCCAGCTGAAATTAAGTCTTTATGAGTCTTTTGTGAGTTCACAGCAAACCATTCAGCGTCTTTAATAAATTCCTGTTCTTTTTCCTTACAGACCCGGGTGTTATTTTACACTGGCTGTCACTTAGGAAAAGTTCCTAGAATAGTAAATAATTACTAGTCCATAACAGAGATCCAAACGGAAAAGCGAGTGATCTGATTGGTCGAACGGGCCATATTTTGTTTGGGTTGAAAGCAGCTGCTAGCAAGTTGAGGGCGGATGTTCCGTTCGCTGTCCGTTCCGACAGACGAAATCTGCGCCGGCCAGAGATGTGTCGTGGTGGTACTGCGCTAATCTGCGATCTGTCTCGGAAACCGTGTTGTGTGAACCTAGACTTTTCATCATATTAAATGGTGCACTTGGTAACAATGTACTCGCTGTTCTACTTATTCTAAATTTTCTTGAGTTGCCGGAGTCCCCCAGTCTGACAATGATAAATCATATCAGAACAAAATGCGTAGTAGTGGCCTTGTTCCGAAAGCCTCCAATTGTCTTGGTGTAATGCTTCTCTTAGACTGTCTAGTGACTTCCATCATATCTTTTGCATTGTTGTTTGTTGGTAAATTCTCCAAATTATCTCTTACTGCACGACAGTAATCCAAATGCTTTACTTATTAATACTACCTATATTTCTTCTCTCTATATTTTAATAGGAAACCGGTATCGTTAAAGTGACGCTGGTTTATAGAAAATTATCACGTTGGTTATTCTGTTGCCTAGGCTGTAGCTTCCTAGTCGTCTTAGCTGGCACATTCATATTTTCATAACTTTTGTTTATCACCGTGGGATATTGCAAAGCTTTTTTTTCTTGCAATGGTAATATGTATGCATCAAGATTTATCAGACCATTATTCATTCTCGTCACAATATGGCCACAACTAAAGAAGAACTATTGAGTCAGTATTAATAACTACGCTAGTGTTTTCCTATTTTGTGGTTATGAACTTCACTGTCTGTGGTAGACTTAATGAGTTAAACCTGTTAATTAACAACCTTTTCTATGGAGAATCATTTAGTAAGGTAAAACTGAAGTCTCTAAACAAAACTAATCCCTTGTATTTCTTATCGACTGACGGAATTTGGAGACGAAAACCCTACTGTAATATCATGAGGATTTGTAAACAGCCATAATTAAAACGATATCGTATTACATTAGAAATAAATAATCACATCTCCTACACACAGATAACATTCTTCCGTCTACCAAGACTCATAGACACAGTGTAAGATCATATGACTCTTTGCAGCTAAAAACTAAAAGTAAAATAACTAACGAACATCCACGGCAGCTCTTTTTACGATGTGCAAACGTCACCAGCTTCCAAAAGGAAATTTATGTCGTAAGAAATAAGGTGAAGCGTATCACGAAGACAGATTTCAAAATATTACAATGGTAACAACAGAAGTGAGAAAAGATGAAACATGAAAATGCAGCAAATTGATGTTGGGAGTGATGCAGAGCAAACTATTTCAACGCGGTGAAATATCAGTCAATCACAGTTGTCTGTCTTTTGTCAATATAGCCTGCTCTGTTCTCATACATAATTCTATGATGTTCGAGTTACTTGCAATGTAACACAGATTTCGGAAGGAGCTCCATGACACAGTAATCATAATTAGCTAAAAATCTAATATTTAATCTATTAACAGCTTGAAACAAAATGTTCCTGTTGGTCTGATGTCTCTTCGCCTTAAAATTGGTATAATAAAAGAAGTCCACAAGTCAAAGAAATCAGTAAATTGATAACAAATGCTATAAGAAACTCTAGAATCTAATTTAATTTGCATAAATTTGTTACAAAGCAAATGGAAGGGATTACATTACTTATTCCAATACAATGTCATTACAGTACAAAAGTAATTGTACGATAATTGAGTATAGTTAAAAACACATCCAAAGTGGTAATATTGTCAAGACAGGGTTCTTTACTCCTCTTGAGAAACCACTAATTATGCTATAGCCGCAAGTGTTAGTTTGCGACTAACTTCATATTCAGTTAAGCCTTGTATTAACAAAACACGTCAAATTTACGTTTACCATCTTTTCTAAAGTAAATGCACATGCACATTGTCTAATTAAGAGAAAAAGGAAGGTTGTAACGTTTACAAGACAGTTCTCTGTCCCACTGTTAAGAAACCACTGCTAACTTTTCATGTCGAAGTATTATTTGGTAACAAACTTCTTAGTCCTCTACAGCTTATAGTGAAGAAAAACATAAGACTACAGATATACGTTTAACGGACTTGATGATGTAGTAGCACAAACATTGCGTACAAGTAACAATAAAACGAAATGACATCACTAATGAGAGTTGACTTGACTGTCCTTGTGAAATACTCTTTCTGGAAATATAACTGAACTGAAGCTGCTGCTGTATGGCTGTTGATGCCACACTTGTGGTAGTGTGTGTGTGTGTGTGTGTGTGTGTGTGTGTGTGTGTGTGTGTGTCTATGGGTGTCGTGTTGTGCTTGTGTTTGTGAGTGTGCGCCAGTACGTTTGGTGGGACGGGGGAGGTGGGAGGGAATAGACACTGACAAAATTAGATAAGAGGTACATAAAAGAATGGGAGTTAAGCATCCTCAGTGGCGTTGAAATACTTTTTTGTAATGGGGGACAGCAAATAATGGTGGAATGTATTCCATAGGGGTATAGTGATTATAGCTATAACAGTAAAGGTCATCGTGTCTGCTACATCCATAAGGATGATAATTACTATAATCTCAATCATTACTTCTAGTACTGAGCTTGATACGTCTTTGTCGTCTGTTTCGTTGAACCTTGGCGCTATGGTCTCCTGGGTATCTAGTACAGCTTGTTCTGCAGTCACATCAATCTCGTAGTACCGCTGTGGGTCGCCCTCTGTTTCATCTGGTAGTGTAGCATCAGCGATGGGCACCATTTCTCCAGCTAGTTGATCGTATGCAGCAGCATCCCTGAAAATCGGAAAAGTTAAATGCCTATCCTTTCCTGTTAGCCTTCATACTATAGCAACATACTCGAATATTAATGTGATGCAAGATACAACTCTATAAGAAAATCTTTAAAGTTCAATGTAATATGCTGGTATATTGATATGAAAACTATGTAATATGAGGAAATCTGAAACTGAGTCAAACGTAATTATCGCTATAGGTCCAAATCTCCTTGTTCGTCCCTCTACCTGTCGACCTCTGCCTCCCCTTGTCTCTGATCGTCTCCTTCTCTTCCCTCCTCTCATTATCCATCTCCTCCTTATTCCCCTCTCGCTGTCCATCTCCACAAACGAAGCCTCGATTGAGAAATGAACTTACTTGAAATGAATGGGTAAAGCGGTTGGGATCATTAGTATAAGAGCTACAGGAAAGGCCTCTTCAGCTGCTGGATCTGCGTGGCTAGTGCCTTCAAGGACAGTATTTCTCACAGTTTTAATCGGTGAACGGGCAGCTCAGCAAAGTTTGGAATGATTAAGACTCAACAACAGAATTCTCCCCCCATGAACCATGGACCTTGCGTTGGTGGAGAGGCTTGCGTGCATCAACGAAACAGAGAACAGTACCGTAGGTGCAACCACAACGGAGGGGTATCTCTTGAGAGGCCAGACAAACGTGTGGTTCCTGAAGAGGGGAAGCAGCCTTTTCAATAGTTGCAGGGGCAACAGTCTGGATGATTGACTGATCTGGCCCTATAACACTAATCAAAACGGCCTTGCTGTTGTGGTACTGCGAACGGCTGAAATCAAGGGGAAACTATGGCCGTAATTTTTCCCAAGGGCATGCAGCTTTACTGTACGATTAAATGATGATGGCGTCCTCTTGGGTACAAAATTCATGAGGTAAAATAATTCCCCATTCGGATCTCCAGGTAGGGACTACTCAAGAGGACGTCGTTATCAGGAGAAAGAAAACTGGCGTTCTATGGGTCGTAGCGTGGAATGTCAGATGTCTTAATAGGGCAGGTAGATAAGAAAATTTAAAAAAGGAAATTGATAGGTCAAAGTTAGACATAGTAGAAATTAGTGAAGTTCGGTGGCAGGACGAACAAGACTTTTGGTCAAGTGAATACAGGGTTATTAATACAAAATCAAATAGGGGTAATCCAGGAGTCGGTTTAATAATGAATAGGAAAATAGGAATGCGGGTAGGCTACTACAAACAGCATAGTGAACGCATTATTGTGGCCACGATAGACACGAAGCTCAAACTTGCTACAGTAGTATAAGTTTATATGTCAACTACCTCTGCAGATGATGAAGAAATTGATGTAATGTATTATGGGATAAAAGAAATTATTCAGGTAGTGAAGGGAGACGAAAATTTAACAGTCATGGGTGACTGGAATTCGTCAGTAGGAAAAGGAAGAGAAGTAAACGTAGTAGGTGAATATGGATTGTGGCTAAGAAATGAAAGAGGAAGCCCCCTGGTAGAATTTTGCACAGCGCATAACTTAACCATAGTGACTTGGTTCTAGAATCATGAAAGAAGGTTGTATGCATGGAGGAACCCTGGAGATACTAAAATGTTTCAGATAGATTATATTATGGTAAGAAGGAGATTTAGGAATCAGATTTTTAATTGTAAGACATTTCCAGGGGCAGATGTGGACTCTGACCACAATCTATTGGTTATGAAATGTAGATTAAAACTGCAGAAACTGCAAAAACGTGGGAATTTAAGGAGATGGGACCTCGATAAATTGAAAGAACCAGAGGTTGTACAGAGTTTCAGGAAGAGCATAAGGGAACAATTAACAGGAATGGGGGAAAGAAATACAGTAGAAGAATAATGGGTAGCTTTGAGGAATGAAATAGTCCAGGCAGCAGAGGGTCAAGTAGGTAAAAAGACGAGGGCTAGTAGAAATCCTTGGGTAACAGCAGAGATACTGAATTGAATTGATGAAAGGAGAAAATACAAAAATTCAGTAAGTGAAGCAGGCAAAAAGGAATACAAACGTCTCAAAAATGAGATCGACCGGAAGTGTAAAACGGCTAAGTACGGATGGCTAGGGGACAAATGTAAGGATGTAGAGGCTTATCTCACTAGGTGTAAGATAGATGCTGCCTACAGGAAAACTAAAGAGACCATGGGAGAAAAGAGAACCACTTGCATGAATATCAAGCGTTCTAATGGAAACTCAGTTCTAAGCAAAGAAGGGAAAGCACAAAGGTGGAAGGAGTATATAGAGGGTCTATACAAGGGCGATGTACTTGAGGACAATATTATGGAAATGGAAGAGGATGTAGATGAAGATGAAATGGGAGATACGATACTGCGTGAAGAGTTTGACAGAGCACTGAAAGACCTGAGTCGAAACAAGGCCCCTGGAGTAGACAACATTCCATTGGAACTACTGACGGCCTTGGTAGAGCCAGTCCTGACAAAACTCCACCATGTGGTGAGAAAGATGAATGAGACAGGCGAAATACCCTCAGATTTCAAGAAGAATATAATAATTCCAATCCCAAAGAAAGCAGATGTTGACAGATGTGAAAATTACCGAACTATTACTTTAAAAAGTCACAGCTGCAAAATACCAACGCGAATTTTTTACAGACGAACGGAAAAACGGGTAGAAACCGACCTCGGGGAAGATGAGTTTGGATTCCGTAGATATGTTGGAACACGTGAGGCAATACTGACCCTACGACTTTTCTTAGAAGAAAGATTAAGGAAAGGCAAACCTACGTTTCTAGCATTTGTAAACGTAGATAAAGCTTTTGGCAATGTTGACTGTAATACACTCTTTCAAATTCTGAAGGTAGCGGGGGTAAAATACAGGGAGCGAAAGGCTATTTACGACTTGTACAGAAACCAGATAGCAGTTATAAGAGTCGAGGGGCATGAAAGGGAAGAAGTGGTTGGGGACTGCGATAGGGTTGTAGCCTCTCCCCGATGTTATTCAATCTCTATATTGAGCAAACAGTAAAGCAAACAAAAGAAAACTTCGGAGTAGGTATTAAAATCCATGGAGAAGAAATAAAAATTTTGAGGTTCGCCGATGACATTGTAATTCTGTCAGAGACAGCAAAGGACTTGGAAGAGCAGCTGAACGGAATGGACAGTGTCTTAAAAGGAGGACATAACATGAACATCAACAAAAGCAAAACAAGAATAATGAAATGTAGTGGAATTAAGTCGGGTGATGCTGAGGGAATTAGATTACGAAATGAGACACTTAAAGTAGTAAAGGAGTTTTCCTATTTGGAGAGTAAAATAATTGATGATGGTCGAAGTAGAGAGGATATAAAATGAAGATTGGCAATGGCAAGGAAAGCGTTTGTGAAGAAGAGAAATTTGTTAACATCGAGTATTTATTTAAGTGTCAGGAAGTCGTTTCTGAAAGTATTTGTATGGATTGTAACCATGTATGGAAGTGAAAGATGGACGATAAATAGTTTAGACAAGAAGAGAATAGAAGCTTTCGAAATGTGGTGCTACAGAAGAATGATGAAGATGAAGATGAGATGGGTAGATCACATAACTAATGATGAGGTATTGAACAGAATTGGGGAGAAGAGGAGTTAGTGGCACAACTTGACTAGAAGAAGGGATCGATTGGTAAGACATGTTCTGAGGCATCAAGGGTTTACCAATTTAGTACTGGAGGGCAGCGTGGATGGTAAAAATTGTAGAGGGAGACCAAGAGATGAATAGACTTACCAGATTCAGATGGATGTAGGCTGCAGTAGGTACTGGGAGATGAAGAAGCTTGCACGGGATAGAGTAGCATGGAGAGCTGCATCAAACCAGTCTCGTGACTAAAGACTACAACAACAACAACAACAACAACGAAGATGTTGAAAATTTTTTATCTCTTCACTTCAGACTTATGCACGATGCTTTAATAAGATTTTTGTTAACAAATTTAAACAACGACCTGTCCTTATAGAGAAGCAGAGATTTATATGCAGACTGTAATAATAAAATAAAAAAACATGTAGCCTTCGTCTTTACGTACCTTTATTGTAGTATCATGTCAAAGTTTGAAGTAAATTTCTGGAGAACAATTCCAAATGTTTGGTAACAAATTTAAACAACGCCTTACTTTTCTATGGTAGTATAGACACAGGTTTTTATACACCACGTGTATTTAAAAATTGTGGAGTCCATGTCCATCAAAACGTTTATTGGAGCATCATGTAAATCCTTGAAGGAAATTGGTCAGGAAAATATCTATTTTTTTGCTGACTATGTTTCCCCTTTCAATAAAACATATTTACGCACAATATTTATTTAAAAATATGTAGTGTATACCGGTCGGAAGGTTTGTTACAGTAACGTGAAAAAGTTTGGAGTAAACTGCTCAAAAAATTTAGCCGGATTTCGCTAGCAAGTACTTCTCTTTATATATATCAGTAGCATATCCCTGCAGGTACGTTTATTAGAATATCGTGTGAAAATTAGGAGCAATTGCGTCAATAACTTTCTGAGATTTACGTTAACAACATTTTTCATGTGTATAATGTAAATATTGTTATATAAAATAAATATTTTAAAAATTGTTTTGGCTTGTCTGTCCTAACGTTTATTATAGAATCATGCAAATATTTGAAGCAAATTGGTAACTAACTTTCAAAGATTTATGGTACCAACGTTAAACTTTGACTTGTCTTCATGTAGAGTAGAGGTACAGAATATATTTATAATCACATATCGTATGTATTTAAACAATAAGTAGTTTATGTCTTTCCGAGCCCCGAGTATTTTGCTACAAACCTTTTTTAGTTTATACCATACGCATTAAAAAATGTGTATCCTATGTTCCCTCTGATGTTTATTAGAGTATCGTGAAATTTTTTTAAGTAAATCGGTCAAGAACTTTTCGAGATTTTTGATGACAACATTAAACTACAACTCGTCCTTATATAGTGTTGTAGAAGTGTAGATGATGAATGCAATCAGCAAGAATTATTACACGACGACATTTGCCGTGATAGGCAATTATTTCTCCCAGTACTTCTAGTGATATTAAGCAACTGACACCCAACAATGTATAGAAAAACTGTAATATCAGCGTCACATACACTTGAGTGATGTAAAAAACTAACCTTCTGAAGATGACTGAATAAAAGCCGTGAAAGATATAGTGAAATCAATAAACCGTAGTAGTTACGTGATTTTTTTGTGTGGCCGTTTTTCTTGCTATTAATAATTCGTTGGTACTGGTACCGTGTCATTCATGTTGTTGCTCTCATGTGACATTTCGACCTACTTCCCGAGGCTTTCTTCCGAGAAATGGCTGCTCCAAGCATGTACCCAGTTCCCAGAAATGTCCCTCCGCAAGAATGCCGAAACGTCAAATCAGAAGATCGAGCAAGAACGTCGCGGTACCACGAGGACTCTTAACGACATGTGTAGCATTAGTTATTCAGTTTGTCCAAGTCACTACATTAAGTGAAGAAACAATGCGAATGTTATCAAAACAAAAAGAATATAAAATATCAAGTGTTTAGAGTATATAAAACATGCCTAAAAATTCTAATCTGCTGAGATGGTTGCATGACGTAGAAGCTAAATTTAAAAAAAAAAAAATAGAAACATCGTTCTACAGATTATTTTCTCGTATGTTGCCCTCATCGTGCCTTACGTTGCACAATAGGGCTCCATGAGAAGATACTGAGCACAAATCGTCTTGTAACTCTACAGTGTCTACACACTAAAGGTAATATCATGCAAGTGAAAACAACTTGAACAGGAAACGAAAAAATGGCAACACTCACTCAATGTGACGATCAGCAGGCTCATATCCGGGAACATCAATAGTGATGTTGTCAGATCTTGCCATAGATTATTGAAATATGAACTGAAATGCTGAAACAGAAGGGAATATGTGGGGAAACATTCTACATGTAGTATGCCTAAGTACGTTCGTGACGTTTAAGTTATCCGTAAAATTTTTAGCCAGGCAGTAACTATTTCATCTGCAGTTTTCTACCAAAAATTACGTAATTATGTCATTAAAGTTATTTCTGTTACGAAATGTTCATTACCAAATTTATAATGAAGCACATAATTCTAAGTGAATAATTAGCGGCTTACAGTGAAGTTGTATCTACCTGAATAGTACACATTCGTAATGTCCTTTCGCTCTGTAAATTCTTAACCCAGCAGTCTGTTCAAGCACTTGCTGCTGCGTCTAGTTTCTATTATAAAACTACAAGAGCAAAGTTTTAACTATTACTTCTGAAACTATCTTTAAATTTAGTCATAGTTTGAACTTTACAATTTCAGAACTATGAAAGTCAGCACTGAAGTCTGAAACAGCAGCAGTTCGACCTACTGCAATCTATGGTGGAGTATTCCCTACAGTCACTACTTCTCTCGTTGCCGTCAAGTAAAAGCAGACCAAGATGAGAATACAAGACAAGCAAAGGCAAGCGATGTGATGCAAGTCTTAGGAAAAGTTCGCATCATTCCATATTACGTGGAATATTTCGGTATGAATATTTTCAACAAACAGAAAACCTAATCGGGGAAAAGAATGACCACAGGGAAGACTATGTTTGGTGGGTTACATCTGGGGAGATGTGGCTATCAAACTAGTTTATGTTCACCATCCTTACGAAGATACGATGGAAGGCCGTGGTTATAGACGACCTGAATTCTCACATTAAGACACCTAAATCCGCAGGAAGCGTTAGATCGAAAGAACTGGCATGCATTGACCCAAAAAGAGGACACCGCTGCAACGAGACGGCGCTTCTTCCCTCCTCCATTATATGTATGGTAGACACGACATCGGTCGACAAATTAAGCGTTTACACCTACCATTCTAAAGCAGCCGAGTAATGACATTGGTAAACGCCAATATTTCCACTGATGAACACTGGGTAATTTTCTGGGAAGAAGTGAAGAGGTTTTCAGCTGTCGAAACGTAAGTGGTTGTCAAGGAAGTTACCCCATTGCATCCCCGTAAGTTACTTGAACAAGCGATAGCGTAGTAGCAGTTAAGAAAATGAAACAGAATGTAAATTCGAGAATGAAACTTTCACTCTACAGCGGAGTGTGTTCTGATGTGAAACTTCCTGGCAGATTAAAACTATGTGCTGAACCGAGACCCGAACTCAGACCTTAGCCTTTCGCGTGCAGGGACTCTACCAAATTTCTGCTGATCCTCTCATACAGTTTTTTATTACAGAGGGCAGCTAACCCTTTAACCGAACATGCTGAACTACCGTGCTGGCGTCAATTGAGCTATCCAGGCACGAATCACGACCCTTCCTCACAACCTTACTTCCGCCAGTATCTCGTCTCCTACCTTCCAAACTTCACAGAAAGTCTCCTGCGAAACTTGCGGAAGTAGCATTCCTGGAAGAAAAGATATAGCCGAGACAAGGCTTTGCCACAGCCTGGGAGAATATTCCCAGAATGAAATTTTCACTCACCAGTGGAGTATGCGCTAATATGAAACTTCCTGGCACACAGTTTCAATCTGCCAGGAAGTTTCAGAATGTACATTCTTTGGTCATTTTAAATTATCTAGCTGCAACTTCTCAACTGTTTATTGGCATTGAAGTTAGAAAACAAAGTAGAAAACTTCCACTGTCCACTCGGGCATTGTCATAGTGCAACAAAACTCTGATTGGTTATCTGTAATATTTATAGTTTGTGACCTGACCTGGAACAGAATCAAATTTGCTTGCGTGAATCATCCACTGAATTATGAAGAAACGCCAACAGCTCAAAAGTCAAACTCTGAAACATAATTTACTCACTTATATATGTTTTCTACCTACGATTCTGTTAGCGGCGGTAATTTTATAATGATCTAATGTCTAATGGCAACGGCCTTGCCGCAGTGGATACGCCAGTTCCCATGAGATCACCAAAGTAATGTGCTGTCGGTCGTGGCCTCCACTTGGATGGGTGACCACCCAGGCCGCCATGCGCTGTTGCCATTTTTCGAGGTGCACTCAGACTCTTGATGCCAACTGAGGAGCTACTCGACCAAATAGTAGCGGCTTCGGTCGCACAAAACTGTCTTAACGACCGGAAGAGGGGTGTGCTAACCACACGCCCCTCCTGTCCGCATCCGCAACTGAGGATGACACGGCGGTGGGATGGTCCCGATGGGAAACTTGTGGCCTGAAGATGGAGTGCTTTAATGTATCATAATTATAGATTCTTTTCTTTCTGTGGTGCGATCACATAATCGTTATTCTTTGGGTAACGGCGTCCTCATAATTTTATCTATGAAGGACAAAATACTGAAATTCTTTTTTCCTGTGTAATTGGTCCTGTCTGGTTGGAGACGCATCATGTTAAGCAACCGATGTCTTCCACGAAACACAGAAAATTACTTATATCCCAGAGAACTGATGGTCACCATCTGAATACATTTAGGTAGGCTGCTTTGATATTTCATTATCACATTCACAGCAAACTTTTTTGTATTATATAAATAAGGATGAATGTGATACTTTTTTTGACGACCTGAAGTTACATCGTTACATAAAGAAACGTATTACTTAGGCAAAAAACTGGTCGATTACTTAAGAAATGAAACAGTAGAATATTAGATAGTTATAATTTTATTCGTATACGAGTAATATTAGTCTGAGACTGAGAATTAGAAATGAGGAGAGAGAAATGTCCGAACATTTGCGAAACCATTGTCGTATATCAACCAAAATCAGCAGTCAAAAAGTGCCTTTGACTAATATCCTTCGAGGGGTAGGAAACCTGACTAGTGCACTTACATGAAATCTACCGAGAAATGGTTGGGAGCAGTGGTTCATCTATGCCCTGCCAATGTTCATATCCAGCTTGAGTTTAGAGCAGCACAAAAATGCAGCTACGACAAGGGAAATGCAGTAATTTTCTGTGAACAGAGCCACAACCGAACAGATATAGGTTGTAGAGTAATTGTAAAAGATGTATCATTTCCCACTGCAGTCGAACACATACTGGTATAATCATCTATACACTGAGGGAAGCGTATAGTTTCTTAACAAAGTTGTAAAGTGGAGCACAGGGTGCAGGAACTCATTTTAATTTGATAACATGCTGTGACAATGTTATCAATAAATGCTGAGTTGAAGTAAGTGTCAACGAACTAGAATCTTGCCGAAAATTACGATGCCACACCTTTATGAAAGTTCAACAAATAGATCAGTGCACGTTTAGTTTGTAACATAAATTAATTTTCGTCACTCATCCTGTATCTTCGTAAGTACTGAATCTGTTACTGTTATTTGAAAATCATCACCATGACAGGGTATCTACACCAAGAACTGAACAGACTACGTAAATATGAGGAGGAAACTGAGTAACTTTAAATTAAGAAACCACCGGAAGTCTTTGTACAAATCGCTTCAGTGTTGGGCGAAAATTAACTAGTAAAATGAGACTTAACTTAAAACACGTAGGAAAACAGTGAGGCAGTCCATCTTTCCTGCGAGACACAAATTACGGTTATACGTGTACTCCCACCCGTGGGTAACGTCTGCAGTGTTCCAAGAAGAATAAGGCAAATCGCTGCTGTGGCTTCCGTCTGGAAACTGAAACGCTTCTACACTGGCAGACGAGTCCCACGGTGTGAGTCATGCCTGATGGCTGGTGGAGCTCGGACTGTCGACAGTGACGTCACGTATATCGTTTGGAGCTGTCTTGCGTGTTACCTCGACAACTAAGTGAAATAAATTCCATCCAACTGACAACAGAATGAGGCATTTTTCACTGTGTTTATCTTCGTTTAGAAATAAGAAGAAATGAATTTGATAGTATGTTGTTATTCGTCGTAATCATACCAGTGTTTAATTTACATACACGTTAAATAGTCTTTAACAAAAAAATTACAAAGTGAACCTGTTTTGGATCAACGTTGACTAAATGTAAATACATAAAACTGCAACCAGTCACTTCTTTAAATAATTATTTATTATTCCATAAACCAGTTTTAGAAGCTTTTGGGGTTCATCTTCAGGTTCATCTGTCGCAAGCTAGCACCCAGTATTATGATAGAAATGATGATGTAACGTCCAGAAACCATCTGAAGATGAACTTGAAAAGGTTCGAAAACCGATTCATGGAATAATAAATAATTATTCAAAAAAAGTGACTGGTTGCAGTTTTATGTATTTACATTCAGTTAACACTCACGGGTTCTAAAACATCCGTAATGGATAAGCTTCATAGCGATGACTAAGTTCGTGATGGTTCTGTTGCGCAATGACATAAATCAAATGCCTATTTGATATGAGAAATGTGTTTCATACATTTTTTTATAATAAACATGTTGGCGTTATTTTCATGGAATAACTGTCATACTGTCCCACTATAAAATTTCCTTCTTTTTTATGGAAACGCGAATTCACCCAAAATTGGTATCGATATGGAAGGATCATAATTATTAAAAATTTGGTAACTATACAGCTGAATTCTTACCTAGTTCAATGTTTCTTGGAGTTGACCTACGCGAAAGGCGTCCTAAAATTGTAACTGCGGATGAAAGTTTCCGAAACATTGCACGGTGTTGTACTGGCTATTAAGGCGGTGTCAAGTAGCTGTCCTCGTTGGTGTATCAGAGGAAATCTTGCACGCCTTTACGCAAAGAGTTAGTTACGTGTAAGCGACGTGCAAGATGGGTGCGCGATTTCTTAATTACTGTACAAAAGCGAATTTTTCGTCTACGAAAGGCTATTTTCATAACAATCAAGGTAACAGTGTGAGTCTTTTGTAACTGTGTCTGTTACATGGATCCACCAGTCTACACCAAAAATGAAATAGCAATCAAAACTGTAGGAGAATCTCATGGTCATGTATCAGAGGGGGTGATATTTACTTCACATTACCGTTTTCTTGGAAGCGAAAGCTAAATTTTTCATTACCCAAAAACAGTGAAACGGTAATGATGCAAATCTTCAGGAAAACCTGAATAAAAAAATACGCAGGAGAAAGCCTGTATGTCAAAATTTAAGGCTTGTTCATCCACACAAAACAGCTTTCGTAATAGGAAAACACAGTGCTTTCATGTGCCATATACTGCAATATTCACTCTGTTGACTCAATTAGGGATTCATCGACTTTTACCTGTTCTTACTGACTGCTTCAAACGTATTAATTTATCTGAACTTGCAACTTAGGTGCTCGAAATAGTGTGGGAGACGCCTTCTGTTCTATTCTCTGACATAAACGAAGAACATCATGGGTTTACTAACAAACTTACCTGTATGACAAATATGCCTCCTAACAGCTGAAAACATAAGGAAAAAACATGCATATAGGTAACTGAAAAACTGAAATAGCTCATGCATCTCAAAGACTCTGCACATTGGGCATACAAACTACGCCCAACGTCTGAAAATGATATTACTTACAAGCAGAAGCGGAAAGTCGAAAAGCTGTGAGAAATATGAAACTCAGGCATGCCAGTAAATAACGGACAACAGAAATGCACCACTTCTCTTACGGAAAAACCTGTCTGGTCTTGTCATAGGCAAAGTAAAAGGAACTGGTTCTCCCATTATCCCAGCCAATCGATTGAAACGATACTTCACATAAGCTACAACCACAATTAAATCACAAATGGAACAGCGTCTCACAGATTATTTCATGACGGTAGACAACTGTAGCCACGGAAGGTTCTATCCCCAGCATGTTACTTGCAACACTGTCAAAAAGGCCATCATGCTTACTGGACAAGCATCAACTGTAGATGATGACATCACATTCCAAATGATAAAGCTTATTATTGACCCACTACTGCACATTGAAACAGATACTTTCAACCACTACTTACGCACAAGCGTTTTCCCTGAGGCCTGAAACAGGCCTAGCGAAGCCATTACCTAAACTGGACGCTGCGTGAGTGCTCTGAGTACCGACCTGTTTGCATTCTTCTAGCAGTGTCCAACGTCTTGGAATGCAGAGTCCATGACCAGCTAACAAGCTACCTAACTTCAAATAACGTACCAGAAGAATACCAATCAGGTTTCTGTAAACATCGCAGCACAACACTTGCCATGATGAAGGTGAAATATGGCCCCAGGCTTCACATGGGTGCAAAAGAGGCAACTGTCATGTGGTTCTTAGACTTCAGCATAGACTTTTACACTGTCGACTGTGACACTTTAAGTACGAAACGTAGCAGCCTAAATTTCTCGCCAATTGCAGTGCAGTAGTTTCACTCATACCTGATTTTAGCCAGCATTGCGTCATGGTCGGCACTGTAAAGTCATAATGGAGGCCGGTAGTATCAGTCTTCCTCCATGGTTCGGTATTAGGTCCTATACTCTTCTCATTGTACGTAAAAGATATGACACAAGTTATGTCCTACTGTAAATACTACATGTAAGCTGGTGACTTCCAGTCGTATCTAAATGCAAAACCAATAAACCGGAAGACAACTATCAAGAAACTCAATACCGATCTGTGTGCACAATCAAAATGGGCGCAGGATACCGAGTTATAATTCAACCGTCCAAAACTCGAGCGGTTCTAGTTGGTCATTCTGGGCTCATTGGCCCTAATTATTGGAGATGTCTATAATCTTTAACTTTAAATGGGACAAATATCTTTTCTCCTTCAGCCAGGAGACTAGGAATAACAGATGAAAATCTAAATTGGTCTGAGCGTGTGACTGCAATGTGCGTGAAGGCATCAGCATCTCTCCATGTCCTGCAAAATTATTAAAAGCTCTTCCATATTGATCTGAAAAAGAAACTTGTACAGTCACTTATATTTCCAATTATGAATTGAAGTGAAGTTATCCTGCAAGGTCTTTCTCAGGAAAGCTCACGGTGACTAGAAGTGGTTATGAATGCCTGTGTTCGTTATGTTTGAGATGTTCGGCTCTTTGATCACATTTCCCCATCATATGGACAGCTATCCTGGCTGCGTGCCGACAAGCGCAGAGATTTCCATACCCTCTGTCTTCTCTAGTGTCTTATCAATGAAGACTGTCCCTTATATCTCTCCTCGACCATGATGCTCTTGTCTGTACAATTTGGCAGAAACGTCCGCTGCCATCAGAGAAAGATCATTTCTGTCCGAACTCCATCGTTCAGTCACTTTCTCGACGTTCCTCTCAGTAGCAGGAATCCGACTCTGCAATAACCTACCGCATTGGGTGAGAGATCTGAATAACATCTGCTTCAGAGGACAGGTAATGACATATTTACCAAAACAAGAATAATGATCACCATTGTCCCTTAACACACATCCTTCATTCCAACGTGATCTTATTACTGATATTATTATTATTATTATTATTATTATTATTATTATTATTATCATTATTATTATTATTATTACTGTTAGTGGGACAAGTTGCAGTTGTATAAGCAATACTGTATTAATTTTATTAGTTCATAATCAGTGTAACGTACTCACACTAGAACTTAAGACATTCAAACCATTTTGATACTGCTCGAACAGTCCACGGGTATACTGCCGGTGCTATGAACCGGCAGAATACCCGTGGACTGTTCTAGCAACAAATACGCCGGGAGAACTGAAGAATCACATTTTGATACTAATTGTCACACTGAAATCATTATTGCTTAGACAACTATGATTTGAAAAGGTACTGTATGTGCGAATCTGTTCCGATGTAAAAGAGGACATGAAAGCCCCAAGCACATAGAGTTAAGTAATTATATAAATAAATAATTCTAAAGAAGCTGGAGATTAAATGATTTTTAAGTACAGTCGCTCTTTAAGAAGGGAAATTTTGGCTAAGGAAAAACAGTCCACCACTCCTTGCCTTTGTTGAGCGTATCTGATTGTAAATATACCAGCAATCTTTAGCACCAGTTAAAGAATATTATTAATAAAGTATAGATTTTGGAACACAGAGTGAAGGCTTTTTATTTGATATACTTGTAATTCGCTACAAGAACACATAAGTCGATTTTAATGTGTTATTGGTGATTAAACTTACTAGATCATTTGGAATAGTTGTTGATATTTTTGTTTCTCCAGCTCCCCGTAGAAAGTTTTTGGCAGTTTCTCACCATGATGTCATTTTTGTCTGCTCTTCTTCCTGCAACTCTCCGGGTTTAGATGGTCTTTCGAAAGAATTTTATGTTCGCTTTTTGCCTCTGATAGCAGATACGATAACATCTAAGGTGAATGAAGTGGTGTAACGGGGATACACCCTGTCCTTTTTTAAGGCCAGAAAAGTTGGTTTAATTTCCAACTGATAACGCCACATCATTTCGATTACAAAATCATATAGCGCCGATAAATAGCCGTTTGTCGGTTTTTTCTTGCAGACATGGTCGTGAGTTATTGATATTGTCTCCAGGGTCGTACTCTCATGACTACCGTTGCTGAATGTTGTGACCTCATCTCGATTGCTGGCACTGCTTTTATCGATTTTAATCATGTGTTTCACTGAAATACTCATGATTTTCTGTCATAAGATTTGATGGATGTTGGTTTTAATGATTTACAGGACGGGTGTTGACCTCAATAATTACTGGTGTTCAGAGGTCTATTGTGAAATTTCGTCTTTCTCCCACATAGAAAAGCACGTTGTCATTCGTGCTTTTTATGGAATCCTTACTGCCGTTCATACCTGCTCAACTGTATGACTGTTTATCGCCTGAATGAATGCTGATAACGTTATCGTACATCTTCGTACTCATGATGACACACTGGTGATCAGGCACTACATCCTAACAAGCTATGGGCATCTTCCATGTGCTGAAGCAGTCGCTGGGTGTTTTTATTGATCGTGTCCGCTGAAGATGTGTGCAACAAGTTGGAAGTCCAAGACGGATAGGACTCAAGGAGTGGTCTTGGAACACGAGCGTCGCTCTCTCTCGTTACTTCATGAGGGTTGCGTCTTGAAAACTTATGTGTTGAGCAAAGTGTATTTTGTGGCACAAGTTTTTTCCCTTCCCACGATGGTGTACCGAAAGTTATGATGGTTATTGGGTAAGTTTATCTGGCATTGTTTCTTCAAGGCACTAGTTTAACGTGTCCTCACGTACGCAGGTAACTAACAGCTCAACTTTAGCCCTTCCAGCTCATGATGTTATGACAAATAATAAATTAAGGCATAATAGGGAATTTTTTATTGATGTCAATTATTTGTGAAAATGCAGTTATGTTGCTGGATATTTTAAAATCGTGTTTCCCATGTGAATTCCCTGTGGCTAATAACAGACTGGAAGATTGATTAGTGCAGTGTCAGCCCACCTACTTTTCCGATGGAAGCTGGCTCCATCGACAATTGTAGTGGTGCACCATCATCGTGAAACAATACTTATCGTCGACAACTGGAACGTTTTATAAAGTGTCAGGCAAAGAATTGCAAAGTAACGTAGCATACAGGGACGCATACAAAATTGTCCGGCGACAGAAGTATTCCATGCACGATTCCAGCCCACAGGTTTATACCAAAGAGTGCCTGTGATCGTGTTCATGGGTGACATGTGGGTTGTCTTTCGACGAGTAATGATTGTTGTGGAGATTGAAAGTACCTCCTCTGGTGAAGCTAGATGCCTCGGCCCATACATCGTTGTTTATAAAATGTTCGTTATCTACCACATGGTGCAAAAGCCTTTCATAAAACTCTACTCATCGAATGAGGTCTTCTGGCTGCTTGTGTCGAGTTAACGTATAATGATATGGATTCTGTTCTTAGTACAACACTTCAAAAACAAGTATTCAAAATATCTGGAACTGCCTTGTCATACATGTGTGATCAAAAGTATCAGGACACCCCAAAAACAAAAGTTTTTCATATTAAGTGCATTGTGCTGCCACCTACTGTAAGGTACTCCATATCAGCGAAATCAGTAAACATTAGACATAGTGAGAGAGCAGAATGTGGCTCTTTGTGTAACACACAGACTCCGAACGTGGTCAGGTGATTGGGTACCACTTGTGTCATAACTCTGTACGCGAGATTTCCATATTCCTAAACATCCCTGGGTCCACTGTTTCTTATGTGACAATGAAGCGGAAACAGGAAGGGACATGTACAACACAAAAGCATACACTTCGACCTCGTCTGTTTTCTGACAAAGACCGCAGACAGTTGAAAGGTTCGTGGAGTATAACTGACAGACATCTATCCAGACCATCATACAGGAATTTCAAACTGCATCATGATCCACTGGAAGTACTATGACAGTTAGGTGGAAGTTGAGAAAACTCGGATTTCATGGTCGAGCGGCTGCTCATAAACCACACATTACGACGGTAAATGCCAAACGACGCCTCGCGTTGGGTGAGGAGCGTAAACCGTGGGCGATTAAACAGTGGAAAAACGTTGTATAGAGTGACGAATCGCGGTACACAATGTGCCGATGTGGTGACAGAGTGTGGGTATGGCGAATGCCCGGTGAACGTCAACCTCCAGCGTGTGTAGTGACAACAGTAAAATTCGGAGGCGGTGGCGCAATTGGTGTGGACTTATTTCTCATGGAGGGGGCTTGCACCGATGTTGTTTTGCGAGGTGCTATCACACAGGCCTACATTGATGTTTTAAGCACCTTCTTGCTTCTCACTGTTGAAGAGCAATTCGGGATGGCGATTGCATCTTTCAACACGATCGAGCACCTGTTCATATTGCACAGCCGGTGGCAGAGTGGTTACACAACAATAACCTTCCTGTAACGGACTGGTCTGCACAGAGTACTCACCTCAATCTTACAGAACACATTTTTAATGTTTTGGAACGCCGCCTTCGTGCCAGACGTATAAAACCGACATTGATACTCTCCTGAGTGCAGCACTCTGTGAAGAATGACCTGCCATTCCCCAAGAAACTTCGAGCACCTGATTGAGGGTATGACTGCGAGAGTGGAAGTGATCATAAAGACTAAAGGTAGCCCAACACCATATTGAATTCCAGCATTACCGGTGGAGGGCACCGCGAAGTCATTTTCAGGAAGGTATCCGGATACTTTTGATCACATAGAGTATGGCGTGACTGGTGATCGGTTGCAAGAATCGTGTCCCCTGTTTGTAGAGTCCACCTAGTCCCTGGACGACCTCTGTCCATTACTTGTGAACGAATATCTCCGCCTTCCCGAAGGCGTTGCTCCAGGGGACAAAAGACGTTCTTATCGGCATGCTGCCTTTGAAGGTACTGTGCAGCATATGCACAAGCAGCAGAGCAGCAGCTTGGTTATCGGATGCACCCAGCACCAAAAGCATATCGATGCATTTATCTTTTGTGTACTGCATGGAGAACCCGCCCTACGTGAACCTGACATAACCAGTAATGGGTGTGCACTGCGCTGTTAGTAGACACATGTATGATGTTTAATTTTATATGAAAGATATGTGAAAAAATGTCCTGCTTATAAACGATTAAGAACTATGGAACGGACGTCTAAATATTAAAAAAGGAATCACGACGATTCGAGTCGTAGTTCCATGGTGGATGTGTGTTTCATGTCCAAACAGTCTACTTTGATTTTTTTCTCCAACCTCTCGGTTTCCAGCAATACATTTACAACATTTTTTTTAACTGAACAAAAACAATGATCAAAGTCACTGCGATAAATATTTTAAAAACAAAGCAAGAAAAAACATCAGGTACCTGATGAGAATGGAACCTATGGACTTATGCATGGAAAGTACCTGCCATTATCATTATTTTGTAATTCTTACCGAAAGTAATGTAACAGGAATGGAAAATTCAAAAGAAAAGGGAATCTGCACATCCAACGCCTTGACGATTAAATACGACGCGAAAAGCTCGTGATAGCGCTGCATCCTTTGCCATGTGAAATGGGCCATAATCATAATCTGATAAAAGTCACACGGTACCGTGTAATACCCGCTCCCCAACACGTAATGAACATAACACTCGACGAGCCATATGACTGCATAGTCCTTCATGCTGCGAAAGAAGGGTAAATCGGGACGCACAGAGTTCATGCTACCTGTCCCTGGCAACGCTGCACACAGTTACAGCATTGCCAGAGGCTCGGTTTTCAATTCACATTTGTGTCAAAGTTATTGGCGGGAGTAGGTACTGCTAGATGCACTTCTGCCTTGAGATGGGATGAGGAATCGCGTGCCAACCGCCAATTGCGGCGTTTTTTCTTCTCCCTATATGTCCATGCAACACTAACGGCATGAAGTAAGAAAGCTCGTCTTGCCACATTCACGGGTATCGCTGTCGCGCTCGCCCATCGTTGTTACACGATGCTGTTGGCATACAGGTGTCGGGGGAACTGCTGGCTGTCAGCACCCATGGGCAAGTAATGTGGGTACTCACAGGCGCCTGTGCCTGCATAGCACATTTTCCCGCCTTTGATCTGAAGAGTTGGCAGATTTATCTCTACTGCTCTTCGTGGAATTCCGATAACATAAAATGAGAATTTCAGTATTGCCATTTAAAATGTGCACTGAGTGCGCGTGATGTGAGATATGTGCTGTGAGATATATTAACAGGCACGCAACCTCTTTAGTACATTAGCTCGACTACTATGCTGTTTTGAATGCACGATGCTTTTCTCGACTAACGGTAAAAGTTCAACTGGACATGATGACAACTTATTAACAGAGGAAAACACAGCGTGACAAAGGAATTGAAATATCAAGGGAGGCCGAAATATGGCATCGGAATAGAATAGCGGCAGACCATTTGTGGTTCGTAGACGAACTAAATAACTTGATTTCTTGATTTGCTATGTTACTTCTACGTTCCAGCACCAGTAGTCTATGACTAACAACTGAAACATCCTAGACCCAGGGTTCAGTAAAGCTTACTGCTTAAAATCTGAATAAAAATTGTCAGGAATATTCGCTGATGGCTTCCAATAAAATGAGCAGCACATTTGTGATAATGGCCTTGTCGACGATTGTGGAGCAGGAACTTTTAGTACAATCTCTTTCCCTGGTGATGGTAAACTGCCCTGAAAAGGTAGAAGAATCAGCTGTGGTCAACATTATGAGGATGCGGAAGAAAATGGGAACCACTACATTAAAGAGATAGTGAATAATCACAGGTCATGCAGCCTATAACTGAAAACGCGTCATCGTCATTATCTTTCCACAGGAGAAACATTACAGGATAGACTCCCTTTCAGTTCTCTGAGAGGGGAATTCCAAACCGGGGGTAACCATGAGGGAAGACTGGCTAACCAACGAAAGGGTAATAATTCAGAAGCTGGAGTGTGGAATGTCAGAATTCTGAATGTGGTAGGGAAGTTGCAAAATTCGAAAAGGGAAATGTAAAGACTGAATCTAGAAACAGTAGGTGTCAATGATGTGTACTGGAAAGAAAATAAGGTGGTTTGATCAGACGAATATAGCATAATCGCAAACCACCAGAAAATGAACAAGAAAGTAGTACAGGGAATGAGTTACAACGAAAAGTTCAGTCATGCGATTGTTCTCACCTGAATCAATAGAAAACAACTGCCAAAGAAAATATGCATCTGCACATGCAGATGTCAGAAGCAAAAAAAGAGATATGTAACAGGTAATTCTGCATGTAAAAGGAGAGATAATCAGGGTTGACTGGAACGTGGTAGTAGAGGAAAGAATGAGTGTCAGGAGAATATGAACTTGGTAGTACGACTGGAAGAGGTAGAACGTATACTGATTTCTGCAACAATTTTTAGCTAATAATACGAATACACTGATGAAATCTTCTTGCGTGATCCGGTCAATAGTGGCGGTGTCTTGTCGCAACGTTTCGATGAGTTTCGTACCCATCATGAACAAGCGGAGTGACTATGAGCAAATACGTAGCGTTGTCATGGGATCTCCTTTAGCTCTAAGTATTACCGATTTTTACATTGAGTACTTCGAAGGTGTAGCACCGAACACTTGCACCTTAAGCCAAAGGTGATCCACAGGTACTTAGATTTGGAAAACTGTGGTAAGATCCTATGGGCCCAAACTGCTAGGTTCATCGGTCCTTAAACTTACGCACTATGTAATCTAACCTAAAGTAACTTATGCCAAGGACAATATACATACCCATGCCTGAGGGATATCTCGAATCTCCGACGGAGGAAGAGGCGCGAACCTTGACAAGGCGCCCTAGGCCGTGCAGCTACCACGTGCATCGGTACGTAGATGACTCTTTTATAGAGTGGTCGCATGGCAAGGAGAACCCACAAGTGTTCCTACGTCACCTAAATGCCATATATAACAGCATTAAGATCACCGTGGACCTATAAGAGAATGGATGCCTACCCTCCTTGGACATTCTGATCATGACAAATTCGGACGGAAAGGTAAGACACTCGTTCTAAAACAGAAGGATGCACATGGACCTATACCTTAATGCTGTGTGTTGCCACCGTCCAGCGCAACGTGACTTGGTACTAAACACCACAGTACAACGAGCCATGTCTATCTGCAACAGAGAGAGCTTGCCGCAGAAGTTACTTCATTTTCCGGAAACATTCCAAGAAAACAGGTACAAAGAGACAAAAATACCACATGTCTTACATACAGATAAAATGTGGGACGACATACCAGAAGAAGACGAAGTAAAACGTGTGGCTAACTGATGGGCCGCCGAGAGCCAAGACCGCAAGAACATTAACAGAACGCCGAATAACGAGAGTCTTCCATGCAACGCAGGAAGCTGAGGACATACCTACCATCAACGAAGGACGCACCTGCGAATTTGAGAAAGATGAAGTAGTTATTCAGCACCAACATTTTCTGGGAATCGGTTGTCAAAGAGGCAGTGGAAAGAAATTGCACGTCAATCTAGCAAACCGTGATAACGTATTTTTGCTTAACGCAGCGTGGGATTCCCCAATGGAGAGAATAACGCTTCGTTCTGAAGGCGGCGGCCTCCGCAGACAGACTGGACAGATACCAGGACTCGACGGCCGTGCAGGGCCAAGCCGCTACCCCACCAGCTGTAGCGTCGCGTTCCCCCACCACTGACGTGGCATCACCTTCCGGAGGAGCGTGATTTAGCCCACCTGCAGAAGTGCACAGAGGGCGAGCGACTATATAGATAGGAATAACACAGCATCCCCACTCTTCGGTTGAAGATGTTGGATACCAAATTGATCGAAAGTTTGCGACGAGACGACGCTACCACTCGGTTGTTCACACGATAATATTTCACCATTGGAATACGCCGATAAAGCCGGCAATCATAAATACAAATAGACCATTCAAAAATCACAACAGAAAGATTCGACGCATTCTGCCCTGCCCCGAGGAAGGGATAACACCTGGATGCGCATTTTCGGAGACAGTGAGACTTGCCGCAGTGTCAGATTCATTTGACAGATAGTGCAGTCGTCAATACTTTCGAGGTTTCTATCCGTCTCAGATATTGCTAATATGTTTTGAAAGAAATGGATGATAGAGGTTTCAGAGCTCCAGTATTCCAAGGAATTTTCCATTATTTTCATCTGGAAATTTCTGAAATGAGCCTCTGAAGGCCAACCCTCTTTCACCAAGACGTAATGTCACATGAAGTAACACGAGAGAGCCCCTGTAAGTTGACTTTTATACGGACGAGTAAAAGAACATCACCCATTTCCCTCCGCACATCACCGTACCCATAGTACCTTTTTCACGGCATAACGTTTCATCACTTTTACGATTCTTCCAGGACAACTATATACAACTAGACATATTTTATTTTTTATTTACTCTTGAATGTAAAATTTTATCTCTATATTCGTGTAAAACCTCCAAGTGATGGAATTGGAAATGCCTTATCGTTTAATATTGTCGCCAATCCTACCAAATACTTACGGTATTTAACACCTGTTGCCATTTGCATTTGTTGGAGCAATGTTTCGGTAAGATTTCAAGAAAAATTAAAGGAAGCGCATTTTCGATGCATCGCAATATTGTGCATTCAACACTAAACATGAAATTAAACTGAACTGAATGTATTTGGCGTTACGAATAATATACGTCAAGTAATGAGGTGGAAAGAAAAAGTATATTGGCTATACTGGTGCTGGAATATTGTTCTTTTATTCATTACATGATATAAAAATTATTTTACAATTGCAGTGCGATATTTGCCAATTGAGCATTTTGGCACAACCGAAACCGGCAGGGACTTAGGCTCCATGGGTTGTACGTCCCTCACCCACTCGTCAGGACTGCTTATACACCAGTAACAAAATCAGCCTCGGAACTTCTTGAACGGAAAGTGAAAATAAATGTGATTCACTTTGAGAGCCAAACCGCTCGTCTTCTGGCCGCTTTCTATTGAGCATAATCGCATTGTTCCTCGTTCCGTGATATAGAAGATGAATTTCATAACTTGTGCACTGAACGTATAGTTTGCACTATTACTCCACACACAAGTGCGCGTACCACTAAATAATTGCTTTTTACCACTCAAATAAACCTTTCACCTTAACATCCCGCTGCATGCCTCTAGAGCGAGTGAAATATCTATTACTCTCTTTTCGTGGTAACGTCTGAAGATGAAGTTGTGGGCTATCGATATGTAGAACAATAGGAAGCTTACAGACAGTGTAGACAGAATACCTATAGTCTTACATAAAGAGTACTTGCAGCGATAAGTGTACATGCAGCAACGAACAAGGTGACGAATGACTCTGCAGGCAATACTCCAATGTCCCTGCTACACATGGAGCCATGTAACGTCCTTCAGCCATTCACCGAACCCAATACCTTCCATCAGCTTCCCACATAGTATAGCATGACTCATCACTCCAAGTCATTTGTTTCCAGTCAACAGCTGTGCAGTGACAGTAGTAGTGGTGGAGATAGCTACACAGACGAAGGCGAACTGACGTGGAATAGTGATCAAAATCATCTGGGCAACTATTTCTGGGATTAATATGGGGACTGTCTACGCTTTCCTCTTACGGTGGCTTGAAATCGGTTAGGGACACCGTCATTGACAGCTCATTTCTGCTCAAGAACCTAAATCACTGTAGGTAGTGAAGTAGACGTTATAACTCATACCGAAGGTGTCCCATTGTCTTCAGATTGGGACTCTGGGTCTCCTAGTCCATTTCAGAAATGTTTTTAACCACTGTAGCTTGATTTGCAGGTGCCGTTTTATCACAGTGTGCATTATCTTTCTGACACAAAAAATTATTGTCGTCGAAGAGTTACTCTACTGTAAAAATGTGGTAAAATATGCTCATACAGTTCTGCATTTAGAGTTATCTTAAGAGCAATAAATTGACCACACAATAAACTAGATAAATACCTCCATACAGTATCACAGCCTCCTCCATAATTCACTGCTGGTACTACACATGATACAGTGTCACATCCTCCAGCCATTAGCCAAACCCAAATCCTTCCACAGGACTGCAACATGGTACGTGTGATACATCACTCCAAGCGACTCGTTTCCAGTTAACCACTGTCCACTGACATCGCTTTATACATCAGACTTTGGCAGCTTTAGGAGGGAATACATGTCCATAACGGGTATGTTACTCAGGTAATATCTAACGAAGTTGCCGAGCCCTCCTGACCGATACGTCTCCTGTTCCGGTTTCGGTACTGTCAACACAATACCTTACACAGTACTTTAAATTGGGGGAACCGCCCCTCGGAACATCTGCTGATCAATCCCGCATTAAAAAGGAGTGTCCGAACTCTCTTGATCAGGTAGTGCGTATTTAAGAGTAATGTACTTTAACTGGCTACATAGTATACTGGAATTGTTAATTCTATGGCTTGTGAAAACTGTATCTTAGACGCGAAACAGTACTACTGCATTCCTCAGAGCGAAAAAAACACATGGGGAATCTTAACTAACGTGGAAAAGTAAAATTTCATATAGGGTTTTAATCGTATGTGTCTGGTGTTAGTCACAGGAGGATAACAAGGGAAGTGTTCATTAGGCAGCAGTATTAGAGTGTAAGATAGATATAGAGGTAATGTCAGCATCCTCTATCCTGTGGCATAGATGATAAATAAAACATAATGTATATTCGAGTGAGTGGCTCAGAAAATAGCTGATGTGATAGGCCTCGGATGGCAGGTAGTAGTAGATCACGTGATAACAGCCCAAAACCGTTACGCTCAGTGACTTTAAGAGGTACACTCATATACACAGCACCAGTGATGGCACTCTTTAAACATAAACCATTTCCTATTTTTTCTTAATACATTAATTGTTAATACTAATAATTCCTGATTAGTTTTAAGTTAAGAGGTACATAAAATTGCAACTCTCTACGAACATTAGAAACCAAATTATCTTCACTCCAAGATTATGTGCAAATTAAAATTGTGAAAACACAAAATGTCCTAGCCACTAGACGTCAGGTTAAATTTAAGTGACAGAAAATAAATAAATGTCGTTTTGGAATCCTCACGGAAGAGCTAGACGGAGTCGTATTCCTGGAGTGTAGTTGTTGCGCAAGCCGTAGCGCTCTCTTACGGAAATAATGCGTACTATTGAGGTATTTATTTGTGGAGAGACATGTGTCACATACATAGAATGCTGTGCGCAGAATTCTAGTGAAATTCCCTCACAATTACGAGTGGATCAATAGCACAGGATATAATTCCCGCCCACTATTCGGCATTTCTGTAGCCTAACTTCAGAATTTATACTTTCATTTTACAGAACGGTGGATAGTGTCACCACTATTCGTCGATTCTTCTGTTGATCGAATCACATGCAAGGCCATCTATTATTAGACCGTTTAAGCTTATTAGTTCATGGAGTCTAACCCCTACATTTTTCCTCTGATAAACGTAATGAAGAATGACACAGAAATGTCACTTAAATTTTTGCACAGAGCCGCTGTGATCAATACATTGTTTCAGTGAGTAAAGTCAGGATTTTGTTGGATAATATATGTTCTCACATGCAGTTCGAACACTCCGTACAGAACTATAAATATTTCTGAGGAGAAGCAGGTTTGCCGGAAGGTCCGGTGCTGTCTGCGATAAGACAACAGGAATCAACCAGGAACGGTGACACACAAATATCAGAACGGTTTTCGTACGTTCAAATGCAACCCGCAAACCGTGACGATGATTTTCCCTTTTACACAACGGTTTCCATCTAACGAGTGCAAGTACATGTTTATTTGAGATTATAAATACAGCCCTTCTGGTCGAATCTGATAAACAAACTTTACTTTCTCATCAAGAGATACAGGATGTCCCAAAAGGAATGGTCAGTTTTTCATCCTCCATACTGGTATGAATTTATAGGCCACGTTTAATAGGCATTTTTGCTTCAAGTGATCGTTCCTGTCATATACCAGATTTCTGACGATTCCTCCTGGGGCAAGCTGTAGCCTATACGAAATTCTAAACCACCGAATAATAATTAAGTAATAGGATATCCTAAACCACTTATGTGAATTTACGAAACCTTGTGGCAATAGCTATTTATTCTACCAAAAACATAATTCCTACAATATCCTTACTTCTACCGACATACTTTGCAAAGGAGGAAAGTTTTGAGTTAATACATGGTTCAAATGGCTGTGATTACTATGGGAGATAACTTTTGACGTCTTCAGTCTCCTACAACTTAGAACTACGTAAACCTAAGTAACCTAAGGACATCACACACATCCATGGCCGAGGCAGGATTCGAACCTGCGACCGAGGCGGTCGTGCGGTTCCAGACTGTAGCGCCTAGAACCGCTCGGCCACTGCGGCCGGTCAGTTAAGGTATGAAACGGGCCTACATAGCTCAGTTGTTAACATCTTATCACTTAAAAAAATTTAAAATAGCATATTTGAAGTAGATGCTATATATTTCCATTGAGCATCAGCGTTGTCGTCAACAGATATCTCCACCCTCCTCAAGCAAGACTCCAGTTATGTCTTCACTACACAGGCGATAATTGTCTCCACCTTTGCTCCCTACAGCCGAATATTTGTCGACGATAGGTCCACGATGCGACATCTGAGGATATTCTCCAACAAGTCAGATTCTCCAATATACTTGGCTGCAACATCTCATCTGTAAAGAAGCGCCTTGATAGGAAAAACGTCTACTCCAGCGTCATTTCGAGTCAAGGCAGTACAGAAAACCCTCCGAGGTTCTAAAGCATTGTTTGCTCCTCATCTCCAAGAAGGCGGAACTGGGCCACTGTCTTTCTTATCAATTGGCAAGAGACCTACTTTTTGAGGTCGGATGGAAACTAAGGTGCAGTCACTCCCACATACGACGTACCTGGTGCGACGAACACTCAGACACACTAGCGCAGTTCACGAGTACCTATTAATAACCTGATTTAATCGCATTGAAAATGTCTGGAAGTATTTGGAACAGTGGATGAAACTTGGCATTTCACATCTCCACAGTTTGTTAGCTATTTGTTATCTAACCATGAACTAAAAGCTACAGCTAGATATTACACACCTCAAGAAAATTATAGACTCACTTCGTCACCAAATCGAGACCGCTATTAGGGTTGCACAGAAAGATAGACGGTATTCCCGTGATGTCGCCTGGTGATAAATCGTTTTTTGTTGAGTGTGCTTGTCTAATATCATGCGAACTCCAGGAATACCTCTCATCTAGTTAAAGCTTTGAAAACTTCTATCACACATCACATAAATCTGATACGAAGGCTATCGCGCTGCTAGGAAAATTCCTGCTTGGTGTTGTTGGTTCTATTACTTGGGAACGAGAAACTCTCAGGTTTCCACATCATTTCCCTGGCAACAAGCAATAAGTGACACCTTCTAATTATCTGTTTATGAATACTTCCGTTTGGTTGTGTGAAATCACATATGCTGCATGCATCAGCAACAGCATCTTTGTAGACATCGATGTGCCGACAGGCGGACATCAATTGAGAAATGAAATAAAATATTTCAGCTGAACTTACAGGATTTTCCCTTAATGAATACATCAGGAGTGAGTGTATATGACGAAACTACGTCCTGTAGTCATCCGAAGTATTTTATAAGAATTGAGTATTTATGTAAGAAATGATGGCCAAGAACATTACATTTAGTCAGCTGTTTTAAGAAAGTAATTAAAAGGCTTCCTGGATCTGTTGAAGATATTGCATCATGGCCTCACACACACAGAGTGGGCTGGAACGCCAGGAAGGATGAAGAAGAGGAATTTACGACCGGTAGTGTGCACAGTCGATCCCATCCAGGCTGGGTTGGTAAACTCCGAACACCTCATGTAGGATTTATTTCCAGTTGAGAGGTGTGGAGAAGTGTATTGCTGGGTCGACTAGGAATGCTCGAAGTAGCGCTTGGATCTCTTCAGTGAGAAGAATGATGCGTTGATAAAGAAATGTCACTCCTACACCATCGACACATAGTCAGGTAGTTCTGAGGCTCGTGTAACCTTCGAGGACAGAGACCAGTTCTAGGGTTTGGCATTTGTCATATGGTGACGGCAGCAATTTTCACTCTGGCAAAGTTCGCTTCCATGGAAGCGGTGTCGCCGTTGTCACGATTCAGTGGGCTTCCATAGACAATGAATGGTGGAAGACTTCTCATAAAAAATAACATTCGTCCTATCTGCCTGAGATGATTTTAATACTACATCATCAATGGAGGCGAAACGCAAGTCTGTCCCCTTTAGTAAGAAACGTTTAGAAATTTTATGCAATATTATCTATTCTTTATGACATGTAAAGGAAGTGAAAAAGTCCATATTAATTTCTAATATTCGTTTCCAAAAAATGGCTCTGAGCACTATGCGAGTTAACTTCTGAGGTCATCAGTCACCTAGAACTTAGAAGTAATTAAACCTAACTAACCTAAGGACATCACACACGTCCATGCCCGAGGAAGGATTCGAACCTGCGACCATAGCGGTCGCGCGGTTCCAGACTGAAGCGCCTAGAACCGCTCGGCAACTACGGCCGGGGCAACCACAACACTTTCTGATAATGGTAACAGGGGGCGGGACTGGAGGTATCAAATGGTCAGCACACCTGCCTGATCCCACCTGGCGACCGTATTCAAGTCGTCTGAAACAATTTACGTTTCATGGAATATCAGTGGGAGCCCTGAAGAGAAAAGAGGCATAATGCAGCGTTTGCATCAGTTTGTCATTGCCATTACTCTGCTTTGTGTCGGCATCACCAGCATTGTAGCACTGTTGTGAGTTACTCGTTGACCAAGCACTTCAGCTTCGTTTCGTAACGTCAAGGTGTGTTGACCATTTGATACCTCCAGTGTCGCCCCCTGTGCCTATTCGCAGCCAATATTGTGGTTCCATGGTAGTCAGTATACAGGGCGTCGAATGCCGTAAGTATCATTGGCCTTTTGCATCGTTTCTCTTAAGTGGTTCCTTGTCAGCGCACACCTGCGGAAATTCAGGACCAGTATTAATCACATTTGCGTTGTCTTAGGTTCAGTGTGAATAGCGTCCCAATTTTCGCGAAGATATTTCAAGTCATTTAAAAAGGTTTCGAAATATCAATCTTAGTATTTTGAGATTGTAGTAATTTGCTTCACTAGTCAATTGGTACGAAAACTGACTCCATGATTAAGCACTTGAAAATGTCTCTCATAATAAAAAACGCCCCGTACCAAAAAGCGTATTTCAGCTGTGAGATTTAACTTAACTTAGTGAGCGAGTCAACAGTAATGACCATCTTATCCAAGTGAGACATGGAATGTGACGAACTTACTGTTTGAGAATTTCTCGTCGTTGTGAACTGCGATTGAACAGGAAGTAAAGAAGTAGAATCCCTGCGAAATAAGTCCCTGTTTGTGACAACTCGCGTTGCATGTACACCACAGCTATTACCAGTACGCCGGCCGCGGTGGTCTCGCGGTTCTACGCGCGCAGTCCGGAACCGTGCGAGTGCTACGGTCGCAGGTTCGAATCCTGCCTCGGGCGTGGATGTGTGTGATGTCCTTAGGTTAGTTAGGTTTAAGTAGTTCTAAGTTCTAGGGGACTGATGACCATAGCAGATGACTCCCATAGTGCTCAGAGCCATTTGAACCATATTTATTACAAGTACAAAGAGAAAATTTTGCTAGAGGATTCCATTGATGAGCTCTTTGTAAGACCTTTATGATATTGCTTCCGTTATCATAACACTGTCCGCAGCATTCACAGATAAGACTTCAGTATTTCACATGCATTGATCGAGCTAAATGAGCAGTAGCAACTCCAGTTTTCTGATTACTATCTACTAATTCCAAAAACTGTTCATTTACTTCGTATTTATCAATTCCCCACTGCACATAAATATTATGCAGAATGAATGTTCTCTCTCCAGCTTGATTTGAGTCTGGAGAAGCATGAGGAATAGCAGATTAATTCTCCTTATTTTCTCTCTGTTCCAAGATGACATTCCTTACATGATTGGAACAACCAGAGAGTAGTTCACTCTGAGATTCATTTGACAGATAACGCACTTGTCAACCCTTTCCAGTTTCTTTTCCGACTCCAACCTTGCTTGATGTATTTTGCCAGAAATTCGTCGTAGTGGCTCAAGGGATCCAATATTCCGAAGAATTTCCCATTATTATATTACGACATCTCCAGGCCTCCAGACTACTGCGAAGGAAGAATCACACCTCTGGCCCGGTCAAAATAGAGACCAGGATTTAATGAGTGGTATTCGTAGATGCACAGTCAACGAAACACGGCAGATGTGAACGAATATAAGTTCATAGCACCGTCGACATATCTGAAATTGTAAACGTGCCATTTACACTATTACGCTACACTCATGTGCACGTCCCCCCAAATAATTTTCATTTACGGGTCAAATAAACCTTTTATCTTCATGTTCCGCAGCATGCTCCAAGAGAAAGCCAGGTAACCATTACTCCCTTCCCGTGGTAACCGTCATACTAAAAACGGCGGACAATCGATACGTAGCATATAGAAAGGTTACAAACAGTGTAGACGCAATATTTAGAGCGTTACATAAAAACTACTTTCAGAGTCCGGGGCACCAGCGGCAACGAACAAGGTGACGAATGGCTCTGCAGGCAGTAGTGTGTGAGACAGCCAACAGTAGCAATGGTAGCGACAGCGACACAGACGAAGACAAACTGACGTAGCATAGAAATCAAAACTATTCGGGTCGCTATTACTGGACATTAACATGCGGAGTGCCTACGCTTTGCCTTTATTACGGCTAGAACTCTGTTGCAGACACGTTCAATGAGGTGTCTGAATGTCTATGGAAGAATGATAACCCATTCCTCCTCAAGAAGCGAAATCAGGGTAGGTAGTGATACAGGTCTGCGGGCTGTGGATTGAAGTCGACGTTAAAACCCATCCCGAAGTCGTCGTATAGCCTTCAGACGGAGACTCTGGGCATGTCAGTCCGTTTTAGGCATGTTATTATCCACAGGGCATTGCCTCACAGATGCTGCTTTATCAGTGGGTTGCATTGCCATGCTGATACACGAAATTATCTCCACCATACTGTTTCCCTAGGGTAAAAAATTAAGGATGTTGTAAAATGTGTTCATACAACACTGCATTTAGCGTCAAATTAAGGGAATTAATGGGACGACACCCTAAATTCGAAGAACATCTAGATACCGCGACACAGCTCCTCCATACTTCACTGTTGTCGCTATACATGACACCCTCTAACGTGCTGCAGCCATTTGCCAAACCCAGCCCCTTCCATCGGACTGCCACATGGTATAGTCTGATTCATCCCAAGCCTTTCGTTTCTAGTCAACCGTTGTCCACTGACATCGCTCTTTACATTTCCTCAAACGTTACACAGCACTGTTCCTCCACATTTACACTTCACAGTCACATCACCAGCAGTAATCTTTGGTAGCTTTAGAAGGGTATAAATGTGTCTAATGGGTATGTTACTCAAGTGACATCCAACAATTAGTCCACATACGAAGTCACTGAATTCCCTTGATTTATCAATTCTCCTGTTAATGCTTCTCTACTGACCAAGTAATACTCCATTCCTACCTTTAAATTGGCGGATTCGCCTTTCAGGCATCTAGTGCTCAATGCCTCATTAAATAGGAGTGTCCAGATGCTCTTATGTAGTGGTAATGTACTTACCTTATCAACTTAGCAAACTAGAATTGCTTGTGAATGCTTGTGAAACCTATGTCTCGGCGCGAAACAGTACTGCTGCCACATTATCCAGAGCGCAACATACACACTTCGTGGTATCTTAATTAACTTGGAATGATAAAACTATAACTACGGTTTTCAGCAAATGTGTGTGGTGATAGTTTCCGTAGGATAACGGGAGAAATGTACATTCGACAGTAAGATTAGTTTGTAAGACAGATGTAGATGTATTGACAGCAAACTCTACACAGTAGAGTAGATGATAAATAAAACATAATGTAGATGAAAGTGAGTGGCTCAAAGTATTGTTGAGGTCCTAGGCCTCGGATTGGGAGTTGTAGTAGACTGGGAGTATCTGCCCAAGAGCGATATGTTCATTCATCTTATGAGGTACACTATTATACAGAGCACAAATGATGGTAGTCTACAAACATAAATCATTTCCTATTTTTTCTTCTTAATATATTAATTGTTAACACTAATAATTTCTATTTTCAGATATATAAAATTTCAACCCCCTACAAACACCAATACTAAATTACCTTAATTTCAAGTTCATGTGCAAGTTAATGTTGTGAATTCACGCAATGTCCTAGCCACTATACGACAGGTCAGATTTAAGTGACAGAAAATAAATAAATGTCATCTGTGAATCCTCACGCAAAAGCTAGACACAGTCAAATCCGCGGATCGTAGTAGTCGCGAAAACTGTAGCGGTCTGTTATGGAAATGATGCGTTTATTTGCGGAGTAACGGATGTCACGTATATAGAATGCTGTTCGCAGAATTCAAGCGAAATTCAGAATTACGAGTGGGCCAATAGCACAGAGCATAGTTAGTATCTACTATTCGACATTTCTGAAGTTTGAGTTAACTCAATTCATACTGTCACAACGATGGATAGTGTCTACGTTATTTTTCGATTCTTCTGTCGATCGAATCATGTGGGACAAAGTAGTCTGTTACTAGACAGTTTAAGCTTGGCGTCTAGAACCGACTTCCTGCTGGAAAGAATAATGAAGTATGACACAGCAATTATACTTAATTATTTGCACACAAGCACTGTGATCGATACATTACTTCAGTGACTGGCCTTCAAACAATCGCAGGACCATGTTGGAGAATGTTTGTTCTCACACACAGCTCGAACACTCCAGACGAACTAGAAATATTCCTGAAGTCAAAGCAATGTGGCGGAAGGTCCGGTGCCGTCTGTGATAAGTCAAGCGTAAGCAACCAGGAACGGTGACGCTCATTCACGACACAACCCGCAGATGGTGACGATTACTTTCCTTTTATACAAAGCTTTCCATCAAACGAGTATAAGTGCAGATCGATTTGGCTTTATAAATACGGCCCCTCCAGGTCGAATTTGGTAAATAAACTGTAGTGACATATAATGAGATAGAGCGTGTCCCAGGAGGAAATGTTAACATTCAGTACTATAACAAGAATTATCATTGGATTCAAAAATGTCTATTAAACATGCATTCTAAAATGCATACCTTAAATGACATGTGCACCTCTTCATCTTCGATGCTGCGAAACAAAAGTCTTGGTCTAAATAAGCACTGATTGATGTTAAGTTATGTATTTTACAGCCCAAATTTATTACACTTTTTTGCTTGAAGTGATCGTTCGTGTCATATCCCTGAATACACACATTTCCTCCTGGGACAATCAGCATACGAAGTTCTAACCCGTAGAGTTATAATTAAGTAGTAGGAAATTGTGAACCATTTATCTGAATTTACGAAACGTTTTGGCATCACCAATTCTTTCTACCAAAAAGCCAGTATTTCTGGGGAAGAAATTTCTGCAATACACTTGCTTGTACCGTGGTACTCTGCAAAGAAGGAAAAACAAACTGGCAGACGGAAGTTTTAAGGTAAGATATGAAACGGGCCTACATATCTCAGTTGATAACAGCCTATCACTTAAAAAAACGTTAAAATAAAATATCTGAATGAGACGCTACATATTTCTATTTATCTCCACTAACGTGATGTCTACCACTTCTTAATAAATTTCCCTATAGTGTTTTACAGCGAAGTGACAAACGTCATGGTAGAGCGATATGCACATATACAGATGGCGGCAGTATCGTGCACACAAAGTACAGAACGACAGTGCATCGGGAGGGTTGCCTTTGTACTCACGTGATGCATCTGAAAAGGTGCCCGTCGAGATTATGGCCGCACAACAAGAATCATTAGACCCTGAATGCGGAATGGTATTTGGAACTTTACATTTCGTAAATCTTTAATAAACTCAATATTCCGACATACGCAGTGTGAAAAGTGTGACGAGAATACCAAACTTCAGGCATTACCTCTCACCACGGACAACAAAGTCGCCTACAGCCTTCACTTAACAACCGTGAGCAGCGGTATTTCCGCAGCGTTTCCACTGCCAACAGACAAGCAACACTGCGTTAAATAACTGTAGAAATCAAGTGGATCGCAAAATGAATGTATCCGTTAGGACAATGCGGCGATAATTGACGTTAATGGGCTATGGCAGCAGACGACCGACGTGAGTGCCTTTGTTAACAGCGCGACGTCACCTGCAGCGCCTTTCTTGGCTTGTGACCATCTCAGTTGGACCGTAGACGACTGGAAAACGGTGACATAACGCATCAGTGCCGGTTTCAGCTGGTCAGAGTTTATGGTGGGGTCCGAGTGTAGTGTACATCTCACAAAGATATGGAACCACGTTTTGAACAAATCACTCTGCAAAAGGGTGGTGGCTGCATTACGATGTGAGGATGGATTAGACCGAATCCTCTGTCCAACTGAACCGATCACTGAATGATTTGGTCACAAACTAACGGACTTTTTTAGTGTCCTTTGGGTAATTTTTGCTTTGGTTCTCGACGTTCGAAGTATCGATATAAAATGTTGCAGGTATTTTTGTTGGTAGATCTTGGATTTAGTGTTTACTCCACAACAGTCTCATAGCGTCTGACATAGGCGCTTTACTATAAATCCCAAACCTATTGTCCTTACTTTCGTATATGGTCGTTTCAGGTGCCATCATATACGATCTACATCTCTTATAATTTCAGGGTATCTGTGTTTCCACTTCTTTGAGACCACGGAGCTTGCAGGACCAGTGGATACGACACAGGACACTGGGAAGAACGAATCTCGATTTTCCAATTACTCATTTAGTTTAGCTAGCCCTTGGGCCGCCTGAGAGAGGCATGTCATCTTGTCTCTCTATATATCCTCCATGTGCGAAAAACATCGCTTCGGTTCACTCCGAGACGCCTAGAGTCTTCCCTTATTGAGAGACGTTCCTGGCACAAAGTAATAATGCGTACGCGTTCTAACCGCGGTTTTGGCCGTCTAGGCATGGTTGAACTACGGACAACAATACCCGTGTACCTCCTTCCTGTTGGAATTACTGGAACTGATCGGCTGTCGGACCAGCTCCGTGAAACAGACGCTGCTCAAGCATTGTTTTTTTACATCTTTTGGTGGGTTTAGTGACATCTCTGAACAAAAGAGACTGCGTCTGTGATACAACGTCCACATTTAACGTCTATCTTCAGAAGTTCTGGGAACTGGGTTGATACAAAGCTTTTTTTGAAGTGTGTATAATTTATAAAGATTTATTACATGTTGCTCACACGCGACTTCTAATCAAATAGAGTGCCTTGTATGGTGCACCGTCTCAGTTGTTCTACTGGATTCGAGATTTCCAGTCAGAAATGTCACAGTTCATAATAAACTAGCGAAAATCATCTGCTGGAACCGGTATGATAGCTGAGGTCCCCGGTGAGAATGTTATCGATTCTCTCGCGTTCTTGACCTATAGATTCAGTACAGGATAACTTGCAACGTGATTAAGACAATATATATGCATGGTTTAAGGGTTCGCAGTTGACCATGAGCAACAAAACGTATGACGTCCTCCGCATGAGAATTAAAATTTATATTAAATTTCGGTTAACTCTAAATTTAAGGATCGTCGATTCGTGTAAATGACTCGGAATTACACCTACCAGAAATTAAATTTGAAATCACTCTGCTTAAATTGCTGAGGGGAAGGTAAAACGCAGACTGTGTCTTATTAGTAGAACTCTTGGAAGATTATGGCGCAATAGCGAGTGAGTACCACGAACAAGACAGGTGAGTTCGGATAAAAAGTTGTTTTTTTCTGCCACCAGATCTTTCGTGGAATTTCAGTCCCTAATTTTCTCCATCGAATGTGAAAATATTTTGCTGACCCTCACCTATATACGCAAGAATTGCTACCGTAATACAAAAAGAGGAATTAGAGCTCTCGTGAAAATACACTCCTGGAAATTGAAATAAGAACACTGTGAATTCATTGTCCCAGGAAGGGGAAACTTTATTGACACATTCCTGGCGTCAGATACGTCACATGATCACACTGACAGAACCACAGGCACATAGACACAGGCAACAGAGCATGCACAATGTCGACACTAGTACAGTGTATATCCACCTTTCGAAGCAATGCAGGCTGCTATTCTCCCATGGAGACGATCGTAGAGATGCTGGATGTAGTCCTGTGGAACGGCTTGCCATGCCATTTCCACCTGGCGCCTCAGTTGGACCAGCGTTCGTGCTGGACGTGCAGACCGCGTGAGACGACGCTTCATCCAGTCCCAAACATGCTCAATGGGGGACAGATCCGGAGATCTTGCTGGCCAGGGTAGTTGACTTACACCTTCTGGAGCACGTTGGGTGGCACGGGATACATGCGGACGTGCATTGTCCTGTTGGAACAGCAAGTTCCCTTGCCGGTCTAGGAATGGTAGAACGATGGGTTCGATGACGGTTTAGATGTATCGTGCACTATTCAGTGTCCCCTCGACGATCACCAGAGGTGTACGGCCAGTGTAGGAGATCGCTCCCCACACCATGATGCCGGGTGTTGGCCCTGTGTGCCTCGGTCGTATGCAGTCCTGATTGTGGCGCTCACCTGCATGGCGCCAAACACGCATACGACCATCATTGGCACCAAGGCAGAAGCGACTCTCATCGCTGAAGACCACACGTCTCCATTCGTCCCTCCCCTGCACGCCTGTCGCGACACCACTGGAGGCGGGCTGCACGATGTTGGGGCGTGAGCGGAAGACGGCCTAACGGTGTGCGGGACCGTAGCCCAGCTTCATGGAGACGGTTGCGAATGGTCGTTGCCGATACCCCAGGAGCAACAGTGTCCCTAATTTTCTGCGAAGTGGCGGTGCTGTCCCCTATGGCACTGCGTAGGATCCTACGGTCTTGGCGTGCATCCGTGCGTCGCTGCGGTCCGGTCCCAGGTCGACGGGCACGTGCACCTTCCGCCGACCACTGGCAACAACATCGATGTACTGTGGAGACCACACGCCCCACGTGTTGAGCAATTCGTCGGTACGTCCACCCGGCCTCCCGCATGCCCACTATACGCCCTCGCTCAAAGTCCGTCAACTGCACATACGTTTCACGTCCACGCTGTCGCGGCATGCTACCAGTGTTAAAGACTGCGATGGAGCTCCGTATGCCACGGCAAACTGGCTGACACTGACGGCGGCGGTGCACAAATGCTGCGCAGCTAGCGCCATTCGACGGCCAACACCGCGGTTCCTGGTGTGTCCGCTGTGCCGTGCATGTGATCATTGCTTGTACAGCCTCTCGCAGTGTCCGGAGCAAGTATGGTGGGTCTGACACACCGGTGTCAATGTGTTCTTTTTTCCATTTCCAGGAGTGTATGTGGATGCTCATTCTTCGCACGTGTTTCTCGAGATAAAAACAGACTTGCAGTGGATCCATGAACCCTCTGCCCAACACTTTAGTACGAATTGCAAAGTAATCATGTAGATGCAGATTCCCGTAATTATATCGCTAAGAACAAATTTTCAGTTGCTCTACAATGAATTCGTCGATGAAATTCAAAGTAGAATGTAAACTAATATTGACTCCACTTACACAACAGCTTGTAAAGGACACTTTTCAACCGAACGCCATCTGTTGTTAGGTAACATAACCTTCGTGGTCCAACGAGCGGATCGGCTACTTATACAATAACATGGGTACTGACGTTCCAGATGTGTATAACATTCTACTTTCTTTTGGGGAAACTGCGATGTGGATAACGATTGCAGCAGGCTGCAGTAGAAATATGTGTGATGAAACACTGTCACATTGGAAGGTCCGACGCCGCATGCCATTAGACTACCAGAATCAATCACCAACGGTGACAAACGGGATAACATCAATGACATTGCGTGCTGTAACAACGCCCGCATGCGGTGACGACCTGTGGTCGAGTAGGGCAGGATGATTTCATCTACTGACTACACGCACTTTCTCTCCTAGTGATGGTGGCTCAACTTGTCTCATTACAAGAGGTTCACAATTCGAGAATTCCAGATATTTATGGATATGACTTGGACAAGTCTGTGTGAGATAAGGCCGGGTGTTTGGTGGCGATTACGCCAATATTATGACCATACTCACATCCAAGCGGGGCATGGCCCTTACCATATTCGAAGGGTGTATCATCAAGGTGTATGCCTAATGTTAATGTGAAACCGACTTCAATATTTTGTTTTTAGTCCGAAGTCCGTTGCTCTCTTCCTTGGCCGTTTAGGCCACTCTAAATTTGGAGGCTACTTTAATTGTGTATCGCATCTGAGAGACCAATATTCCAAATTCTCACCGCCACCAACCTTATATACAATAACGGAAAAACTTCGCCCTGTTGACGCATGGAAGAAGGTCTTTGGCGACGCCCCCAGCCACACACATCTCACAATTCATTCTATAAGCAGGACAAGATCGTGTCTGCGTGTCCGAAAGCATTCGGTCTCAATTGCTGTTAATGGTAAAATGGCCACACACCTTTTCCGATCACTGTACGCTCATCAGACCCGTCCTACTTCCACTGATGTCAGTCTGGCGCAGCCATGTTAAAAGAAAACTTCACTCGCCCATCGTCTGTGACACAATTTGACACCACTGTGAACTCCTCCTTTCTAGATATTCCTGACGTGGTGGCTTAACCGTATCAAACCAATGATACCGAGATAGTTGTTCCAGTGCAGGAAAGAATTGGCTGCACGGAACCAAGGAACCATGAACTATTACTACATCCTGCTATGGGTAATCGACGAACAATCCTTGCCACCCAAACTGCACAGATAACGACAATGCATTAAGGCCGAGCTCCTTTCATTGACAAACAATAAGTAATATGGTATAGTGGTGAGATCAGGCAGGTGAGATATTGCGCCCCTAAGGAAGACCATCTATGCTCCACACAACGTCTGATCACCGTCGACGTGGTCAGCAGCTTGACTCCACCCTCCTCGAGAAACACTGCAGACATGTCTACAATACACATGCGATAACTGTTGCCAACTTTAGTAAAATCCTATCTAACTTTACTTTTGTGGTTTTAACTTTAATTTTTCCTACTTCTTTTACATTAGGCAAAAATAACTTAAAAACACTTGAATGCAAGAATTGTTCATTTAAATCACGATACGCGGTTGTAACAGCACGTAGGTGAGGACCCTGCATAGGTTCGTGATGATGATAGAAAGTATGGTTCTGGACACAAATTTGTTTTTGTGATTCTTATTCAAACCACACACTAACTAACTGGTCCATGCCTATATACATTACGGAATGTATCAAGATAGTGAAGTAGTGGCGAATATTGGTATCAAGCTACATGGCACCTAACTGTACTCAATAGTTCTAGATGTTCGAGTGCTCTATAAAATCTCTTCTTGGAGTCGGATTTTCATCATATTAGAGACATTCATTTTTGCCGAGAATACCAAATAATAGTCAGATTCACATCTGAGTCAAATCCATTGTAAGGCAGCGTCCAATTGCCTGTCTTAGGACCGTCGAAGTGTACCGTGATACGGCTAGGCACATTCTGCCTACCGTTCACAATAAGGAGCCGCTCAGTTCGACCGCCAAAACCACCTTTTACATCGCGCCATGCCACTTCCGTTGCGAAGGGACTTTCCTACTTCTTTTATACATTACAGATATATGTGTCCTAAGCATCAAACAGATTGCAATGAACATTTCCTTTTTAAGGACATACCATTATTATGATAATTTATCTTTTAACAAATCGTTTTGCTTCTTTCATATATAGCCTACATTACAAAGCTCTAATTATCCTGTCACAAATCAAAGACATTAAATAACAAAGAATACTCTCTCCATAATAGCAGGTACACAGTTACATAACTAAGCCTACTTCTAACTGGTATACGTGTTACACCAGGACATTAGGTTTATGCTTAATTAGTATGACAGGATGTTGGTGCGGGTCTTCCACATCACTTACACGCAGCCTCTACGAAGTTCTTGTACCAGCCTCCCCTGCCTCGTCAGTCAGTGCAGTTCACATACCTCCAAGATTGTCCCACACGTCAAAACGCCTTCTCGAACTCAGCTGTGCCCTTGAAATCACACATGCACCGCAAGCGAAAGATTTTCACAATACATTGGAGATCATCTACCCAAGTATCCGCTGAATTCATGTGCCCTTCCCTACAAGTGATGCACAAGTCCTATAGTACCCCATCACAAATAGTAAATTTTCAACAACCAGTGATATTACCATGTTTGAGTGTCAAAATCACCATTATGTACGCGCCACCGTGGTAAAGATACTGATGAGCATTGTCTTACGTGATCGACAATGCACAATGTCTCGCAACTAGTGCAATCGGTACTGACATGTTTCTTCTGTTCCCTGCTAATGACAGTAACCTCACAACTCTTTCTCTTTCCAGAGCACACACATTTTCCAGTCATCAAGGATAAGGCTATCACATAGTTCAAGATTCTGAATATTACCTTCACCTTCAGTGATGAGGTGCAATCCAAGGTCGATTTTTGGCACTGTGTTTTTGATGCTCATTCCACACTCCAACGGCTGCCTTAATTTGCCAGCTACTTACACGACTTAATTTACAACCCCCCAACCCCCTCACTTTACATGTACCTTTCAATTAATGAGCTTGACACATCATGACAAACGTTTTTGGAATGGTACGATGTATGAGCATACTCTCAACCAATGAGCAGGAGACGTGCTCGAAGAAATGTGCACTACGCCTTCCACCTTACCTTTCTTTGCTTTCTCCGTTATTCTTCCTCTTCTGTTTTTGTTGCTTGTAATGAACCCAGAATTTGTCTGTCTTGAGACATTACAGAAGCCTACCCCTACTGGGCACAGCTGGAGCAGAAAATTAAAAAAAAATATGTAAAAAACAAGAAAGTAATGGATCCCATTTTAGACCGGTTCTGTACATTCCGTAGCTTGACACAGAGATTATCATAGGTGATGGGGATGTCATCGTCAGGCCTCAGGATGTAAATCCTGCAGAATTTGCCCCTACCCGTTGACAATTTTCGTGCACTTCCTTAGTAAAAAAGAAGAAAAAAACAGAAAAGGGTAGCAGAAAAATGGGAAGTGTGGCCCAATGCTAACGTGTATGCCACGAGTACCTCTGAGAAACTAAAGTAGCAGATTCAGTGCTGAACAGCACAAGTGAAAAATATTAATGTAAAGGTCAAAAAAGTAAAACAGAAAAGAGAATAAAAAGAGAAAAATAGAATTAGGGAAAGAAGGCGATTAACGCAGACGTTGTAGAGACTCAGGGCATACGGGTTCTTCAACTCTCGCCATCCCATTAACGCAATAACCTGCACAAAAAAAAAAGAATGGCTCTGAGCACTATGGGACTTAACATCTGAGGTCATCAGTCCCCTACAACATAGAACTACTTAAACGTAACTAACCTAAGGAATCAGACACATCAATGCCCGAGGCAGGGTTCGAATCTGCGACCGTAGTTGTCGCTCGGTTCCAGACTGAAGCGCCTAGAACCGCTCGGCCGCATCGGCCGGACAATGACTTGCGCAGCTGTAAGTCATTATTTCCTTGCTATCTACTTTCCGTGCCGTTTACTTTCCTTTCATCCCAGTTATTCCTCTCTTCACACTGCGACGCTACCACTTTAGTCAGTCACGTCACATGCCCAGTGGTCTAATATTGTATTCAAATTTTTTATGGAATATAGGTCCCATCTCCGCAGCCAATATGCTAGTATATTTCAAGTGTTGATATTAATGTTATTTCTATTTTTGCGAAGTTGTGCATGTTGATTAATACCTTCCAAAGAACGCAGAGATACAGGAAACAATGACAGCCAGATTCCTTATGTGTTGGAGAGAAGAATTCTGGATTGTAATCTTTCTTATGATCAGTGTGTGAACAATTACTGTTTGCATAAAAATAGTGACAACCGTCAGAAGCTCATAAAAATTTAAAAATTTGAAGAAGGACGCCTTCATCTGCACAGAGGCGCCTTGATATGAAAAACGTTCACCATGGCGTCGTTTGGCGTCAAGAAAGGATGGAAAAATCTTTGAGGATCTAAAGCACTGTCTCTTTTCAAGTCCTAGTATGCAGAACTGGGCCATTTCCCTTCTCAGCACTTAGCAAATAATTTACTTTTTGAGGTCGGTAACAAACTGAGGAGCAGTCACTCCGAAAATTAACATTCCTGATTTGACGGACACTCAGACACACTAGCGCACTTCACCAGGGCTTATTGATAACCTGATATTAATCCTATAGAAAACGTATGAACCTTTTTGGAACCGTGGGTGAAACGGGGCAGTTCACATCCACAAAATTTGGTAGCTCTTTGGGACCAGATCATGTGCGAATGGCTGCAACTAAACATGACGCACCTCAAGAAAATTATAGACTCCCTTAGTCGCCAGACAGAGTCCTTTAATAAGGCTGCAGGCAATGTTAGACAGTATTCGCTTCATGTCTCCTGGGGGTGAGTAATTTGTTGTAGGGTATGCTTGCCTAATATCATGTTAAAGTCCAAAAACACTTCGCATCTAGTTTAAAGTTTATAAACTTCAATCAGAGGCCACTTAAATCTGGTACGAAGACTATGCTGCTGCTGAGGAAATTCCTGCTTGATGTTGCTGGTTCTATTGCGTGGAAATGACACACACTCAGGTTACCACATCATATGCCCAGAATCGAGCAAAAACTGACACTTCCTAATTACCTATTTATGAACACTTCCATATGGTTGGGCGAAATCTCATACACTGCATGCATCAGTAGCAGCATCTTTGTAGTCATCGATGTGCCGACTGGCGGACATAAACTGAGAAATGAAATAAAATATTCCAGCTGAACTGACAGGCACATGTTCCTGTGATCGTTTTTATGAATACATTTGGGGCCAGTGTATACGACGGAGCTATGTCCTGTAGGCTTCAGTCAGAAATATTCCATAGGTTTATAAGCAGTGAGTACCTAAGAAAGAAATGATGGCCAATAACACTACAGTTTGGTCGTCTATTTGGAGAAAGTAAATGTAAAGGCTCCCAGGAGATGTTGAAGGTGCTACAGCATGGCCTCACACACACAGAGCGGGCTGGAATGTCTGGAAGGATCAATTAGGGGAATTTGGCGACAGGTAGTGTGAACAGTCAATCCGATGCAGGCTGTGCTGGTAAGCTCCGAACGTGTCAGGTAGGACCTGAGAGGTGTGGAGGCCAGCACTGCTGGGTCGACTAGGAATGCTCGAAGTAGTACCAGGATCTCTTCAGAGAGAAGTATGATGCGTTGATATAGGAATATTACATCTACGCATCGGCACTGCTGTCAGGTAGTTCTCAGGATAGTGTACCCTTCGGGGGAAGAGACCCGTTCTAGGGTTTGTCATTTGGCATGTGCTTCCAGGGAAGCAGTGACACTTTTCTCACGATTTAGCAGAACCCCATAGTCACCTATGTGGTGGAACACATCTCATTTAAAAAATGTTAATCTTTTCTGCCTGAGCTGATTACACGAATACATCAGCAATGGAGACGAAACGCAAATCTGTTCCCAATAAACGTTTGGAAATTCTATGCAGTATTATCAATCCTCTATGATCAGTGAAAGAACTAAGAAGTCCATATTATTTCCATTTTCATCATAAGCTAGTGGACCACCGGTATACTGTCGTAAAGATTGAAGAGACTTTCATGTAGAAGGGGATAAAGACAACGCCCTCCAGACCGATGCAGTCGCCCTTGCTCCCGTCGAATCCATGCTGTTCAGGTTATTTTGGCCATGTGGCCAATACACCTACAAGTTCCGTGGTAAAGTCAAATAATGACTCATGCCATGATTGATTGAGAGATCCCTAAGTGCATGTTAAGCCAACTAGTTGTAAAAAGTGTTTTTGTCCTTCCCACCTGTAGGCACCTTCCCTTCACGATGTCTGAGCGTTGTGTGTTGTTTAAGTGTAATTGATCAGTGTAGATGAGTGTAATGGGTGTGTGGGTAGTATGGTGTCATTAAAGTGTTGGATGATGATGAGAGAAACGAGAGGGTGGAACCTGGTGCCGACGCAAGGCCTACCCCTCACGAATAGCACAAAGGAGGCCGCCGAGCTTGATGTCCGCATCCTACAGACGGATCACCATCGACGTTGTCTCATTCCCTCATTTCACAGCACGTTTCCGAGGGGTTTGGAATTTAATCCAGAATACTGGCGCGAAGACAGATGTGCAGTACACCACCATCACTTATGACTGGAATGAGGTGCAGGGTACTGGTTGAAGAAACCAATGAAGGAAATCATGTCACCAATAGGCATTTCGGAAGTACGAGAGGGATCAACCAAATGAGTTTTCTACGAACACTGCATTCCATCGCATTTCATCCTCAGCACATTTCGCTGCGTCTACAGCTTCATGCCAATGACTTCCAAAATTGGTTACCGTTGTCCGAATATTGCCCACGAACAGTACAAATCAGGCAACATATATATACTAAAGAAACTGGTATAGGCATGCGTATTCAAATACAGAGATCTGTGAACAGGGAGAGTACGGCGCCCGTCTAAGACAAGTGTCTGGTGCAGTAGTTACTGCTGCTACGGTGGCAGGTTATCAATATTTAAATAAGTTTGAACATTGTGTTACAGTCGGCACACGAACAATGGGACACAGCATCTCCGAGGTAGCGATGAAGCGGAGATTTTCCTGTACGACCATTTCACGAGTGTACCGTGAATATCAGGAATCTGCTAAAACATCAAATCTCCGACATCGCTGTGACCGGAAAGACTTCCTACACGAATGGTACCAACGACGACTGACTAGAATCGTTCAACTTCATACAAGAACAACCGATCCGCAAATTGCTGCAGATTTCAGTGCTGGGCCATCAGCAAGTGTCAGCGTACGTACCATCCAACGAAACACCATCGATATGGGCTTTCGGATATATATTAATGTTAGTACATAATCAGATACGTAGTCCAGGCAGTACCGTGCTGTACATGATCGGAAGACCATACAGATATGAGATTACTAAATCACTGTGTGTTGTACCATGTGGCCGATGTGACTGCCACCGTTACATTACGACTCCTGCAGGGCACGTTCATACAATAGTGGTATTTCCAAGGGGAAAAGAGAGTCTTTCTCAGCTACATAGGAATGTGATCACTACACCAAATTATCAGCTTCTTCTCGTGGGCATGGCTGAATGAAAAGCTTCTTTCTCAGAGTTTGCTCCGGAGTCATGAAACAAGGGTGAAAATGTGGATGGTGCGACCCCGTCTGATGCGGCCCGGCCAACAGGTGCGCAAGCAGTTATTTCAGCGTGCATTCTCCTAAAATTAAGAACGCGTCACATTGCAATGGGCACTTCAATGAGGTCGCTGGCGTGCTGAATTACAAACTGTACTGCTTTCCGAGTTCCTCTGCCACATGTACTACAGCGAAGGCCGCGTTTTTGTTTAACGTTACCGTAGCAGACGCCATCTTACAGTCTCCAAAAGCGAGCGAGTTGGCGCAGTAGTTAGCACACTGAACTCACCTGCAGGAGAACGACGGTTCAAACCAGCGTCCAACTATCCTGATTTAGGTTTTCTGTGATTTCTTTAAATCACTCCAGCCAAATGCCGCGAAGGTTCCTTCGAAAGGGCACGGCCGACTTCCTTCCTCATCTTTCGCTAATCCGATGGGAGCGGTGACATCGCTGTTTGGTTCCCGTCCCCCTCATCAACCAACCAACCAACAGGAAATCAAACCCCAAGAACGGACTATTTAGGTGCAACTGAATACATCGAGCAATCAGGACTCCTAAGGCTTTATTCAATGCCACAACCTGTAGTGGATGTTGTTATAGAACTCTGGAGCTTAATACTGAACTGAATACTCAAGGGACAAACATAATGTTTAATTCTGTAGCCCTTCCCAATTGTGTGTTGTCATAGACATAATCCGTTATATTACCTTCATTACCGTCTGTTGTAGAGTTCATAGTGCAACCGTCAAAAAAGTTTCTGTACGCAGAATGCTGATTTCTAAAGAGAATGTGGGCAAGGAAAATATTTCCAGCAGTATTTGGAAACAGGTATTGCCTACGCTAATGCAATGCGCGGGGAAGGAATAGACTGTGCCACAGGTAAGGCTCTGACACTAATTTAAAATTGAAGCAGTTCTATGTTAGTCCAGTATGCATCTAATTATAACGGTAGTTACCTAGGTATGAACATCAATACTTGCTAGTGTGACAGAATCAAAATTCCTAGTTCTTTGTCGGTGGGTAACACAAAGGTCGTCAGTGACAATACCGTTTACTGTTGCTGCAGTTTTCTGCGAAAAGAATATTCGTTGTGAGTACTAATAATTATGACAGTTTATGCTTCTGGAGAAATAAATTGTTATGTGTATAAAGTGGAACACTGTTGTTTCTCCTCAAATATCATATTGTTCCACCTTATAGAGAGGTTCAAAATATCAATTGTTATTTTTAACTCATGTAAAATGAAAACTTTATTCTGGTTCTAAATTTGTCTAGTAAGTGCTTCTTACATGACGTAATAAACTGATTATCTTGCTATTAAACCTCTCTTAAAGACGGGTTCTGAGCCTGACAGGTATTTGCATTCAGTGAGATGTATACCCACTCTTTCGAATATTAACTTCTTAAAACTCATCTAAAATACTAGTAATACAAGAACTGTCTGTGTATACACTACTGGTTGATCATTTTTTATCTGGCGATTATAGGAATAAATACAAATAATAGAAATTCCTGGGTGGAGCAATACGTAAAATAAGGGAAAGGCAGCGACTCATCTATAGCGGTTCGATAGATGGAGCACAGTAACACAAAACAGCATTCTAATAATTCAACAGAATTCTAACAATAGTAAATACATTACACACAAAACCACAAAGACACACAGACGCACACTCTCATTGTCACAGCAAGGGATGAGTATCTTATCATGTGCGAAAACTGACGACATTTGCAAAACACATTAGATAAGATAGATAGTGTAGCTGTATGAAAGCACATGAATATTTGTCCCATCCACCACCAGTTCTTAGACACACAACCAACTGTCCTTTTCAGGCGTCCAAGTCTAAAGCGCAGCACAGACGTCATAGTCTACTGTGGATTCATTTTAGGGCCGCTGAAGAAAGCTTATGCTGTAAATACAGCGCTGTCAGTGCATAGAGAGTATCAAAAAAGCTTATCTGGCCACGGTTCAACAAAGACAAACATATAATTTTGGAGATACATATGTTTTATGGATGTGTTTATGTCCAGTAGGGATTGGCGCTAGAGAGCTACAGTTTAACAGTGTTGTGTATACCGCGTGGCCATTAAGAACTATCTTTCAATTTGATCAAGTTGTTCTTAAATTAATGATTTCACTAAATACTTTAAAAGCTGTTTAATTTACCCACCTTTCATTTAAGCCCTTCGTTTAGATATTATAGCATAAAAATTCGTAGCGATGATGGGTTTGGAGCCGTACAAAGTTATTACTCCAGCTGAAATTAAGTCTTTATGAGTCCTTAGTGAGTTCACAGCAAACCATTCAGCGTCTTTAATAAATTCCTGTTCTTTTTCCTTACAGACCCGGGTGTTATTTTACACCGGCTGTCACTTAGGAAAAGTTCCTAGAATGGTAAAACATTATTAGTCCATAACAGAGATCCAAACGGAAAAGCGAGTGAGCTGATTGGTCGAACAGGCCATATTTTGTTCGGGTTTAAAGCAGCTGCTAGCAAGTTGAGGACGGATGTTCCGTTCGCTGTCCTTTCCGACAGACGAAATCTGCGCCGGCCAGAGATGTGTCGTGGTGGTACTGCGCTAATCTGCGGTCTGTCTCGGAAACCGTGTTGTGTGAACCTAGATTTTTCATCATATTAAATGGTGCACTTGGTAACAATGTACTCGCTGTTCTGCTTATTCTAAATTTTCTTGAGTTCAGTCTGACAATGATAAATCATATCAGAACAAAATGCGTAATAGTGGCCTTGTTCCGAAAGCCTCCAATTGTCTTGGTGTAATGCTTCTCTTAGGCTGTCTAGTGACTTCCATCGTATCTTTTGCATTGTTGTTTGTTGGTAAATTCTCGAAATTATCTCTTATTGCACGACAGTAATCCAAATGCTTTACTTATTAATACCACCTGTATTTCTTCTCGCGATATTTTAATAGGAAACCGGTATCGAATAAAGTGACGCAGTTTTATAGAAAATTATCACGTTGGTTATTCTGTTGCCTAGGCTGTAGCTTCCTAGTCGTCTTAGCTGGCACACTCATATTTTCATAACTTTTGTTTATCACCGTGGGATATTGCAAAGCTTTTTATTTCTTGCAGTGGTAATATGTATGCATCAAGATTTATCAGACCGGTATCCATTTTCGTCACAATATGGCCACAATTAAAGAATAACTATTGAGTCAGTATTAATAACTACGCTAGTGTTTTCCTATTTTGTGGTTATGAACTTCACTGTCTGTGGTAGACTTAATGAGTTAAACCTGTTAATTAAGAGCCTTTTCTATGGAGAATCATTTGGTCTCTAGTCTGAAGTCTCTAAACAAAACAAATCCCTTGTATTTCTTACCGACTGACGGAATTTGGAGACGAAAACCCTACAGTAATATCATGAGGATTTGTAAAAAGCCATAATTAAAACGATATCATATTACATTAGAAATAAATAATCACATCTCCTACACACAGATAACATTCTTCCATCTACCAAGTTCATAGACACAGTGTAAGATCATATGACTCTTTGCAGCTAAAAACTAAAAGTAAAATAACTAACGAACAACCACGTCAGCTCTTTTTACGACGTGCAAACGTCACCAGCTTCCAAAACGAAATTTAGGTCGTAAGAAATAAGGTGAAGCGTATCACGAAGACAGATTTCAAAATATTACAATGGTAACAACAGAAGTGAGAAAAGATGAAACATGAAAATACAGCAAACTGATGTTGGGAGTGATGCAGAGCAAACAATTTCAACGCGGTGAAATATCAGTCAATCACAGTTGTCTGTCTTTTTGTCAATATAGCCTGCTCTGTTCTCATACATAATTCTATGATGTTCACGATACTTGCAATGTAACACAGATTTCGGAAGGAGCTCCATGACACAGTAATCATAATTAGCTAAAAATCTAATATTTAATCTATTAACAGCTTGAAACAAAATGTTCCTGTTGGTCTCATGTCTCTTCGCCTTATAATTGGTATAATAAAAGAAGTCCACAAGTCAAAGAAATCAGTAAATTGATAACAAATGCTATAAGAAACTCTAGAATCTAATTTAATTTGCATAAATTTGTTACAAAGCAACTTGAAGGGATTACATTACTTATTCCAATACAATGTCATTACAGTACAAAAGTAATTTACGATAATTGAGTATAGTTAACAACACATCCAAAGTGGTAATATTGTCAAGACAGGGTTCTTTACTCCTCTTGTGAAACCACTAATTATAGTATAGCCGCATGTGTTAGTTTGCGACTATCTTCATATTCAGTTAAGCCTTGTATTAACAAAACACGTCAAATTTACGTTTACCCTCTTTTCTAAAGTAAATGCACATGCACATTGTCTAATTAAGAGAAAAAGGAAGGTTTTAACGTTTACAAGACAGTTCTCTGTCCCTCTGTTACGAAACCACTGCTAATTTTTCATGTGGAAGTATTATTTGGTAACAAACTTCTTAGTCCACTACAGCTTATAGTGAAGAAAAACATAAGACTATAGATATACGTTTAACGTGCTTGATGATATAGTAGCACAAACATGGCGTACAAGTAACAATAAAACGAAATGACATCACTAATGAGAGTTCACTTGACTGTCCTTGTGAAATACTCTTTCTGGAAATATAACTGGACTGAAGCTGCTGCTGTATGGCTGTTGATGCCACACTTGTTGTAGTGTGTGTATGTGTGTGTGTGTGTGTGTGTGTGTGTATGTGTGTGGGTGCCTGCCTATCTGTGTGTCTATGGGTGTCGTATTGTGCATGTGTTTGTGAGTGTGCGCCAGTACGTTTGGTGGGACGGTGGAGGTGGGAGGGAATAGAGACTGACAAAATTAGATAAGAGGTACATAAAAGAATGGGAGTTAAGCATCCTCAGTGGCGTTGAAATACTTTTTTGTAATGGGGGACAGCAAATAATGGTGGAATATATTCCATAGGGGTATAGTGATTATAGCTATAACAGTAAAGGTCATCGTGTCTGCTACATCCATAAGGATGATAATTACTATAATCTCAATCATTACTTCTAGCACTGAGCTTGATACGTCTTTGTCGTCTGTTTCGTTGAACCTTGGCGGTATGGTCCCCTGGGTATCTAGTACAGCTTGTTCTGCAGTCACATCAATGTCGTAGTACCGCTGTGGGTCTCCCTCTGTTTCATCTGGTAGTGTAGCATCAGCGATGGGCACCATTTCTCCAGCTAGTTGATCGTATGCAGCAGCATCCCTGAAAATCGGGAAAGTTAAATGCCTATCCTTTCGTGTTAGCCTTCATCATGTTGTTTATAATTAACCTTCTCAAAATATTATTCGACAGTAGTTAAAAATTAGTTAACTGATTCAGGTACGTCGACAGAACACTACTGAGGTAACAATACTATTTTTTTAAAACACGATTGCCTAAATAATCTCAAAAATATTCAGTAATGTTTGTTGACTATTCATTTTTTCCCCTAGTATACTATAGCAACATACTCGAATATTAATGTGATGCAAGAATACAACTCCATAAGAAAATCTTTAAAGTTCAATGTAATATGCTGGTATATTGATATGAAAACTATGTAATATGAGGAAATCTGAAACTGAGTCAAACGTAATTATCGCTATAGGACCTAACCTCTTTGTTCGTCCCTCTACCTATCGACCTCTGCCTCTCCGTGTCTTTGATCGTCTTCTACTCTTCCCTCCTCTCATTATCCATCTCCTTCTTATTCCCCTCTCACTGTCCATCTGCACAAACGAAGCCTCGATTGAGAAATGAACTTACTTAAAATGAATGGGTAAATCGGTTGGGATCATTAGTATAAGAGCTGCAGGAAAGGCCTCTTCAGCTGCTGGATCTGCGTGGCTAGTGCATTCAAGGACAGTATTTCTCACAGTTTTAATCGGTGAACGGGCAGCTCAGCAAAGTTTGGAATGATTAAGACTCAACAACAGAATTCTCCCCCCATGAACCATGGACTTTGCGTTGGTGGAGAGGCTTGCGTGCATCAACGAAACAGAGAACAGCAGCCTTTTCAATGATTGACTGATCTGGCCCTATAACACTAACCAAAACGGCCTTGCTGTTGTGGTACTGCGAACTGCTGAAATTAGGGGGAAACTACGGCCGTAATTTTTCCCCAGGGCATGCAGATTTACTGTACGATTAAATGATGATGGCGTCCTCTTGGGTAAAAAATTCATGAGGTAAAATAATTCCCCATTCGGATCTCCAGGTAGGGACTAATCAAGAGGACGTCGTTATCAAGAGAAAGAAAACTGGCGTTCTATGGGTCGGAGCGTGGAATGTCAGATGTCTTAATAGGGCAGGTAGATTAGAAAATTTAAAAAAGGAAATTGATAGGTCAAAGTTAGATATAGTAGAAATTAGTGAAGTTCGGTGGCAGGAGGTACAAGACTTTTGGTCAGGTGAATACAGGGTTATAAATACAAAATCAAATAGGGGTAATCCAGGAGTCGGTTTAATAATGAATAGGAAAATAGGAATGCGGGTAAGCTACTACAAACAGTATAGTGAACGCATTATTGTGGCCACGATAGACACGAAGCCCAAACTTGCTACAGTAGTATAAGTTTATATGTCAACTACCTCTGCAGATGATGAAGAAATTGATGAAATGTATGATGAGATAAAATAAATTATTCAGGTAGTGAAGGGAGTCGAAAATTTAACAGTCATGGGTGACTGGAATTCGTCAGTAGGAAAAGGAAGAGAAGGAAACGTAGTAGGTGAATATGGATTGGGGCTAAGAAATGAAAGAGGAAGCCCCCTGGTAGAATTTTGCACAGCGCATAACTTAACCATAGTGACTTGGTTCAAGAATCATGAAAGAAGGTTGTATGCATGGAGGAATCCTGGAGATACTAAAATGTTTCAAATAGATTATATAATGGTAAGAAGGAGATTTAGGAATCAGATTTTTAATTGTAAGACATTTCCAGGGGCAGATGTGGACTCTGACCACAATCTATTGGTTATGAAATGTAGATTAAAACTGCAGAAACTGCAAAAAGGTGGGAATTTAAGGAGATGGGACCTCGATAAATTGAAAGAACCAGAGGTTGTACAGAGTTTCAGGAAGAGCATAAGGGAACAATTGACAGGAATGGGGGAAAAAATACAGTAGAAGAATAATGGGTAGCTTTGAGGAATGAAATAGTCCAGGCAGCAGAGGATCAAGTAGGTAAAAAGACGAGGGCTAGTAGAAATCCTTGGGTAACAGAAGAAATACTGAATTTAACTGATGAAAGGAAAAAATACAAAAATTCAGTAAGTGAACAGGCAAAAAGGAATACAAACGTCACAAAAATGAGATCGACAGGAAGTGCAAAATGGCTAAGTAGGGATGGCTAGGGGACAAATGTAAGGATGTAGAGGCTTATCTCACTAGGGGTAAGATAGATGCTGCCTACAGGAAAACTGAAGAGACCGTGGAAGAAAAGAGAACCATTTGCATGAATATCAAGAGCTCAAATGGAAACTCAGTTCTAAGCAAAGAAGGGAAAGCACAAAGGTGGAAGGAGTATATAGAGGGTCTATATAAGGGCGATGTACTTGAGGACAATATTATGCAAATGGAAGAGGATGTAGATGAAGATGAAATGGGAGACATGATACTGCGTGAAGAGTTTGACAGAGCACTGAAAGACCTGAGTCGAAAAAAGGCCCCAGGGGTAGACAACATTCCATTACAACTAGTGATAGCCTTGGTAGAGCCAGCCTTACAAAACTCTACCATCTGGTGAGAAAGATGAATGAGAAAGGCGAAATACCCTCAGATTTCAAGAATAATATAATAATTCCAATCCCAAAGAAAGCAGATGTTGACAGATCTGAAATTTACCGAACTATTAGTTTAATAAGTCACAGCTGCAAAATATCAACGCGAATTTTTTACAGACGAATGGAAAAACTGGTAGAAACCGACCTCGGGATAGATGAGTTTGGATTCTGTAGAAATGTTGGAACACGTGAGGCAATACTGACCCTACGACTTTTCTTAGAAGAAAGATTAAGGAAAGGCAAACCTACGTTTCTAGCATTTGTAGACGTAGAGAAAGCTTTTGACAATGTTGGCTGGAATACTCTCTTTTTAGAAGAACTAAAAATTTTGAGGTTCGCCGATGACATTGTAATTCTGTCAGAGACAGCAATGGACTTGGAAGAGCAGCTGAACGGAATGGACAGTCTCTTAAATGGAGGACATAAGATGAACATCAACAAAAGTAAAACAAACATAATGAAATGTAGTCGAATTAAGTCGGGTGATGCTGAGGGAATTAGATTAGGAAATAAGACACTTAAAGTAGTAAAGGAGTTTTCCTATTTGGAGAGCAAAATAACTGATGATGGTCGAAGTAGAGAGGATATAAAACGAAGATTGGCAATGGCAAGGAAAGCGTTTGTGAAGAAGAGAAATTTGTTAACATCGAGAATTTTTTTAAGTGTCAGGAAGTCGTTTCTGAAAGTATTTGTATGGAGTGTAACCATGTATGGAAGTGAAAGATGGACGATAAATAGTTTAGACAAGAAGTGAATAGAAGTTTTCGAAATGTTGTGCTACAGAAGAATGCTGAAGATGATATGGGTAGATCACATAACTAATGATGAGGTATTGAACAGAGTTGGGTTGAACAGGAGTTAGTGGCACAACTTGACTAGAAGAAGGGATCGATTGGTAAGACATGTTCTGAGGCATCAAGGGTTTACTAATTTAGTACTGGAGGGCAGCGTGGAGGGTAAAAATCGTAGAGGGAGACCAAGAGATGAATACACTTAGCAGATAAAGATGGATGTAGGCTGCAGTAAGTACTGGGAGATGAAGAAGCTTGCACAGGATAGAGTAGCATGGAGAGCTGCATCAAACCAGTCTCATGACTGAAGACTACAACAACAACAAAAACGAAGATGTTGAAAATTTTTTATCTCTTCACTTCAGACTTATGCACGATGCTTTAATAAGATTTTTGTTAACAAATTTAAACAACGACCTGTACTGATAGAGAAGCAGAGATTTATGTGCAGACTGTAATAAAAAAATATAAAAAACATGTAGCCTTCGTCTTTACGTACCTTTATTGCAGTATCATGTCGACGTTTGAATTTCTGGAGAACTATTCCGAATGTTTGGTAACAAATTTAAACAAGGCCTTACTTTTCTATGGTTTTTATACACCACGTGCATTTAAAAATTGTGGAGTCCATGTCCATCAAACGGTTTATTGGAGCATCATGTAAATCCTTGAAGGAAATTGGTCAGGAAAATCTCTATTTTTTTTGCTGACTATGTTTCCCCTTTACATAAAACATATTTACGCACAATATTTATTTAAAAATATGTAGTCTATGCCGGTCGGAAAGTTTATTACAGCAACGTGAAAAAGTTTGGAGTAAACTGCTCAAGAACTTTTGCCGGATTTCGCTAGCAAGTACTTCCCTTTATATATATCAGTAGCATATCCCTGCCGGTACGTTTATTAGAGTATCGTGTGAAAATTAGGAACAATTACGTCAATAACTTTCTGAGATTTACGTTAACAACATTTTTCATGTGTATAATGTAAATATAGTTATATAAAATAAATATTTTAAAAATTGTTTTGGCATGTCCGTCCTAACGATTATTATAGAATCATGCAAATATTTGAAGCAAATTGGTAACTAACTTTTAAAGATTTCTGGTACCAACGTTAAACTATGACTTGTCTTCATGTAGTGTAGAGGTACAGAATATATTTATAATCACATATCGTATGTATTTAAACAATAAGTAGTTTATGTCTTTCCGAGCAATTATTTGACTTTCAGGTAAAGATCTGTAGTTAACTGATCAACAACTTTCCGAGAATTTTGCTACAAACCTATCCATTTTATATAGTTTATACAATACGCATTAAAAAAATGTGTATCCTATGTTCCCTCTGATATTTATTAGAGTATCGTGAAATTTTTTAAAGGAAATCGGTCAAGAACTTTTCGAGATTTTTGATGACAACATTAAACTACAACTCGTCCTTATATAGTGTTGTAGAAGTGTAGATGATGAATGCAATCAGCAAGAATTATTACACAACGACATTTGCCGTGATAGGCAATTATTTCTCCCAGTACTTCTAGTGATATTAAGCAACTGACACCCAACAATGTATAGAAAAACTATAATATCAGCGTCACATACATTTGAGTGATGTAAAAAACTAACCTTCTGAAGATGACTGAATATAAGCCGTGAAAGATATAGTGAAATGAATAAACTGTAGTAGTGACGTGATTTTTTTGTATGGCCGTTTTTCATGCTTTTAATAATTCGTTGGAACTGGTACCGTGTCATTCATGTTGTTGCTCTCATGTGACATTTCGACCTACTTCCCGAGGCTTTCTTCCGAGAATTGGCTGCTCCAAGCGTGTACCCAGTTCCCAGAAACGTCCCTCCGCAAGAATGCCGAAACGTCAAATCAGAAGATCGAGCAAGAACGTCGCGGTACCACGAGGACTCTTAACGACATGTGTAGCATTAGTTATTCAGTTTGTCCAAGTCACTACATTAAGTGAAGAAACAATGCGAATGTTATCAAAACAAAAAGAATATAAAATATCAAGTGTTTAGAGTATATAAAATATGCCTAAAAATTCTAATCTGGTGAGATGGTTGCATGACGTACAAGCTAAATATTTAAAAAAAATAGAAACATCGTTCTACAGATTATTTTCTCGTATGTTGCCCTCATCGTGCCTTACGTTGCACAATAGGGCTGCATGAGAAGATACTGAGTACAAATCGTCTTGTAACTCTACAGTGTCTACACACTAAACGTAATAACATGCAAGTGAAAACAACTTGAACAGAAAACGAAAAAATGGCAACACTCACTCAATGTGATGATCAGCAGGCTCATATCCGGGAACATCAATAGTGATGTTGTCAGCTCTTGCCATAGATTCTTGAAATATGAACTGAAATGCTGAAACAGAAGGGAATATGTGGGGAAACATTCTACATGTAGTATGCCTAAGTACGTTCGTGACGTTTAAGTTATCCGTAAAATTTTTAGCCAGGCAGTAACTATTTCATCTGTAGTTTTCTACCAAAAATTACGTAATTATGTCATTCAAGTTATTTCTGTTATGAAATGTTCATTGTCAAATTTATAATGAAGCACATAATTCTAAGTGAATAATTAGCGGCTTACAGTGAAGTTGTATCTACCTGAATAGTACACATTCGTAACGTCCTTTCGCTCTGTAAATTCTTAACCCAGCAGTCAGTTCAAGCACTTGCTGCTGTGTCTAGTTTCTGTTATAAAACTACAAGAGCAAAGTCTGAACTATTACTTCTGAAACTATCTTTAAATTTAGTCATAGTATGAACTTTACAATTTCAAGCGATGTGTTGCAAGTCTTATGGAAAGTTCGCATCATTCCATATTATGTGGAATATTTTGGTATGAATATTTTCAACAAACAGAAAACCTAATCAGGGAAAAGAATGACCACAGGGAAGACTGTGTTTGGTGGGTTACATCTGGGGAGATGTGGCTATCAAACTAGTTTATGTTCACCATCCTTACGAACATACGATGGAAGGCCGTGGTTAAAGATGACCTGAATTCTAACAGCAAGACACCTAAATCCGTAGGAAGCGTTAGATCGAAAGAACTGGCATGCATTGACCCAAAAAGAGGACACCGCTGCAACGAGACGGCGCTTCTTCCCTCCTCCATTATATGTATGGTAGACACGACATCGGTCGATAAATTAAGCGTTTACACCTACCATTCTAAAGCAGCCGAGTAATGATATTGGTAAACGCCAATATTTCCTCTGATGAGCACTGGGTAATTTTCTGGGAAAAAGTGAAGGGGTTTTCAGCTGTCGAAACGTAAGTGGTTGTCAAGGAAGTTACCCCATTGCATCCCCGTAAGTTACTTGAACAAGCGATAGCGTAGTACCAGTTAAGAAAATGTAACAGAATGTAAATTCGAGAATGAAACTTTCACTCTACAGCGGAGTGTGTTCTGATGTGAAACTTCCTGGCAGATTAAAACTATGTGCTGAACCGAGACCCGAACTCAGACCTTAGCCTTTCGCGTGCAGGGACTCTACCAAATTTCTGCTGATCCTCTCATACAGTTTTTTATTACAGAGGGCAGCTAACCCTTTAACCGAACATGCTGAACTACCGTGCTGGCGTCAATTGAGCTATCCAGGCACGAATCACGATCCTTCCTCACAACCTTACTTCCGCCCATTATCTCGTCTCCTACCTTCCAAACTTCACAGAAAGTCTCCTGCGAAACTTACGGAAGTAGCATTCCTGGAAGAAAAGATATAGCCGAGACAAGGCTTTGCCACAGCCTGGGAGAATATTCCCAGAATGAAATTTTCACTCACCAGTGGAGTATGCGCTAATATGAAACTTCCTGGCACACAGTTTCAATCTGCCAGGAAGTTTCAGAATGTACATTCTTTGGTCATTTTAAATTATCTAGCTGCAACTTCTCAACTGTTTTTTTGCATTGAAGTTAGAAAACAAAGTAGAAAACTTCCACTGTCCGCTCGGGCATTGTCATAGTGCAACAAAACTCTGATTGGTTATCTGTAACATTTATAGTTTGTGACCTGATCTGGAACAGAATCAAATTTGCTTGCGTGAATCATCCACTGAATTATGAAGAAACGCCAACAGCTCAAAAGTCAAACTCTGAAACATAATTTACTCACTTATATACGTTTTCTACCTACGATTCTGTTAGCGGCGGTAATTTTATAATGATCTAATGTCTAATGGCAACGGCCTTGCCGCAGTGGATACGCCGGTTCCCGTGAGATCACCAAAGTAATGCGCTGTTGGGTGTGGCCGCCACTTGGATGGGTGACCACCCAGGCCGCCATGCACTGTTGCCATTTTTCGAGGTGCACTCAGACTCTTGATGCCAACTGAGGAGCTACTCGACCAAATAGTAGCGGCTTCGGTCGCACAAAACTGTCTTAACGACTGGGAGAGGGTGTGCTAACCACACGCCCCTCCTGTCCGCATCCGCAACTGAGGATGACACGGCGGTGGGATGGTCCCGATGGGAAACATGTGGCCTGAAGATGGAGTTCTTTAATGTATCATAATTTTAGATTCTTTTCGTTCTGTGGTGCGATCACATAATCGTTATTCTTTGGGTAACGGCGTCCTCATAATTTTATCTATGAAGGACAAAATACATGAAAGTCTTTTTTCCTGTGTAATTGGTTCTGTCTGATTGGAGGCGCATCATGTTAAGCAACCGATGTCTTCCACGAAACACAGAAAATTACTTATATCCCAGAGAACTGATGGTCACTATCTGAATACATTAAGGTAGGCTGCTTTGATATTTCATTATTACATTCACAGCAAACTTTTTTGTATTATATAAATAATGATGAATGTGATACTTTTTTAGACGACCTGAAGTTACATCGTTACATAAAGAAACGTATTACTTAGGCAAGAAACTGGTCGATTACTTAACAAATGAAGCAGTAGAATATTTGATAATTATAGTTTTATTCGTATACAAGTAATATTAGTCTGAGACTGAGAATTAGAAATGAGGAGAGAGAAATGTCCGAACATTTGCGAAACCATTGTCGTATATCAACCAAAATCAGCAGTCAAAAAGTGCCTTTGACTAATATCCTTCGAGGGGTAGGAAACCTGACTAGTGCACTTACAAGAAATCTACCGAGAAATGGTTGGGAGCAGTGGTTCATCTATGCTCTGCCAATGTTCATATCCATCTTGAGTTTAGAGCAGCACAAAAATGCAGCTACGACAAAGGAAATGAAGTAATTTTCTGTGAACAGAGTGACAACCGAACAGATATAGGTTGTAGAGTAATTGTAAAAGATGTATCATTTCCCACTGCAGTCGAACACATAATGGTATAATCATCTATACACTGAGGGAAGCGTATACGTATAGTTTCTTAACAAAATTGTAAAGTGAAGCACAGGGTGCAGGAACACATTTTAATTTGATAACGTGCTGTGACAATTTTATCAATAAATGCTGAGATGAAGTAAGAATCAACGAACTAGAATCTTGCCGAAAATTACGATGCCACACCTTTATGAAAGTTCAACAAATAGATCAGTGCATATTTAGTTTGTAACATAAATTGATTTTCGTCACTCATCCTGTATCTTCGTAAGTACTGAATCTGTTACTGTTATTTGAAAATTATCACCATGACAGGGCATCTACACCAAGAACTGAACAGACTACTTAAATATGAGGAAGAAACTGAGTAACCTTAAATTAAGAAACCACCGGAAGTCTTTGAACAAAACGCTTCGGTGATGGGCGAAAATTAACTAGTTTTAGTAAAATGAGACTTACTTAAAACACGTAGGAAAACAGTGAGGCAGTCCATCTGTCCTGCGAGACACAAATTACGGTTATACATGTACTCCCACCCGTGGGTAACGTCTACAGTGTTCCAAGAAGAATAAGGCAAATCGCTGCTGTGGCTCCCGTCTGGAAACTGAAACGCTTCTACACTGGCAGACGAGTCCCACGGTGTGAGTCATGCCTGATGGCTGTTGGAGCCCGGACTGTCGACAGTGACGTCACGTACATCGTTTGGAGCTGTCTTGCGTGTTACCTCGACAACTAAGTGAATTAATTCCACCCAACTGACAACAGAATGAGGCATTTTTCACTGTGTTTATCTTCGTTTAGAAACAAGAAGAAATGAATTTGGTAGTATGTTGTTATTCGTCATAACCATACCAGTGTTTAATTTACATACACGTTAAATAGTCTTTAACAAAAAAATTACAAAATGAACCTGTTTTGGATCAACGTTGACTAAATGTAAATACATAAAACCGCAACCAGTCACTTTTTTAAATAATTATTTATTATTCCATGAACCAGTTTTCGAAGCTTTTGGGGTTCATCTTCAGGTTCATCTGTCGCAAGCTAGCACCCAGTATTATGCTAGAAATGATGATGTAACGTCCAGAAACCAACTGAAGATGAACTTGAAAAGGTTCGAAAACCGATTCATGGTATAATAAATAATTATTCAAAAAAAGTGACTGGTTGCAGTTTTCTGTATTTACATTCAGTTAACACTCACGGGTTCTAAAACATCCGTAATGGATAAGCTTCATAACGATGACTAAGTTCGTGATGGTTCTGTTGCGCAATGACATAAATCAAGTGCCTATTTGATATGAGAAATGTGTTTTATACATCTTTTTATAATAAACATGTTGGCGTTATTTTCATGGAATAACTGTCATACTGTCCCACTATAAAATTTCCTCCTTTTTTATGGAATCGCGAATTCACCCAAAAGTGGTATCGATATGGAATGATCATAATTATTCAAAATTTAGTAACTATACAGCTGAATTCTTACCTAGTTCAATGTTTCTTGGAGTTGACCTACGCGAAAGGCGTTCTAAAATTGTAACCACGGATGAAAGTTTCCGAAACACTGCACGGTGTTGTACTGGCTATTAAGGCGGTGTCAAGTAGCTGTCCTCGTTGGTGTATCAGAGGAAATCTTGCACGCCTTTAGACAAAGAGTTAGCTACGTGTAAGCGATGTGCAAGATGGGTGCGCGATTTCTTAATTACTGTACAAAAGCGAATTTTTCGTCTACGAAAGGCTATTTTCATAACAATCAAGGTAACAGTGTGAGTCTTTTGTAACTGTGTCTGTTACATGATCCACCAATCTACACCAAAAGTGAAATAGCAATCAAAACTGTAGGAGAATCCCATGGCCATGTATCAGAGGCGTGATATTTTCTTGGAAGCGAAAGCTATATTTTTCATTATCTTGGCAACAGCAAAACGGTAATGATGCAAATCTTCGGGAAAACCTGAATGAAAAAATACGCAGGAGAAAGCCTGTATGTCAAAATTTAAGGCCTGTTCCTCCACACAAAACAGCTTCCGTAATAGGAAAACACAGTGCTTTGATGTGCCATATACTGCAAAATTCACTCTGTTGACTCAATTAGGAATTCATCGACTTTTACCTGTTCTTACTGACTGCTTCAATCGCATTAATTTATCTGAACTTGCAACTTGTTGTTGTTGTGATCTTCAGTCCTGAGACTGGTTTGACGCAGCTCTCCATGCTACTCTATCCTGTGCAAGCTTCTTCATCTCCCAGTACCTACTGCAACCTACATCCTTCTGAATCTGCTTAGTGTACCCATCTCTCGGTCTCCCTCTACGATTTTTACCCTCCACACTGCCCTCCAATGCTAAATTTGTGATCCCTTGATGCCTCAAAACATGCCCTACCAACCGATCCCTTCTTCTAGTCAAGTTGTGCCACAAACTTCTCTTCTCCCCAATCTTATTCAATACCTCCTCATTAGTTACGTGATCTATCCACCTTATCTTCAGTATTCTTCTGTAGCACCACATTTCGAAAGCTTCTATTCTCTTCTTGTCCAAACTAGTTATCGTCCATGTTTCACTTCCATACATGGCTACACTCCAAACAAATATTTTCAGAAATGACTTCCTGACACTTAAATCTATATTCGATGTTAACAAATTTCTCTTCTTCAGAAACACTTTCCTTGCCATTGCCAGTCTACATTTTATATCCTCTCTACTTCGACCATCATCAGTTATTTTACTTCCTAAATAGCAAAACTCCTTTACTACTTTAAGTGTCTCATTTCCTAATCTAATTCCCTCAGCATCACCCGATTTAATTGGACTACATTCCATTATCCTCGTTTTGCTTTTGTTGATGTTCATCTTATATCCTCCTTTCAAGACACTGTCCATTCCGTTCAACTGCTCTTCCAAGTCCTTTGCAGTCTCTGACAGAATTACAATGTCATCGGCGAACCTCAAAGTTTTTACTTCGTCTCCATGAATTTTAATACCTACTCCAAATTTTTCTTTTGTTTCCTTTACTGCTTGCTCAATATACAGATTGAATAACATCGGGGAGAGGCTACAACCCTGTCTCACTCCTTTCCCAACCACTGCTTCCCTTTCATGCCCCTCGACTCTTATGACTGCCATCTGGTTTCTGTACAAATTGTAAATAGCCTTTCGCTCCCTGTATTTTACCCCTGCCACCTTTAGAATTTGAAAAAGAGTATTCCAGTCAACATTGTCAAAAGCTTTCTCTAAGTCTACAAATGCTAGAAACGTAGGTTTGCCTTTTCTTAATCTTTCTTCTAAGATAAGTCGTAAGGTCAGTATTGCCTCACGTGTTCCAACATTTCGACGGAATCCAAACTGATCCTCCCCGAGGTCCGCATCTACCAGTTTTTCCATTCGTCTGTAAAGAATTCGCGTTAGTATTTTGCAGCTGTGACTTATTAAACTGATAGTTCGGTAATTTTCACATCTGTCAGCACCTGCTTTCTTTGGGATTGGAATTATTATATTCTTCTTGAAATCTGAGGGTATTTGGCCTGTCTCATACATCTTGCTCACCAGCTGGTAGAGTTTTGTCATGACTGGCTCTCCCAAGGCCGTCAGTAGTTCTAATGGAATGTTGTCTACTCCGGGGGCCTTGTTCCGACTCAGATCTTTCAGTGCTCTGTCAAACTCTTCACGCAATATCGTATCACCCATTTCGTCTTCATCTACATCCTCTTCCATTTCCATAATATTGTCCTCAAGTACATCACCCTTGTATAAACCTTCTATATACTCCTTCCACCTTTCTGCCTTCCCTTCTTTGCTTAGAACTGGGTTGCCATCTGAGCTCTTGATATTCATACACGTGGTTCTCTTCTCTCCAAAGGTCTCTTTAATTTTCCTGTAGGCAGTATCTATCTTACCCCTAGTGAGATAAGCCTCTACATCCTTACATTTATCCTCTAGCCATCCCTGTTTAGCCATTTTGCACTTCCTCTCGATCTCATTTTTGAGACGTTTGTATTCCTTTTTGCCCGCTTCATTTACTGCATTTTTATATTTTCTCCTTTCATCAATTAAATTCAATATTTCTTCTGTTACCCAAGGATTTCTAGCAGCCCTCGTCTTTTTACCTACTTTATCCTCTGCTGCCTTCACTACTTCATCCCTCAGAGCTACCCATTCTTCTTCTACTGTATTTCTTTCCCCTATTCCTGTCAATTGTTCCCTTATGCTCTCCCTGAAACTCTGTACAACCTCTGGTTCTTTCAGTTTATCCAGGTCCCATCTCCTTAATTTCCCACATTTTTGCAGTTTCTTCAGTTTTAATCTACAGGTCATAACCAATAGATTGTGGTCAGAGTCCACATCTGCCCCTGGAAATGTCTTACAACCCAAAACCTGGTTCCTAAATCTCTGTCTTACCATTATATAATCTATCTGATACCTTTTAGTATCTCCAGGGTTCTTCCACGTATACAACCTTCTTTCATGATTCTTAAACCAAGTGTTACCTATGACTAAGTTGTGCTCTGTACAAAATTCTACTAGGCGGCTTCCTCTTTCATTTCTTAGCCCCAATCCATATTCACCTACTATGTTTCCTTCTCTCCCTTTTCCTACACTCGAATTCCAGTCACCCATTACTATTAAATTTTCGTCTCCCTTCACTATCTGAATAATTTCTTTTATTTCATCGTACATTTCTTCAATTTCTTCGTCATCTGCAGAGCTAGTTGGCATATAAACTTGTACTACTGTAGTAGGTGTGGGCTTCGTATCTATCTTGGCCACAATAATGCGTTCACTATGCTGTTTGTAGTAGCTTACCCGCATTCCTATTTTCCTATTCATTATTAAACCTACTCCTGCATTACCCCTATTTGATTTTGTGTTTATAACCCTGTAATCACCTGACCAGAAGTCTTGTTCCTCCTGCCACCGAACTTCACTAATTCCCACTATATCTAACTTTAACCTATCCATTTCCCTTTTTAAATTTTCTAACCTACCTGCCCGATTAAGGGATCTGACATTCCACGCTCCGATCCGTAGAACGCCAGTTTTCTTTCTCCTGATAACGACATCCTCCTGAGTAGTCCCCGCCCGGAGATCCGAATGGGGGACTATTTTACCTCCGGAATATTTTACCCAAGAGGATGCCATCATCATTTAATCATACAGTAAAGCTGCATGTCCTCGGGAAAAATTACGGCTGTAGTTTCCCCTTGCTTTCAGCCGTTCGCAGTACCAGCACAGCAACGCCGTTTTGGTTAATGTTGCAAGGCCAGATCAGTCAATCATCCAGACTGTTGCCCCTGCAACTACTGAAAAGGCTGCTGCCCCTCTTCAGGAACCACACGTTTGTCTGGCCTCTCAACAGATACCCCTCCGTTGTGGTTGCACCTACGGTACGGCCATCTGTATCGCTGAGGCACGCAAGCCTCCCCACCAACAGCAAGGTCCATGGTTCATGGGGGGGACTTGCAACTTAGGTGCACGAAATAGTGTGGGGGACGCCTTCTGTTCTATTCTCTGACATAAACGAAGAACATCATGGGTTTACTAGCAAACTTACCTATATGACAAATATGCCTCCTAACAGCTGAAAACGTAAGGAAAAAACCTGCACATAGGTAACTGAAAAACTGAAATAGCTCATGCATCTCAAAGACTCTGCACATTGGGCATACAAACTACGCCCAACGTCTGAAAATGATATTACTTACAAGCAGAAGCGGAACAGTCGAAAAGCTGTGAGAAATATGAAACTCAGACATGCCAATACATAACCGACAACAGAAATGCACCACTTCTCCTACGGAAAAACCTGCCTGGACTTGTTATAGGCAAAGTAAAAGGAACTGGTTCTCCCATTATCCCAGCCAATCGTCTGAAACGATACTTCACATAAGCTACAACCACAATTAAATCACAAATGGAACAGCGACTCACAGATTATTTTATGACGGTAGACAACTGTAGCCACGGAAGGTTCTATTCCCAGCATGTTACTTGCAACACTGTCAAAAAAGCCATCATGCTTACTGGACAAGCATCAACTGTAGATGATGACATCACAATCCAAATGATAAAGCTTATTATTGACGCAATACTGCACATTGCAACAGGTACTTTCAACCACTACTTACGCACAAGTGTTTTCCCTGAGGCCTGGAAACAGGGACTAGCGAAGCCATTACCTAAAATGGACGCTGCGTGAGTGCTCTAGTACCGACCTGTTTGCATTCTTCTAGCAGTGTCCAACGCCTTGGAATGCAGAGTCCATGACCAGCTAACTAGCTACCTAACTTCAAATAACGTACCAGAAGAATACCAGTCAGGTTTCCGTAAACATCGCAGCACAACACTTGCCATGATGAAGGTGAAATATGGCCCCAGGCTTCACATGGGTGCAAAAGAGGCAACTGTCATGTGGTTCTTAGACTTCAGTATAGACTTTTACACTGTCGACTGTGACATTTTAAGTACGAAACGCAGCAGCCTAAATTTCTCGCCAATTGCAGTGCAGTAGTTTCACTCATACCTGATTTTAGCCAGTATTGCGTCATGGTCGGCACTGTAAAGTCATAATGGAGGCCGGTAGTATCAGTCTTTCACCATAGTTCGGTATTAGGTCCTATACTCTTCTCATTGTACGTAAAAGATATGACACAAGTTATGTCCTACTGTAAATACTACATGTAAGCTGGTGACTTCCAGTCGTATCTAAATGCAAAACCAATAAACCGGAAGACAACTATCAAGAAACTCAATACCGATCTGTGTGCACAATCAAAATGGGCGCAGGATACCGAGTTATAATTCAACCGTCCAAAACACGAGCGGTTCTAGTTGGTCATTCTGGGCTCATTGGCCCTAATTATTGGAGATGTCTATAATCTTTAACTTTAAATGGGACAAATATCTTTTCTCCTTCAGCCAGGAGACTAGGAGTAATAACAGATGAAAATCTAAATTGGTCTGAGCATGTAACTGCAATGTGCGTGAAGGCATCAGCATCTCTCCATGTCCTGCAAAAATATGAAAAGCTCTTCCATATTGATCTGAAAAAGAAACTTGTACAGACACTTATATTTCCAATTATTAATTGAAGTGAAGTTATCCTGCAAGGTCTTTCTCAGGAAAGCTCACGGTGACTAGAAGTGGTTATGAATGCCTGTGTTCGTTATATTTGTGATGTTCGGCTCTTTGATCACATTTCCCCATCATATGGGCAGCTATCCTGTCTGCGTGCAGACAAGCGCAGAGATTTCCATACCCTCTGTCTTCTCTAGTGTCTTATCAATGAAGACTGTCCCTTATATCTCTCCTCGACCATGATGCTCTTGTCTGTACAATTTGGCAGAAACGTCCGCTGCCATCAGAGAAAGATCATTTCTGTCCGAACTCCATCGTTCAGTCACTTTCTCGACGTTCCTCTCAGTAGCAGGAATCCGACTCTGCAATAACCTACCGCATTGTGTGAGAGATCTGAATAACATCTGTTTCAGAGGACAGGTAATGACATATTTACCAAAACAAGAATAACGATCACCATTGTCCCTATACACACATCCTTCATTCCAAAATGATCTTATTACTGATATTATTATTATTATTATCATTATTATTATTATTATTACTGTTAGTGGGACAAGGTGCAGTTGTATAAGCAATACTGTATTAATTTTATTAGTTCATAATCAGTGTAACGTACTCACACTAGAACTTAAGACATTCAAACCATTTTGATACTGCTCGAACAGTCCACGGGTATACTGCCGGTGCTATGAACCGGCAGAATACTCGTGGACTGTTCTAGCAACAAATACGCCGGGAGAACTGAAGAATCACATTTTGATACTAATTGTCATACTGAAATCATTATTTCTGAGACAACTATGATTTGAAAAGGTACTGTATGTGCGACTCTGTTCCGATGTAAAAGAGGACCTGAAAGCCCCAAGCACATAGAGTTAAGTAATTATATAAGTAAATAATTCTAAAGAAGCTGGTGATTAAATGATTTTTAAGTACAGTCGCTCTTTAAGAAGGGAAATTTTGGCTAAGGAAAAACGGTCCCCCACTCCTTGCCTTTGTTGAGCGTATCTGATTGTAAATATACCAGCAATCTTTAGCACCAGTTAAAGAATATTATTAATAAAGTATAGATTTTGGAACACAGAGTGAAGGCTTTTTATTTGATATACTTGTAATTCGCTACAAGAACACATAAGTCGATTTTAATGTGTTATTGGTGATTAAAATTACTAGATCATTTGGAATAGTTGTTGATATTTTTGTTTCTCCAGCTCCCCATAGAAAGTTTTTGGCAGTTTCTCACCATGATGTCATTTTTGTCTGCTCTTCTTCCTGCAACTGTCCGGGTTTAGATGGTCTTTCGAAAGAATTTTATGTTCGCTTTTTGCCTCTGATAGCAGATACGATAACATCTAAGTTGAATGAAGTGGTGTAAGGGGGATACACCCTGTCCTCTTTTAAGGCCAGAAAAGTTGATTTGATTTCCAACCGATAACGCCACATCATTTCGATTACAAAATCATATAGCGCCGATAAATAGCCGTTTGTCGGTTTTTCTTGCTGACATGGTCGTGAGTTATTGATGTTGTCTCCAGGGTCGTACTCTCATGACTACCGTTGCTGAATGTTGTGACCTCATCTCGATTGCTGGCACTGCTTTTATCGATTTTAATCATGTGTTTCACTGAATTACTCATGATTTTCTGTCATAAGATTTGATGGATGTTGGTTTTAATGATTTACAGGACGGATGTTGACCTCAATAATTACTGGTGTTCAGAGGTCTATTGTGAAACTTCGTCTTTCTCCCACAAAGAAATGTGTTGAGGTGTCATGCAAGGGAGTCCCCTATCCACGTTGTCATTCGTGCTTTTTCTGGAATCCTTACTGCCGTTCATACCTGCTCGACTGTATGACTGTTTATCGCCTGAATGAATGCTGATAACGTTATCTTACATCTTCGTACTCATGATGACACACTGGTGATCAGGCACGTTTTGGGTGGATACTGTCGGCTTACAGGACTACATGTTAACAACCTATGGGCATCTGACGCCGCAAAGATTCCATGTGCTGAAGCAGTCGCTGGGTGTTTTTATTGATCGTGTCCGCTGAAGATGTGTGCAACAAGTTGGAAGTCCAAGACGGATAGGCTTCAAGGAGTGGTCTTTGAACACGAGCGTCGCTCTCTCTCGTTACTTCATGAGGGTTGCGTCTTGCAAACTTATGTGTTGAGCAAAGTGTATTTTGTGGCACAAGTTTTTTCCCTTCCCGCGATGTTGTCCCGAAAGTTATAATGGTTATTGGGTAAGTTTATCTGGCATTATTTCTTCGAGGCACTAGTTTAACGTGTCCTCACGTACGCAGGTAACTAACAGCTCAACTTTAGCCCTTCCAGCTCATGATGTTATGACAAATAATAAATTAAGGCATACTAGGGAATTTTTTATTGATGTCAATTATTTGTGAAAATGCAGTTATGTTGCTGGATATTTTAAAATCGTGTTTCCCATGTGAATTCCCTGTGGCTAATAACAGACTGGAAGACTGATTGGTGCAGTGTCAGCCTACCTACTTTTCCGATGGAAGCTGGCTCCATCGACAACTGTAGTGGTGCACCATCATCGTGAAACAATACTTATCGTCGACAACTGGAACGTTTTATAAAGTGTCAGGCAAAGAATTGCAAAGTAACGTAGCATACAGGGACGCATACAAAATCGTCCGGCGACAGAAGTATTCCATGCACGATTCCAGCCCACAGGTTTATACCAAAGAGTGCCTGTGATCGTGTTCATGGGTGACATGTGGGTTGTCTTTCGACGAGTAATGATTGTTGTGGAGATTGAAAGTACCTCCTCTGGTGAAGCTAGATGCCTCGGCCCATACATCATTATTTATAAAATGTTCGTTATCTTCCACATGGTGCAAAAGCCTTTCATAAAACTCTACTCATCGAATGAGATCTTCTAGCTGCTGGTGTCGAGTTAACGTATAATGATATGGATTCTGTTCTTCTTAGTACAACACTTCAAAAACAAGTATTCAAAATATCTGGAACTGCCTTGTCATACATGTGTGATCAAAAGTATCAGGACACCCCAAAAACAAAAGTTTTTCGTATTAAGTGCATTGTGCTGCCACCTACTGTCAGGTACTCCATATCAGCGAAATCAGTAAACATTAGACATAGTGAGAGAGCAGAATGTGGCTCTTCGTTAACACACAGACTCTGAACGTGGTCAGGTGATTGGGTATCATTGTGTCATAGCTCTGTACGCGAGATTTCCATATTCCTAAACATTCCTGGGTCCACTGTTTCTTATGTGACAGTGAAGCGGAAACAGGAAGGGACATGTACAACACAAAAGAATACAGTTCGACCTCATCTGTTTTCTGACAAAGACCGCAGACAGTTGAAAGGGTCGTGGAGTATAACTGACAGACATCTATCCAGACCATCACACAGGAATTTCAAACTGCATCAGGATCCACTGCAAGTACTATGACAGTTAGGTGGAAGTTGAGAAAACTCGGATTTCATGGTCGAGCGGCTGCTCATAAACCACACATTACGACGGTAAATGCCAAACGACGCCTCGCGTTGGGTGAGGAGCGATTAAACAGTGGAAAAACGTTGTATAGAGTGACGAATCGCGGAACACAATGTGCCGATGTGGTGACAGAGTGTGGGTATGGCGAATGCCCGGTGAACGTCAACCTCCAGCGTGTGTACTGACAACAGTAAAATTCGGAGGCGGTGGCGCAATTGGTGTGGTCTTATTTCTCATGGAGGGGGCTTGCACCGATGTTGTTTTGCGAGGTGCTATCACACACAGGCCTACATTCATGTTTTCAGCACCTTCTTGCTTCCCACTGTTGAAGAGCAGTTCGGGATGGCGATTGCATCTTTCAACACGATCGAGCACCTGTTCATAATGCACAGCCGGTGGCAGAGTGGTTACACAACAATAACCTTCCTGTAACGGACTGGTCTGCACAGAGTACTCACCTGAATCTTACAGAACACATTTGGAATGTTTTGGAACGCCGTCTTCGTGCCAGACGTATAAAACCGACATTGATACTCTCCTGTGTGCAGCACTCTGTGAAGAATGACCTGCCATTCCGCAAGAAACTTCCAGCACCTGATTGAGGGTATGACTGCGAGAGTAGAAGTGATCATAAAGACTAAAGGTAGGCCAACACCATATTGAATTCCAGCATTACCCGTGGAGGGCACCACGAAGTCATTTTCAGGAAGGTATCCGGATACTTTTGATCACATAGAGTATGGCGTGACTGGTGATCGGTTGCAAGAATCGTGTCCCCTGTTTGTAGAGTCCACCTAGTCCCTGGACGACCTCTGTCCATTACTTGTGAACGAATATCTCCGCCTTCCTGAAGGCGTTGCTCCAGGGGACAAAAGACGTTCTTATCGGCATGTTGCCTTTGAAGGTACTGTGCAGCATATGCACAAGCAGCAGAGCAGCAGCTTGGTTATCGGATGCACCCAGCACCAAAAGCATATCGATGCATTTATCTTTTGTGTACTGCATGGAGAACCCGCCCTACGTGAACCTGACATAACCAGTAATGGGTGTGCACTGCGCTGTTACTAGACACATGTATGATGTTTAATTTTATATGAAAGACATGTGAAAAAATGATGTCCTGCTTATAAACGATTAAGAACTATGGAACGGACGTCTAAATATTAAAAAAGGAATCACGACGATTCGAGTCGTAGTTCCATGGTGGATGTGTGTTTCATGTCCAAACAGTCTACTTTGATTTTTTTCTCCAACCTCTCGGTTTCCAGCAATACATTTACAACATTTTTTTAACTGAACAAAAACAATGATCAAAGTCACTGCGATAAATATTTTAAAAACAAAGCAAGAAAAGACATCAGGTACCTGATGAGAATGGAACCTATGGACTTATGCTTGGAAAGTACCTGCCATTATCATTATTTTGTAATTCTTACCAAAAGTAATGTAACAGGAATGGAAAATTCAAAAGAAAAGGGAATCTGCACATCCAACGCCTTGACGATTAAATACGACGCGAAAAGCTCGTGATAGCGCTGCATCCTTTGCCATGTGAAATGGGCCATAATCATAATCTGATAAAAGTCACACGGGACCGTGTAATACCCGCTCCCCAACACGTAATGAACATAACACTCGTCGAGCCATATGACTGCATAGTACTTCATGCTGCGAAAGAATGGTAAATCGGGACGCACAGAGTTCATGCTACCTGTCCCTGGCAACGCTGCACACAGTTACAGCATTGCCAGAGGGTGGGTTTTCAATTCACATTTCTGTCAAACTTATTGGCGGGAGTAGGTACTGCCAGATGCACTTCTGCCTTGAGATGGGATGAGGAATCGCGTGCCAACCGCCAATTGCGGCGTTTTTTCTTCTCCCTATATGTCCATGCAACACTAACGGCATGAAGTAAGAAAGCTCGTCTTGCCACATTCACAGGTATCGCTGTCGCGCTTGCCCATCGCTGTTAAAGCATGCTGTTGGCATACAGGTGTCGGGGGAACTGCTGGCTGTCAGCACCCATGGGCAAGTAGTGTGGGTACTCACAGGCGCCTGTGCCTGCATAGCACATTTTCCCGCCTTTGATCTGAAGAGTTGGCAGATTTATCTCTACTGCTCTTCGTGGAATTCCGATAAAATAAAATGAGAATTTCAGTATAGCCATATAAACTGTGCACTGAGTGCGCGTGATGTGAGATATGTGCTGTGAGATATATTAACAGGCACTCAACCTCTTTAGTACATTAGCTCGACTAGTATGCTGTTTTGAATGCACGATGCTTTTCTCAACTAACGGTAAAAGTTCAACTGGACATGATGACAACTTATTAACAGAGAAAAACACAGCGTGGCAAAGGAATTGAAATATCAAGGGAGGCCGAAATATGGCATCGGAATAGAATAGCAGCAGACCATTTGTGGTTCGTAGACGAACTAAATAACTCGATTTCTTGATTTGCTATGTTACTTCTACGTTCCAGCACCAGTAGTCTATGACTAACAACTGAAACATCCTAGACCCAGGGTTCAGTAAAGCCTACTGCTTAAAATCTGAATAAAAATTGTCAGGAATATCCGCTGATGGCTTCCAATAAAATGAGCAGCACATTTCTGATAATTGCCTTGTCGACGATTGTGGAGCAGGTACTTTTAGTACAATCTCTTTCCCTGGTGATGGTAAACTGCCCTGAAAAGGTAGAAGAATCAGCTGTGGTCAACATTATGAGGATGCGGAAGAAAATGGGAACCACTACATTAAAGAGATAGTGAATAATCACAGGTCATGCAGCCTATAACTGAAAACGCGTCATCGTCATTATCTTTCCACAGGAGAAACATTACAGGATAGACTCCCTGTCAGTTCTCTGAGAGGGGAACTCCACACCGGGGGTAACCGTGAGGGAAGACTGGCTAACCAACGAAAGGGTAATAATTCAGAAGCTCGAGTGTGGAATGTCAGAATTCTGAATGTGGTAGGGAAGTTGCAAAATTCGAAAAGGGAAATGTAAAGACTCAATCTAGAAACAGTAGGTGTCAGTGATGTGTAATGGAAAGAAAATAAGGTGTTCTGATCAGACGAATATAGCACAATCGCAAACCAGCAGAAAATGAATAGGAAGGTAGTACAGGGAATGAGTTACAACGAGATGTACAGTCATGCGTTTGTTCTCATCGGAATCAATAGAAAACAACTCCCAAAAAAAATTTCCATCTTCACATGCAGATTTCGCAAAAAAAGCGAAGACAAGTAGGAGTTATATAAGGATATGTAACAGGTAATTCTGCATGTAAAAGGAGAGATAATCAGGGTTGACTGGAACATGGTAGTAGAGGAAAGAATGAGTGTCAGGAGGATATGAACTTGGTAGTACGACTGGAAGAGGTAGAACGTATACTGATTTCTGCAACAAGTTTTAGCTAATAATACGAATACACTGATGAAATCTTCTTGCGTGATCCGGTCAATAGTGGCGGTGTCTTGTCGCAACGTTTCGATGAGTTTCGTACCCATCATGATCAAGCGGAGTGACTATAAGCAAATACATAGTGTTGCCATGGGATCTCCCTTAGCTCTAAGTATTACCGATTTTTACATTGAGTACTTTGAAGGTGTAGCACCGAACACTTGCACCTTAAGCCAAAGGTGCTCCACAGGTACTTAGATTTGGAAATCTGTGGTAAGATCCTATGGGCCCAAACTGCTAGGGTCATCGGTCCTTAAACTTACGCACTATTTAATCTAACTTAAAGTAACTTATGATAAGGACAATATACATACCCATGCCCGAGGGAGATCTCGAATCTCCGACGGAGGAAGAGGCGCGAACCTTGACAAGGCACCCTAGGCCGCGCAGCTACCCCGTGCATCGGTACGTAGATGACTCTTTTATAGAGTGGTCGCATGGCAAGGAGAACCCGCAAGTGTTCCTATGTCACCTAAATGCCATATATAACAGCATTAAGATCACCGAGGACCTATAAGAGAATGGATGCCTACCCTCCTTGGACATTGTGATCATGACAAATTCGGACGGTAAGTTGAGACACTCGTTCTAAAACAGGAGGATGCACATGGACCTATACATTAATGCTGTGTGTTGCCACCATCCAGCGCAACGAGCCATGTCTATCTACAACAGAGAGAGATTGCCACAGAAGTTACTTTATTTTCCGGAAACATTCCAAGAAAACAGGTACAAAGAGACAAAAATACCACATGCCTTACATAGAGATAAAATGTGGGACGACAAACCAGAAGAAGACGAAGTAAAACGTGTGGCTAACTGATGGGCCGCCGAGAGCCAAGACCGCAAGAATATTAAGAGAACACCGAATAACGAGAGTCTTCCATGCATCGCAGGAAGCTGAGGACATATCTGACTCGACCAACGATCATAAGGGCCTACCATCAATGAAGGACGCACCTGCGAATTTGAGAAAGATGAAGTAGTTATGCAGCACCAACGTTTTCTGGGAAACGGTTGTCAAAGAGGCAGTGGAAAGAAATTGCACCTCAATCTAGCAAACCGTGATAACGTGTTTTAGCTGAGCGTAGTGTAGGATTCCCCAATGGAGAGAATAGCGCTCCGTTCTGAAGGCAGCGGCATCCGAAGACAGACTGGACAGCTACCAGGTCTCGACGGCCGTGCGGGGCCAAGCCGCGACCCCACCACCTGTAGCGTGGCGTTCCCCCACCACTGACGTGGCATCCCCTTCCGGAGGAGCCTGGTTCAGACCACCTGCAGACGTGGACAGAGGGCGAGCGACTATATAGATAGGTATAACACAGCATCCCCAATCTTCGCTTGAAGATGTTGGATATACCAAATTGTTCGAAAGTTTGCGACGAGACGACGCTACCACTCGGTTGTTCACCTGATAATATTTCACCACTGGAATATGCCGATAAAGCCGGCAATTATAAATACAAATAGACCATTCAAAAATCACAACAGGAAGATTCGACGCATTCTGGCCTGCCCTGAGTAAGGGATAACACCTGGATGCGCATTTTCGGAGACAGTGAGACTTGCTGCAGTCTCAGATTCATTTGACAGATAGTGCACTCGTCAATACTTTCGAGGTTTCTGTCCGTCTCAGATATTGCTAATATGTTTAGAAGGAAATGGATGATAGAGGTTTCAGAGCTCCAGTATTCCAAGGAATTTTCCATTATTTTCATCTGGAAATTTCTGAAATGAGCCTCTGAGGGGCCAACCCTGTTTCATCAAGACGTAATGTCACATGAAGTAACACGAGAGAGCCCCTGTAAGTTGGCTTTTATACGGACTAGTAAAAGAACATTATCCATTTACCTCCGCGCATCAGCGTACGCATAGTATCTCTTTCACGGAAATACTTCATTCACGGAATTCACGGAAATACATACACGGAAACATTTCATCACTTTTACGATCCTTCCAGGACAACTATATACAACTAGACATATTTTATTTTTTATTTACTCTTGAATGTAAAATTTTATCTCTATATTCGTGTAAAACCTCCAAGTGATGGAATTGGAAATGCCTTATCGTTTAATATTGTCGCCAGTCCTACCAAATACTTACGGTATTTAACACCTGTTGCCATTTGCATTTGTTGGAGAAATGTTTTGGTAAGATTTCGAGAAAAATTAAAGGAAGCGCATTTTCGACTGTATCGCAATATTGTGCATTCAACACTAAACATGAAATTGAACTGAACTGAATGTATTTGGCCTTACGAATAATATAAGTCAAGTAATGTGGTGGAAAGAAAGAGTATATTGGCTATACTGGTGATGGAATATTGTTCTTTTATTCATTACATGATATAAAAATTATTTTACAATTGCAGGGCGATATTTGCCAATTGAGCATTTTGGCACAACCGAAACTGGCAGGGACTTAGACTCGTCAGGACTGCTTATACATCAGTAACAAAATCAGCCTCGGAACTTTTTGAACGGAAAGTGAAAATAAATCTGATTCACTTTGAGAGCCAGACCGCTCGTCTTCTGACCGCTTTCTATTGAGAATAATCGCATTCTTCCTCACTCTGTGAAATAGAAGCTGCATTGCATAACTTGTGCACTGTACGTACAGTTTGCGCTATTACTCCTCACACAAGTGCGCGTACCACTAAATAATTGCTTTTTACCACTCAAATAAACCTTTCACCTTCACATCCCGCTGCATGCCTCTAGAGCGAGTGAGATATCTATTACTCTCTTTTCGTGGTAACGTCTGAAGATGAAGCGCCATACTTGAAACTGTGGGCTATCGATATGTAGAACAATAGGAAGCTTACAGACAGTGCAGACAGAATACCTAGAGTCTTACATAAAGAGTACTTGCAGCGATAAGTGTACATGCAGCAACGAACAAGGTGACGAATGACTCTGCAGGCAACACTCCAATGTCCCTGCTACACATGGAGCCATGTAACGTCCTTCAGCCATTCACCGAACCTAATACCTTCCATCAGCTTCCCACATAGTATAGCATGACTCATCACTCCAAGTCATTTGTTTCCAGTCAACAGCTGTGCAGTGACAGTAGTAGTGGTGGCGATAGCTACACAGACGAAGGCGAACTGACGTGGAATAGTGATCAAAATCATCTGGGCAACTATTTCTGGGATTAATATGGGGACTGCCTACGCTTTCCTCTTACGGTTGCTTGAAATCCGTTAGGGACACCGACATTGACAGCTCATTTCTGCTCAAGAACCTAAATCACTGTAGGTAGTGAAGTCGACGTTAAAACTCATCCCGAAGGTGTCCCATTGTCTTCAGATTGGTACTCTGTGTCTCCTAGTCCATTTCAGGAATGTTATTATCCACTGTAGATTGATTTGCTGGTGCCGTTTTATCACAGTGTGCATTATCTTTCTGACACAAAAATTATTGTTGTCGAACAGTACTCTACTGTAAAAATGTGGTAAAATATGCTCATACAGTTCTGCATTTAGAGTTATCTTAAGAGCAATAAATTGACCACACAATAAACTAGATAAATACCTCCATACAGTATCACAGCCTCCTCCATAATTCACTGCTGGTACTACACATGATACAGCGTCACATCCTCCAGCTATTAGCCAAACCCAAATCCTTCCACAGGAATGCAACATGGTACAGTGTGATACATCACTCTAAGCGACTCGTTTCCAGTTAACCGCTGTCCACTGACATCGCTTTATACATCACCTCAAGCGTCATTTAGCATTGACTAATTAAAAATGTGTCTTTTGAGGAGATGGTCGACCTGTGTAATCCATTCTTCTTAGTTGCTTACATACTTTGGAACTCTCACGTGATTCCTTCTGCTGATAATATGTGATTTTTTTACATCCATATTTCGCAACGCTCGATCGTCTCTTTCTGTTAGTACATGATATCTACTAGGTCTTAGTTTAGCTGTGGCTGTTACTCCACATTTATACTTTACAATCAGATCACCAACAGTAGACTTTGGCAGTTTTAGGAGGGAATACATGTCCATAACGGGTATGTTACTCACGTAATATCTAACGACGTTGCTGAGCCCTCCTGACCGATACGTCTCCTGTTCCTGTTTCGGTACTGTCAACACAATACCTTACACAGTACTTTAAATTGGGGGAACCGCTCCTCGGAACATCTACTGATCAATCCCGCATTAAAAAGGAATGTCCGAATTCTCTTGATCAGGTAGTGCGTATTTAAGAGTAATGTACTTTAACTGGCTACATAGTATACTAGAATTGTTAATTCTACGGCTTGTGAAAACTGTATCTTAGACGCGAAACAGTACTACTTCTGCATTCTCCAGGGCGGAAAAGAAAACACATGGGGAATCTTAACTAACGTGGAAAAGTAAAATTTCATATAGGGTTCTAATTGTATGTGTCTGGTGTTAGTCACAGGAGGATAACAAGAGAAGTGTTCATTAGGCAGCAGTATTAGAGTGTAAGATAGATATAGAGGTAATGTCAGCATCCTCTATCCTGTGGCGTAGATGATAAATAAAACATAATGTATATTCGAGTGAGTGGCTCAGAAAATAGCTGATGTGATAGGCCTCGGATGGCAGGTAGTAGTAGATCACGTGATAACAGCCCAAAACCGCTACACTCAGTGACTTTAAGAGGTACACTCTTATACACAGCACCAGTGATGGCACTCTATAAACATAAACCATTTCCTATTTTTTCTTAATACATTAATTGTTAATACTAATAATTGCTGATTAGTTTTAAGTTAAGAGGTACATAAAATTGCGACTCTCAACGAACATTAGAAACCAAATTATCTTTACCCCAAGATTATGTGCAAATTAAAATTGTGAAAACACAAAATGTCCTAGCCACTAGGCGTCAGGTTAAATTTAAGTGACAGAAAATAAATAAATGTCGTCTTGGAATCCTCACGGAAGAGCTAGACGGAGTCGTATTCGTGGAGTAGAGTTGTTGCGCAAGCCGTAGCGCTCTCTTACGGAAATAATGCGTACTATTGACGTATTTATTTGTGGAGTGACATGTGTCACATACATAGAATGCTGTGCGCAGAATTCTAGTGAAATTCACACACAATTACGAGTGGATCAATAGCACAGGATAGAATTCCCGCCCACTATTCGGCATTTCTGTAGCCTAACTTCAGAATTTATACTTTCATTTTACAGAACGGTGGATAGTGTCACCACTATTCGTCGATTCTTCTGTTGATCGAATCACATGCAAGGCCATCTATTATTAGACCGTTTAAGCTTATTAGTTCATGGAGTCTAACCCCTACTTTTTTCCTCTGATAAACGTAATGAATAATGACACAGAAATGTCACTTAAATTTTTGCACAGAGCCGCTGTGATCAATACATTGTTTCAGTGAGTAAACTCAAGATTTTGTTGGATAATATATGTTCTCACATGCAGATCGAACACTCCGTACAGAACTATAAATATTTCTGAGGTGAATCACGTTTGCCGGAAGGTCCGGTGCTGTCTGCGATAAGACAACTGGAATCAACCATGAACGGTGACACACAAAATCAGAACGGATTTCGTACGTTCAAATGCAACTCGCAAACGGTCACGGTGACTTTCCCTTTTACACAACGGTTTCCATCAAACGAGTGCAAGTACATGTTTATTTGAGATTATAAATACACCCCTTCTGGTCGAATCTGATAAACAAACTTTACTTTCTCATCAAGAGATGCTGGATGTCCCAAAAGGAGTGGTCAGTTTTTCATCCTCGATACTGGTATGAATTTTAGAGGCCACGTTTAATAGGCATTTTTGCTTCAAGTGATCGTTCCTGTCATATACCAGATTTCTGACGATTCCTCCTGGGGCAAGCTTTAGCCTATACGAAATTCTAAACCACAGAATAATAATTAAATAATAGTGTATCCTAAACCACTTATGTGAATTTACGAAACCTTGTGGCAATAGCTATTTATTCTACCAAAAACATAATTCCTATAATATCCTTACTTCTACCGACATACTTTGCAAAGGATGGAAAACAACCATACAAATGGAAGTTTTGAGTTTATATATGGTTCAAATGGCTGTGATTACTATGGGAGATAACTTCTGACGTCTTCAGTCTCCTAGAACTTAGAACTACGTAAACCTAAGTAACCTAAGGACATCACACACATCCATGGCCGAGGCAGGATTCGAACCTGCGACCGAGGCGGTCGTGCGGTTCCAGACTGTAGCGCCTAGTACCGCTCGGCCACTGCGGCCGGTCAGTTAAGGTATGAAACGGGCCTACATAGCTTAGCTCGTAACATCTTATCACTTAAAAAAATTTAAAATAGCATATTTGAAGTAGATGCTATATATTTCCATTGAGCATCAGCGTTGTCGTCAACAGATATCTCCAGCCTCCTCAAGCAAGACTGCTGTTATGTCTACACTACACAGGCGATAATTGTCTCCACCTTTGCTCCCTACAGCCGACAATTTGTCGACGATAGGTCCACGATGCGACATCTGAGGATATTCTCCAACAAGTCAGAATCTCCAATATACTTGGCTGCAACATCTCATCTGTAAAGAAGCGCCTTGATAGGAAAAACGTCTACTCTGGCGTCATTTCGAGGCAAGGCAGTACAGAAAATCCTCCGAGGTTCTAAAGCATTCTTTGCTCCCCATCTCCAAGAAGGCGGAACTGGGCCACTGTCTTTCCTATCAATTGGCAAGAGACCTACTTTTTGAGGTCGGATGGAAACTAAGGTGCAGTCACTCCCACATACGACGTACCTGGTGCGACGAACACTCAGACACACTAGCGCAGTTCACGAGTACCTATTAATAACCTGATTTAATCGCATTGAAAATGTCTGGAAGTATTTGGAACAGTGGATGAAACTTGGCAGTTCACATCTCCACAGTTTGTTAGCTATTTGCTATCTAACCATGAACGAAAAGCTACAGCTAGATATTACACACCTCAAGAAAATTATAGACTCACTTCGTCGCCAAATCGAGACCACTATCAGGGTTGCACAGAAAGATAGACGGTATTCCCATGATGTCGCCTGGTGATAAATCGTTTTTTGTTGAGTGTGCTTGTCTAATATAATGCGAACTCCAGGAATACCTCTCATCTAGTTAAAGCTTTGAAAACTTCTATCACACATCACATAAATCTGATACGAAGGCTATTGCGCTGCTAGGAAAATTTCTGCTTGGTGTTGTTGGTTCTATTACTTGGGAACGAGAAACTCTCAGGTTTCCACATCATTTCCCTGGCAACAAGCAATAAGTGACACCTTCTAATTATCTGTTTATGAATACTTCCGTTTGGTTGCGTGAAATCTCATATGCTGCATGCATCAGCAACAGCATCTTTGTAGCCATCGATGTGCCGACAGGCGGACATTAATTGAGAAACGAAATAAAATATTTCAGCTGAACTCAGAGGATTTTTTCTTAATGTATACATCAGGAGTGATTGTATATGACGAAGCTACGTCGTGTAGTCATCCGAAGAATTTTATAAGAATTGAGTATTTATGTAAGAAATGATGGCCAAGAACATTACATTTAGTCAGCTGTTTTAAGAAAATAATTAAAAGGGTTCCTGGATCTGTTGAAGATATTGCATCATGGCCTCACACACACAGAGTGGGCTGGAACGCCAGGAAGGATGAAGAAGAGGAATTTACGACCAGTAGTGTGCACAGTCGATCCCATCCAGGCTGGGTTGGTAAACTCCGAACACCTCATGTAGGATTTATTTGCAGTTGAGAGGTGTGGAGAAGCGCCTATAACCGCTCGGCAACCACGGCCGGGGCAACCACAACACTTTCTGATAATGGTTACAGGGGGCGGGACTGGAGGTATCAAATGGTCAGCACACCTGCCTGATCTGACCAGGCGACCGTATTCAAGTCGTCTGAAAGAATTTACGTGTCATGGAATATCAGTGGGAGCCCTGAAGAGAAAAGAGGCTCAATGCAGTGTTTGCATCAGTTTGTCATTGCCATTACTCTGCTTTGTGTCGGCATCACCAGCATTGTAGCACTGTTGTGAGTTACTCGTTGACCAAGCACTTCAGCTTCGTTTCGTAACGTCATGGTGTGTTGACCATTTGATACCTCCAGTTCCGCCCCCTGTGCCTATTAGCAGCCAATATTGTGGTTCCATGGTAGTCAGTATACAGGGCGTCGAATATCGTAAGTATCATTGGCCTTTTGCATCGTTTCTCTTAAGTGGTTCCTTGTCAGCGCATACCTGCGGAAATTCAGGACCAGTATTAATCACATTGGCGATATCTTAGATTCAGTGTGAATAGAGTCCCAATTTTCGCGAAGATATTTCAAGTCATTTAAAAAGGTTTCGAAATATCAATCTTAGTATTTTGAGATTGTAGTAATTTGCTTCACTAGTCAACTGGTACGAAAACTGACTCCATGATTAAGCACTTGAAAATGTCTCTCATAATAAAAAACGCCCCGTACCAATAAGCGTATTTCAGCTGTGAGATTTAACTTAACGTACTGAGCGAGTCAACAGTAATGACCATCTTATCCAAGTGAGACGTGGAATGTGACGAACTTACTGTTTGAGAATTTCTCGTCGTTGTGAACTGCGATTGAACAGGATGTAAAGAAGCAGAATCCCTGCGAAATAAGTCCCTGTTTGTGACAACTCGCGTTGCATGTACACCACAGCTATTACGAGTACGCCGGCCGCGGTGGTCTCCCGGTTCTAGGCGCGCAGTCGGGAACCGTGCGACTGCTACGGTCGCAGGTTCGAATCCTGCCTCGGGCATGGATGTGTGTGATGTCCTTAGGTTAGTTAGGTTTAAGTAGTTCTAAGTTCTAGGGGACTGATGACCACAGCAGTTGACTCCCATAGTGCTCAGAGCAATTTGAACCATTTTTATTACAAGTACAAAGAGAAAATTTTGCTATAGGATTCCATTGATGAGCTCTTTGTAAGACCTTTATGATATTGCTTCCGTTATCATAACACTGTCCGCAGCATTCACAGATAGGACTTCAGTATTTCACATGCATTGATCGAACTAAATGAGCAGTAGCAACTCCAGTTTTCTGATTACTATCTACTAATTCCAAAAACTGTTCATTTACTTCGTATTTATCAATTCCCCACTGGACATAAATATTATGCAGAATGAATGTTCTCTCTCCAGCTTGATTTGAGTCTGGAGAAGCATGAGGAAAAGCAGATTAATTCCCCTTATTTTCTCTCTGTTCCAAGATGACATGATTGGAACAACCAGAGAGTAGTTCACTCTGAGATTCATTTGACAGATAACGCACTTGTCAACCCTTTCCAGTTTCTTTTCCGACTCCAACCTTGCTTGATGTATTTTGCCAGAAATTCGCCGTAGTGGCTCAAGGGATCCAATATTCCGAAGAATTTCCCATTATTATATTACGACATCTTCAGGCCTCCAGATTAATGCGAAGGAAGAATCACACCTCTGGCCCGGTCAAAATAGGGACCAGGATTTAATGAATGGTATTCGTAGATGCACAGTCAACGAAACACGGCAGATGTGAACGAATATAAGTTCATAGCACCGTCGACATATCTTAAAATGTAAACGTGCCATTTGCACTATTACGCTACACACATGTGCACGTCCCCCCAAATAATTTTCATTTACGGATCAAATAAACCTTTTATCTTCATGTTCCGCAGCATGCTCCGAGAGAAAGCCAGGTAACCATTACTCCCTTCCAGTTGTAACCGACATACTAAAAACGACGGACAATCGATACGTAGCATATAGGAAGCTTACAAACAGTGTAGACACAATATTTAGAGCGTTACATAAAAACTACTTGCAGAGCCGGGGGCACCAGCGGCAACGAACAAGGTGACGAATGGCTCTGCAGGCAGGAGTGGCGAGAAAGGCTACAGTAGTAGCGACAGCGACACAGACGAAGCAAACTGACGTAGCATGGAAATCAAAACTATTCGGGTCACTATTACTGGACATTAACATGGGGAGTACCTACCCTTTGCCTTTATTACGGCTTGAACTCTGTTGCAGACACGTTCAATGAGGTGTCTGAATGTCTATGGAAGAATGATAGCCCATTCCTCCTCAAGAAGCGAAATCAGAGTAAGTAGTGATACAGGTCTCAGGGCTATGGAGTGAAGTCGACGTTAAAACCCACCCCGAAGTCGTCGTATAGCCTTCAGACGGAGACTCTGGGCATGCCAGTCCGTTTTAGGGATGTTGTTATCCACAGGGAATTACCTCACAGATGCTGCTTTATCAGTAGGTGCATTGCCATGCTGATACAAGAAATTATCTCCACCATACTGTTTCCCTAGGGTAAAAAATTAAGGATGTTGTAAAATGTGTTCATACAACACTGCATTTAGCGTCAAATTAAGGGAATTAATGGGACGACACCCTAAATTCGAAGAACATCTAGATACCGCGACACAGCTCCTCCATACTTCACTGTTGTCGCTATACATGACACCCTCTAACGTGCTGCAGCCATTTGCCAAACCCAACCCCTTCCATCGGACTGCCACATGGTATAGTCTGATTCATCCCAAGCCTTTCGTTTCTAGTCAACCGTTGTCCACTGATATCGCTCTTTACATTTCCTCAAACGTTACACAGCACTGACTATTGAAATATTTAGGTTAAGAGGAGCTAGTCTACAATTGTACCTCATTCTACTAGGTCTCCTTCATACTTAGAAACTGACGCGTGATTCCTTCTTCTGGTATACGATTTCTTACAGCCACCCTTCTCGATGCTCGACGGTCCCTTTCCGTCAGTACATGAAAGCTGCCAGGTCTTAGTTTAGTTGTGGCTGTTCCTCCACATTTACACTTCCCAGTCACATCACCAGCAGTCATCTCTGGTAGCTTTAGAAGGGTATAAATGTGTCTAATGGGTATGTTACTCAAGTGACATCCAACAATTAGTCCACATACGAAGTCACTGAGTTCCCTTGATTGATCAATTCTCCTGTTACTGCTTCTCTACTGACCAAGTAATACTCCATTCCTCCCTTGAAATTGGCGGATTCGCCTTTCAGGCATCTAGTGCTCAATGCCTCATTAAATAGGAGTGTCCGGATGCTCTTATGTAGTGGTAATGTACTTACCTTATCAACTTAGCAAACTAGAATTGCTTGTGAATGCTTGTGAAACCTATGTCTCGGCGTGAAACAGTACTGCTGCCACATTATCCAGAGCGCAACATACACACTTCGTGGTATCCTAATTAACTTGGAATAGTAAAACTCTAACTACAGTTTTCAGCAAATATGTGTGGTGATAGTTGTCGTAGGATAACGAGAGAAATGTACATTCGACAGTAAGATTAGTTTGTAAGACAGATGTAGATGTATTGACAGCAAACTCTACACTGTAGAGTAGATGATAAATAAAACATAATGTAGATGAAAGTGAGTGGCTCAAAGTATTGTTGAGGTCCTAGGCCTCGGATGGGGAGTTGTAGTAGACCGGGAGTATCTGCCCAAGAGCGATATGTTCATTCATCTTATGAGGTACACTATTATACAGAGCACAAATGATGGTACTCTACAAACATAAATCATTTCCTATTTTTTCTTTTTAATATTTTAATTGTTAACCCTAATAATTTCTATTTACTGATTAGGTTTAAAGATATATAAAATTTCAACCCCCTACAAACACCAATACTAAATTACCTTAATATCAAGTTCATGTGCAAGTTAATGTTGTGAATAAACGCAATGTCCTAGCCACTAGACGACAGGGCAGACTTAAGTGACAGAAAATAAATAAATATGATCTGTGAATCCTCACGCAAAGGCTAGACACAGTCAAATCCGCGGATCGTAGTAGTCGCGAAAGCTGTAGCGGTCTGTTATGGAAATGATGCGTTTATTTGCGGAGTAACGGATGTCACGTATATAGAATGCTGTTCGCAGAATTCAAGCAAAATTCAGAGTTACGAGTGGGCCAATAGCACAGAGCATAGTTAGTATCTACTATTCGTACATTTCTGAAGTCTGAGTTAACTGAATTTATACTGTCACAACGATGGATAGTGTCTACGTTATTTTTCGATTCTTCTGTCGATAGAATCATGTGGGACAAAGCAGTCTGTTAATAGAGAGTTTAAGCCTGTTAGCTCATGGCGTCTAGCCCCGACTTCTTGCTGCTGGAAAGAGTAATGAAGTATGACACAGCAATTATACTTAAATATTTGCACACAACCACTGTGATCGATACATTACTTCAGTGACTGGCCTTCAAACAATCGCAGGACCATGTTGGAGAATGTTTGTTCTCACACACAACTCGAACACTCCCGACGAACTGTAAATATTCCTGAAGTCAAAGCAATGTGGCGGAAGGTCCGGTGCCGTCTGTGATAAGTCAAGCGTAAGCAACCAGGAACGGTGACGCTCATTCACGACACAACCCGCAGATGGTGACGATTACTTTCCTTTTATACAAAGCTTTCCATCAAACGAGTATAAGTGCAGATCGATTTGGCTTTATAAATACGGCCCTTCTAGGTCGAATTTGGTAAATAAACTGTAGTGACATATAATGAGATAGAGCGTGTCCCAGGAGTAAATGTTAACATTCAGTACTATAATAAGAATTATCATTGGATTCAAAAATGTCTAGTAAACATGCATTCTAAAATGCATACCTTAAATGGCATGTGCACCTCTTCATCTTCGATGCTGTGAAACAAAAGTCTTGGTCTAAATAAGCACTGATTGATGTTAAGTTATGTATTTTACAGCCCACATTTATTACAGTTTTTTGCTTGAAGTGATCGTTCTTGTCATATCCCTGAATACACACAATTCCTCCTGGGACAACCAGCATACGAAGTTCTAACCCGTAGAGTTATAATTAATTAGTAGGAAATTGTGAACCATTTATCTGAATTTACGAAACGTTTTGGCATCAACAATTCTTTCTACCAAAAAGGCAGTATTTCTGGGGAAGAAATTTCTGCAATACACTTGCTTGTACCTTGGTACTCTGCAAAGAAGGGAAAACAAACTGGCAGACGAAAGTTTTAAGCTAAGATATGAAACGGGCCTACATATCTCAGTTGATAACAGCCCATCACTTTAAAAAAACGTTAATATAAAATATCTGAATGAGACGCTATATATTTCCATTTATCTCCACTAACGTAAATGTCCACCACTTCTTAATAAATTTCCCTATAGTGGTTTACAGCGAAGTGACACACGTCATGGTATAGCGATATGCACATATACAGATGGCGGTAGTATCGTGCAGTATCAAGTGGGACGCAAAATGAATGTATCCGGTAGGACAATGCGGCTATAATTGACGTCACCTGCAGCGCCTTTCTTGGCTTGTGACCATCTCAGTTTGACCGTAGACGACTGGAAAACAGTGGTATGACTCATGAGTGCCTCTTTCAGCTGGTCAGAGTTCATGGTAGGGTCCGAGTGTGGTGTACATCTCACAAAGATATGGAACCACGTTTCGAACAAATCACTCTGCAAAATGGTGGTGGCTGCATTACGATGTGAGGATGGAATAGACCGAATCCTCTGTCCAACTGAACCGATCACTGAATGATTTGGTCACAAACTAACGGACTTTTTTGGTGTCCTTTTGGTAATTTTTGCTTTGGTTCTCGACGTTCGAAGTATCGATATAAAATGTTGCAGATATTTTTGTTGTTAGGACTTGGTTTTAGTATTTACTCTACAACAGTCTCCTAGCGTCTGACATAAGCAATCTACTATATATCCCAAACCTATTGTCCTTACTTTCGTATGTGGTCGTTTCACGTGCCATCATATACGATCTACATCTCTTATAATTTCAGGGTATCTGTGTTTCCACTTCTTTGAGACCACGGAGCTTGCAGGACCAGTGGATACGACACAGGACACTGGGAAGAACGAATCTCGATTTTCCAATTACTCATTTAGTTTAGCTAGCCCTTGGGCCGCCTGAGAGAGGCATGTCATCTTGTCTCTCTATATATCCTCCATGTGCGAAAAACATCGCTTCGGTTCACTCCGAGGCGCCTGGAGTCTTCCCTTGTTGAGAGACGTTCCTGGCACAAAGTAATAATGCGGACGCTTTCTAACCGCGGTATTGCCCGTCTAGGCGTGGTTGAACTACAGACAACAAGACCCGTGTACCTCCTTCCTGGTGGAATTACTGGAACTGATCGGCTGTCGGACCAGCTCCGTGAAACAGACGCTGCTCAAGCATGGTTTTTTACATCTTTTGGTGGGTTTAGTGACATCTCTGAACAAAAGAGACTGCGTCCGTGATACAACGTCCACATTTAACGTCTATCTTCAGAAGTTCTGGGAACTGGGATGATACAAAACTTTTTTTGAAGTGTGTATAATTTATAAAGATTTATTACATGTTGCTCACACGCGACTTCTAATCAAATAGAGTGCCTTCTATGGTGCACCGTCTCAGTTGTTCTACTGGATTCGAGATTTCCTGTCAGAAATGTCACAGTTCATAATAAACTAGCGAAAAGCATCTGCTGGAACCGGTATGGTAGCTGAGGTCCCCGGTGAGAATGTTATCGATCCTCTCGCGTTCTTAACCTATAGGTACAGTACAGGATGACTTGCAACGTGATTAAGACAAGATATATGCATGGTTTAAGGGGTCGCAGTTGACCATAAGTAACAAAACGTATGACGTCCTCCGCATGAGAATTAAAAAAAATTATATTAATTTCGGTTAACTCTAAATTTAAGGATCGTCGATTCGTGTAAATGACTGGGAATTACACCTGCCAGCAATTAAATTTGGAACCACTCTGCTTAAATTGCTGAGCGGAAGGTAAAACGCAGACTGTGTCTTATTTGTAGAACTCTTGGAAGATTATGGCGAAATAGCGAGTGAGTACCACGAACAAGACAGGTGAGTTCGGGTAAAAAGTCGTTTTTTTCTGCCACCAGATCTTTCGTGGAATTTCAGTCCCTAATTTTCTCCATCGAATGTGAAAATATTTTGCTGACCCTCACCTATATACGCAAGAATTGTTACCGTAATACAAAAAGAGGAATTAGAGCTCTCTCGAAAATATGTGGATGCTCATTCTTCGCACGTGTTTCTCGAGATAAAAACAGTCTTGCAGTGGATCCATGAACCCTCTGCCCAACACTTTAATACGAATTGCAAAGTAATCATGTAGATGCAGATTCCCGTAATTATATCGCTAAGAACAAATTTTCAGTTGCTCTACAATGAATTCGTCGATGAAATTCAAAGTTGCATCTTCGTCCTCAACGTATCATTAGCTGTATTTTTGCACTAATAGCCTACTTTATCATCCTTTAATTCCCATTTCAAATAAAGGATTAACCAGCAATAAGCCAAACAGGGACATGAGTCCGCGGAACCAGATTAAGTTTTTACTTTAGTAGAATGTAAACTAATGTTGACTCCAATTACACAACAGCTTGTAAAGGACACTTTTCAACCGAACGCCATCTGTTGTTAGGTAACATAACCTTCGTAGTCTAACGAGCGGATCGGCTACTTATACAGTAACATGGGTACTGACGTTCCAGATGTGTATAACATTCTACTTTCTTTTGGGGCAACTGCGATGTGGACAACGATTGCAGCAGGCTGCAGTAGAAATATTCGTGATGAAACACTGTCACATCGGAAGGTCCGACGCCGCATGCCATTAGACTACAGGAATCAATCACCAACGGTGACAAACGGGATAACATCAATGACATTGCGTGCTATAACAACGCCCGCATGCGGTGACGACCTGTGGCCGAGTAGGGCAGGATGATTTCATCCACTGACTACACGCACTTTCTCTCCTAGTGATGGTGGGTCAACTTTCAGCGACCTCACAACAAGCACACAGACTAGACAAAGTCAACGCTAATATGACAGCCAGTGCTGCAGAGATGCCATTACTAAGAGACATTATTCTTACGTTGGTTGTCGACCTTGTCTCATTACAAGAGGCTCACAATGCGGGAATTCCAGATATTTATGGATATGACTTGTACAAGTCTGTGTGAGATAAGCCCGGGTGTTTGGTGGCGATTACGCCAATATTATGACCATACTCACATCCAAGCGGGGCATCATTATTATGACAATTTATCTTTTAACAAATCGTTTTGCTTCTTTCATATATAGCCTACATTACAAAACTCTAATTATCCTGTCACAAATCAAAGACATTAAATAACAAAGAATACTCTCTCCATAATAGCAGGTACACAGTTACATAATAAAGCTAAAAACTAAAAGTAAAATAACTAACGAACATCCACGGCAGCTCTTTTTACGACGTGCAAACGTCACCAGCTTCCAAAAGGAAATTTAGGTCGTAAGAAATAAGGTGAAGCGTATCACGAAGATAGATTTCAAAATATTACAATGGTAACAACGAAAGTGAGAAAAGATTAAACATGAAAATACAGCAAATTTATGCTGGGAGTGATGCAGAGCAAACAATTTCAACGCGGTGAAATATCAGTCAATCACAGTTGTCTGTCTTTTTGTCAATATAGCCTGCTCTGTTCTCATACATAATTCTATGATGTTCGCGTTACTTGCAATGTAACACAGATTTCTGAGGGAGCTCCATGACACAGTAATTATAATTAGCTAAAAATCTAATATTTAATCTATTAACAGCTTGCAACAAAATGTTCCTGTTGGTCTGATGTCTCTTCGCCTTATAATTGGTATAATAAAAGAAGTCCACAAGTCAAAGAAATCAGTAAATTGATAACAAATGCTATAAGAAACTCTAGAATCTAATTTAATTTGCATAAATTTGTTACAAAGCAACTTGAAGGGATTACATTACTTATTCCAATACAATGTCATTACAGTACAAAAGTAATTTACGATAATTGAGTATAGTTAACAACACATCCAAAGTGGTAATATTGTCAAGACAGGGTTCTTTACTCCTCTTGTAAAACCACTAATTATACTATAGCCGCAAGTGTTAGTTTGCGACTAACTTCATATTCAGTTAAGCCTTGTATTAACAAAACACGTCAAATTTACGTTTACCCTCTTTTCTAAAGTAAATGCACATGCACATTGTCTAATTAAGAGAAAAAGGAAGGTTGTAACGTTTACAAGACAGTTCTCTGTCCCTCTGTTACTAAACCACTGCTAACTTTTCATGTGGAAGTATTATTTGGTATCAAACTTCTTAGTCCACTACAGCTTATAGTGAAAAAAAACATAAGACTACAGATATACCTTTAACGGGCTTGATGATGTAGTAGCACAAACATGGCGTACAAGTAACAATAAAACGAAATGACATCACTAATGAGAGTTCACTTAACTGTCCTTGATAACTGTCCTTGTGAAATACTCTTTCTGGAAATATGACTGGACTGAAGCTGCTGCTGTATGGCTGTTGATGCCACACTTGTGGTAGTGTGTGTATGTGTGTGTGTGTGTGTGTGTGTGTGTGTGTGTGTGTGTGTGTGTGTGCCTGCCTGTCTGTGTGTCTATGGGTGTCGTATTGTGCATGTGTTTGTGAGTGTGCGCCAGTACGTTTGGTGGGACGGGGGAGGTGGGAGGGAATAGACACTGACAAAATTAGATAAGAGGTACATAAAAGAATGGGAGTTAAGCATCCTCAGTGGCGTTGAAATACTTTTTTGTAATGGGGGACAGCAAATAATGGTGGAATGTATTCCATAGGGGTGTAGTGATTATAGCTATAACAGTAAAGGTCATCGTGTCTGCTACATCCATAAGGATGATAATTACTATAATCTCAATCATTACTTCTAGCACTGAGATTGATACGTCTTTGTCGTCTGTTTCGTTGAACCTTGGCGGTATGGTCCCCTGGGTATGTAGTACAGCTTTTTCTGCAGTCACATCAATCTCGTAGTACCGCTGTGGGTCTCCCTCTGTTTCATCTGGTAGTGTAGCATCAGCGATGGGCACCATTTCTCCAGCTAGTTGATCGTATGCAGCAGCATCCCTGAAAATCGGAAAAGTTAAATGCCTATCCTTTCGTGTTAGCCTTCATCATGTTGTTTATAATTAAACTTCTCAAAATATTATACGACAGTAGTTAAAAATAAGTTAACTGATTCAGGTACGTCGACAGAACACTACTGACGTAACAATACTATTTTTTTTAAACACGATTGCCTAAATAACCTCAAAAATATTCAGTAATGTTTGTTGACTATTCATTTTTTCCCCTAGTATACTATAGCAACATACTCGAATATTAATGTGATGCAAGAATACAACTCTATAAGAATATCTTTAATGTTCAATGTAATATGCTGGTATATTGATATGAAAACTATGTAATATGAGGAAATCTGAAACTGAGTCAAACGTAATTATCGCTATAGGACCTAACCTCCTTGTTCGTCCCTCTACCTGTCGACCTCTGCCTCACCGTGTCTTTGATCGTCTCCTACTCTTCCCTCCTCTCATTATCCATCTCCTCCTTATTCCCCTCTCACTGTCCATCTGCACAAACGAAGCCTCGATTAAGAAATGAACTTACTTAAAATGAATGGGTAAATCGGTTGGGATCATTAGTATAAGAGCTACAGGAAAGGCCTCTTCAGCTGCTGGTTTGGGTGGCTAGTGTCTTCAAGGACAGTATTTCTCACAGTTTTAATCGGTGAACGGGCAGCTCAGCAAAGTTTGGAATGATTAAGACTCAACAACAGAATTCTCCCCCCATGAACCATGGACCTTGCGTTGGTGGAGAGGCTTGCGTGCATCAACGAAACCGAGAACAGTACCGTAGGTGCAACAACAACGGAGGGGTATCTCTTGAGAGGCCAGAGAAACGTGTGGTTCCTGAAGAGGGGCAGCAGCCTTTTCAATAGTTGCAGGGGCAACAGTCTGGATGATTGACTGATCTGGCCCTATAACACTATTCAAAACGGCCTTGCTGTTGTGGTACTGCGAACGGTTGAAATCAAGGGGAAACTACGGCCGTAATTTTTCCCCAGGGCATTCAGCTTTACTGCATGATTAAATGATGATGGCGTCCTCTTGGGTAAAAAATTCATGAGGTAAAATAATTCCCCATTCGGATCTCCGGGTGGGGACTACTCAAGAGGACGTCGTTATCAGGAGAAAGAAAACTGGCGTTCTATGGGTCGGAGCGTGGAATGTCAGATCTCTTAATAGGGCATTTAGGTTAGAAAATTTAAAAAAGTAAATGGGTAGGTCAAATTTAGATATAGTAGAAATTAGTGAAGTTCGGTGGCAGGAGGAACAAGACTTTTGGTCAGGTGAATACAGGGTTATAAATACAAAATCAAATAGGGGTAATGCAGGAGTAGGTTTAATAACGAATAAAAAGATAGTAGTGGGGGTAAGCTAGTACAACCAGCATAGTGAACACATTACTGTGGCCACGATAGACACGAAACCCAAACTTGCTACAGTAGTACAAGTTTATATGTCAACTACCTCTGCAGATGATGAAGAAATTGATGAAATGTATGATGAGATAAAATAAATTATTCAGGTAGTGAAGGGAGACGAGAATTTAACAGTCATGGGTGACTGGAATTCGTCAGTAGGAAAAGGAAGAGAAGGAAACGTAGTAGGTGAATATGGATTGATGCTAAGAAATGAAAGAGGAAGCCCCCTGGTAGAATTTTGCACAGAACATAACTTAACCATAGTGACTTGGTTCAAGAATCATGAAAGAAGGTTGTATGCATGGAGGAACCCTGGAGATACTAAAATGTTTCAGATAGATTATATAATGGTAAGAAGGAGATTTAGGAATCAGATTTTTAATTGTAAGACATTTCCAGGGGCAGATGTGGACTCTGACCACAATCTATTGGTTATGAAATGTAGATTAAAACTGCAGAAACTGCAAAAAGGTGGGAATTTAAGGAGATGGGACCTCGATAAATTGAAAGAACCAGAGGTTGTACAGAGTTTCAGGAAGAGCATAAGGGAACAATTGACAGGAATGGGGGAAAGAAATACAGTAGAAGAATAATGGGTAGCTTTGAGGAATGAAATAGTCCAGGCAGCAGAGGATCAAGTAGGTAAAAAGACGAGGGCTAGTAGAAATCCTTGGGTAACAGAAGAGATACTGAATTTAATTAATGAAAGGAGAAAATACAAAAATTCAGTAAGTGAAGCAGGCAAAAAAGAATACAAACGTCTCAAAAAAGAGATCGACAGGAAGTGCAAAATGGCTAAGTAGGGATGGCTAGCGGACAAATGTAAGGATGTAGAGGCTTATCTCACTAGGGGTAAGATAGATGCTGCCTACAGGAAAATTGAAGAGACCATGGGAGAAAAGAGAACCACTTGCATGAATATCAAGAGCTCAAATGGAAACTCAGTTCTAAGCAAAGAAGGGAAAGCACAAAGGTGGAAGGAGTATATAGAGGGTCTTGATAAGGGCGATGTACTTGAGGACAATATTATGGAAATGGAAGAGGATGTAAATGAAGATGAAATGGGAGATATGATACTGCGTGAAGAGTTTGACAGAGCACTGAAAGACCTGAGTCGAAACAAGGCCCCTGGAGTAGACAACATTCCATTGGAACTACTGACGGTCTTGGTAGAGCCAGTCCTGACAAAACTCTACCATGTGGTGAGAAAGATGAATGAGACAGGCGAAATACCCTCAGATTTCAAGAATAATATAATAATTCCAATCCCAAAGAAAGCAGATGTTGACAGATCTGAAAATTACCGAACTATTAGTTTAATAAGTCACAGCTGCAAAATATCAACGCGAATTTTTTACAGAGGAATGGAAAAACTGGTAGAAACCGATCTCGGGGAAGATGAGTTTGGATTCTGTAGAAATGTGGGAACACGTGAGGCAATACTGACCCTACGACTTTTCTTAGAAGAAATATTAAGGAAAGGCAAACCTACGTTTCTAGCATTTGTAGACGTAGAGAAAGCTTTTGACAATGTTGACTGTATTACCCTCTTTCAAATTCTGAAGGTGGCGGGGGTAAAATAAGAGTCGAGGGGCATGAAAGGGAAGAAGTGGTTGGGGATTGCGATAGGGCTGTAGCCTCTCCCCGATGTTATTCAATCTGTATATTGAGCAAACAGTAAAGCAACCAAAAGAAAACTTCGGAGTAGGTATTAAAATCCATGGAGAAGAACTAAAAATTTTGAGGTTCGCCGATGACATTGTAATTCTGTCACAGACAGCAAAGGACTTGGAAGAGCAGCTGAACGGAATGGACAGTGTCTTAAAAGGAGGACATAGGATGAACATCAACAAAAGCAAAACAAACATATGAAATGTTGTCGAATTAAGTCGGGTGATGCTGAGGGAATTAGATTAGGAAATGAGACACTTAAAGTAGTAAAGGAGTTTTCCTATTTGGAGAACAAAATAACTGATGATGGTCGAAGTAGAGAGGATATAAAATGAAGATTGGCAATGGCAAGGAAAGCGTTTGTGAAGAAGAGAAATTTGTTAACATCGAGTATTTATTTAAGTGTCAGGAAGTAGTTTCTGAAAGTATGTGTATGGAGTGTAACAATGTATGTAAGTGAAAGATGGACGATCAATAGTTTAGACAAGAAGAGAATAGAAGCTTTCGAAATGTGGTGCTACAGAAGAATGCTGAAGATGATATAGGTAGATCACATAACTAATGATGAGGTATTGAGCAGAATTGGGGTGAACAGGAGTTGGTGGCACAACTTGACTAGAAGAAGGGATCGATTGGTAAGACATGTTCTGAGGCATCAAGGGTTTACTAATTTAGTACTGGAGGGCAGCGTGGAGGGTAAAAATCAGATTCAGATGGATGTAGGCTGCAGTAGGTAATGGGAGATGAAGAAGCTTGCACAGGATAGAGTAGCATGGAGAGCTGCATCAAACCAGTCTCATGACTGAAGACTACAACAACAACAACAACAAAGATGTCGAAAATTTTTTATCTCTTCACTTCAGACTTATGCACGATGCTTTAATAAGATTTTTGTTAACAAATTTAAACAACGACCTGTCCTGATAGAGAAGCAGAGATTTATGTGCAGACTGTAATAAAAAAATATAAAAAACATGTAGCCTTCGTCTTTACGTACCTTTATTGCAGTATCATGTCAAAGTTTGAAGTAAATTTCTGGAGAACTATTCCAAATGTTTGGTAACAAATTTAAACAACGCCTTACTTTTCTATGGTAGTATAAACACAGGTTTTTATACACCACGTGTATTTAAAAATTGTGGAGTCCATGTCCATCAAAACGTTTATTGGAGCATCATGTAAATCCTTGAAGTAAATTGGTCAGAAAAATCTCTATTTTTTTTTGCTGACTATGTTTCCCCTTTACATAAAACATATTTACGCACAATATTTATTTAAAAATATGTAGTCTATGCCGGTCGGAAAGTTTATTACAGTAACGTGAAAAAGTTTGGAGTAAACTACTCAAGAACTTTTGCCGGATTTCGCTAGCAAGTACTTCCCTTTATATATATATCAGTAGCATATCCCTGCCTTTACGTTTATTAGAGTGTGGTGTGAAAATTAGGAACAATTACATCAATAACTTTCTGAGATTTACGTTAACAACATTTTTCATGTGTATAATGTAAATATAGTTATATAAAATAAATATTTTAAAAATTGTTTTGGCATGTCCGTCCTAACGATTATTATAGAATCATGCAAATATTTGAAGCAAATTGGTAACTAACGTTCAAAGATTTCTGGTACCAACGTTAAACTTGACTTGTCTTCATGTAGTGTAGAGGTACAGAATATATTTATAATCACATATCGTATGTATTTAAACAATAAGTTGTTTATGTCTTTCCGAGCAATTATTTGACTTTCAGGTAAAGATCTGTAGTTAACTGATCAACAACTTTCCGAGAATTTTGCTACAAACCTTTCCGTTTTATATATTTTATACCATACGCATTAAAAAATGTGTATCCTATGTTCCCTCTGATGTTTATTAGAGTATCGTGAAAATTTTTTAAGTAAATCGGTCAAGAATTTTTCGAGATTTTTGATGACAACATTAAACTACAACTCGTCCTTATATAGTGTTGTAGAAGTGTAGATGATGAATGCAATCAGCAAGAATTATTACACGACGACATTTGCCGTGATAGGCAATTATTTCTCCCAGTACTTCTAGTGATATTAAGCAACTGACACCCAACAATGTATAGAAAAACTATAATATCAGCGTCACATACATTTGAGTGATGTAAAAAACTAACCTTCTGAAGAAGACTGAATAAAAGCCGTGAAAGATATAGTGAAATGAATAAACCGTAGTAGTGACGTGATTTTTTTGTATGGCCGTTTTTCATGCTTTTAATAATTCGTTGGTACTGGTACCGTGTCATTCATGTTGTTGCTCTCATGTGACATTTCGACCTACTTCCCGAGGCTTTCTTCCGAGAATTGGCTGCTCCAAGCGTGTACCCAGTTCCCAGAAATGTCCCTCCACAAGAATGCCGAAACGTCAAATCAGAAGATCGAGCAAGAACGTCGCGGTACCACGAGGACTCTTAACGACATATGTAGCATTAGCTATTCAGTTTGTCCAAGTCACTACATTATGTTAAGAAACAATGCGAATGTTATCAAAACAAAAAGAATATAAAATATCAAATGTTTAGAGTATATAAAACATGCCTAAAAATTCTAATCTGGTGAGATGGTTGCATGACGTACAAGCTAAATATTAAAAAAATAGAAACATCGTTCTACAGATTATTTTCTCGTATGTTGCTCTCATTGTGCCTTACGTTGCACAATAGGGCTCCATGAGAAGATACTGAGTACAAATCGTCTTCTAACTCTACAGTGTCTACACACTAAACGTAATATCATGCAAGTGAAAACAACTTGAACAGGAAACGAAAAAATGGCAACACTCACTCAATGTGACGATCAGCAGGCTCATTTCCGGGAACATCAATAGTGATGTTGTCAGCTCTTGCCATAGATTCTTGAAATATGAACTGAAATGCTGAAACAGAAGGGAATATGTGGGGACACATTCTACATGTAGTATGCCGAAGTACGTTTGTGACGTTTAAGTTATCCGTAAAATTTGCTACCAAAAATTACGTAATTATGTCATTCAAGTTAATTCTGTTAAGAAATCTTCATTACCAAATTTATAATGAAGCACATAATTCTAAGTGAATAATTAGCGGCTTACAGTGAAGTTGTATCTACCTGAATAGTACACATTCGTAATGTCCTTTCGCTCTGTAAATTCTTAACCCAGCAGTCTGTTCAAGCACTTGCTGCTGCGTCTAGTTTCTATTATAAAACTACAAGAGCAAAGTTTTAACTATTACTTCTGAAACTATCTTTAAATTTAGTCATAGTTTGAACTTGACAATTTCAGAATTATGAAAGTCAGCACTGAAGTCTGAAACAGCAGCAGTTCGACCTACTGCAATTTATGGTGGAGTATTCCCTACAGTCACTACTTCTCTCGTTGCCGTCAAGTAAACCAAGATGAGAATACAAGACAAGCAAAGGCAAGCGATGTGATGCAAGTCTTAGGGAAAGTTCGCATAATTCCATATTACCTGGAATATTTTGGTATGAATATTTTCAACAAACAGAAAACCTAATCAGGGAATAGAATGACTACAGGGAAGACTGTGATTGGTGGGTTACATCTGGGGCGATGTGGCTATCAAACTAGTTTATGTTCACCATCCTCACAAACATACGATGGAAGGCCGTGGTTATAGACGACCTGAATTCTATCATCAAGACTCCTAAATCCGTACAAAGCGTTAGATCGAAAGAACTGGCATGCATTGACCCAAAAAGAGGACACCGCTGCAACGAGACGGCGCTTCTTCCCTCCTCCATTATATGTATGGTAGACACGACATCGGTCGATAAATTACACCCACCATTCTAAAGCAGCCGAGTAATGACATTGGTATACGCCAATATATCCACTGACGAACACTGGGTAATTTTCTGAGAAAAAAGTGAAGGGGTTTTCAGCTGTCGAAACGTTAGTGGTTGTCAAGGAAGTTACCCCATTGCATCCCCGTAAGTTACTTGAACAAGCGATAGCGTAGTAGCAGTTAAGAAAATGAAACAGAATGTAAATTCGAAAATGAAACTTTCACTCTACAGCGGAGTGTGTTCTGATGGCAGATTAAAACTATGTGCTGAACCGAGACCCGAACTCAGACCTTAGCCTTTCGTGTGCAGGAGCTCTGCCGAATTTCTGCTGATCCTCTCACTCAGTTTTTTATTACAGAGGCAGCTAACCCTTTAACCAAACATGCTGAGCTACTGTGCCGGCGTCAATTGAGCTATCCAGGTACGAATCACGACCCTTCCTCACAACCTTACCTCCGCCAGTCCCTCGTCTCCTACCTTCCAAACTTCACAGAAAGTCTCCTGCGAAACTTACGGAAGTAGCATTCCTGGAAGAAAAGATATAGCCGAGACATGGCTTTGCCACAGCCTGGGAGAATATTTCCAGAATGAAATTTTCACTCACCAGTGGAGTATGCGCTAATATGAAACTTCCTGGCACACAGTTTCAATCTGCCAGGAAGTTTCAGAATGTACATTCTTTGGTCACTTTAAATTATCTAGCTGCAACTTCTCAACTGTTTTTTGGCACTGAAGTTAGAAAACAAAGTAGAAAACTTCCACTGTAAACTCGGGCATTGTCATTGTGCAACAAAACTCTGATTGGTTATGTGTAACAATTATAGTTTGTGGCCTGACCAGGAACAGAATCAAATTTGCTTGCATGAATCATCCACTGAATTGTGAAGAAACGCCAACAGCTGAAAAGTCAAACTCTGAAACATAATTTACTCACTTATATATGTTTTCTACCTACTATTCTGTTAGTGGCGGTAATTTTATAATGATCTAATGGCTAATGGCAACGGCCTTGCCGCAGTGGATACGCCGGTTCCCGTGAGATCACCGAAGTAATGCGCTGTCGGGCGTGGCCGCAACTTGGATGGGTGACCACCCAGGCCGCCATGCGCTGTTGCCATTTTTCGAGGTGCACTCAGACTCTTGATGCCAACTGAGGAGCTACTCGACCAAATAGTATCGGCTTCGGTCGCACAAAACTGTCATAACGACCGGGAGAGGGTGTGCTGACCACACGCCCCTCCTGTCCACATCCTCAACTGAGGAGGACACGGCCGTGGGATGGTCCCAATGGGAAACTTGTGGTCTGAAGATGGAGTGCTTTAATGTATAATAATTTTAGATTCTTTTCGTTCTGTGGTGGGATCACATAATCGTTATTCTTTGAGTAACAGCGTCCTCATAATTTTATCTATGAAGGACAAAATACTGAAATTCTTTTTTCCTGTGTAATTGGTTCTGTCTGATTGGAGGCGCATGATGTTAAGCAACCGATGTCTTCCACGAGACACAGAAAATTACTTATATTGCAGAGAACTGATGGTCACCATCTGAATACTTTTAGGTAGGCTGCTTTGATATTTCATTATTACATTCACAGCAAACTTTTTCGTATTATATAAATAATGATGAATCTGATACTTTTATTGACGACGTGAAGTTACATCGTAACATAAAGAAACGTATTACTTAGGCAAGAAACTGGTCGATCACTTAACAAGTGAAGCAGTAGAATATTTGATAATTATAGTTTTATTCGTATACGAGTAATATTAGTCTGAGACTGAGAAATAGAAATGAGGAGAGAGAAATGTCCGAACATTTGGGAAACTATTGTCGTGTATCAACCAAAATCAGTAGTCAAAAAGTGCCTTTGACTAATATCCTTCGAGGGGTAGGAAACCTGACAAGTGCACTTACAAGAAATCTACCGATAAATGGTTGGGAGCAGTGGTTCATCTATGCTCTGCCAATGTTCATATCCAGCTTGAGTTCAGAGCAGCACAAAACTGCAGCTACGACAAAGGAAATGTAGTAATTTTCTGTGAACAGAGTGACAACCGAACAGATATAGGTTGTAGAGTAATTGTTAAAGATGTATCATTTCCCACTGCAGTCGAACACATAATGGTATAATCATCTATACACTGAGGGAAGCGTATAGTTTCTTAACAAAGTTGTAAAGTGAAGCACAGGGTGCAGGAACTCATTTTAATTTGATAACGTGCTGCGACAATTTTATCAATAAATGCTGAGTTGAAGTAAGAATCAACGAACTAGAATCTTGCCGAAAATTACGATGCCACACCTTTATGAAAGTTCAACAAATAGATCAGTGCATATTTAGTTTGTAACATAAATTAATTTTCGTCACTCATCCTATATCTTCGTAAGTACTGAATCTGTTACTGTTATTTGAAAATCATCACCATGACAGGGCATCTACACCAAGAACTGAACCGACTACGTAAATATGAGGAAGAAACTGAGTAACCTTAAATTAAGAAACCACCGGAAGTCTTTGTACAAAACGCTTCAGTGTTGGGCGAAAATTAACTAGTTTTAGTAAAATGAGACTTACTTAAAACCCGTAGGAAAACAGTGAGGCAGTCCATCTTTCCTGCGAGACACAATTTACGGTTATACGTGTACTCCCACCCGCGGGTAACGTCTGCAGTGTTCCAAGAAGAATAAGCCGAATCGCTGCTGTGGCTTCCGTCTGGAAACTGAAACGCTTCTACACTGGCAGACGAGTCCCACGGTGTGAGTCATGCCTGATGGCTGTTGGAGCTCGGACTGTCGACAGTGACGTCACGTACATCGTTTGGAGCTGTCTTGCGTGTTACCTCGACAACTAAGTGAAATAAATTCCATCCAACTGACAACAGAATGAGGCATTTTTCACTGTGTTTATCTTCGTTTAGAAATAAGAAGAAATGAATTTGATAGTATGTTGCTATTCGTCATAATCATACCAGTGTTTAATTTACATACACGTTAAATAGTCTTTAACCAAAAAATTACAAAATGAACCTGTTTTGGATCAACGTTGACTAAATGTAAATACATAAAACTGCAACCAGTCACTTCTTTATATAATTATTTATTATTCCATAAACCAGTTTTCGAAGCTTTTGGGGTTCATCTTCAGGTTCATCTGTCGCAAGCTAGCACCCAGTATTATGCTAGAAATGATGATGTAACGTCCAGAACCATCTGAAGATGAACTTGAAAAGGTTCGAAAACCGATTAATGGAATAATAAATAATTATTCAAAGAAGTGACTGGTTGCGGTTTTATGTATTTACATTCAGTTAACACTCACGGGTTCTAAAACATCCGTAATGGATAAGCTTCATAACGATGACTAAGTTCGTGATGGTTCTGTTGCGCAATGACATAAATCAAGTGCCTATTTGATATGAGAAATGTGTTTTATGCATCTTTTTATAATAAACATGTTGGCGTTATTTTAATGGAATAACTGTCATACTGTCCCACTATAAAATTTCCTCATTTTTTACGGCAACGCGAATTCACCCAAAAGTGGTATCGATATGGAAGGATCATAATTATTCAAAATTTAGTATCTATACAGCTGAATTCTTACCTAGTTAAATGTTTCTTGGAGTTGACCTAAAATTGTAACCACGGATGAAAGTTTCCGAAACACTAAACTGTGTTGTACTGGCTATTAAGGGGGTGTCAAGTAGCTGTCCTCGTTGGTGTATCAGAGGAAATCTTGCACGCCTTTAGGCAAAGAGATAGCTACATGTAAGCGATGTGCAAGATGGCTGCGCGATTTCTTAATTACTGTACAAAAGCGAATTTTTCGTCTACGAAAGGCTATTTTCATAACAATCAAGGTAACAGTGTGAGTCTTTTGTAACTGTGTCTGTTACATGATCCACCAATCTACACCAAAAATGAAATAGCAATCAAAACTGTAGGAGAATCCCATGGCCATGTATCAGGGGGGTGATATTTACTTCACATTACCGTTTTCTTGGAAGCGAAAGCTATATTTTTCATTATCTTGGAAACAGTAAAACGGTAATGATGCAAATCTTCGGGAAAACCTGAATGAAAAAATACGCAGGAGAAAGCCTGTATGTCAGAATTTAAGGCTTGTTTCTCCACACAAAACAGCTTTCGTAATAGGAAAACACAGTGCTTTGACGTGCCATATACTGCAATATTCACTCTGTTGAGTCAATTAGGAATTCATCGACTTTTACCTGTTCTTACTGACTGCTTCAAACGCATTAATTTATCTGAACTTGCAACTTAGGTGCACGAAATAGTGTGGGGGACGCCTTCTGTTCTATTCTCTGACATAAACGAAGAACATCATGGGTTTACTAACAAACTTACCTATATGACAAATATGCCTCCCAACAGCTGAAAACGTAATAAAAAAACCTGCACATTGGTAACTGAAAAACTGAAATAGCTCATGCATCTCAAAGACTCTGCACATTGGGCATACAAACTACGCCCAACGTCTGAAAATAATATTACTTACAAGCAGAAGCGGAACAGTCGAAAAGCTGTGAGAAATATGAAACTCAGACATGCCAATACATAACCGACAACAGAAATGCACCACTTCTCTTACGGAAAAACCTGCCTGTTCTTGTTATAGGCAAAGTAAAGGAACTGGTTCTCCCATTATCCCAGCCAATCGACTGAAACGATACTTCACATAAGCTACAACCACAATTAAATCACAAATGGAACAGCGACTCACAGATTATTTCATTACGGTAGACAACTGTAGCCACGGAAGGTTCTGTCCCCAGCATGTTACTTGCAACACTGTCAAAAAAGCCATCATGCTTACTGGACAAGCATCAATTGTAGATGATGACATCACATTCCAAATGATAAAGCTTATTATTGACCCACTACTGCACATTGCAACAGATACTTTCAACCACTACTTACGCACAAGTGTTTTCCCTGAGGCCTGGAAACAGGGACTAGCGAAGCCATTGCCTAAAATGGACGCTACGTGAGTGCTCTGAGTACCGACCTGTTTGCATTCTTCTTGCACTGTCCAACGCCTTGGAATGCATAGTCCATGACCAGCTAACAAGCTACCTAACTTCAAATAACGTACCAGAAGAATACCAATCAGGTTTCCGTAAACATCGCAGCACAACACTTGCCATGATGAAGGTGAAATATGTCCTCAGGCTTCACATGGGTGCAAAAGAGGCAACTGTCATGTGGTTCTTAGACTTCAGCATAGACTTTTACACTGTCGAGTGTGACATTTTAAGTACGAAAAGTAGCAGCCTAAATTTCTCGCCAATTGCAGTGCAGTAGTTTCACTCATACCTGATTTTAGCCAGCATTGCGTCATGGTCGGCACTGTAAAGTCATAATGGAGGCCGGTAGTATCAGTCTTCCCCCATGGTTCGGTATTAGGTCCTATACTCTTCTCATTGTGCGTAAAAGATATGACACAAGTTATGTCCTTCTGCAAATTCTACATGTAAGCTGATGACTTCCAGTCGTATCTAAAGGCAAAACCAATAAACCCTGTTGATATTTTTGTTTCTCCAGCTCCTCGTAGAATGTTTTTGGCAGTTTCTCACCGTGATGTCATTTTTGTCTGCTCTTCTTATTATTATTACTGTTAGTGAGATAAGTTGCAGTTGTATAAGGAATACTGTATTAATTTTATTAGTTCATAATCATTGTAACGTACTCACACCAGAACTTAAGACATTCAAACCATTTTGATACTGCTCGAACAGTCCACGGGTATACTGCCGGTGCTATGAACCGGCAGAATACCCGTGGACTGTTCTAGCAACAAATACGCCGGGAGAACTGAAGAATCACATTTTGATACTAATTGTCACACTGAAATCATTATTTCTTAGACAACTATAATTTGAAAAGGTACTGTATGTGCGACACTCTGTTCCGATGTAAAAGAGGACCTGAAAGACCCAAGCACATAGAGTTAAGTAATTATATAAATAAATAATTCTAAAGAAGCTGGTGATTAAATGATTTTTAAGTACAGTCGCTCTTTAAGAAGGGAAATTTTGGCTAAGGAAAAACGGTCCCCCACTCCTTGCCTTTGTTGAGCGTATCTGATTGTAAATATACCAGCAATCTTTAGCACCAGTTAAAGAATATTATTAATAAAGTATAGATTTTAGAACACAGAGTGAAGGCTTTTTATTTGATATACTTGTAATTCGCTACAAGAACACATAAGTCGATTTTAATGTGTTATTGGTGATTAAACTTACTAGATCATTTGGAATAGTTGTTGATATTTTTGTTTCTCCAGCTCCTCGTAGAAAGTTTTTGGCAGTTTCTCACCATGATGTAATTTTTGTCTGCTTTTTTTCCTGCAACTCTCCGGGTTTAGATGATCTTTCAAAAGAATTTTATGTTCTCTTTTTGCCTCTGATAGCAGATACGATAACATCTAAGTTGAATGAAGTGGTGTAAGGGGGATACACCCTGTCCTCTTTTAAGGCCAGAAAAGTTGATTTGATTTCCAACCGATAACGCCACGTCATTTCGATTACAAAATCATATAGCGCCGATAAATAGCCGTTTGTCGGTTTTTCTTGCTGACATGGTCGTGAGTTATTGATGTTGTCTCCAGGGTCGTACTCTCATGACTCCCGTTGCTGAATGTTGTGACCTCATCTCGATTGCTGGCACTGCTTTTATCGATTTTAATCATGTGTTTCACTGAATTACTCATGATTTTCTGTCATAAGATTTGATGGATGTTGGTTTTAATGATTTACAGGACGGATGTTGACCTCAATAATTACTGGTGTTCAGAGGTCTATTGTGAATTTTCGTCTTTCTCCCACATAGAAATGTGTTGAGGTGTCCTGCAAGGGAGTCCCCTATCCACGTTGTCATTCGTGCTTTTTATGGAATCCTTACTGCCGTTCATACCTGCTCGACTGTATGACTGTTTATCGCCTGAATGAATGCTGATAACGTTATGGTACATCTTCGTACTCATGATAACACACTGGGTGGATATTGTCGGCTTACAGGACTACATGTTAACAATCTATGGGCATCAGACGCCGCAATGATTCCATGTGCTGAAGCAGTCGCTGGGTGTTTTATTGATCGTGTCCGCTGAAGACGTGTGCAACAAATTGGAAGTCCAAGACGGATAGGATTCAAGGAGTGATCCTTGAACACGGGCGTCGCTCTCTCTCTTTACTTCATGAGGGTCGCGTCTTGCAAACTTATGTGTTGAGCAAAGTGTATTTTGTGGCACAAATTTTATCCCTTCCCGCGATTGTGTCCCGGAAGTTACAATGGTTATTGGGCAAGTTTATCTGTCATTATTTCTTCGAGGCACTAGTTTAACGTGTCCTCACGTACGCAGGTAACTAACAGCTCAACTTTAGCCCTTCCAGCTTATGATGTTATTATAAATACTAAATTAGGGAATTTTTTATTGATGTCAGTTATTTGTGAAAATGCAGTTACGTTGCTGGACATTTTAAAATCGTGTTTCCCATGTGAATTCCCCGTGTCTAATAACAGACTGAAAGATAGATTGGTGCAGTGACAGCCTACCTACTTTTCCAATGGAAGCTGGCTCCATCGACAATTGTAGTGGTGCACCATCATCGTGAAACCATACCTATCGTCGACATCTGGAACGTTTTATAAAGTGTCAGGCAAAGAATTGCAAAGTAACGTAGCATACAGGGACGCATACAAAATCGTCCGGCGACAGAAGTATTCCATGCACGATTCCAGCCCACAGGTTTATACCAAAGAGTGCCTGTGATCGTGTTCATGGGTGACATGTGGGTTGTCTTATGACGAGTAATGACTGTTGTGGAGGTTGAAAGTACTTCCTCGGCTGAAGGTAGATGCGTCGGTCCATATATCGTTATTTATAAAATATTAGTTATCTTCCACATGGTGCAAAAACCTTTCATAAAACTCTACTCATTGAATGAGGTCTTCTGACTGCTGGTGTCGAGTTAACGTATAATGATATGGATTCTGTTCTTCATTGTACAACACTTCATACACAAGTCTTCGAAATATCTGGAACTGCCTTGTAATACATGTGTGATCAAAAGTATCCGGACACCCCAAAAACTAATTTTTTTCATATTAAGTGCATTGTGCTGACACCTACTGTCAGGTACTCCATATCAGCGAAATCAGTAAACATTAGACATAGTAAGAGAGCAGAATGTTTCGCTTCGTGTAACACACAGACTCTGAACGTGGTCAGGTGATTGGGTACCACTTGTGTCATAACTCTGTACGCGAGATTTCCATATTCCTAAACATCCCTGGGTCCACTGTTTCTTATGTGACAGTGAAGTGGAAACAGGAAGGGATATGTACAACACAAAAGCATAGAGTTTGACCTCGTCCGTTTTCTGACAAAGACCGCAGACAGTTGAAAGGGTCGTGGAGTATAACTGGCAGACATCTATCCAGACCATCACACAGGAATTTCAAACTGCATCAGGATCCACTGCAAGTACTATGACAGTTAGGTGGAAGGTGAGAAAACTTGGTCGAGCGGCTGCTCATAAACCACACATTACGTCGGTAAATGCCAAACGACGCCTCGCGTGGGGTAAGGAACGTAAACAGTGGGCGATTAAACAGTGGAAAAACGTTGTATAGAGTGACGAATCGCGGTACACAATGTGCCGATGTGGTGACAGAGTGTGGGTATGGCGAATGCCCGGTGAACGTCAACCTCCAGCGTGTGTAGTGACAACAGTAAAATTCGGAGGCGGTGGTGTTATGGTGTGGTCGTGTTTTTCATGGAGGAGGCTTGCACCGATGTTGTTTTGCGTGGCGCTATCACACACAGGCCTACATGCATGTTTTAAACACCTTCCTGCTTCCCACTGTTGAAGAGCAATTCGGGATGGCGATTGCATCTTTCAGCACGATCGAGCACCTGTTCATAATGCACAGCCTGTGGCAGAGTGGTTACACAACAATAACCTTCGTGTAACGGACTGGTCTGCACAGAGTACTCACCTGAATCTTACAGAACACATTTGGAATGTTTTGGCACGCCGTCTTCGTGCCAGACGTATAAAACCGACATTGATACCTCTCCTGAGTGCAGCACTCTGTGAAGAATGACCTGCCATTCCCAAAGAAACTTCCAGCACCTGATTGAGGGTATGACTGCGAGAGTGGAAGTGATCATAAAGACTAAAGTTAGGCCAACACCATATTGAATTTCAGCATTACCGTTGGAGGGCACCACGAAGTCATTTTCAGGAAGGTATCCGGATACTTTTGATCACATAGAGTACGCCGTGACTGGTGATCGGTTGCAAGAATCGTGTCCCCTGTTTGTAGAGTCCACGTCGTCCCTGGACGACCTCTGTCCATTACTTGTGAACGAATATCTCCGCCTTCCTGGAGGCGTTGCTCCAGGGGACAAAAGACGTTCTTATCGTGATGTTGCCTTTGAAGGTACTGTGCAGCATATGCACAAGCAGCAGAGCAGTAGCTTGTTTATCGGATGCACCCAGCACCAAAAGCATATCGATGCATTCATCTTTTGTGTCCTGTGCACTGCGCTGTTAGTAGACACATGCATGATGTTTAATTTTATATGAAAGACATGTGAAAAAATGATGTCCTGCTTATAAACGACAAGAACTATGGAACGGACGTCTAAATATTAAAAAAGGAATCACGACGATTCGAGCCGTAGTTCCATGGTGGATGTGGGTTTTATGTCCAAACAGTCTACTTTGATTTTTTTCTCCATCCTCTCGGTTTCCAGCAATACATTTACAACATTATTTTAACTGAACAAAAACAATGATCAAAGCCACTTCGATAAATATTTTAAAAACAAAGCAAGAAAAAAACATCTGGCACCTGATTAGAATGGAACCTGCCATTATCATTATTTTGTAATTCTTACCAAAAGTAATGTAACAGGAATGAAAAATTCAAAAGAAAAGGGAATCTGCACATCCAACGCCTTGACGATTAAATACGACGCGAAAAGCTCGTGATAGCGCTGCATCCTTTGCCATGTGAAATGGGCCATAATCATAATCTGATAAAAGTCACACGGGACCGTGTAATACCCGCTCCCCAACACGTAATGAACATAACACTCGACGAGCCATATAACTGTATCGTCCTTCATGCTGCGAAAGAAGGGTAAATAGGGACGCACAGAGTGCACGCTATCTGTCCCTGGCAACGCTGCACACAGTTAGAGCATTGCCAGAGGCTCGGTTTTAATTCACATGAAGTACAGAGGCTCGTCTTCCCACATTCACGGGTATCGCTGTCGCGCTCGCCCATCGTTGCTACAGGATGCTGTTGGCATAGAGGTGTCGGGGGAACTGCTGGCTGTCAGCACCCATGGGCCACTAGTGTGGGTACTCACAGGCGCCTGTGCCTGCAGTAGCACATTTTCGCACCTTTGATCTAAACAGTTGGCAGATTTATCTCTACTACTCTTCGCGGAATTCCGATAACATAAAATGAGAATTTCAGTATTGCCATAGAAACTGTGCCCTGAGCGCGCGTGATGTAAGGTATGTACTGTGAGATATATTAACAGACACGCAACCTCTTTAGTACATTAGCTCGACTAGTATGCTGTTTGGAATGCACGATGCTTTTCTCGACTAACGGTAAAAGTTCAACTGGACATGATGACAACTTATTAACAGAGAAAAACACAGCATGACAAAGGAATTGAAATATCAAGGGAGGCCGAAATATGGCATCGGCATAGAATAGCATCAGATTTCTTGATTTGCTATGTTACTTCTACGTTCCAGCACCAGAAATCTATGACTAACAACTGAAACATCCTAGACCTAGGGTTCAGTAAGGGTTACTGCTTATAATCTAAATAAAATTTATCAGGAATATCCGCTGATGGCTTCCAATAAAATGAGCAGCACATTTGTGATAATGGTCTTGTCAACGATAGTGGAGGAGGAACAGACTTTTAGTACAATCTCTTTCCCTTGTGATGGTAAACCGCCCTGAAAAGGTAGAAGAATCAGCTGTGGTCAACATTATGAGGATGCGGAAGAAAATAATCACAGGTCATGCAGCCTATAACTGAAAACGCGTCATCGTCATTATCTTTCCACAGGAGAAACATTACAGGATAGACCCCCTTTCAGTTCCCTGAGAGGGGACTTCGAAACGGGAGGTAACCATGAGGGAAGACTGGCTAACCAACGAAAGGGTAATAATTCAGAAGCTGTAGTGCGAATGTCAGAATTCTGAATGTGGTAGGGAACTTGGAAAATTCGAAAAGGGAAATGTAAAGACTGAATCTAGAATCAGTAGGTGTCAATGATGTGTACTGGAAAGAAAATAAGGTGGTTTGATCAGACGAATATAGCATAATCCCAAACCAGCAGAAAATGAATAAGAAAGTAGTACAGGGAATGAGTTACAACGAAAAGTTCAGTCATGCGATTGTTCTCACCTGAATCAATAGAAAACAACTGCCAAAGAAAATATCCATCTGCACATGCAGATGTCAGAAGCAAAAAAAGAGATATGTAACACGTAATTCTGCATGTAAAAGGAGAGATTATCAGGGTTGACTGCAACGTGGTAGTAGAGGAAAGAATGAGTATCAGGAGGAGAATATGGACTTTGTAGTACGTCTGGAAGAGTAAAACGTAAATTGATTTCTGCAACAAGTTTTAGCTAATAATACGAATACACTGATGAAATCTTCTTGCGTGATCCGGTCAATGTTGGCGGTGTCTTGTCGCAACGTTTCGATGAGTTTTGTACCCATCATGTTCAAGCGAAGTGACTATGAGCAAATAGAAAGTGTTGCCATGGAATCTCCCTTAGCTCTAAGTTTTGCCAATTTTCCATGGAGCACTTTGAAGATGTAGCACCGAACACTGTGCACCTTAAACCAAAGGTGCTCTACAGGTACTTAGATTTGTAAATCTGTGGTAAGATCCTATGGCCCCAAACTGCTAGGGTCATCGGTCCCTAAACTTACACACTATTTAATCTAACTTAAACTAGCTTATGCCAAGGACAACACACATACCCATGCCTGAGGGAGATCTCGAACCGCCGACGGAGGGAGAGGCGCGAAGCTTGACAAGGCACCCTACGCCGCGCGGCTACCCCGTGCATCGGTACGTAGATGACTCTTTTGTAGAGTGGCCGCATGGCAAGGAAAACGCGCAAGAGTTCCTACGTCACCTAGATGCCGTATATAACAGCATCAAGATCACCGTGGACCTATAAGAGAAGGGATGGCTACCCTCCATGGACTTTCTGATTATGACAAATCCGGACGGTACGTTAAGACACTCGGTCTAAAACAAGAGGACGCACATGGACTGATGCCTTATTGGTGTGTGTTGTCACCATCCAGCGCAACGTAACTCGGTACTAAACACCACAATACAACGAGCCATGTCTATCTGCAACTGCGAGTTACTCCATCTGCCGCAAACATTCCATAAAATCAGGTACAAAGAGACACAAATACGACATTCCTTACATACAGATAAAATGTGGGAGGTTAAATCAGAAAAAGACCAAGTAAAACGTCTGGCTTTCTGCTGGGCCGCCGAGAGCCAAGACCGCGAGAATATTAAGAGAACACCGAATAACGACAGTCTTCCATGCAACGCTGGAAGCTGAGGACATACTTGACTCGACCAGCGATCATATGGGCTTGCAGTATGAATGTGGAATTCGGCACATCGGGCAGATACAGCAATGTATCTTACAGCGCCGTACAGCAACGTGTCTCACAGCACATCATGAACGTACGTCTAGTGCAGACAGACGAGTCCGTGGTAGTAGACAATAGACTTAGAGAAAGACGAAGTAGCTATGCAGCACCAAATGGTTCTGGGAATCGGTTGTCAAAGAGGCAGTGGAAAGAAGTTTCACCACAATCTAGTAAACCGTGATAACGTGTTTGAACTTAACGCAGCGTGGGATTCCCCAATGGAGAGAATAACAATCCGTTCTGAAGGCGGCGGCGTCATCAGACAGACTGGGCAGCAACCAGGACTCGACGGCCATGCGGGCCAAGCCCCGACCCCACCACCTGTGGCGTCGCGTTGCCCCACCACTGACGGGGCATCCCCTTCCGGAGGAGCGTGGTTTACCCCACTGCAGAAGTGGACAGAGGGCGAGCGACGATATAGATAGGTGGAACACAGCATCCTGACTCTTCGGTTGAAGATGTTGAGTACCAAACTCATCGAAAGTTTGCGACGAGACGACGCTACTGCCCGGATGTTCACTCGATAATATTTCACCATTGGGGTACGTCGAGAAAGCCTACAATCATAAATACAAATACACTTTTCAAAGATCACAACAGGAGGATTTAGTGCATTCTGGCCTGCGCTGAGGAAGGGGTAACACTTGGACGCGCGCTCCCAGAGACAGTAAGACTTGCTACATTCTCAGATTCATTTGGCAGATAGTACACTTGTCAATGCTGTCGAGGTTCCTGTCCGTCTTAGACATTGCTAATATGTTTTGAAATAAATGGATGATAGTGGCTTCAGAGCTACAGTATTCTGAGGAATCTTCCATTATTTTGATCTCGAAGTTTCTGAGATGAGCCTCTGAAGGCCAAGCCTCTTCCACTACGATTAATGTTACATGAAGTAACACGAGAGAGGCCATATAAATTGGCTCTTCCACGGACGCATAAAAGAACATTACTAATTTATTTCCGAGAATTAGCGCGGCCAAAGTACATCTTTCACGGCATAACGTTTCATCACTTTTACGATTCTTTTAGGACAACTATATACAACTAGACATATTTTATTTTTTATTTACTCTTGAATGAAAAATTTCATACCTATATTTCGTGTAAAACCGTCTTGTGATGAAACTGGAAGTGCCTTAACGTTTAATATTATTGCCAATCCTACCAAATTCTTACGGCATTTAGCAGCTGTTGCCGTTTCCATTTGTTGGAGAAATGTTTTGGTAGCATTTCAACAAAATTTAAAGGAAGCGCATTTTGGACTCCATCACAATATTGTGCATTCAACACTAAACATGAAATTAAACTGAATTGAACGTATTTGGCCTCTACGAATAATATAAGCTAAGAAATGAAGTGGAAAGAAAGAGTATATTGGCTATACTAGTGCTGGAACATTGTTCTTTATTTTACAATTGCAGTGTGATATTTGCCAATTGCACATCTTGGCACAACCGATACCGGCAGGGACTTAGACTCCATGGGTTGTACGTCCCTCACCCGCTCGTCAGGACTGCTTATACACCAGTAACAAAATCAGCCTTGGAACTTCTTGAACGGAAAGTGAAAATAAATCTGATTCACTTTTAGAGCCAAACCGCTCGTCTTCTGGCCGCTTTCTATTGAGCATAATCACATTGTTCCTCGTTCCGTGAAATAGAAGCTGAGCTGCATATCTTGTGCACTGAACGTATAGTTTGCGCTATTATTCCACACACATGTGCGCGTACCACCAAATAATTGCTTTTTACCACTCAAATAAACCTTTCACCTTCACATCCCGCTGCATTCCTCTAGAGCGAGTGAGATATCTATTACTCTCTTTTCGTGGTAACGTCTGAAGATGAAGCGCCAAACTTCTTCAAACTGCGGGCTATCGACATGTAGAACAATAGGAAGCTTATAGACAGTGCAGGCGGAATATCTGGAAAATTACATAAAGACTACTAGCAGCGATGAGGGTACATGCAGCAACGAACAAGGTGACGAATGACTCTGCAGGCAACACTCCACTGTCCATGCTACACATGGTGTCATGTAACGTCCTTCAGCCATTCAACGAACTCAATACCTTCCATCAGCCTCCCACATGGTATAGCATGACTCATCACTCCTAGTCATTTGTTTCCAGTCAACCGCTGTGCAGTGACAGTAGTAGTGGTGGCGATAGCGATACAGACGAAGGCGAACTGACGTGGAATAGAGATCAAAAGCATCTGGACAACTATTTCTGGAATTAATATGGGGAGTGCCTACCGTTTGATCCGTTGGGGACACCGTCATTGTCAGCTCATTTCTCCTCAAGAACCTAAATCATTGTAGGTAGTGATATAGGTCTAGGGCGTATGGATTTAAGTCGACGTTATAACTCATCCCGAAGGTGTCCCATTGTCTTCACACTGGGACTCTGTGTCTGCTAGTCCATTTCAGGAATGCTATTATCCACTGTCGATTGATTTGCAGATGCTGTTTTATCACAGTGTGCATTATCATGCTGACACAAAAAAATGGTTGTTGTCGAACTGTTACTCTACCGCAACAAAAAAAGCAGTAAAATGTGCTCATACAGTTCTGCATTTAGAGTTATCTTAAGTTCAATAAGGGGACCACACAATAAACTCGATAAATACCTCCATATAATATCACAGCCTCCTCCGTAATTCACTGCTGGCACTACACATGATACAGTGTCACATCCTCTAGCTACTAGCCAAACCCAAATCCTTCCACAGGACTGCAACATGGTATAGTGTGATACATCACTCCAAGCGACTCGTTTCCAGGTTATCGCTGTCCACTGACATTGCTATACACATCACCTCAAGCGTCATTTAGCACTGACTACTTAAAATGTGGGTTTTGAGGAGATGGTCGACCATTGTAATCCATTCTTCTTAGCAGCTTACATACTTTGGAACTCACGTGTGATTCCTTCTGCTGATACCATTTGATTTTTTTACATCCATCCTTCGCAACGCTCGATCGTCTCTTTCCGTTAGTACATGATATCTGCTAGGTCTTAGTTCGGCTGTGATTGTTACTCCACATTTACACCTTACAATCAGATCACCAACAGTCAACTTTGGCAGCTTTAGGAGGGTACAAATGACCCTAACGGATATGTTACTCAGGTAATATGTAACGAATAGCCCACATTCGAATATATTGAGCTCTCCTGACCGACACATTCTCCATTTCCTGCTTCGGTACTGAGAAAACAGTAAACCTAAACAGTCCTTTACATTGGGAGAACCGCCCCTCGGAACACCTACTGATCAATTCCGCATTAAAAACGAGTGTATGGATGCTCTTGATCAGCTAGGGGTATTTACGAGTAATGTAGTTAAACTGGCTACGTAGTATACTAGAATTGCTAGTTCTATAGCTTGTGAAAGCTGTATCTTAGACGCGAAACACTACTACTTCTACATTATCCAGAGTGCAAAAAATACACATGGGGAATCTTAACTAACTTGGAAAAGTAAAACTTCAAATATGGTTTTAATTGTATGTGTCTGGTGTTAGTCACAGGAGGATAACAAGAGAAATGTTCATTAGGCAGCATTATTAGAGTGTAAGATAGATAAAGACGTATTGTCAGCATCCTCTATCGTGTAGCGTCGATGATAAATAAAACATAATGTATATTCGAGTGAGTGGCTCTGAAAATTGCTGATGACCCAGGCCTCGGATGGCAGGTAGTAGTAGATCAGGTGATACCAGCCCAAGACCGCTACGCTCAGTGACTTAAGACGTACACTCTTATACACAGCACCAGTGATGGCAGTCTATAAACATAAACCATTTCCTATTTTTTTCTTAATACATTAATTGTTAATTCTAACAATTCCTGTTTACTGATTAGTTTTAAGTTAAGAGGTACATACAATTTGCAACTCTCTACGAACACTAGAAACCAAATTACCTTAACTCCAAGATTATGTGCAAATTAAAATTGTGAAAACACAAAATGTCCTTGCCAGTAGACGTCAGGTCAAATTCAAGTTACAGAAAATACAAAAATGTCGTCTTGGAATCCTCACGGAACAGCTAGACGGAGTCGTATTCATTGAGTGTAGTTGTTGCGCAAGCCGTAGCGCTCTCTTACGGAAATAATGCGTACTATTGACGTATTTATTTGTGCAGTGACAGATGTCACATACATAGAATGCTGTGCACAGTATTTTAGTGAAATTCACTCACAATTACGAGTGGATCAGCAGCACAGGAAATAATTACTGCCCACTATTCGGCATTTCTGTAGCCTAACTTCAGAATTTATACTTTCATTTTACAGAACGGTGGATAGTGTCACCATTATTCGTCGATTCTTCTGTTGATCGAATCACATGCAAGGCCATCTATTATTAGACCGTTTAAGCTTATTAGTTCATGGCATCTCACCCCTACTTTTTTCCTCTGAAAAACGTAATGAAGAAAGACACAGCAATATCACTTAAATTTTGCACAGAGCCGCTGTGATCACTATATTGTTTGAGTGAGTAAACTCAGGATTTTGTTGGATAATATGTGCTCTCACAGGCAGGTCGAACACTCCGTACAGAACTATAAATATTTCTGAAGAGAAACAGGTTTGCCGGAAGGTCCGGTGCTATCTGCGATATGACAACAGGCATCAACCAGGAACGGTGTCACATGACAGAAATGATTTCGGACGTTCAAATACAACCCGCTGACGGTGACGATGACTTTCCCGTTTACACAAACGTTTCCATCGAACGAGTGCAAGTACATGTTTATTTGAGATCCTTACTTCTACCGAAATACTTTGCAAAGGATGGAAAACAACCATACAAATGGAAGTTTTGAGTTAATATATGGTTCAAATGGCTCTGAGCACTATGGGACTTATCCTCTTAGGTCTTCAGTCCCCTAGAACTTAGAACTACTTAAACCTAACTAACCTAAGGACATCACACACAACCATGCCCGAGGCGGGATTCGAAACTGCAACCGTAGCGGTCGCGCGATTCCAGACTGTAGGCCTACAACCGCTCGGCCACTTCGGCCGGTCAGTTAAGACATGAAACGGGCCTACATACCTCCGTCGGTAACATCTTATCACTTAAAAAAATTTTAAAATATCATATTTGATAAAGATGATATATATTTTCATTGATCCCCACTAACATAAAAGTTTCCCAGTAGAGTTTTACACTGAGGTGGCAAAAGTCATGGGTTAGCGATATGCACATACACAGATGACGGCAGTATCGCCCACACAAGGTACAAAAGGGCAGTGAATCGGCGGGACTGCCCTTTGTACTTAGGTGATTCATCGCAAATCTGTCCGACGTGGTTATGACCGCGCGACAGTAATTATCAGACACTGAACGCGGAATGGTAGTCAGAGGTACACGAATGGGACTTTTCATTTCGGAAATCGTTACGGAATTCAATATTCCGACATACAAAGAGTCTAGAGTGTGCCGCGAATACCTCTCACCTACGACGACACAGTTGGCAGACAACTTTGACTTCACAACCGAAAGCAGAGCTATGTACGTAGAGTTCTCAATGCTAACAGACAACAAACACAGCATGAAATAACTGCAAAAATCAGTGTGGGACGTATGACGAAAGTATCTGTCTGGACAGTACGGAGTAAATGTGCTACGCCAACAGACGACCAACGTGAGTGCTTTTGCTAACAGCACGTCATCGCCTGCAGCGCCTTTCTTGGGTTCGTCAGCATATCAGTTTCAACTGGTAAACTGTGGTGTGGTCGGATGAGTCCCGGTTTCAGCTGGTAAGAGTTGATGGTAGGGTTCGAGTGTGGTGCACACCCCAGGAAGCCATGGAACCAAGTTATCAGCAAGTCACTGTGCAAGCTGGTGCTGGCTCCATTATGGTGGGAGCTGCGTTTACGCAGAATAGCCTGGGTCATCCGGTCCAACTTAGCCTACCACTGACTGGCATTAGTTATGTTCTTCCACTTGGAGACCATTTGCATTCATGGACTTCACGTTTCTAAACAACGATGTGGTTGGGACACAATCTCTCTCTACTGGTTTGATGAATATTCTGGAAAATTCTATCGAGTGATTTGGTCATACAGATCACCCGACAGGCATGCCGTCGAACATTTATGTGGCGTAATCGAGAGGGCCGTTCGTTCCCAACACCCTGCATCGGCATCACTATCGCAATTATGGACGGATATAGTGGCAGCATGGTTCAATATTTCTTCTGGGGACTTCCAACGACTTGTTGAGTCCACGTCACGTCAAGCTGCTGCACTACACTGGGGAAAAGGAGGTCAAACACGAGGCTCAATAATACTGAAATCTGGTGTCAGTGGTGGCCAGAGGTTCACACATGGTACAAGCATTCTATTGTGGGAGGAACCTGAGTAGGTCAAATAAACCTTGGCAGTAAGGCGACCTTACAGGGTAAGCTTGGGGCCCATAGAATACCACGACATTGTTGCCCAAATATTTACCGAACCTCCACTATGAAGACTTATTCTTCCATTGCTCCAAAGTCTGGGTTTTCTTTTTCCTGCAACACTTTTCGATGTTATGGGAATTTGAGTCACAGATGTTTGGTTCTGCAGTTCTCGATCATCCTGCCATTCCCAGCTTAGTGACCTGTCTTCGTGTTGTTTTGGTTCTGTCAGGATTAGCGAGCGCGACATTCAGCTCTGCAGTGACTTTTGCAGCTGTCGCCCTCTTATTTTTCATCACGATCCCTTCCAATGACCGTATGTCAGCACCACTCAACACACCCTTTCGTCGGCGTTGTGACTCAGCAGATGACTTTTTTCCCATTTTTCCTTTATGCAGTACAAATATTCGGTATGTTGCCTCTTGAAACACGAAACGCTTCGGCTACCTTCGAACATCTGATATTATGTTCATGCTTTCGTATGCCATTTTTTCTAACCTCTGTGAATTATCACTTGAAGCTACAGTGCGGACGCCATGTACCCGTCATCTCGGTGAATTAAATCTGTAATCACGTGCAACAACAGTTGCCGAAGCTGGTATTTCATCAGAAAGGAACCCAAGGAATTTTGCAGGCTGAGAAAGAAGTGGCAGAAGAAATATTTGTGTTTCTGCAAGAAGAGTCAGTGAAATGTGTGGTTCGTATACGCTCGCCTGTGCGTACAAAGCAGATGAGCGGTTCAATGACGACGATATGTGCTTAACAGGTGAAAGTGATAATGAAACAGGTGTCAAGAAATGTAAGTCATCATGCTTGTCGGCCAGGGAGACACAGATCAGGCGTCCAGTGAAACGTAGTAAAACACAATCGTTGTCCATGGAGCGGGTAGTAAACCTGATTGTAAACAAAAAACTAAAAACAAAATGATAGAGAGAGAAAGAACTGATTTAAAACAAATCCGCAGCAATATGACCGTGTAATCCAGTTCTTCGTCCATAAATATATAGATACATTGCGATTAAGACAAGATATATGCATAACGTAAGAAGGTGCCGTTGACCTTAAACAACAAAAAGTATGAGTACCTCGATATAAGCATAAGAAGATTCTCTTAAATTGCGATTAACCGTAAATTTGAAGACTGTCGATTGGTATAAGCACCTAGGAACTACACCCGCCAGCAACGAAAATTGGAACCACTCTACTGAAATTGTCCTAGGGAAAATAAAAGGAAAACTGCGTGTTATTACAAGAACCCTTGCAACATTATGACGAAATAGCGAGTGAGTGTCACATATAACACAAACGAGTTCGGGTAGATACTAGTTTCTCGCAGCCGCCAAATCTTTTCGTGGCATTTCAGTCGCAATTTTCTCCCTCGAATGTGAAAATATTTTTCTGTCTCTCACCTACATACTTAATAATGCTGATCGTAATAAAATAAGAAAAATTAGATATTTGTTTTTCGCATGTGTCTTACAGTGGATACATTAACCCTCTGCCAAACACTTAAGTCCGAAACTGCAAAGTAATTATGCAGGTGTGGAGTCCCATGATTATATCGTTAAGAATAAATTTTCAGTTGCTGTACAATGAATTGGGCGATGGAATTCAAAGTTGCATCTTCGTCCTCAACACAACATATTTCTTTACTAATAGCCTACTACATCTTCCTTTGCTTTATATGTCAAATCACGGATAAACCAGAAATAAAACAAAGAGCGGACGTGAGTCCACGCAACAGGATTAGTGTTTTACTTGGATAGAAAGTAAATTATTATTGACTCCACTTAGGCAATAGCTTGTAAAGCACACTTTTCAACCGAACGCCATCTGTTGTTAAGTAACATAAAGCTCGTAGCTCAACGAGCGGGTCGGCTATTTGCGCAATGACGCCGCTACTGACGTTCCAGATGGGTATATCATTCTACTTTCCTTTAAGGAAGCTGCGATGCGATGTAGATAACACATCATTTAACAAAATGGCTCTGAGCACTATGGGACTTAACATCTATGGTCATCAGTACCCTCTTCATTTAACACTCTGTCAACGAACATACTCCCGCTAAAGGAGATTTATATTCTCGCAACCTTCCCGACGCAGCAAGCTGCAATAGAAATATGTGTAGTGAAAGAGCATTAGAGCGGAAGGTCCGTGGCCGCATGTGATAAGACTACAGGAATCAGCCAGGAACGGCGACAGACGGGATCACAGTAACGGCTTTGCACGTTGCACGACGCCCGCATGCGGTGACAATGACCTTCCTTTTGTGGAAATTTTCATGTCTCTGTTAAATGCAGACAATCTGACGAATACTTTCAATGCAAACACGGTCGTCTTGGGTTCTTCGAGATTGCAGTTCGTATGAAATACATTCTTAATGTAAAAGCGTATTTTCACATGTATCATGTTTTGTTGCGCTCCACAACCTTTCCTTCTGATATGAACTACAGTCAACTCAAGTTTCAGAGTAAAGCTTTAATAAGAGAGCGTCATATTACTAACATAGGCGTGCGTCGTCATTGTTCAGTTGCTAGCCCTTACACGGTACTTCCTCATTACCCCTACACGGTCCCAAGACTTGCAGAGGACACCTGGTAAATAATAGTGTTAAATACAAATGATGCCCAGATGTGTATCGCATCCGCGTTACCGGAACAAACGTGTGAAACAATGTGTTCCATCTCCCCGTGTCTATAGGTAACAGAGCCCAATGATGATTGTCGTCATAGAGCATTATGATGAGGACGATCCGTGGAACGATTGAGTATGTAATATCTGACGTGAAAACATCTCATTTAGTGCCTATTTTAATTCACATCATATTTGCCACATTAATTACAAGTGTAAAAATGTGGTAAGTGTCTTAGATTACTATCGTTGCTTCGACCCGCAACCGTTGTTGAAAGTGGAACACATGATCATCCATGAAGCACAGAAACGGTTCGTCTTCTAAAGTTACACTCCTGGAAATTGAAATAAGAACACCGTGAATTCATTGTCCCAGGAAGGGGAAACTTTATTGACACATTCCTGGGGTCAGATACGTCACATGATCACACTGACAGAACCACAGGCACATAGACACAGGCAACAGAGCATGCACAATGTCGGCACTAGTACAGTGTATATCCACCTTTCGCAGCAATGCAGGCTGCTATTCTCCCATGGAGACGATCGTAGAGATGCTGGATGTAGTCCTGTGGAACGGCTTGCCATGCCATTTCCACCTGGCGCCTCAGTTGGACCAGCGTTCGTGCTGGACGTGCAGACCGCGTGAGACGACGCTTCATCCAGTCCCAAACATGCTCAATGAGGGACAGATCCGGAGATCTTGGTGGCCAGGGTAGTTGACTTACACCTTCTAGAGCACGTTGGGTGGCACAGGATACATGCGGATGTGCATTGTCCTGTTGGAACAGCAAGTTCCCTTACCGGTCTAGGAATGGTAGAACGATGGGTTCGATGACGGTTTGGATGTACCGTGCACTATTCAGTGTCCCCTCGACGATCACCAGAGGTGTACGGCCAGTGTAGGAGATCGCTCCCCACACCATGATGCCGGGTGTTGGCCCTGTGTGCCTCGGTCGTATGCAGTCCTGATTGTGGCGCTCACCTGCACCGCGCCAAACACGCATACGACCATCATTGGCACCAAGGCAGAAGCGACTCTCATCGCTGAAGACGACACGTCTCCATTCGTCCCTCCATTCACGCCTGTCGCGACACCACTGGAGGCGGGCTGCACGATGTTGGGGCGTGAGCGGAAGACGGCCTAACGGTGTGCGGGACCGTAGCCCAGCTTCATGGAGACGGTTGCGAATGGTCCTCGCCGATACCCCAGGAGCAACAGTGTCCCTAATTTGCTGGGAAGTGGCGGTGTGGTCCCCTACGGCACTGCGTAGGATCCTACGGTCTTGGCGTGCATCCGTGCGTCGCTGCGGTCCGGTCCCAGGTCGACGGGCACGTGCACCTTCCGCCGACCACTGGAGACAACATCGATGTACTGTGGAGACGTCACGCCCCACGTGTTGAGCAATTCGGCAGTACGTCCACCCGGCCTCCCGCATGCCCACTATACGCCCTCGCTCAAAGTCCGTCAACTGCACATACGGTTCACGTCCACGCTGTCGCGGCATGCTACCGGTGTTAAAGACTGCGATGGAGCTCCGTATGCCACGGCAAACTGGCTGACACTGACGGCGGCGGTGCACAAATGCTGCGCAGCTAGCGCCATTCGACGGCCAACACCGTGGTTCCTGGTGTGTCCGCTGTGCCGTGCTTGTGATCATTGCTTGTACAGCACTTTCGCAGTGTCCGGAGCAAGTATGGTGGGTCTGACACACCGGTGTCAATGTGTTCTTTTTTCCATTTCCAGGAGTGTATTTGAAACACTGTGACAGGGGAACACGATGAGTAACCTCCCCCAACACCCGAAACGAACAGGGAAAGACAATACATTAAGGCCAAGGTACTTCCATTGACACGCAGTAAGTTACATGGTACGGTGGTGAAATCACGCAGACGAAATATCGTCCCCAAGGAAACACCATCTGTGCTCCATACCATGTCCGAACATCGGTGTCGTTGTCAACAGCTTATCTCCACCCTCCTCAAGCAAGACTGACGACATGTCTGAGGATATTCTCCAACATGTCAGACGTCAACTCTGGCTCCATTTCGAGGCAAGGCAGTACAGAAAAACCTCCTAGATTCTAAAGCAATGTTTGCTCCCCATGTCCAAGAAGGCCGAACTGGACCACTGCCTTTCTCAGCAATTGGCAAGAGATCTATTTCTTGAGGTCGGAAGGAAACTGAGGAGCAGTCACTCCGAAATATGACGTACCTGGTGTCACGAACAGTCAGTCACACATGCGCACTTCACCAGTACCTGTTAATAACCTGATTTCATCGTATTGAAAATGTCTGGAAGTATTTGGAACAGTGAATGAAACTTGGCAGTTCACATCCCCACAGTTTTAACTATTTGTTGTCTAAGATTTGTCTACCTTACAGCTAGATATGACATACCTCAAAAAAATTATAGACTCTCTTCATCGCTAAATCGAGAGCCCTCTCAGGACTGCAGGGAACGACAGACATTATTCCCGTGATGTCCACTTGTGGTAAGCCGTTTTTTGTTGAGTGTGTTTGTCTAATACTATGCGAACTCCAGGACTACCTCGCATCTACTTCAAGGTTTGAAACCTTCAATCACAGATCACTTAAATCTGGTACGAAGGCTATCGCGCTGCTGGGTAAATTCCTGCTTGGTGTTGCTGTTTCTACTACTTGGAAACGAGAAACACTCAGGTTATCACATCATTTCCCCAGCAACGAGAAATAAGCGACACCTTCTAATTATCTGTTTGAGAATACTTCCGTTTGGTTGGGCGAAATCTCATATGACGCATGCATCAGCAACAGCATCTTTGTAGCCATCGAAGTGGCAACAGGCGGATATAAAGTGAGATATGAAATATTTCAGGTGAAGTTACAAGATTTTTTCTTAATGAATACATCAGAGGTCAGTGTATATGACGAAGATACGTCATCCGAACTATTTTACAGTTTTATAAGAACTGAGTATCTCTGTAAGAAATGATGGCCAAGAACTCTACATTTAGTCAGCTACTTCAAGAAAGTAAATATAAAGGTTGCCAACGGCCTTGCCGAAGTGGTAACACCGGTTCCCGTCGGATCACCGAAGTTAAGCGATGTCGGGCTAGGCTAGCACTTGGATGGGTGACCATCCGGTCTGCCGAGCGCTGTTGGCCAGCGGGATGCACTCAACCCTTGTGAGGCAAACTGAGGAGCTACTTGATTGAGAAGTAGCGGCTCCGGTCTCGGAAACTGACATGCGACCGGTAGAGCGGTGTGCTGATCACATGCCCCTCCACATCCGCATCCAGTGACGCCTGTGGCCTGATGATGACACGGCGGCCGGTCGCTACCTTTGGGCCTTCATGGCCTGTGTGGGAGGAGTTTAGTTTAGTTTAGTTTTAAATATAAAGGCTTCCGGGATGTGTTGAAGGTACTGCAGCATGGCCCCACACACACAGAGTGGGCTTGAACGCCTGGACGACAGGTAGTGTGAACAGTCGATCCCATCCAGGCTGGACTGGTCAACTCAGAACGCCTCATTTAGGACTTATTTCCGCTTGAGAGGTGTGGAGACGTGCAGTGCTGTGTCGAGTAGGATTGCTCGGAGTAGCGCCTGGATCTCTTCAGCAAGAAGTATGATGCGTTGATAAAGAAATATCACACCTGCGCCATCGGCACTGTAGTCACGTAGTTCTCAGGATCGTGTACCCTTCGAGGGTAGAGGCCAGTTCTAGGGTCTGTCATTTAGCATATGGTGACGGCAGCAATTTTCACTCTGGCAAAGTTCGCTTCCATGGAAGCGGTGTCGCTGTTGTCACGATTCAGCGGGCTTCCATAGACAATGAGTGGTGGAAGACTTCTCATAAAAAATAACATTCGTCCTATCTGCCTGAGATGACTTTACCACTACATCATCAATGGGGCAAAACGCAAGTCTGTCCCCTTTACTCCATTACTAACAAACGTATAGAAATTTTATGCAATATTATCTGTTCTGTAAGGCATGTAAAGGAAAAGAATAAGTCCATATTATTTCGTAATATCGTAATATTCGTTTTCATCATATGCTCATGGACCATCGGTATGCAGTCGTAAGCATTGATTAGTCACTCGTGTACAAGCGGTTAAGGACGACACATTACAGCCACGTCCAGTCGCCTTTGCTGCCGTACAATCCCTTGCTGATCAGGTAATTGTGGATCTCAAGCCAATTTACCTGCGAGTCCCGAAGTAAAGTAAAGTCGTATGCCGTTATTGACTTGGAAATCCCGAAGGGCATCTTCAGCCAACTGATTTGTTAAACTTGTTTTCTGCCCTTCACACATGTATGCTCCTTCCCTTCACTAAGTCTGAGCGATGCGTGTCGTTTATGTGTAATTGATCAGTGTAGATGACTGTAATGGGTGTGGTAGTGTGGTGTCATGTATGTGTTGGAAGATGATGAGAGAAAGTAGAGGATGAAACCTGCTGCTGGCACATAGCCTTCTTCTCTCAGGTACCACAAACTGGGGCGCCCAGCTTAATTTCCCCATCCTGCAGACGGATCGCCATCAGCATTGTCTCATACATACACTTTACAAGTCATTTGGAATTTAATCCCTGATACTGGCGCAAAACAGGTGATCTGTTGCTTTACACCACCACCTCTTCTGTCTGAAACGAGGTGCACGGTACTGGATGAAGAAACGAGCGAAGGAAATCATAGGATAATCTACGGCAAATTAAGAACAATTTTAGCATGGTTCCTACAAGAATGACAGGGTTACTGGGACACATGAACAGCAAGATGACTTGATATCTTCAAGTTCAAAGGATAGTGGCTCGTTTGGTATTATCGTGATATACGAGAGCGACTTCCACGAATATGATAACGCAAAATGAGTGGCAATCCTTAAAAGAAATGTGTGTTCTCTTTGCAGTCGGATATTCTCACGAAATTTCAGTCAAAATCCTAAGGCGAAAATTTTTTTTTGGCTCTCACCTCCATTGTATTAAAATAAGAGAAATCAGGGTTCGAATGAAAGATGTAAATGTTCGTTTTTCCCGCTACTTGTTCGAGGGTGGAACTGTAGAGAAACGACTTGAACACACTTCGATGAACGGTCTGCATTCACTTAAGTGTGAACTGCGGTGTAATCATGTAGATGTCGATGAAAATGTAGATATCTCAGGTTTCCTCTGCGCGGTTGGCTAATGATGTATAGCCGGATGTTCTGACGAGCTGCTTCAAGTTTATTCACAGTATTTCGAGGATCTACCCAGCCGTCTTTTTCAGGTACAGTGAGTTTTTCTGTTATGTGTACTAACTGCCCCTACCCCAACCAGAAAGTGAATGTTGCACCACGATACTCGTATCATTGTATACAGTTTTATGATTATGTGTAAGCTTGTGCTTGACGACAGTGAATTTTCTTGGCTGTTTTACTTGGGTTTGTCGCTGGTAATCCTTGGATCTGTCCACGACTCTTCTGATACTCTGTCCCGCGTAAGACGTGTCACATCCGTATGGAATGAGGTACACAACCGGCTTTCGGATACCTAGATTGTTTTTAAAATCATGAAGAATACTTTTACCTTAGTTGAAGGGAGGGAAAAACATTTCCGTTAGATCTCATCGATCTTTCCGGATATTGTGTCAGCAAAAGCTAGCTAAGCCATTTTTGGCTTCTACTACTCAGTCCCCCCCCCCCCCCCTCCCCATGAACCATGGACCTTGCCGTTGGTGGGAGGCTTGCGTGCCTCAGCGATACAGATGGCCGTACCGTAGGTGCAACCACAACGGAGGGGTATCTGTTGAGAGGCCAGACAAACATGTGGTTCCTGAAGACGGGCAGCAGCCTTTTCAGTAGTTGCAGGGGCAACATTAACCAAAACGGCCTTGCTGTGCTGGTACTGCGAATGGCTGAAAGCAAGGGGAAACTACAGCCGTAATTTTTCCCGAGGACATGCAGCTTTACTGTATGATTAAATGATGATGGCGTCCTCTTGGGTAAAATATTCCGGAGGTAAAATAGTCCCCCATTCGGATCTCCAGGTGGGGACTACTCAAGAGGACGTCGTTAACAGGAGAAAGAAAACTGGCGTTCTATGGGTCGGAGCGTGGAATGTCAGATCCCTTAATCGGGCAAGTAGGTTAGAAAATTTAAAAAGGGAAATGGGTAGGTTAAAGTTAGATATAGTGGGAATTAGTGAAGTTCGGTGGCAGGAGGAACAAGACTTGTGGTCAGGTGAATACAGGGTTATAAATACAAAATCAAATAGGGGTAATGCAGGAGTAGGGTTAATAATGAATAAAAAAATTGGAGTGGGGGTAAGCTACTACAAACAGCATAGTGAACGCATTATTGTGGCCAAGATAGACACAAAGCCCATGCCTACTACAGTAGTACAAGTTTATATGCCAACTAGCTCTGCAGATGATGAAAAAATTGATGAAATGTATGATGAGATAAAAGAAATTATTCAGGTAGTGAAGGGAGACGAAAATTTAATAGTCATGGGTGACTGGAATTCGTCAGTAGGAAAAGGGAGAGAAGGAAACATAGTAGGTGATTATGGATTGGGTCTAAGAAATGAAAGAGGAAGCCGTCTGGTAGACTTTTGCACAGAGCATAACGTAATCATAGCTAACACTTGGTTCAAGAATCATAAAAGAAGGTTGTATACATGGAACAATCCTGGAGATACTAAAAGGTATCAGATAGATTATATAATGGTAAGACAGAGATTTAGGAATTAGGTTTTAAATTGTAGGACATTTCCAGGGGCAGATGTGGACTCTGACCACAATCTATTGGCTATGACCTGTAGGTTAAAACTGAAGAAACTGCAAAAAGGTGGGAATTTAAGGACATGGGATCTGGATAAGCTGAAAGAAGCAGAGGTTGTACAGAGTTTCAAGGAGAGCATAAGGGAACAATTGACAGCAATGGGGGAAAGAAACACAGTAGAAGAAGAATGGGTAGCTCGAATGGATGAAGTAGTGAAGGCAGCAGAGGATAAAGTAGGTAAAAAGACGAGGGCTGCTAGAAATCTTTGGGTAACAGAAGAAATATTGAATTTAATTGATGAAAGGAGAAAATATAAAAATGCAGTAAATGAAGCAGGCAAAAAGTAATACAAACGTCTCAAAAATGAGATCGACAGGAAGTGCAAAATGGCTAAGCAGGGATGGCTAGAGGACAAATGTAAGGATGTAGAAGCTTATCTCACTAGGGGTAAGATACTTACTGCCTACAGGAAAATTAAAGAGACCTTTGGAGAGAAGAGAACCACGTGTATGAATATCAAGTGCTCAGATGGCAACCCAGTTCTAAGCAAAGAAGGGAAGGCAGAAAGGTGGAAGGAGTATATAGAAGGTTTATACAAGGGCGATGTACTTGAGGACAATATTATGGAAATGGAAGAGGATGTAGATGAAGACGAAATGGGAGGTAAGATACTGCGTGAAGCGTTTGACAGAACACTGAAAGACCTGAGTCGAATCAAGGCCCCGCGAGTAGACAACATTCCATTAGAACTACTGACGGCCTTGTGAGAGCCAGTCATGACAAAACTCTACCAGCTGGTGAACAAGATGTATGAGACAGATGAAATACCCTCAGACTTCAAGAAGAATATAATAATTCCAATCCCAAAGAAAGCAGGTGCTGACAGATGTGAAAATTACCGAACTATCAGTTTAATAAGTCACAGCTGCAAAATACTAACGCGAATTCTTTACAGACGAATGGAAAAACTGGTAGATGCGGACCTCGGGAAGGAACAGTTTGGATTCCGTAGAAATGTTGGAACACGTGAGGCAATACCTACCTTACGACTTATCTTAGAAGAAAGATTAAGAAAAGGCAAACCTATGTTTCTAGCATTTGTAGACTTAGAGAAAGCTTTTGACAATGTTGACTGGAATACTCTCTTTCAAATTCTGAAGGTGGCAGGGGTAAAATACAGGGAGCGAAAGGCTATTTACAATTTGTACAGAAACCAGATGGCAGTTATTAGAGTCGAGGGGCATGAAAGGGAAGCAGTGGTTGGGAAAGGAGTGAGACAGGGTTGTAGCCTCTCCCCGATGTTATTCAATCTGTATATTGAGCAAGCAGTAAAGGAAACAAAAGAAAAATTTGGAGTAGATATTAAAATTCATGGAGAAGAAGTAAAAACTTTGAGGTTCGCCGATAAGATTGTAATTCTGTCAGAGACGGCAAAGGACTTGGAAGAGCAGTTGAACGGAATGGACAGTGTCTTGAAAAGAGGATATAAGATGAACGTCAACAAAAGCAAAATGAGGATAATGGAATGTAGTCAAATTAAATCGGGTGATGCTGAGGGAATTAGATTAGGAAATGAGACACTTAATGTAGTAAACGAGTTTTGCTATTTAGGAAGTAAAATAACTGTTGATGGTCGAAGTAGAGAGGATATAAAATGTAGACTGGCAATGGCAAGGAAAGCGTTTCGGAAGAAGAGAAATTTGTTAACATCGAATATAGATTTATGTATCAGGAAGTCGTTTGTGAAAGTATTTCTTTAAAGTGTAGCCATGTACGGAAGTGAAACATGGACGATAACTAGTTTGGACAAGAAGAGAATAGAAGCTTTCGAAATGTGGTGCTACAGAAGAATGCTGAAGATTAGATGGGTAGATCACGTAACTAACGAGGAGGTACTGAATAGGAGTGGGGAGAAGAGAAGTTTGTGGCACAACTTGACTAGAAGAAGGAATCGGTTGGTAGGACATGTTTTGAGGCATCATGGGATCACAAATTTAGCATTGTAGGGCAGCGTGGAGGGTAAAAATCGTAGAGGGAGCCAAGAGATGAATACACTAAGCAGATTCAGAAGAATGTAGGTTGCAGTAGGTACTGGGAGATGAAGCAGCTTGCACAGGATAGAGTGACATGGAGAGCTGCATCAAACCAGTCTCAGGACTGAAGACAACAAAAACAACAACTCCTCAGTCTCAGCTTCAGGTTTTCTTGATTTTGAGTTCAAAGCCCATTTAATTTCATGATCTGCGTGCCCATTCATTAAGAAAACTATCCTTTGACGATTTTTTTCTTTTTCTGTATCCATAGTCACATATCGAATGTTCAGATAGACTAAAATAATGCTTACACCTGTGTTTTTTGACGTCTAATTTACGTCAGAACTTCATTTAATTCACCGACTTGCAAATCTTCAGCATATATCTTCTCACACTTACATACGAGACAGCTGATTTATATATCGTGATACATATAATTTGGCGACCATCACCACCAACGGATAGGGTACTATCTAGTTATTGTTCACTTGTTACTGGTTCCTGTATTGCATAGACAGGTGCAGACGACTCCCCTATGCTTTCCGTCCACACTTGTTCGTCCGTGTAATTTGCTTGTGTAGCCGAGGTATGCTTCTGTGTGTTATGTAGTCTTCCTTCCGAGAGTGTATTGCGTCATCGTGTGCGTTCGTCCTCACTGCCGCCGTCTTCATCTAGCCGCGACCGCCGCCGTCGCCGCCGCCAACTCCCTCGGTTTATCGCGCAACGACTGCCATCGCCGTCACCACTTCCATCTGGTTGTTGCCGTCACCGCATCACCCCTGACATACCTGCTTCCATACCTCTGACACAGGAGACGCTCACATTGTCCGAAACTCCACCACAGCTCGTCGCCTTGGCAACAGCTTCACTACTTATTAGCCACCGCATCTATCACCGACTCACACGTAACAGCCCGCAGAGTAACAGTTTCCACAGACGATATCACTTCATCAAGCCTCACTATTTCAACCAACGCATGGCGTTCTGAAGGACCTGTGAAACACTTAGGTGACTCTCAACACAACGACACGTTCCACCACCCGAAAACCACAACAATTTTCTGTCCCACATCGTTAAAAACCCAACGCATCGCCAAAATTCTGATATCAGTTCCAATCCCACCAGAAAGAAATCGCAAACTGAACCCTGATGACAACCAGCATATGGGCACCTCTCCTCCCTCTGCAACACCTTCCCTACCTTCCACATTTTCACGCTCTTCAACCTAGATCCGAAATTCCTCATATTCAAATCCCTCACCCTACAAATATCGACTAAGTTTCCACAGCCGAGAAGTCATCTCTAGAAAACGAACTGAATATCTTAAATCCTTCGACCCCTGTTTCCATAGTGAACTTCTCTCCAAAAATCCTCCCATTAACTTCGGCTCCAGAGTCTCCATAACACCCCTAACCACGGTATCCTTTGCCATAAAAACCCAACTCCCCGCTATCCTCCCACTCTCACTGCTGTTATCACTGGAGTCACCCTTGAGATCACCGGTGAGAAAGAGGATTCTGAAATAAACAACACCCAGAATTTAAAAATTCAATAAGCACTTTGAATCAAGAATGTTCACTGTTCCATTCGCCTTATCAGGAATTTTAATGACTCACCCGCCACCACACACCTTTTCCTTAAAGATGGACCTCTGATATACGACCACCACTACAAGGTCGAACATTCCAAATCCCATCCCTAGGCCTACAACTGTCAAAACTGTCTTCCCTACAATTATCACCGAATTGCAGACTGTAAAAACCCACCTACCTGTCCATCCTGCAAAGCCTTCTATTTTCTTAAACGTTGCCCTCACCTTGATTCCCCTCCAACCTGCAACAAGTGTAGTGACCTATACCTTGGAATGTAAAGCAAAGTCTCAAACAATCAAGCGAGAAATCATAGTCCCATTCCGTCCATTGATACCCCAATTCGTTCCAACAATTCTCTTTAGCCAGCCACCACTGCTGAAGACATCATCAAATACATCTACCAAAACATTATTCCATTACAATGTGCACATAGCTGTCAACAAATCTCGCTTGCTGCTCGCTTTGTCTCCAATCCCTACACCCTAACAACTTACTCCCACAACCAGTCCACTTCTTCACTCACCTCAACACCCTAGTCTAAGCTCCATGTAGTCCTCATCCCCAAACGCTACTCTAATTTCCTTATAATAACATAATGGCACTACAAAATCCTTTATCTCAACATCCACTACCTACCTGCCAATAAACATCTTTTAATGCATACCATATCTAATACAATGTCCATACCTTTATCGTTAATTTAACATTCCAGCAACGCTGTCACACCAACCAAACCTCTGCTTATATTCTCCACTGCACAGAAAACACCCTTACCCTATCCAGAAGCCAAGTTGCAATTGGACAATGTGTGAACATCTCTGTTAGACCACAATCCTTATACAATATTGCCACCGAACACTGTTAGGCCCCTGCCGCGGGGAAAATTTCTGTGACAAGGAGGGAGGCGACCCCACCAATAGGGTTCCATCGCCCTGTACACCTCCAGACCGTCCAGCCTCAATAGCAACATCGTCACTCCTGGAGACAGACGTCTCACTAGGATGGTTCAGTGGAACACTATCAGACTTGTGCCCACAGGTAGCGTCAGTCACAGACAGGGGGCAACCGCAACAGACGCAATGAGATGTGGTCGGCTTCCGCACTTGGATGGCGATTGGAGACGGAAGCGGGGAGAGACGCCGTGTCGTGTGGTGCGAAGGTGAGAGAGGACAGCGCATCACCAGTAACAAGGTCGTCACGCTGTGCACTCGTCTGATGGTGGTAGTATTTAAAAGGGATATGGCGCTGTCCCTTCCGTTTCTTCGGTGACCGTTGCTTCCTAATATGTTGTTCCATGTCGGACGGCGGACGGCTGTCGTCTGACATGCAGCCATACCTCAGAAAGGTGGACGTCGTTACAGACCCTTCACCAAGAATCATTGGGTCAGGACAGAATCCTGGCGTCTGCTGACAGTCCTTTTCTGCTGCCTCCAGTGGCAGTGTATGAGAAGCATGCAAAATGTCCATAGAGTCGTCGAGAGGAGACGTTGCCGCTGCCGCCTGATTCAGAGAGTGCACAGCAGGCAGGCCCGCTGAGGACGCGTAGGATAGAGCTGACACAGTAGGCGACGTAGGGAGGGCGACGTCTCCGATCGGCGTCTGAATCACTCTACGACAGAGACATTCAGAATGGACATGGTCTTCCTCTCCACAACCTGCACAAGTGCACAACTGGCCATCATACATGACGACAATCATGCAGCTGCCGGTAACCAAGTAAGAAGGCGCGTGTCTCCTCAGTTCAGTTTTTACCTGAAGGACGCCATTTAAGACACAGTAGGTTTCAAACGTCTTCCACATTTCAGCAACGTGTCGGACAACATTTCCGTAAGGTTTGATGGTGGCCACCACAACATCTGACGGTACCTGAAACGAGAGTACGAAAACCCTCAAAGTTGAGATGCCAACACCAGCATGATGAAGCACAACAGCTGTCGGAGAATCGGAACTTGAGATCTTTATCAAGGCTCACAGCTCATTATTCGCCAACAGTATGTGCGTAGTGGTACTAATGATGAAAAACGAATTCCGAAATCATCTTGTGACGGTAGACGCATTTCGTTCCATGTCAACCGTTCTACTTCATAGGCTTTTGGTCATTCATGATCCAAAGGGGATGATAATTTTATCGTGGCTTGCCGATAGGATAACGGCATGATGGTCGATGAATAACGTCAAGAAGTCAAACCAATAAACGGAAGTAACAACGCACGCACAAGACAGAAACAAGACGTGATCGCCCAACCATTGCCGAAGGCAGACTGACAACTGAGGTACTCAAGCACGACTGACGACACTTCCTCACAGCTTCACTTCCGCCAGTACTTCATCTCCCAGCCTGTGACTATGCCATGTCTCTGCAGTGTCCTTTATTCCAAGCCCGCTAGTATAGCAAGTTTCGCAAGAGACCTGTGAACTTTGGATGGTAGAAGTTGAGGTACTGCCAGAAGTAAAGCTGTAAAGACGGAACCTGATTCGATCTTGGGTAGTTCAGCTTCTAGAGCACTTGGCCACGGAAAACAAAGGTCCAAGTTCGAGACTCCGTCCGCACATAGTAATAATCTGCAAGGGAGTTTCAAACCAGCGCACTCTCCGCTGCAGAGTGAAAATTTCGTTCTGAATACTACTAATGCCCTCTCCAAACTACAGTGGCTGCGTAACTGATGAGTACATTGCCCATGTATTAATATTATATGAAAAATACACTCATCCCAGAACAACTGTATAGCACAATATTTTAAAAATTGACGTCTGTTTATCTCTTAGAGTAGCTGTTTGTTTGATGAGTAGGTCCATTGCAAAATTTATTTGTCATTTCGCACCTGTTTTGCAGTCAGGTTTTTCCCTCACCTTTATTACAATATATAGACTCCTTCATCTCAGTACAGATTCAAAACGACTGATTACTGGCATTGTTTCATTAAGCAAAAGGTTAAGATTCATGTCCTGTATTATTTTAGAAAACTTGAAGTTGTTATTATGATACACATTACATTACGTTCTGTTACAGTCAAATTCATTTCCAATGTAATAAATTAAAATAAAAAATAAAACATAAATCGGGTCAATCATGATTGAGTTCCCGACGATTAAAATATTCAGAAAGATTACCTACATTATGAACTTTTAGCCGGGTAGAACAAATATTATTTTGAAAAGTAGTGATGAATACAGCTATCAGGTTCCTCTACAAGACAAGAGGAAATACTGATACCACTGGCGAACTTCCAAGTTTGTCTTCAGACGCCGATCGATAATGAAGTATTGCAAAATGTATGTGTGCCGTATTTAATTTTGCTTTTTAAATTAGTTTAGTTTACTTTCACTTCATTTTAAAACAAAAAGCTAAGTATTACATTCGTTTGCAAACTATCGAAATGTCTGCTACCAGTAACGTTGTGACATGGAGTGCTCTCTTCCCGCTCGTTTCCTGTCGTATCCACATGATTTTTGAAAAAAATACTTGATTTGGGGGTGTGTCCATATAGATATCATAATAAGGAAGTGTCAATTATGACGATACGAACGTAAGGACTACACAGTTCCCAATCCTCTGTCAGAAAGAATTGCCGTCAGGGTCCAGCCCACGTCACTTCGGTAGACAATCTGCCGGGCAGACCGCGCAGCTTTTGCGCGCTTCTCACACGGTTTAGTACGCTGGCATCAGTACGCTATGGTGTAAGGTGCACGTTTGTAGTGCAACAGATAACATATTATAACTTATTTAACTACGACACTGTTAATGGCGCTTTTCGGTGATTTCGTTCAGAAGCTATTTGGATCACGACATCAGAGTCTAGTTGTCTTGTCAATTTGTATTCAGCTGCCGAGGTACCACAATCTGTGAGACGTTGTCGATGATAGTGTGCTCCAAGACGATCCTCGTTCAGCCACAGTCAACGGAAGAGTGTTAAAGTTGTGCATAGCTACACATACGTTTGGAAAAATGCTTTATTCTTTTAGTTCGTGCATCTTTTTCAACCGGTCTAATGGTGCGAAAGTAATGTACTCAAAGTATGAAGTGTGAATTGCCTTTAAATACTTAATTTCGTCTTATAAATCTCTAGAGACAACATAATGGTATTCACTGACAAATAACTAGCATGCCTCAGTGAATTGACAGTTAGTTTTCTTTGAATATCTCAGTGAAAACCCAATTGTTTCACTAAAAAAGTTTCACTGTTTCATTCCCGGTTTTCCAATTAGACCCTAGATAGTCAATACCGGCATAATAAAACATTTCTCTTGAATAAATCTTCTGAATTAACATCTGTCACTTCATTTCTGGGTTCATAATGAAACGAGTTCCTCTTCTTACAACGAATCACTTGAGTGCGAGGTCGTAAGTGCAGTCTTTAGTGAGGCTCATTTGAAACGGTTGTATTAACAACTGTGGAAGGAAGAGTATTAGCTGCTAATGACTCACAGTGTGTTCCAGGAGGGAGACGGAAAATGAGTGTTCGGGAGGTGCAGAGATCAATCTTCTATTGGATACATGTATACACTTCACAAAATGGACATCTTCGACATTCAAGAAATGTTAAGAACAAACCATTAATTTTCATGTGAATACCGAATGAATAATGGTGTGTCATAGTGATCACAAAGTCTCGCACCGTCAAGATCAAAGACAACGTCCTTGGGAGTTCAAACCGTGCTGGACGTTCAGTTAGGTACCCTCTCTTAAGATATGCATACAGTATCATATTGTTGTAACGGGTGGATGAGAACTGATGGAATGTGACGGCAAGAAACAGAATACAAAACAGCCTACCATGGGGCTTAACGTGTAACTGGCTCTCTTTGAAGGCGTACCTGCAGATAGCGTGATAATATGTTTTATAGGCACAGAAAGAAACATCCAGACACTGAATTAGTCCAGTGGTTCCAGCGGGTATGATTACCAATGTCACACAGTATTCAAAACGGATAGTTCGTTCTAAAAGAGTATCGTTTGGTACGCAGATTATGAATTAAGAAAAATCAAGTAATTTTGACCAACTGTTGGTCAAAAATAGTGCTCATACCATAGTCGCATTTATCTTGATACAGCACATGGTACGCATAATTTCCAAGGATCATTTCATATATATTTCCTCTTCAAATCCCAATTGTTCGGAGTCGAAAACAATTTCTGTACTAATAAAAGGGATAAGTTTGTTTACCTCATGTACAGATTTTCAGACCGCAGTTTGCTATGCATCGCCAAGTTGACGTTTTGTTTAACATTTCAATATCTTGCGTCTTCCAATTCTGGAGACTGTTTGAAGTTACGCATCTGCTTCCCTTGAAAACACTGATATCCATGTCGCGCACAAGTATGATGTGTATCACGTAGTAGATCACTATCATGAACATCATGCCGATTCTGTAGAGCATCCTTGACAAGCGAAACACCAGTTATTGTAACAAGTGCACCTTTCCCTCCCTTGAATATCCGTAGTTTTTCGTGTGCACTGTACGATCATATTGTTGAAGACTGGTGCGAATTCTGCTCTTAACTGGTTCAAATGGCTTTAAGCACTATGGGACTTAACATCTGAGGTTATCAGTCCCCTAGACGTAGAACTACTTAAACCTTACTAACCTAAGGACATCACACACACACATGCCCGAGGCAGGATTCGAACCTGCGACCGTAGCAGCAGCGCGGTTCCAGACTTAGGCGCCTAGAACCGATCGGCTACAACGGCCGGCTTGCTCAACTGTTTTATTAACTACGCTGCGGATGATCTTATACGTACGTAATAGAACTGAGGTGACAAATGTCATTGGAAGGAGATATGCACATATAGACATTGCGGTAGTGTTGCGTACACAAGGTATAAAATGGCAGTACACTGGCGGAGCTGTCATTTGCACTCGTGTGAAAGGGTTTCCGATGAGATTATGGCCGCACGGCGGAAATTAACAGACTTTGAACGCGGAAAGACAGTTGGAGCTAGACGCATGGGACATTCCATTTCGGAAAACGTTAGGATATTCAATCTTCTTAGATCCACGGGGTCAAGAGTGTGCCGAGAATACCAAACCTCAGATCTTATCTCTTACCACAGACAACGCAGTGGCTGACGGCTTCTGTTAACCACAGAGACCAGCGGCGTTTGCTTAGTGTTGTCGGTGCTAGTAGACAAGTAACACTGCTAGAAATAACCGCAGAAATAAATGTGGGACATGCGGCGAACGTACCCGTTAGGACGATGTAGCGAAATGTGGCGTTAATGGGCTATGCAGCCGACGACCGACGCGAGTGCCTTTTATAATAGCACGGCAGCGCCACGTCTGGGGTCGTGACCTTATCGGTTGGACCTGGACGACTTGAATACCGTCCCCTGGTCAGATGCGGTCAGGTGTGCTGACCATTTGATACCATCAGTCCCGCACCCTGTGACCATTAGCAGGAAGTATTGTGGCTGCATGGCAGTCAAACCACTGGGCAAGCTGGTGGTGGGTCCATAATGGTGTGGATTGTGTTTACGTGGAATGGACAGGTTCCTCTAGTTCAACTAAGGCGATCATTGATTGGAAATCGTCATGTTCGGCTACTTGGAGAACATTTGCAGAGGTTCATGGACCTCATGTTCCCAAACAACTGTGTAATGTCACCGGGCCACATTTTTTGCCGATTGCTTTGAAGAAAATTCTGGACGATGATCTGGTCTCCCAGATCACCCGACATGAATCCGATCGAGCGTTTATGGGACATAATGGAGAGGTCAGTTCATGCACAACATCCGTCACCCGCAACACTTTCGCAATTATGGACGGATATAGAAGCAGCGTGGCTCAAAATTTCTGTAGGAGCGTTTTACCTGTTTAGTCCACGAAACATTGCTGCACTACACCGTTGAAAGGGCGTCGGACACGATTTAGGAGGAATCTCATTACTTTTTTCACCTCAGTGTATCTTTAGTACCCGCTCCTTGGACAACTATTGTTCTTTACGACGTTTTATTTGGTATGGAATCTGTGGCTTCCTGTCCGGCAAGGATGTTGAAATACTTGTTAGCCACATCGTCATCATTGTACTCCTCAGGTACATAGTCCGCAAAGTCGAGCGTATACGACACAAGTTCCACTGACTCATCTTGCAGAAACGCTAATATTCAAATGCCACTTCTTGCTCCTGCGAAATTCTTTCAGCTCCTTTCTAACGAAATATCAACTTCGGCAACTGTTGTTGTAGGTATAATGCAGTGTTTGCTTTTCTTTGTCATTGCAATTACTCTGCTTTGTATTGGAATCATCAAGATTGTAGCACTGTTGTTAGTTACTCGTTGACTAAGCACTTCACCTACGCTGCGTAACGTCGTGGTGTGTTGACCATTTGATACCTCCAGTACCGCCCCCTGTGCCCATTAGCAGCCAGTATAGTGGTTCCATGGTAGTCATTATGTAGAGCATCTAATGCCGTAAACATCATTGGCCTTTTGCAACCTAGCTGTCAAGGGGTTCCTTGTCATTGCGCACCTGCGGTATTTCAGGATCAGTATTAATTACACTGTCGACATCTTAGGTTCAGTGTGAATAGTGTCCCAATTTTCGCGAAGTTAGTTTAAGTCATTTAATGAATGCCTTACCTCAACATCAATGTTAGTATTTTGAGCGTGTAGTAATTTGCTTCAGCAGTCAATTGTTACCAAAACTGACTACATGATGAAACACTTGAAAATGTCTCTCATAATACAAAACACCCCGTACCACAAAGCGTATTTCAGCTGAGAGATTTAACGTACTGAGTGAGTCAACAGTAATGACCATCTTATCCAAGTGAGACATGGAATGTGTGAGTTTCAGAATTTCTCATCGTTGTGGACTGCGATTGAACAGGTTATAAATCAATAGAATACCTGCTAAATAAGTCTCTGTTTCGTGGCAAGTCCCGTTCCAGTACACCACAGCTTTGTCAAGTACAGAGAGAAAATTTTGCTAGAGGATTCCATTCATGAGCTCTTTGTAAGACCTTATGAGATTGCTTCCGACATCATAACACCGTCGGCGGCATTTTCCGATAGGAATTCGGTGTTTCACATGCATTGATCGAACTATCTGAGCAGTAGCAACTCTAGTTTTCTGATTCCTACACTCCTGGAAATTGAAATAAGAACACGGTGAATTCATTGTCCCAGGAAGGGGAAACTTTATTGACACATTCCTGGGGTCAGATACATCACATGATCATACTGACAGAACCACAGGCACATAGACACAGGCAACAGAGCATGCACAATGTCGGCACTAGTACAGTGTATATCCACCTTTCGCAGCAATGCAGGCTGCTATTCTCCCATGGAGACGATCGTAGAGATGCTAGATGTAGTCCTGTGGAACAGCTTGCCATGCCGTTTCCACCTGCCGCCTCAGCTGGACCAGCGTTCGTGCTGGACGTGCAGACCCAAACATGCTCAATGGGGGACAGATCCGGAGATCTTGCTGGCCAGGGTAGTTGACTTACACCTTCTAGAACACGTTGGGTGGCACGGGATACATGCGGACGTGCATCGTCCTGTTGGAACAGCAAGTTCCCTTGGCGGTCTAGGAATGGTAGAACGATGGGTTCGATGACGGTTTGGATGTACCGTGCACTATTCAGTGTCCCCTCGACGATCACCAGAGGTGTACGGCCAGTGTAGGAGATCGCTCCCCACACCATGATGCCGGGTGTTGGCCCTGTGTGCCTCGGTCGTATGCAGTCCTGATTGTGGCGCTCACCTGCACGGCGCCAAACACGCGTACGACCATCATTGGCACCAAGGCAGAAGCGACTCTCATCGCTGAAGACGACACGTCTCCATTCGCCCCTCCATTCACGCCTGTCGCGACACCACTGGAGACGGGCTGCACGATGTTGGGGCGTGAGCGGAAGACGGCACAACGGTGTGCGGGACCGTAGCCCAGCTTCATGGAGACGGTTGCGAATGGTCCTCGCCGCTACACCAGGAGCAACAGTGTCCCTAATTTGCTGGGAAGTGGCGGTGCGGTCCCCTACGGCACTGCGTAGTATCCTACGGTCTTGGCGTGCATCCGTGCGTCGCTGCGGTCCGGTCCCAGGTCGACGGGCACGTGCACCTTCCGCCGACCACTGGCGACAACATCGATGTACTGTGGAGACCTCACGCCCCACGTGTTGAGCAATTCGGCGGTACGTCCATCCGGCCTCCCGATTGCCCACTATACGCCCTCGCTCAAAGTCCGTCAACTGCACATACGGTTCACGTCCACGCGGTGGCGGCATGCTACCAGTGTTAAAGACTGCGATGGAGCTCATTATGCCACGGCAAACTGGCTGACACTGACGGCGGCGGTGCACAAATGCTGCGCAGCTAGCGCCATTCGACGGCCAACACCGCGGTTCCTGGTGTGTCCGCTGTGCCGTGCGTGTGATCATTGCTTGTACAGCCCTCTCGCAGTGTCCGGAGCAAGTATGGTGGGTCTAACACACCGGTGTCAATGTGTTCTTTTTTCCATTTCCAGGAGTGTATCTACAATTCCAAATACTGTTCACTTACTTCGTATTTATCAATTCCCTTATGGAAATAAATATAATTCAGAATGAATGTTGTCTCTCCAGCTTGATTTGAGTCTGGAGAAGCATCAACAGTTGATGAGTAATACTTCTTATTTTCTCACTGTTGCCAGATGGCATTCCTGACCTGGTGGGAACAGTTAGGGCGAACTTCATTCTGAGATTCATTTGACAGGTAACGCCCTTGTCAACGCTTTCCAGTTTCTTGTCTGACTCCGACCATGCTTAATGTGTTTTGCCAGAAATTTGTTGTAGTGGCTCAAGGGATCCAATATTCCGAAGAATTTCCCATTATTTTGATCTTCAGATTTCTGAGATGAACCCCTGAAGGCCAAACCACTTTTACCAAGAAATAGCGTCACATCGAGTGACATGAAATACTCCTTGTATGTTCACTATTCTACACATGAACAAAAGAATGTTATCCATTTGCTCTGTATTTCCACCTGTGTATCCAGAGGGTTGCGCGACCCTGGCTATTCAGTGCAGAATGTCAAATCAAACACCATTCAGCTGTCTAAATTTCCCATTCTTATTTTATTGGGCCACCAGTTTCGGCGATATATTACGACATCTTCAGGCCCCCATACTGACGCGTAGGAAGACTCACACCTATGGCCCGGTCAAGTTAGGGACCACGATTCAATGAGTGGTATTCGTAGATGCATAGTCAACAAAACACGGCAGATGTGAACGAATATAAGTTCATAGCAGCGTCGAATTTGCTTAGATTGTACAGTGAACGTGCCATTTGCACTATTACGCCACACATATGTGCACGTGCCACCAAATAATTGTCATTTACGGCTCAAGTAAAACTTTTATCTTCATGTCCCGCAGCATGCTCCGAGAGAAAGCCAGGTTTCCATGGTAACCGCAAAACTAAAAACGGCGGACAATCGATACATAGTATAAAGGAAGCTTAAAAACAGTGCAGACAAAATATTTAGAGTGTTACATAAAAACTACTTGCAGAGTCGAGGGCACCAGCGGCAAAGAACAAGGTGACGAATGGCTCTGCAGGCAGTAGTGGCGACACAGGCAACTGTAGTAATGGAACGAGAGCGACAAACTGACGTAGCATGGAAATCAAAACTATCCGGGTCCCTATTACTGGACATTAATATGGGGAGTGCCTACCCTTTGCTTTTATTACGGCTTGAACTCTGTTGGATACACTTTCAATGAGGTAGTGACACTGGTCTCCGGGCTATGTAGTGAAATCGACGTTGCAAGTCATCCCAAAGGCGTTCCATTGCTTTCAGACCGAGACTCTGGGCATGCCAGTCCGTTTTAGGAATGTTATTATCCACAGAGCATTGCCTCACAATTGCTGCTTCATCATAGGGTGCATTGCCATGCTGATACATGAAATTATCTCCACCGTACTGTTTCCGTAGTGTAAGAAATTAAGGATGCTGTAAAATGTGTTCATACAACACTGCTTTTAACGTCATCTTAAGCGAATTAAGGGGACCACTCCTTAAAATCGAGGAACACCTCAATACCGTGACACATACCCTCTATGCTTCACTGTTGGCACTATACATGACACCTTCTAACGTGCTGCAGCCATATGCCAAACCACTACCCTTCCATCGGACTGCCACATGGTATAGTCTGATTCATCCCAAGTCTTTCGTTTCCAGCAAACTGTTGTCCAGTGACATCGGTCTTTACATCACCTCAAGCGTTATATAGCACTGACTATCGAAATATTTAGGTTAAGAGGAGCTAGTCCACCATTGTACTTCATTCGTCTTGGATGGCTACGCCCTTCGAAACTGACGTGTGATTCCTTCTTCTGTTATCCGATTTCTTACAGCCACCCTTCGCAGACATGACATGAAGTTTGCCAGGTCTTAGTTTACCTGTGACTGTTCCTCCACATTTACACTTCACAGTCACATCACCAACAGTCATCTTTGCTAGCTTTAGGAGGGTAAAAATGTGCATAATGGGTACGTTACTCAAGTGACGTCCGACGATTAGTCCACGTTCAAAGTCACTGAGTTCTCTTGATTGATTCATTCTCCTGTTACTGCTTCTCTACTGACCCCCTTTAAACTGGCGGATCCACCTTTCAGACATCTAGTGCTCAATGCGGCATTAAATAGGAGTGTCCGGATGCTCTTGATCAGGTAGTGTTTATGTAAGGGTAATGTACTTACATTGGCAACGTAGTAAACTAGAAATGCTAACACAAATGCTTGTGAAACCTGTATCTCAGGCGCAAAACAGTACTACTACCGCATCATCCAGAGCACAACATACACACGTCGTGGTATCCTAATTAACGTGGAATAGTGAAACAATAACTATGGTTTTAAGTAAATGTGTGTGGTGATAGTTACCGTAGGCTAACGAGAGGAGTGTACAATCGACAGTAACATTAGATTGTAAGACTGATGTAGACGCAATGACAGCAAACTCTACACTGTAGAGTAGATGATAAATAAAACATAATGTAGATGAAAGTGAGTGGCTCAAAGTATTGTTGAGGTCCTAGGCCTCGGATGGGGATCATTTTATGAGGTACACCATTATGCAGAGCACCAATGATGGCAGTCTACAAACATAAATCATTTCCTATTTTTTCTTCATAATACATTAATTGATAACTCTAATAATTTCTATTTACTGATTAGGTTTTCAGATATATAAAATTTCAACCCCCTACAAACACCAATACTAAATTACCTTAATTTCAAGTTCATGTGCAAGTTAATGTTGTGAAAACTCGCAATGTCCTAGCCACTAGACGACAGGGCAGACTTAAGTTACAGAAAATAAATAAATGACATCTGTGAATACTCACGCAAGAGCTAGACACAGTGAAATTGTCGAATCGTAGTAGTCGCGAAAGCTGTAGCGATCTGTTATGGAAATGATGCGTTTATTTGCGGAGTAACGGATGTCACGTATATAGACTGCTATGCGAAGAATTCTAGCGAAATTCAGTCAAAGTTACGAGTGGACCAATAGCACAGAGCATAGTTAGTATCTACTATTCAGACATTTCTGAAGTATGGGTTAACACAATTTATAATGTCAGAACGATGGATAGTGTCTACGCTATCATTAGATTCTTCTGTAGATCGAACCATGTGGGACAAAGCAGTCTGTTGCTAGATAGTTTAAGCTTGTTACTTCATGGCGTCTAGATCCAACTTTTTGCTTCTGGAAAGCTTATTGAAGTATGACACAGCAATAACACTTAAATTTTTGCACACAACCACTGTGATCGATACATTATTGCAGTGACTGTTCTTTAAACAATCGCAGGACCATGTTAGATAATGTTTGTTCTCACATACAGCTCGAACACTCCGGACGAACTATAAATATTCCTGAAGTCATACCAATATGGCGGAAGGTCCGGTGCCGTCTGTGATAAGACAAACGTAATCAACCAGGAACGGTGACGCTCATTCATGACACAACCCGCAGACGGTAAAGATGACTTTCCTTTTATACAAAGCTTTCCGTCAAACGAGTATAAGTGCAGATCGATTTGGTTTTATAAATACGGCCCTTCTAGGTCTAATTTGGTAAATAAACTGTAGTGACATACAATGAGATAGAGCGTGTTCCAGGAGGAAATATTAACATTCAATACTATAAAAATAATTATCATTGGATTCAAAAACCTCTAGTAAACATGCATTCTAAAATGAATACCTCTTCATCTTCGATGCTGTGAAACAAAAGCCTTTATTTAAATAAGCACTGATTGATGTTAAGTTATGCATTTTAGAGCCCACGTTTACTACGCTTTTTTGCTGGAAGTGATGGTTCGTGTCATATCCCTGAATACAGACAATTCCTCCTGGGATAACCTGCATACGAAGTTCTAACCCGTAGAGTAATAATTACCTAGTAGGAAATTGTGAACCATTTTTCTGAATTTACGAAACGTTGTGGCATCAACAATTCATTCTACCAAAAAGCCAGTATTTCTGAAGAAGACGTTACTGCAGTACACTTACTTCTACCTTGGTACTCTGCAAAGAAGAAAAAACAACCTGGCAGACGGAAGTTTTAAGCTAAGATATGAAACGGGCCTACGCATCTCAGTTGATAACAGCCTATCACTTAAAAAAACGTTAAAATATAATATTTGAATGGGACGCTATCTATTTCCATTTATCTCAACTAACGTAGATGTCCACCACTTCTTAATAAATTTCCGTATAGTGTTTTACAACGAAGTGACTAAAGTCATGGTACAGCGATATGCACATATACTGATGGCGGTAGCATCGTGTACACAAAATACAGAAGGACAGTGCATAGGGAGGGTTGCCTTTGTACTCATGTGATTCATCTGAAAAGGTGTCCGTTGAATAAGTCCATGCCATCTCAGGTTGCTGCACGAAATAGGGTAAAAGGAGGTCAAACACGATATTGGAAAGTATCCTATGACTAATGTTACCTTAGTGTATACTGGCTTACTTCAACAGGTATTATCTTAGAAGGATTCCAGAATCATCATGAATGAAAATTTCGAAGTTTGTCTTGTGTTTCTTCATCAAAGTTGCTCGAAGTACCATCTATCTCCCCATGTGGGACATTTGGCAATTTCTTTCGACGAATTAGGTTATATCTTCTATTTTTAAATAAAATTCGCCAACGTCCAGGGGATGGACAGAGATATAGAAACAACAAACACACAATACATTACCAAGTGTAATACGGTGTTGGAAATCCGTTGGCATACAAAACACTTACTTCTTAGGCTGGTTAAATACAGGATCTTTACGGTTTTCAAAGAGATAGCATCTCCTTCTTTCTAAAAAGTAGTGGAATGTTCATTTGTCCGTGGTGGAGGTGCTTAGCGTTCAGGCAGAGTTCCCTCCGAAGTGGACCACAAAGGCTCATTAATATTGAGATCTGATAACAGTGGCGGCCAGACACGGTGCGGAAATTCATCTTAATGCTCACAAAGTCAGTCATGGATGAAGTGAATTGTGTCATCTGTGGTCTTGTTGGAGTTGGAAAACAGCATCTCCATTGGCGGTACAAAAATTCTATTATGGGACGGACCTGAGTAATTGACGTGCTCACATAAATCTTGACAGTAATGCGACCTTATATTATAACCATGGGGCCTTTAGAGTACCATGTTACAGTTGCCCAAATCTTTACCGATTCCCCGCCATGTTTCACTCTTGGGATGTAAACCCGGCCAGACACTGGAAATAGTGTGAAACAAGACCGATCCTTGTATTGCTCCAAAGTCTAGGTTCTCTTGGTTCGGCAACACATTTCAAATGGCTCTGAACACTATGGGACTTAACATCTGTGGCCATCAGTCTCCTGGAACTTAGAACTACTTAAACCTAACTAACCTAAGGACATTACACACATCCAAGCCCGAGGCAGGATTCGAACCTGCGACCGTAGCAGTCACGCGGTTCCGGGCAACACATTTCCCTGTTACGGGAATTTGTGTCACGGATGATTGATTTCGTAGCTCCCGATGCCCTGTCATTCCCAATTTATCGTGCTCCATTCGTGTTGTTTTGGTTCTGACAGAATTCGTGAGTGGGGCATTCAGTTCTGCAGCTGTCATCCACTTATTTATCTTCACAGTCCTATTCAGTGACCGTCCGTTGCCATCACTGAACTCTATCTTTCGTTAGCGTTGTCACTCAGCAGACGACGTTTTCCCATGTTTCCTGTATGCAGTACAAAGCTTCGATACGTTGCCTCTAGAGACACGAAACGCTTCGTTCACCTTGGTTACGAAGCACCCAGCACACGAGCATCGACAATTTGTGTCCTCGATTAGCGGCTGCATTTATGTTCAAGCATTCATCTTCCATATTTTTGAATAACTCATGTAATTAAGTTTGACAGTTCTGATCGGGTGCCATGTACCCGACGTCTTTGAAAATTAAATCTGCCAACTTAGCATTATACGCTATGTGATCAAATGTCTCCGGACACCTGGCTGAAAATGACTTACAAGTTTGTTGCACCCACCATCGGTAATGCTGGAATTAAATATGGTGTTGACCGACCCTAAACCTTGATGACAGCTTACATACTCGCAGGCATACGTTCAATCAGGTGCTGGAAGACCTCTTGGGGAATAGCAGCCCATTCTTCACGGAGTGCTGCACTGAGAAGGGGTATCAACGTCCACCGGTGATGCGTGGCACGAAGTCGACGTTCCAAAACATCCTAAAGGTGTTCTATAGGATTCAGGTCATGACTCTGTTTAGGCCAGTCCGTTACAGAAATGTTATTGTTGTCTAACCGCTTTGCTATAGGCTGTGCATTACGAACAGGTGCTCGAGCGTGTTGAAAGATGCGATCGCCATCCCGAATTGCTCTTCAACAGTGGGAAACAAGAAGGTGCTTAAAACATCAGTGTAGGCCTATGTGTGATAGTGCCACGCAGAACAACAAGTCATGCAAGCCCCCTCCATGAAAAAGCGACCACACCATGACACCACCGCCTACGAATCTTAGTGTTTGCGCTACAGACTCTGGCAGATGACGTTCACCGGGAATTCACCATACCCACACCCTGCCATAGGGCTGCCACATTGTGTATCGTGATTCGTCACTCCACACAACGTTTTTCCAATGCTCAGTCGTCCAATGTTTACGCTCCATACACCAAGTGAGGCGTCCTTTGGCATTTACCGGCGAGATGTGTGTCTTATGAACAGCCGCTCGACCATGAAATCCAAGTTTTCTCACCTTCCGCCTTACTGTCATAGTACTTGCTGTCGATTCTTATGCAGTTTGGAGTTCCTGTGTGATGTTCTGGATAGCGTTTCGACTTCACTACCACATCGGAAACAGTGGACGTAGGTATGTTTGCTAGTGTCGGAATCTCGTGTACAGACGTATGACACAAGTGACACCCAATCACCTGACCACGTTCGACGTCCTTGAGTTCCGCAGAGCGCTCCATTCTGCTCTCTTTCGATGTGTATTGACTACTGAGGTCGCTTATATGGAGTACCTGGCAGTAGGTGGCAGCACAATGCAGCTAATATGAAAATCGTATGTTTTCGGGGATGTCCGGATACTTTTGATCACGTGGTGTATTTGCAATAACATTTGCCATAGTTGACGTTTCGTCCGAAGGTACCTAATGAATTTCGCATAGTGTGAAAGAAGTGGAAGTTGATGTATTGTTATTTCTGCAAGATCAGTCAATGGAATGTGTGTTGTCGCATACGTTCGACTATGTGGACTATACAGGGTGTTACAAAAAGGTACGGCCAAACTTTCAGAAAACATTCCTCAACACAAAGAAAGAAAATATGTTATGTGGACATGTGTCCGGAAACGCTTACTTTCCATGTTAGAGCTCATTTTAGTTTCGTCAGTATGTACTCTACTTCCTCGATTCACCGCCGCATGTGTGGGCTGACGAGAATCCGCACGCAATTGTGCAATCACGTCATCAACACAGATTTTCTGTGAACGTTTGGGCAGGCATTGTTGGTGATGTCTTGATTGGACCCCATGTTCTTCCACCTACCCCCAATGGAGCACGTTATCATGATTTCATTCGTGATACTCTACCTGTGGTGCTAGAACATGTGCCTTTACAAGTAAGACACAACATGTGGTTCATGCACGATGGAGCTCCTGCACATTTCAGTCGAAGTGTTCGTACGCTTCTCAACAATAGATTCGGTGACCGATGGATTCGTAGAGGCGGACCAATTCCCTGGCCTCCACGCTCTCCTGATTTCAACCCTCTTGACTTTATTTATGGGTGCATTTGAAAGCTCTTGTCTACGCAACCCCGGTAGCAAATGTAGAGACTCTTCCTGCACGTATTGTGGACGGCTGTGATACAATACGCCATTCCCCAGGGCTGCATCAGCGCATTAGGGATTCCTTGCGACGGAGGGTGGATGCATGTATCCTCGGTAACGGAGGACATTTTGAACATTTCCTGTAACAAAGTGTTTGAAGTCACACTGGTACCTTCTGTTGGTGTGTGTTTCCATTCCATGATTAATGTGATTTGAAGAGAAGTGATAAAATGAGCTCTAACATGGAAAGTAAGCGTTTCCGGACACTTGTCCACATAACATACTTTCTTTATTTGTGTATAAAGAATGTTTGCTGTAAGTTTGGCCGTGCCTTTCTGTAACACCCTGTATAGATGAACTGTACAGTGATAACGATATGTGCTTAACTAGTGAAAATGGTACTGAAACAGATCTATAGCTATGAAGTTCGTCATCCCGATCTGACAAATCAGATTTTCAGTGAAACGTTGTAAAAAATAATTGTTGTTCGAAGAGAGGGTACTAACGTAATTAATTACAAGAAAGATCATCTGCAGCACAATGATGAAGATACTAATCATGAACTGACTTTAAATAAGTCCCCAGCAGTGTGACGTTGTAGTGCATAAGAAAATGTACGGATATTCAAGGAAAGACAAGGCGCACTTATTACAAAAACTGATGTTTCGTGTGTCAAAAGCGTTCGATAGAATGTACAGGAATTGCGTGATGGTGCTGTTATGCACATCAAATTGTGTGCGATAAACATTAAGCGATTTCAAGAGAAGCGGTGGATGGTTACATAGCTTCAAACAGTCTACAGAATTGGAAGACAAGAAATTGAAATTTCAGAGTGTCAACTTAACGATGCACAGAAAACCTGGGAATCGACCCGAAAATTTGTAGATGAGATAAACGAACTTATCCCATCGTTGAGTAAGGAATTTATTTTCAACCCAGACTAATCGGAATTTGAAGTGTAAATGCATATGAAAAGAAATCTGGAAATTAGACGTACAGAGTTGCATCAAGATCAGCTAACATAAATGCCTTAACGTATTCGTATACAATTATGCCGACTGTTGATCTGCATGGTAAATTAATTGGAAAGTTATTCATTGAACCGCTAGAGAATGGTGATACTCTGTCACCTACGATTCGTTTTTGTGTCAATAACCTTTGAAGGGCCGTAGGGAATATTTAGGTCACAGCAAGCAAGAGTGGGAAAATGGGCGTAAGAGAACTACAAATGTGGCATGAGCATTGCTTTTGACCAACTGGTCAAAATAATTTGCTTTTCCTTGATTGCTGGTCTGTGTATGAAAATCATACTCCTTTAGAGCAAACTATCACTCCTGAAAAGTGTGTGTCATTGGAATTCACCCTCCCTGGAACCACTGGACAAAGGTTGTTTTCTTTTTGTGCATTGAAAAGGTATTACCGCACTGTCTGCAGCTACATCTTAAAGGATAGTCAGTTTCACGATAAGCTGTATGGCAGACTGTTTCGCATTCGGCTGCATCCCATCACATTCAGTAAGTTCACATCACCCCGTTACACCAGTATGGTTCTAATCCATTCTCTAAGAGTGGATACCTACCTCAACGACCTGCGCGGTTTGTATCTTCCAAGGCGTTCGCCTTCGATCTCGCTGGTGCGAAACTTGGTGATCATTGTGGTGTACTATTTTTCATTTGGTGCACATGGTGCAAGTTACTGGTTAGTTTTGAACATTTCTTGAACGTCGGCGCTGTTCAGTTTGTGAAGTGTGATACATACATCCGATAGAAGGTTGATCTGCACCCCCCTTTCAGGCAATGTCTGTCACCCTCCTCATGTTCATGGTGAGTCACTAGTAGCTAATATTTTTTCTGCCATAATTGTTACCACAAGTTTCGAACTACCTAAAGAGCGAATTTGCCTTCTCTTGTCTATCCATATGATCCCTCTTTAATTGCATCTTACTAATTGCACTGAGCGTAAGGAATCCACACATGCATATTTCATTGGAATAATCATGTTTTGCTATGTGTCACGAGCTTAGTATTTCTCCCACCTTTGTGTGACCGATATTCTGAACCAATGAACCCTATTCCTTTTATCAAATTTCATAGCATCAGATCCAAAAATTGTTGCTGATAATGTAATTTAGTAGACAAATACTTCCTTGTGTAGGCTACCTTGGTGAACTAAGGGTTGTTTGCGATGCATTGAATCTTTCCGTCGTGGAGACGAAATTCACTGAAATAACATTCCCGAAGAAACCTCTCTGGTAATAAGAGTATCCGAGAAATATAGTGTCTCTTAGTATGACAAATGAATCCATAGGCTCATGGTCGTACAGAATCCAAAGTATTTTAGCAATTAAGTGACATAACGTCTTCATTATCAAATTAACTATTGTTTCATCTATCATGTAATGCTGCTTCGGTGAGCGGCGATATGAGTTCTGTAAGAATACTTACCTACTTACTCTTATTCTCCTGGTCAACAAAACACAATCGGTTTTTTTGCCTCGTCAAGTAGCCTTCTCCTTCGGCATCTTCTTTGCTTGTTCCCAGTACTTGGAAATCCTCGGCAACCCGGTCTCTCCATCTCATTTTCGGCCTACCTAGAGGTCTTCGTCCGTTCGGTTTATTCTCTGAGACTTCTCTCAGTGAAGATTGCTTCTTTCTTCTATAGACGTGGGCGGCCCATCTTAGCCTTCTTGTCTTGGCTTCCGCAACTACATCTGCTGCATTGTATAGATCCCTAAGCTCCCTGTTCTTTCTTCTTCGCCATTCTCCTCTCTCATAGACTGGTCCACATACCTTTCGCAGGATTTTATTTTCAAAAACTTTTATCTTTCTTTCCGTGTATTTACCTATTCTCCATATTTCTGCGCCATATATAACAATAGTAGTCTGATTATGGTTTTATATCTTCTTACTTTGGTTCCTCTTGAAAATTTTTTAGATGAGAGTAGTTTGTTGAGAGTGTACCATACTCTGGATGCTGCTTTGATCCTCGCCTCTATTTCTTGCTTCTCATCATTTTTGTTGCATACTACTACCCCCAGCTATTTAAACTCATCTACTTATTCAAACAAGTGATTATCGATCTGCAGAGTTTCCCGTCTTTTTGCTCTGTAATTTCCTTCTACCCTCATACATTTTGTTTTCTTATCATTTACTTTTAATCCAACTTCCTTTGCTTTTTGAAAGAGTCTTTTGGCAATATTTTAAGGTCAACCAGATTTTCAGCGATTAGTGCTATGTCATTTTCAATAGCCAGTACATTTATATTTGTTCCCATTTTACTTCCCTCTTCTGTTTCATTTGCTGCGTCCATCGCTTCCTGTATTAGAAAGTTGAAAATAGAGGAGTCAAACGCCTTGGAATATTCTCCATTCACTTTCGCTACCTATTTCGAGTCTTTCATTATCACATTCACAAGATTTAAATTTTCTTCTGTATTCCGTTTCTCTGCATTTTCTCCCACACCTTATCTCTGGATATACTGTCATAGGCTTTCTTTAAAAAAACAAATAGTATTTCCTTTATCTTGCTACACTCCACCGAGCGAGGTGGCGCAGTGGTAGCACACTGGACTCGCATTCGGGAGGACGATGATTCAATCCCGTCTCCAGCCATCCTGATTTAGGTTTTCCGTGAATTCACTAAATCGTTTCAAGCAAATGCCGGAATCGTTCCTTTGAAAGGGCACGGCCGATGTCCTTCCCAATTTTTCCCTAGCCCGTGCTTCCGCTCCGTCTCTAATGACCTCGTTGTCGACGGGACGTTAAACACTAACCTAACCTTGCTATACTCCCAATATTTGGATATGGCTTCTTTCAGTACGAATGTCTGGTAAGTAGTTGAATGAATCTTCATAAATCCCACTTGTTTATCATTTATTATTTCTTTTGACTGTGGTTCTAGATTTTCCTCGACGATCTTGGAGAACACTTCACAGGCAGTGCTAATTAATGTGATGCTTCTGTAGTTTCTGCATTGTTGTTTGTTACCCTTTTTATGAATTGGTATTATTATTGCTTATGTCCGCCCGTTTGCCATTCTTTCTTAATTCAGGACGTTCGTAACAGGTTTGTGTATTTATTTTGCAATTTTTATTCCTCCCTTCTTAAACAATTAAGGTATTATTCAATTTCTCCCAAAATCTTTGTTGTTTTTTATATTTTGATAGAGTCTGTTGTCTCTTCCATTATCGGCGGTTCCACAAAGGGATCTACACTCTGATAATCATGTTGTTGTTCCATTTGTGCACTTCAGTCTTCAACATTTAGAAGCTCATCAAAGTATTCCCTCCAAATTTCCATACCTTTTGATCTTTCCAGAACTGTAATGCCACTCTAACCTTTAATGCCGTACGTCCATGATATATATATTTCTCTGAAAAATCCGACTAATTTGTAAATATATCTTGCATCCTCTGCAATGACAGAAGTAAAAGATTCTATCACGATTGCCTGAGTAACCTCGCTAATCAAACAAAATTCCTTCGTTGTGGTGAAACAGGTAGCTCTCTTAGCAGAGTAGTTGGATGTTATGACAGGCAGTAGACCGCTCCATTCGCACCATCTACAGAACAGGCTCTATTAACAGTATACTACGCCTTCCACACCACTGGCAACGGGTTCTACACAACGCTGGTGACTACTGTGAAGAACAAAATCAAAATGGTTCAAATGGCTCTGAGCCCTATGGGACTTAACATCTGAGGTCATCAGTCCCCTAGAACTTAGAACTACTTACACCTAACCAACCTAAAGACATCACACACGTCCATGCCCGAGGCAGGATTCAAACCTGCTGCCGTAGAGGTCGCCTAGAACCGCTCGGCAACACCGGCCGGCCTTTAAAGGACAGTAACAGGTGCAAACACTTAACTCTTTTGTATTGGTTGTGAATTAATAGTTGCCACTATTTAAGTTTCAACCCCCGTATAAGTAAGCACCACTAGTGTACTTTTTTGAGATCATACTAAAATGGTGATTTCCTTCTTCTTCCGTTCATAGATACGTTATGTACTCAGATCATGTTCTTGTCTGCTTTAATTTGTTAAAGCGAACCACAGTCGAACTAATTTGCTAGCTCTAAAAGTAACAGAACATTAATTCAGCCAGTACTACCGAGCAATACTCCGGTGGCGATAATAGTTCGTATTTCTGGATAACCTGCTCCTTGGTTTCTGTTATAAAGTCAATGTATAAAAAATATATTTTCCATGTGTTATTCATTAACTACTAAATGAATGTTAGTAGCAAATTAAACTCTGCAATTGAAGCATTTATTCCAACGTAATAATTAAACCGCCAGTGTCCTCCAACCGTAAACACTTGCGTGAGGCTAAAGAAGGATTTAAATTAATGTTTCGTGCTATTGTAAATCAATCCTCATATGAATGTGTTACCGCTTTCTGATCAGCGGCGGTAGTATTGGCGACTTCATTTATTTGCGAATCTATAAAGGATCATAACAAGTTGCCGGTTGTATTTTCGAATAAGCCCGACTTGTGGCAAAGTCTTCCAGTCCAGAATGTACAGCAGTTACGTTCCTCCCAGAGTGTGCTTATGAATTATCTCTAGTTTTAGCAACCATATTTAACTGGTCACTCGACGAAAGATCTGAGATCTATATCTAAACACTGGAACATTGCACACATCACAGCAATACACAAGAAAGGAAATGGAGGTAATCCGCTGTATCATTGATCCATACCATTGAATCTATTTGTAGTATGGTTTTACAACATATACACTATCTAAACAAAAGAACCCTGGTACTCATATGTAGTGCGGAATTGACCACAACATAAAATGAGAGGTGGTCCTGACAGGGTGAAAGGAGGCACGGAATATTTTGTTGTTAGTACAGAAGAAGTAACATAAGAATGGATCTTACAGGAGGGATCAGTAACTTCTAACTTTAACTAGACATTAGAAGTCACCTGTGTAAAGTATTCATCAAGGACAATTCAGCCCTTCTAAACCTGCTGAAGTTAACTGTTAGTGGTGTGACGGTGGTGTCGAAGCATGAAGGAACTACCACAAATAAGCCAGGACCATGTAGACCTCGTGTAACGAATATATGAAGATAATATCTGTTCTTTCGGACATGTCCGAAAGAACAGATACCATCGATGACCATGCAGCTCTCTTAGAATGAAATGATAAATAAATCAAGACCTTAAGCTGTCGACAGGCGTTGATAAATACCAACGGGGCCAGTTGAAAACGTGTTCCTCGACCGGGTCTCGAACCACGGATCTCCTGCTTACATTGTAGACGCTCAGACTGATAGAGGAGAATACCAAATAACAGCCACAGTCACACCCGAGGCAAATCGATTGTAAGGCAGCTTCCAATTGCCTCTCTTAACAAGGACTAAGTGTACCGTGATACGTCTAGCCACACACTGTGTACCGTTCACAATAAGGAGCTCTCAGTTAGACCCCTAAAGCCACCTTTTACATCGCGCCATGCCACTTCCATTGCGGAGGGACTTCCCTACATCTTTTATTTCTTACAAATACACTCCTGGAAATGGAAAAAAGAACACATTGACACCGGTGTGTCAGAACCACCATACTTGCTCCGGACACAGCGAGAGGGCTGTACAACCAATGATCACACGCACGGCACAGCGGACACACCAGGAACCGCGGTGTTGGCCGTCGAATGGCGCTAGCTGGGCAGCATTTGTGCACCGCCGCCGTCAGTGTCAGCCAGTTTGCCGTGGCATACGGAGCTCCATCGCAGTCTTTAACACTGGTAGCATGCCGCGACAGCGTGGACGTGAACCGTATGTGCAGTTGACGGACTTTGAGCGAGGGCGTATAGTGGGAATGCGGGAGGCCGGGTGGACGTACCGCCGAATTGCTCAACACGTGGGGCGTGAGGTCTCCACAGTACATCGATGTTGTCGCCAGTGGTCGGCGGAAGGTGCACGTGCCCGTCGACCTGGGACCGGACCGCAGCGACGCACGGATGCACGCCAAGACCGTAGGATACTACGCAGTGCCGTAGGGGACCGCACCGCCACTTCCCAGCAAATTAGGGACACTGTTGCTCCTGGGGTATCGGCGAGGACCATTCGCAACCGTCTCCATGAAGCTGGGCTACGGTCCCGCACACCGTTAGGCCGTCTTCCGCTCACGCCCCAACATCGTGCAGCCCGCCTCCAGTGGTGTCGCGACAGGCGTGAATGGAGGGGCGAATGGAGACTTGTCTTCTTCAGCGATGAGAGTCGCTTCTGCCTTGGTGCCAATGATGGTCGTATGCGTGTTTGGCGCCGTGCAGGTGAGCGCCACAATCAGGACTGCATACGACCGAGGCATACAGGGCCAACACCCGGCATCATGGTGTGGGGAGCGATCTCCTACACTGGCCGTACACCTATGGTGATCGTCGAGGGGACACTGAATAGTGCACGGTACATTCAAACCGTCATCGAACCCATCGTTCTACCATTCCTAGACCGGTAAGGGAACTTGCTGTTCCAACAGGACGATGCACGTCCGCATGTATCCCGTGCCACCCAACGTGCTCTAGCAGGTGTAAGTCAACTACCCTGGCCAGCAAGATCTCCGGATCTGTCCCCCATTGAGCATGTTTGGGACTGGATGAAGCATCGTCACACGCGGTCTGCACGTCCAGCACGAACGCTGGTCCAACTGAGGCGCCAGGTGGAAATGGCATGGCAAGCCGTTCCACAGGACTACATCCAGCATCTCTACGATCGTCTCCATGGGAGAATAGCAGCCTGCATTGCTGCGAAAGATAGATATACACTGTACTAGTGTCTACATTGTGCATGCTCTGTTGCCTGTGTCTATGTGCCTGTGGTTCTGTCAGTGTGATCATGTTATGTATCTGACCCCAGGAATGTGTCAATAAAGTTTCCCCTTCCTGGGACAATGAATTCACGGTGTTCTTATTTCAATTTCCAGGAGTGTAATTGATGATGGTCTAAGTAGAGAGGATATAATATGTAGACTGGAAATGGCAAGGACAGTGTTTCTGAAGAAGAGAAATTTGTTAACATCGAGTATTGATTTAAGTGTCAGGAAGTCGTTTCTGAAAGAATTTGTATGGAGTGTAGTCATGTATGGAAGTGAAACATGGACAATAAATAGTTTAGACAAGAAGAGAATAGAAGCTTTCGAAATGTGGTGCTACAGAAGAATGCTGAAGATTAGATGGGTAGATCACATAACTAATGATGAGGTACTGAATAGAATTGGGGAGAAGAGGAGTTTGTGGCACAACTTGACTAGAAGAAGGGATCGGCTGTTTGGACATGTTTTCAGGTATCAAGGGATCAACAATTTAGTACTGGAGGGCAACGTCGAAGGTAAAAATTGTAGAGGGAGACCAAGGGATGAATACACTAAGCAGATGTAGAAGGATGTAGGCTGCAGTAGGTACTGAGAGATGAAGAAGCTTACACAGGATAGAGTAGCATGGAGGGCTGCATCAAATCAGTCTCATGATTGAAGACCACAACAACAACAACAACAACTGAAATTTAGAAATTTTTTTATCGTTTCACTTCAGACTTGTGCACGATGCTTTAATAAATATTCATATGGACATATGATATATACTCTTAATAAATATAATACATAAGTATGCATGTAGTATATTTGAAGCAAATTGGTAACTAACTTTCAAAGATTTCTGGTACCAACGTTAAACTATGACTTGTCTTCATGTAGTGTAGAGGTATAGATTATATTTATATTCACATATATTTAAAAAATAAATAGTTTATGTCTTTCCGAGCAATTATTAGACTATCATGTAAAAATCTGAAGTTAACTGATCAACAACTTTCCGAGAATTTTGCTACCATCCTTTTCCGTTTTATATAGTTTATACCATACTCATTAAAAAATTTGTACCCTATGTTCTCCTGGATGTTTATTAGAGTATCGCGAAAATTTTTTAAGTAAATCGGTCAAGAACTTTTCGAGACTTTTGGTGACAACATTAAACTACAACTCGTCTTTATATAGTGTTGTAGAAGTGTAGATGATGAATGGAATCAGCAAGAATTATTACACGACAACATTTGCCGTGATAGGCAACAATTTCTCGCAGTACTTCAGTGTCATTTACAAGTGACACCCAACAATGTATAGAGAAGCTATAATATCAGCATCACATACACTTGAGTGGTGTAAAAAACTGACCTCAAGATGACTGAATAAAAGCCGTGATGGATATAGTGAAATGAATAATTCGTAGTATTGACGTGATGTGTGCTTTGTGTTCCATACGAACATAGGATTTAGGGGCTGTTTTTCATGCTTTTAATAATTCGTTGGAACTGGTACCGTGTCATTCATGTTGATGCTCTCATGTGACATTCCGACCTACTTGCCGAGGCTTTCTTCCGAGAATTGGCTGCTCGAAGCGTGTACCCAGTTCCCAGAAATGTCCCTCCGCAAGAATGCCGAAACGTCAATTCAGAAGATCGAGCAAGAACGTCGCGGTACCACGCCGACTTTTAACGACATGTGTAGCACTAGTTATTCAGTTTGTCCAAGTCACTACTTTATGTGAAGAAACAACGCGAATGTTATCAAAACAAAAATAATATAAAATATAAGGGTTTAGAGTTTATAAAACATGCCTAAAAATTCTAATCCGGAGAGATGGCTGCATGACGTACAAGCTGAATATTAAAAAATAATCTGAAACATCGTTCTACAGATTTTTTTCTCGTATGTTGTCCTCATTGTGCCTTACGTTGCACTATAAGGCTACATGTGAAGATACTGAGCACAAATCGTCTTGTAACTCTACACCGTCTATACACTAAACGTATCATGCAAGTGAAAACAAGTTAAACAGAAAACGAAAAAATAGCAACACTCACTCACTGTGACGATGAGCAGGCTCATATACGGAAACATCAATAGTGATGTTGTCAGCACTTGCCATAGATTCTTCAAATATGACATGAAATGCTGAAACAGAAGAGAATATGTTGGAGAACATTCTACATTTAGTATGCCTAAGTACGTTCGTGACGTTAAGTTATCCGTGAAATTTTTAGCCAGCAATAACTATTTAATCTGCAGTTTTCCACCAAAAATTATGTAATTATATCATTCACGTTATTTCTGTTAAGAAATAAAGTGCTGGTCCTTATGTAAAACACTCCTCAAATTACGCACACAGCTATAACAACAATTCAGAGCAGGAAACGTTGATGTCAATACAATTATGTGTTCAAAAATATTCATTACCAAGTTCATAATGAAGCACATAATTCTAAGAGAATAATTAACGGCTTACATTGAAGTTGTATCTACCTGCATAGTACAGATTCGTATTTTCGTTTCGCTCAGTAAATTCTTAAACTAGCAGTCTGTTCAAGCACTTGCTGCTGCGTCTATTTTCTATTATAAAACTACAACAGCAAGGGTTTCACTATTATTTCTGAAACTGTCTTTAAATTTAGTCATAGTTTGAACTTTACAGTTTCATAGTTATGAAAGTCAGCAGTGAAGTCGGAAACAGCAGCAGTTCCACCTACTGCAATTTATGGTGGAGCATTCTCTCGCTGCCGTCAAGTAAAAGCAGACCAAGATGAGAATACAAGACAAGCAAAGGCAAGCGATGTGGTGCAAGTTTCAGGGAAAGTTCACATCATTTCAAATTACGTGGAATATTTTGCTATGAATATTTTCAACAAACAGAAAACCTCATCAGGGAAAAGAACGACTACAGGGAAGACTGTGTTTGGTGAGTTACATCTGGGGAGATGTGGCTAGTTTATGTTCACCATCCTCACGAACATACGATGGAAGGCCGTGGTTATAGACGACCTGAATTCTAACATCCCCCAAGACACCTAAATCCGTAGCAAGCGTTAGGTAGAAGAAAATGGCATGCATTGACCCAAAAAGAGGACACCGCTTCAACGAGACGGCTCTTCTTCCCTCCTTCATTATATGTATGGTAGACACGACATCGGTCGATAAATTAAGCGTTTACACCTACCATTCTAAAGCAGCCAAGTAATGTCATTGGTAAACGTTGAATTTTCCAGGGATGAACAATGGGTAATTTTCTGGGAAGAAGTGAAGGGGTTTCCGGCTGTCCAAAAGTAAGTGGTTGTCAAGGAAGTTACCCCATGGCATCCCCGTAAGTTACTTGAACAAGAGATAGCATAGTAGCAGTTAAGAAAATGAAACAGAATGTATATTCCAGAATGAAATTTTCACTCTACAATGCGCTAATATGAAACTTCCTGACACTCAGTTTCTATCTGCCAGGAAATTTCAGAATGTACATTCTTTAGTCATTTTAAATTATCTAGCTGCAACTTCGCATTTGTTTTTTGGCATTGAAGTTAGAAGGCCACGTAGAAAACTTCCACTGTCCACTAGGGCACTGTCATAGTGCAACAAATCTCTGATTGGTTTTCTGTAACATTTATAGTTCGTGCCTCACCTGGAACAGAATCAAATTTGCTTGCATGAATCATCCACTGAATTATCAAGATTGCCACCAGCTCAAAAGTCAAACTCTGTAACATAGTTTACTCACTTAAATATGTCTCCTTCCGACGATTCTGCCAGTGGTGGTAACTTTATAATGATGTGGTGGCTAATAATTTTAGATTCTTTTCGTTCTGTGGTGTTCCAACAACAACTGCGATCACATTATAGTTATTCTTTTGGTAACGACATCCTCATAATTTTATCTAAGAAGAACAACATGCTGAAATTCTTTTTTCCAATGTAATTGGTTCTGTCCGATTGGAAACGCGACATGTTAAGCGACGGATGGCTTCCACGAGACACAGAAAATTATTTATATCTCAGAGAATTGATGGTCACCATCTGAATAATTTTAGGTAGGCTGCTTTGATATTTCATTATTACATTCAAAGATATTATTTTTGTATTATATAAATAATCTTGAATGTGATACTTTTTTGACGACCTTAATTTACATCATAACAAAATTAAATGTGTTACTTATGCAAGAAACTGGTCAATTACTTAAGGAATGAAGCAGTAGAATATTTGCTACTATACTTTTATTGGTAATATTAGTCTGGGACTGAGAATTCGAAATGAGGAGACAAAGAAATGTCTGAACATTTGCGAAACCATTGACGTATATGAGCCAAAATTAGCAGTCAAAAAGGTGCCATTGACTAGTACCCTTCGCGGGGCAGAAAACGTGATGAGCGCACTTACTAGACGTCTACACAAAACTGATTGGGAGCACTAGTTCATCAAAAATGGTTGGGGGCACTAGTTCATCTATGCTCTGAAGCACAGAGTGCAGGAACTCATTCTAATCTGATAACGTGCTGTGACAATTTTATCAATATATGCTGAGTTGAAGTAAGAATCAATGAACTAGAATCTTGCCGTAAAATTATGATGCCACACCCTTAAGACAGTTCAACAAATAGGTAAGTGCACATTTAGTTTGTGATACAAATTAATTTTCGTCGCTCATTCTGTGTCTTCGTAAGTACTGACTCTGTCACTATTATTTGAAAATTATTACCATGACACTGCATCTACACAAAAAACTGAACAGATCATGTAAATGTGAAGAAGAAACTCAGTAACGTTTCATGAAGAAACCACCGGACGTCGTAATACAAAACGCTTGAGCGACCATGACTTACAAAATAAATATGAGTTTGGCGAAAATTAACTAGTTTTAGTAAAATTACACTTACCTAAAACACGTAGGAAAACAGTGAGGCAGTCCATCTCTCCTGCGAAACACGAAATAAGGTTATACGTTTACTCCAACCACAGGGTAACGTCTGCAGTGTTCAAAGATGAATAAGGCAAATCGCTGGTGTGGCTTCCGTTTGGGAACTGAAACGCTTGTACACTGGCGGGCGAGTCCCACGGTGTGAGTCATGCCTCATGGCTGTTGGAGCTCATTTTGTCGACATCGTTTGACTGGAATTGTGTGTTATCTCGACAACTAAGTGAAAGAAATTCCATTCAACTGACAACAGAATGGTGCATTTTTCACTGTGTTTATCTTCGTTTAGAAATAAACTTGATAAAATATTGTTATTCGTCATACTCGTACCAGTGTTTAAATTACATATACGTTCAATAGTCTTTAGCAAAAATATTACAAAATGGGCCAGTTTTGGATCAACAATGACTAAATGTAAATACATAAAACCGCAAACAGTCACTTTTTTGAATAATTATTTATTATTCCATGAACCAGTTTTCGAACCTTTTGAGGTTCATCTTTAGGCTGATCTGTCGCAAGTTAGCACCCACCAATATGCTAGAAATGGTGATGTAACGTCCAGAAACCATCTGAAGATGAACTTGAAAAGGTTCGAAAACCGGCTCGTGGAATAATAAATAATTATTCAAAAAAGTGACTGGTTGCAGTTCTATGTATCTATATTCAGTTTAAAGTCACGGGTTCAAAAATGTCCGTAATGGATAAGCTTGATAACGATGACTAATTTCGTGATGGTTCTGTTGCGCAACAACATAAATCACGTGCCTACTTGATATGAGAACTGTTCTTTATACATATTTTTATAATAAACATGTTGGCTTTATTTTAATGGAATAACTGTCATACTGTCACATTATAAAATTTCTTCCAATTTCATGGAAACGCGAATTCACCCGAAAGTGGTATCGATATGGAAGGATCATAATTATTCAAAGGCTGTGTTAAGTAGCTGACGTCATGGTGTATAAGAGGAAATGTTGCACGCCTTTAGACACAGAGTTAGCTACGCGTAAGTTTTGTGCAAGATGGGTCTGAGATTTCTTAATTACTGCACAAAAACGAATTTTTCGTCGCGATAGGCTATTTACATAAGAATCAAGGTAACAGTGTGAGTCGTTTTGTAACTGTCTGTTACATGGATCGACCAATCTACACCAAAAATGAAATAACAGTCAAAATTGCAGAGGAACGCCATAGCCCTGTATCAGAGGGATGATATGGACTTCACATTACCGTTCTCTTGGAAGTGAAAGCTATATTTTTAATTAACTTGCAAACACTAAAACAGTAATGATGCAAACCTTCTGGACAACCTAAAGGAAAAAATACGCAATGGAAAGCCTGTATTTAAGGCATGTTCCTCCACACAAAACAGCTTTCGTAATAGGATACATAGTGCTTTGATGTGCCTTTTGCTGCAATATTCAGTCTGTTGACTAAATTAGGAATTCTTCGAAATTTAACTTTTCTTACTGACTGCTTCAAACGCATTAATTTTTCTGAATTTGCAACTTGGGTGCACGAAATATTGTGGACAACGCCTTCTGTTCTATTCTCTGACATAAAAGAAGAACATCATCGGTTTACCAACAAACTTACTCAACTATATGACAAATATGCCCCGTACAGCTGAAAACGTAAGGAAAAATCCTGCACATAGGTAACTGAAAAATTGAAATAGCTCATGAGTCTCAAAGACACTACACATTGGGCGTACAAACTACGCCCCACACCTGAAAATCATATTACTTACAAGTCGAAGCGGAACAGTCGTCAAGCTGCGAGAAATACTAAACTTAGACATGCCCATACATAACCGACAACAGATATACACCAGTTCTCCTACGGAAAAACCTACCTGGTCTTGATACAGGGAAAGTAAAAGGAGCTGGTCCTCCCATTATCCCAGCCAATCTACTGAAACGATACTTCACATAAGCTAAAACCACAATTAACTCACAAATGGAACAGCGATTCTCAGAATATTTCATGACGGTAGACAACTGTAGCCACGAAAGATTCTATCCACAGCATATTACTTGCAACACCGTCAAAAAAGCTATCATACTTTTTGGATCAGCATCAACTGTAGACGATGGCATGACATTCCAAATGATAAAGCTTATTATTGACCCACTACTGCACATTGTAACAGATACTTTCAGCCCCTCCTTCCGCACAAGTGTTTTCCCTAAGGCCTGGAAACAGGGACTACCGAAGCCATTACCTAAAATGGAAGCTACGTTCACGCTCTGATTACCAACCTATTTGCATTTTTCCTGAAGTGTCCATCGCCTTGGAATGCACAGTCCACTACCAGCTAACAAGCTACCTAACATCAAATAACGTACCAGAAGTATACCAATCAGGTTTCCGTAAACACCGCAGCACAACACTTGCCTTGATGAAGGTGAAATATGACCCAAGGCTTCACATGGATGCAAAAGAGGCATTTTTCATGTGCTTCTTAGACTTCATCAAGGCCTTTGACACTGTCGACAATGACATTTTAATTGCGAAACGTAACATCCTAAATTTCTCGTCAATTGGAGTGCAATAGTTTTACTCATACCTGATTTTAGCCAGCAGTACGTCATAGTCGGCACCGTAAAGTCATAATGGAGGCACGTAGTATCAGGCTTCCCCCATGGTTCGGTATTACGTCGTTATACTCTTCTCATTGTACGTAAATGATATGAAACAAATTACTTCCTACTGTAAATACCACATGTAAGCTGATGACTTCCAGTGGTATCTAAGAGCAAAACAGATTAGCCCGAAGCCAACAATCAATTACCCCATAACCGATCTGTGTGCACTATTAAAATGGGCGCAGGATACCGAGTTAAAATTGAGCCTTCCAAAACCCGAGTGGTACTGGTTGGTCCTTCTGGGCTCATTGGCCCTAAATATGGGAGATCTTCACAATATTTCACCTTAAATGGAACAAATATCTTTTATCCCTCAGCAAGGAGACTAGGAGTAATATCAGATGAAAATATAAATTGGTCTGAACATGTTACTGCTATGTGCCTGAAGGTATCAGCATCTCAATATGTCCTGCAAAAATATAAAAAGCTCTTCCATCTTGATCTGAAAATAAAACATGTACAGATACTTATATTTCCAATTATTAATTAAAGCAAAGTTATGCTGCGAGGTGTTTGTCAGGAACACTCGCATTGACTGGAACCGGTTATGAATGCCTGTGTTCGTTATATTTGTGATGTTCGGCTCTTTGATCACATTTCACTGTCATATGGACAGTTATCGTGGCTGCGTGCAGACAAGCCCAGAGATTTCCATACCCTCTGTCTTATCTACTGTCTTATCTATGAACACTGTCCCTTGTATCTCTCCTCGACCTTGATGCTCTTATCTGTACTACTTGGCAGACGCTTTCATTAGAGCAAAATCGTTTCTGTCCCACTCCATCGTTAGTCACTTCCTCGAAGTTCCTCTCAGCAGCATGAATATGACTCTGCAGTAATGTACCACATTGTGTGTGAGGTCTGAATAACATCTCCTGCTTCAGAAGACAGATAATAACATATTTACCAAAGCAAGAGTAATGATCACTATTGTCCTTGTACACTTATTACTGATATTGCTGTTAGTACTACTACTACTACTACTACTATTATTATTATTAATATTATCACTGTTAGTGGCAGAAGTTGCAGTTGTACAAGCAATACCAATATTAATGTTATTAGTTCATAGTCAGTATTACCTTACTCACAATGGAACTTAAAACATTCAAATAATTTTGATACTTGTTGTCATACTGAAATCATTATTTCTTAGATAACTCTGATTTAAAAAGGTGCTGTATTTGCGAACCTCTCTTCCGATTTAAGAGAGGGCCTGGAAGCCCCAATCACATAGGGTTAAATAATTAAATAAATAAACAATTCTAAAGAAGCAGGTAATTCAATGATTTTTAAGTACAGTCGCTCTTTAAAAAGGGATATTTTGTCCAAGGAAAAACGTTTCATCACCCCTTGCATGTGATGAGCTTATCTGATCGTAAATACACAAGTTTATAAAGATGACGACAGTTCGTGCAATGTATCTGCTACAACAGACCACATATGATATCCACAAATACTGCTGAGAGAAAAACCCAACTGGAATACTGCAACCTAACCGTCAACTGTTCTTAAAAACGTGGACAGCAGTCTTTAGCACCAGTTAAACTATATTACTGATAAATAAACATAGAGTGAAAGCTTTTCACTTGATATACTTGCAATAAGAACAAGAACACATAAGTCGATTTTAATGTGTTACTGGTGATTAAACGTGCTAGAACATTTGGAATTCTAGGCAATACGAGTCACATATCAGAATTCTAGGTGTGCTTCACTACTATAGCAAATTTTATTCACCAAAATCAGCAGGGATTTTCATGAAACACTCAAAACAAAAATAGTTTACAGAAGAACACATCGCAAAGTGCACACCCTATAGATCGAACAACTTAGAATGCTACTTACAACAACTCCGAGAACTGCAGAACATATGAAGGCTATTTGGAAGAACTACATAACTGGCAAAAAGCTCTAATTCTTGCCTGATGAAGCACAATTCCAAGTTTACATCGTAAACAGAAAAATATGCTTGTTCGCCATTCTAGGATTTTATAATTTTACCATCAGCCCAGTCACTTGGATTTATGTTTACAGTCTACGAATTATTGTTACGAAACATAAGTGTGTAAAAGGCTTTTGCACATAGGACATACATAGTTTCCAATTTTGAAAGTTAGCCTGTGCAACTCGACCATCTACAGTAATCATCAATGAAATGGATACTCCGCGCTGCAGTTCAACAGCTCGTTATCAGTTAAAGCAGAGAATCAGCAGCGTAAGGAGGAGGATAATATGTCGGCAAAGACAACATATTTTCTTCTGATTGTTGACATCGTCTAGTTCTAGATACGCGGGGCATCCGAAAATTTCTACTAAAAGTGGTTTTCTGACGATACGTTTTTTGCACTGGCGAAGGATGATTTATTATTGGAAAAGGCTTGAGTAAACGAAATTCGTGTGGTATGGCTTACATACAGTGATGAGCCAGAAGAATGTGACCACTTCCTTAATAGAATTTTGGTCCATCTTTGAAACCCAATACAGCAGCGATTTAGCGTGCCACGGATCTGATTCGACCTTGGCAGTTTTCTGGAGCTCTATGGTACCTTATGTCTGCTTTTCCTTATGTCAGCATTTTCAGTGGGAGGTGTTTGATCATCCATAATACAGCTCAGACGTGGCTCTCTTTGATATTCAACGCACTTGCGGCGCTTATTATGACAGTACTTCTGCACAGAAAACGAGATTCAGACTAGGATAGGGAATTGATGGAAAGCACAGAAGGCTCCTTTCTATGACGAGGATTTTCGTAAGCTGGCACGACGCCACGACAAATGTCTAAATCTGAGGGGCGACTGTGTAGGGAAGTAGCTGACAGCTAAATGTTGGAAATAACGCGTTTTTTATTTTCTCTGCTGTTTCCTTTTCGCGATTAGTCAGATAATGAAAATAGAAAACAGTACTTCTCGCACTTTCCTTACTGGTTCACGTAGCCGCCCAGATGGCACTCGGGCTTGCAGTGTGTAGTGATCGCATGATTCTGACTCACTAGTGTAGATCACACCAAATGTACCATTCGAAAATGGTGTGTAGATAATCTATACTTCTCTCACCGTTGCAAACCACAAGGTGCGTCATAGCAAAAGATTGTATATATAGCGGGGACACAGTGGTTTAATGGCGACTTTTAATGCATTTTGCGTTCGTATTAGTAAAGAGACCTTGGAAATAACGCACGGCAGAAACATTACTAACGGCGACAGAGGCTTTCGGCTTTGTAACGCGTTAAATCCAATTATTTCCATCATTTATCCTCGGCAAACACGATGGAACATGCAGGGTGCCACTGTGTGCGGCTCCCATCTGGACGTTTGGTATTCACGATGTCCTTCAGCCTACATGAAGTTTGAGCCGTGTGTGGCGCGTGTTCCCGCCATCATGTATTTTACACCCTGTTTTTAACGTACTTCCACCTCACTATGTTAATTTAAATTACTGGTGTCTCTGAGTAGCTGCTTTGCCTGACTGTGACCAGCGCTAGCACCGCGTATCGATATATACCCTCTCGTAGTACCTTTGCTCGATTTCTATTACTTCTCGTCCGTGTCTGTCGTAAGCGAGATCGGATCGCGAGTCTGGGATGCCAGTCAGTTGTAACGCGTCTGGAGCGCAGTCCGGACCTGCCAGTCGGGGAGTCGCAATGCGGCACTAGTGCAGTCGTAATGGAGTAGGAGTGAGCTCTGCGTCGACATGGCTCGCCCGACTATTACCGTCACGCATGACTTTAGCCGGCCCACGGCCTTGGTGGATCAGCGGTCAGTCGTCCTACCGGACAACGCGTTTTGGCTTGCCGATCGTTCATGAGTCGGCTGTGTGTGTGTGCATCGACTCCCGATTTGTCTTCTTGTGTGCTTAGTTATTATTGGGTATCGTTCAGGTCTTGTGCAAGTGTTTGGTAGGTTGTGTGTGTAATTGGTGTTATTTCCTCTGACGAATATTTTGATCTAGTCGACATTCTGAAGGAGTCGGTGGGTTGCTGAAGACCAGGGATGTGATCTCCGCACAGTGCACTCGGCTGGGTCCACTGGCGGTCCCTGCACAGTTTCGGAACATTGTTGAGGTGTCTGATCGCTACGAGCTTCGTGGTTCACCGACCCAGGGTGTCAAGGTTGATTAATGGTTTCACCTAACCAAGCCACGTGCATTCATGTTGTGGTTCGTTTCAGTGGTTCGCTGTTGGGGAGGTTTTCCTGTGAGCAACACGGAATGTTTCTATTGCTGAAATGCACCATGCGGTGCAATTAACTGTATTAGTTGACTACAATTCGAGTGCACCAGCGGAATTTTCTGCCCTGTTGTCGTTAGTGTTACGGTTACCTGCCCTAGCCACTAACGTAATTTCAGGCAGTGTCCATTCCTCAGCTGTTGTCGCTGTCCAAAATGGTGTGTAATTTTGACAGCTAATATATATATCATTGTAGATAATCACGTTCGTAACCTTTTGTGTTTGAGTTCTCATGTACTGTTTGGTGGCATACACGTCGTTGTGTCAGCCGGTCCGTAGCTGTCCCCTTGGTGGGTACCGACGGTTCATGTGTAATTGGGCTCACCTCCTGTCTCACCTACGTGAACGAGGGCAGACCGACCTCTCTGGAGACTTCTGAGTGCCGTTTTCTTTATTTTCCTTCTCACTGGTGTTTAATTCTCTGTTAATAATCTGTCATAGCCCAAAATTTAGAAATTCTTGTTTTTACTGGACTTTATGTATTTTGAATTTTGAAAAATCAATTGTGCTCCTTAAGCCGCCTAAAACCTTATTCTTGAAGTTACCCTTTAAGCAAAAACATTGCGGCCTTCTGCCTTAAAAGATTATGGTAACATATATTAAAGTTTTCAAATTTAATTGTGGCCCTCATCCGCTTGTATTACATCTTGCATATGTTCCTTCTATCTACTTTTGCTTTGAGGCTTTCCAGCCTAGCTGTGATACCATATATATTTTAATTATTTTGTTTGCTATTTTAACTGCATTTTTATTTTCTTGTCTTTTAAAATTTCTTAATTGGAGGCCCTCAGCCGTGAAATAATTGCTTTTTTGAAACTCGTGGTTCTAAAGTTTTGGCTATGTGCTATTGTGGTTAAAAGTGTTGTTAAATTATAATAAATTACGATTTTGAGTGAACCTGACCGACACCTTATTTGACCCTTTCCACAATCTTAATCACCTGTTCTGGCCTGCGGGTTTAGCGGGCATTTTAAAGTAGATGTATGACATTGCACGTATATATATAGACAAGGCTTCTTCTTTTATTTTGGTCGGACTGGTATCAGGCTACGTGATATGTTCAGCGATAGTATCACTTACTATTGTGCTATCATAAAATTTCAGTAAATTAATTTGAAAACTTAACTTTAACTCAATGAACACGAACTAAAAGCCAACTTAAAGTTAAAGAAATATTTCCGAATAAATGTACAGAAATTCTGTGACGCTGCAATAGTGAATTATGCGACCACTGTAGCGTGTAGCCTTATGTCGAGGTCTGGTCAAAATAAAAATAAACCTTAAAGCAGACAACCTTGTTTGTGTATATACATACAATGGCGTTCATCAGGTACCATAGGTCAGATGAGTTTGCATTTCCGCCAACGAAGGTGCTACATATTGGCAGACTGGTTGGTTCATGACACGTGCTAGAGACGCCTATAGCTCGGTAATAAATTATGTGACGTGAGTAGAAGAGGTAAGTAATACATGAGTCACCTTACGTTATCTGGCAGGAGCCGAGATGAAGTAGCAACATTACATTCATAGCCAGGTGTGCAACTGGGATACTTCCTAGAATGAAAACATCGACATAGAACATATATTTTTTCAGGTGCTCATTAGACAAACTATAAAGTATGCAGATAGTAGCATCAATGCAACAAACCAGACTTAAACTGAAAATACTATACATTCCATGCCCTTCAGGTGATTAACAAACCAGCTGGCTTACAAAAGCACAGATCAGCACTGAAAACTGTCAGCTTTCACCGGTAAAATCATGAATTCAGGACATATGCTGTATTCCTTATCATCAATCGGAAAAATATTCTTCTGAATCCAGATGAGCAGGCCAAGTGACCGATCTTGACATTCAAAACGCCTACTCTCTGCTCCCAAATAAAGGTGGTATCAACTGATAAATCAAGAGGCACATTTCCTCGCAACAAGCTATCTACTTACCGTATCCTTATGATTCATTATTATTTTCATATTAAATAAGACACATGAGATAACTTCTGAGTTAAACATGTCGAACTGCCATACGTCCTTCCTCCATCATCGTTTCTGTTTATTAGTGATTAAATTACGTTATGGTTGTAGCGTCGTACCCAAAGGCATGCCATAGAACTGATTGTATGATTGACTGTTGTCATACTTCCCCTCTCCCCCCTTGGCAGACTTCACATGGGGGGAGGGGAAGGGGGCTGTGACCCTCACGCTGCATACGATACCATTCTGGCAGTGCGCCGATTCGTTCACCAAGCGAGTCTTCCCAGACCCGTTTTCCCGTGTGTGGGCGATGGACTCGTGGTCGGGTCCACAGTGCTTGTCAGTCGGTCCGACCAGTGGACTTCTACCTGCTAACCCAGACCGCTACCTGCCAACCCACACTCCATCAGTGCAGGCAGGTAGGGTCGACCAAACACTCACCTCTGTCCACACACACTCTGACGAGTCGGCAAGCGAATTGCCGGACGGGAGAGCGTACAGACATGAAAGCTGTAGCCGCCCGCACCCCACGTCCTGGAGTAAACGGCCCTTGCTTCCATAGTTGTTCACTGCCTCAAGTCCACCCTTACACAATGTAGTCTCAATTACCATGAACATTTCCTCTCATATTCAGTTATTAGGTGGTACTCCACAATACGTAATCTGCAAACATATTATTTCTATCGTATTTCGACTGATATTGCACAAATGCTAACAGAACTTGAAATTAATTCTTTCAGTCATGGCGTCCTCATATAAGAACATACTAAATAAATTTAAAGTATATTAAATTCGTCCTCACATTGTCACATGCAGAGAGTTTACTTGATAACACTATCGGCATCTCCTGTCACTCTGTGATACCACAAAACAAACCTGTATGTGCACAGTTACATAGACAGTTCCCAATAATCTTAGTACCTCGCATCAGCTGGTTAATATCTTCTGAGTTTATTTTAAAAAAAATTATTTGTACATAGAAAGGTGCTTTCTTGAAGGTGACCAAACTGCTGAGGTCATCGGTCCCTAAGCTCACACTGCTTAATCTAACTTAACTTTTGCCAAGAACAGCACACACACCCATGCCCGAGGGAGGACTCATAACTCCAATGGGGGGAGCCACGCAAACCGTGACAAGACGCCCTAAACCACGAGACTGAAATCTAAAGATGTCTTACATAACGAAAGGTAAGTGACACATATTTATAACTTTATACTTGTCATCAAATGAGGCCATGGTGATCGAAAAATTTCGGATATTATTTCGCTGTCTTTTTAGTCTTCTAACGATGGTTTCACAATGCCTCGAGTCCAAGACAGACAAAGGCCACTTACAGAAGAAGAAGTTACAGAGCTCCTAAATTCATCTTTAATTGATGATCTATCCGATGATCCTGGCGATAGTTTTTAACAAGAGGACAATGATGGAGGTAAAGTTATACGTTTTATTTCACACGGTATATTGTAAGCTGAGTAGCCTAGACACAAAGCCCGCTAACTGCATGATAAGTGACACTGAGATAATCACGAAACGCTCACCCCATTCAAACGACAATGCATTGGCAGCGAAGATGTGTACGAATTTGTTACAGTGCAGCCAACCTAAAGCTGAATAAGAAAAATATCCATTCTAATCGTAACAGACTGAAAGGTAGCTTTGAATATCGAGATTCGTAAGCCTGATGTCTGATCACGTGCTTTACATCCAGACATGGCAGGGCAACAGCTACGCCTGTTGAGCATTTAGCGGGCTTTTCATCAGAAGGGAACATGCAGTTAGCCGCTTTTGAAACCGAAAATGATTTTCGACAGCCATTTTTGGCGGTTTATAGCCAGTTTTGCAACGTGAATCATATTCCATCATGTAGGCGCTGAAAAAATCTATGTGGCTGTGTGCCCACCTCAGAATCGACATAAAATGAATTTAGCGGCTTTTTCATATGGCCTACTTAGATGTACAGTTTTTATGAGTTTTTCCTTTTAATAACAATTTTTATTATAGGTTCTGGAACATGATGATGATGATGATGTTTGGTTTGTGGGGCGCTCAACTGTGCGTTCATCAGCGCCCGCACACATTCTCAATCTGTACACAGTCCAATCTAGCTACTTTCATGAATGATGACGGAATGATGAGGACGGCTCACTGGCAGTCATATTACTTGACAGTGGCCACGGAGTGTTAGGCTGGAAGCTCGGGTAGTTTTAAGCAACTGACGTGGTCGGAAACACGAGAACATTTTATTCAGTCTGAAGACATCTTTGGATGTCATTGTAACTTGTACACGAACTCACCATCGTTGGGAACGTAAATATTATAGTTGAAGTTCTCTGTGACCTGTGAAATGGACGCCAGAATGCATTAGTACTGTTCGTATTTACACCAAATCTGGTAGGGTTTATAAGGGGCTGAACAGCGTCAGATGTTAAGCAAACACTGAAAGACACGGAGATGCCTCGCACTCGTGTGGGGCAATTTGCGTGTTTTCATTTGGTTATTTTTGTCGACTCATGCAATATTCAGATTACTAAGACATTCAGATGTGACAGTATCCCGGTGTTGGATTGCGTGGGAACATGAGGGCGTTCATACGCGTCGTAAAGATTCTGGTCGACCACGTTACACCATCACAAGGGAGAATGGAAGTATTGTGTACTAGGCACATGGCAACCTCTCCGCACCTGTGTCTGACATACGAGAACAACATTTTGTGCTCTGGTTTTAGTTGGAGGGCAGAGCAGTTCTTGGCAGTGTTAAGGACGACCTTGCTTTACGTAAATCAGGGGTTTACAAAATACTGTGCCTATGCCGTAAGGAATCCATAGGTCAGATAATTCGCACCATTGAAGACCGATGCAGTGAACACCAGTGGCACACGAGATTGCAACAGCCTAATAAGTGCGCAATCGCCGAGCATTGCCTGTCAGAACTTCACCGCGTGGATTATGACAAGACCAAAGTCCTTAACACACACTTCGAAATATTGTGAATGTATCATCAAAGAAGCTATGGCGATCACAGTAACAAATCTGAACTGAATCGTGACAGTGGCTGTTTCCTGAACCAAGCTTTGTAACCAGCCTTCACCCAGATTAAGGAGAAGATAGAAATATCCCAGAATGTACTGACTTCGAGGGCAGGGGAAGGAACCTCTGAAAGGCTGCCGGCAAACCTCCCTGGGTGCGGACCTGCGAGGAAAAGCCCAGATGCGGGCCACAAGCTGGACGTCGAACACCGGTGCGGCCGGCCGAGAGAGCGCCTGCGGCGCAGACAGCACAAGGAGCGCCTGAAGGAGGGGTATCTGATGTATACGTCACGCCTGTCGTCCCTTGGTAGTACATCAGTACACCTCATGATGGCAACAAGGTCGATTGCCAAAATATTGTGTCCTTTGTACACTCACACCAGGCTGTTCACCTGAGATTTATTTCGTGAAGTTAGAGATTCCCTATAAATTTTTACCACTCATAATCTTTGAATTTGAAACAGATTTTTTTTTGACATCAAGACTTACGTTAAATGATGTATTGAAGTTGAGGAAACTCTATTTAAAATTATCCTCCCCTTTTTCAATACTTATGTCTGATTCTCCACCTTAGTTTAGTATGTCAATTATAATTCAAGAAAGTTTTATTTATCACAGTGCATTCTTAATTTGTGTTATACTCAACAATACCCTTCTCATAACTTAAAATCACAATCCCATTCACCAACACATTTATATTCTTCTAAAAATATTAAACGAATGCATTCTGACTTTACAGAAGAATTAAATTCGACTTTTACAAAAATTTTAATTTCTAATCCTACTAATTACCTTGTAAATATTAAATTAACATCATGAAACTGCAAAACCCCTTTTTCAATATGTAAACAAACCCGTTATATACTAGAATCTTAGCCTCCAAAGAAAATATCAACATTTGGTTTTCTTAACTTAGATGTGTTGTAAATATGAAATAAAAGAACATATTATTGATCTGTCGAGATTTAAAAAACTTAAAACGATTGTTAACAAAAATCTGCCTCTTGCACAAAACTCTTCAAAAATTAGATAGTTTTAAACAACATCAAACTTACTCGTGTTCATAATTTTTTTTTCAGTTTAAACTCATACTAGTCTGCCAGAGACAGACCTTTCTCAGAGATCTTCAGTGTGGTTCCTTGACGTCATCATTCTCCTTTCTGTGCGCCTCTATGTGTCTGCTCTGTGCCGGCCCAGTGTGGTTCCTTGACGTCGTCATTCTCCTTTCTGTGCGCCTCTATGTGTCTGCTCTGTGCCGGCCGCGGTGGTCTCTCGGTTCTAGGCGCGCAGTCCGGAACCGTGCGACTGCTACGGTCGCAGGTTCGAATCCTGCCTCGGGCATGGATGTGTGTGATGTCCTTAGGTTAGTTAGGTTTAAGTAGTTCTAAGTTCTAGGGGACTGATGACCACAGCAGTTGAGTCCCATAGTGCTCAGAGCCATTTTGTCTGCTCTGTGTATGGGTGGCTGTCAGGAGAGAGAAATGTTGCTTGGTTGCCTTTGTTCCATTCCACATGTACCAATGGTGAAATTATATTAGAGATATATTATTAGCAGCATAAACTTAAATTCTTCGTCAATCCTCGAATCTTTATGTGAATCCATTGTTGGCTAATTCGTCCCCTGTTCTCTATATGAATAGTGATCTCCCATCTCTCGGTGTAACATTTGAAAGTTTTGCAATTTGCCGTAAGGCATACTGGACATGTGTATTGCTAGAACAATTAATATTTGATTTTTTTTTCTTAGTAGGTAGATGCAATAATGGTTTTGTATGCTAAGGGATTTAGGAAGGTTTCTTGATTTCTTCTGGTCCAGGCTCTTCTTTTCCATTTAGGTTTTTTTCTTGTTCCATCTTCCTATCTTCTCACTTGTGCCTTCTCTCTTCTCTGGACTAGGAATTGAGATTTAAGACCTACTTAACCTCATTATTGTATAATCCGTTTTATGGTATTTCCTTTCAAATCGTTGTGTACCCTTTGTTGTATCAGGTTCTTCATCTGGATAGATCTGACAGGCTTCTTTCGTTCTTTTGCTTATTCCCATGAGTGTTTAGGGAATGTTTCGCAGTTGCTGGATTTCGTATAGTATGACGATAGTTTCAGCCATTCTGTATCTTGAGTTACAGAATGAATTCAAACCTTCGTTTGTCCTTGATGTAACATGTCCGCCGTCTTTCCGTTATGGTGGACAGTCATCATATCTCCTTACGTTGCTCTAAACAGTTTGCAACAGGAGTGCGAAGTACCTAACACTTAAGCAAAGGCGTTGTTCTGAAGCTCGCATGTGACTTTGAAACGAATAAAGATCGCGTCATGGTACATGTTGAACATGCACACTTTTGTCCATCTTACGTCATCAATTTTTTCTAATTTACATGGTATTACTATCTATCTTATCGCAACCCTTTCTCCCTTAAGATACACCACAAGTTTAACAAACACTAAATTACTAAGAGACTTTACAGAAATTCCGTATTTAAACCATACATAAGATTCTCCTTGTTATACTCTTGATAACCTTACATCTTTTTTACTACATCAACATCCATCCTCATTCTATATGTACAAATTTTTTTCCTCTTAGTGCAAAGGTTATAGTTTCCTCATCTTCATCACAGCGGATAGTAAGAGGAAAATTGATGGTGATGAAGATTAGTGTATTAGTAGGCCTTTTTTCTCTAACTACAGGTACATCATATTATAAAAACTCCGCAACTTGACTCCGACTCCAGCGTCTTTTTCTCTGCAATCTCTTCTCTTCGGCATAAGCTGTAACAGAACTTCATAATACTATATATGTCAACCTTTTTTATCAAAACTTACTGCACTGTCCTATTGCATTGTTTTAGAGCTTAATTTCCTCAGTTGTAGTTAACCCTATCTCCTCCTTCTAAACAGCAAACATTAATATATTTATATATTTATCATAGTCTTTGGTGTAACTGTGGCCAGAATGGTCACGGAGTAGCAATGACGGAAAGCTCGGCCGGACCCGCAGAGACGCCCGTGAACAACAACACCATGGGAGAGGATGGACACGACCAACGAAGGACAGAATGAATACAACATGATAGAACAACAGAATCACAAGGAAAGAAACACATCCACTCGTACATAGAACACAGAAGTAAGCCGTCTAGTGCAAAGGAGGTGTAAACCGACGTACTCGAGATTAGACTGGCTGGCTGACATTTTTTTTTGTTTTGTTTATTGTGATTTCATTCCCCTGCCCCATATGGGCAGGGGAGGGCTGTCAGCGGCACAATCCGCCACTGTTCAGCTGAGTTACATGACAACTAAAAGAAGAATAAAATGTTATATATATATATATATATATAAGGCGATAAAAAGGGGGGGGGGAACATAAAACAGAGCAAGGCGAGAAAATTGAGATAAAAATACAGTGACACTGAGACGTTCATGGGGGACAAAAAAATGTCACCAGAAAGTTTAAAAACACAGTTGGCGATTCTTAAAACACAAAGAAGACACTGAATCCACAAGCACAGGTTAAAAGCGGCCACAGTATTAAAAACACTCCAGAGCAAAACACTTAAAACCCACTTGCAGCACACACGATGAAGAATAAAACTGACAGGTGGGACCTGCCAAGAGAAAGGTCAGAGAAGATGGATAAGGAAGGGAGAGCAAGGGGCAGCAGGTGTGGGCGGTGGGATGAAGAGAGTAGTGGCGTAAGCAGGTACACTAACCGGCAGGAGACATGTGGGGCAGGAGATCAAGTAGGAAGAGAAGGCAGGAGGGAGTGCAGAGAGACTGAAAGGGAGTACAAGAGAGGGAGGGGAGTAGAAGGGGGAATCCACTCAGGAGAAGGGAGGGTGAGGAGAGGGAGCCCTGAGGAGGAGGCGGTAAAAAGATGGTATTAGAGTTGGTAGGAAGGATAGATCTCAGGGCGAATCTCATCATCTGGGAGGGGTAGATAGTGGAAGTTGTGTTGGGAAAGGAGATGGAGGGTGTGGAGATGGAGAGAGGGTGGCACACAACGGTAAAGGCACAACAATGGGTTGGGGGTGGAGAGGAAGGGAGACACCAGTGGATCAGGGGGATCAATGAGGCGAACAATATATAGAGTGCCAATGTGTTCAAGCAAAAGGAGAAGGTGGGGGAAGGGGATGAGGTCGTAGAGGATGTGCATGGGGGATGGAAGGCAGATGCGGAAGGCGAGGTGGAGCGCATGGCGTTCGAGGATTTGGAGGGGTTTATAGAACCGGGGAGGGGCGTAAATCTAGACTATGCCGGCATAACAGAGGATGGTGTGGATCAAGGATTTGTAGGTGTGAAGGATGGTGGAAGGACGCAGACCCCACATCTGGCCAGACAGGAGGTGGAGTCGGTTGTGAGCTTTGTTTTGGATGGTAAGGAGATGGGGAGTCCAGGTGGGGTGGCGGTCCATGGTGAGGCCAAGGTATTTGAGGGTAGGAGTGAGGTGGATAGGACAGGCATAAATGGTGAGGTAGAAATCATGGAGACGGAAGGAGTGGGTGGTGTGACCTATGACGATCGCCTGGGTCTTGGAGTGGTTGATACGGAGGAACCACTTGATGTACCATGCAGTGAATTGGTGAAGGTGGGTTTGGTGGGTATGTTGGGACCGTTGAAGGGTAGGATAAAGGGCTATGAAGGTGGCGTCATCAGCAAACTGGTGAAGATGAACAGATGGGGGAGGTTTGGGCATATCAGCAGTGTACAGGAGATAGAGGAGAGGGGGAAGGACAGAATCTTGGGCATGCTGGCAGAGGGATAGAAAGTACGGGAGTTGGAATTGTGGATAGTCAAATAGGAGGGACGATGGGAGAGGAAGGAAGCAACGAAATTGACAAAGTTGATGGGGAGAGCATAGGTCTGGTGTTTGAAGAGGAGCCTGGGATGCCAGACATGGGTATAGGCGTTCTGGAGATCAAGGGAAACAAAGATAGTGGAGTGTCGGGAGTTAAGTAGGAGGGAAAGAAGATTGGTAATGTTCAGGAGCTGGTCGTCAGCAGGGAACGAAGGCCGGAAGCCACAGTGGGAAAGGGGAAGGAGGTGGTGCTGGTTAAGGTGGCGGTGAATACTATGAGAGAGGATGGCCTCAAAGACCTTACTGAACATGGAGGTGAGGCAAATGGGAGGATTGGAAGAGGTATCAGAGGTGGGTGTGTTAGGTTTAGGGAACATCAAGACATGGGAAGTCTTCCACAGGTCGGGGTAAAATCTAGTGAAGAGGAGGACATTGTACAGAGTAGCAAGGACAGTCAGGAAGGATTGGGGGATTCCTTGAGGTGGCGGTAGGTGACGCCATCATGATCAGGGGCGGTGTTGCGTTTGGAGATGAGGACGAGTGTGATATCTTGTGTGGTGATGGGAGTGTTGATGTCTGAGTGGGGTAACCAATTCGGGTACTGGAAGCTAGGGGCGAGCGGCGGGACAGAGGTGTCAGTGCAGTCAAGGACGGTTGGGAAGAGGGAGTAATCAAAATTGTGATTGTCAGGAATTTAGAAAACCTCGGAGAGGTGGGAAGCAAAATTGTGAGCCTGACTGAGGTTGTCAGGAAACGGTCGATCGTCATGGTAGATTTGGTAATGTGGGGTGGGATGGCTACCAGTAAAGCAGTGGAAGGCTGACCAGCAGTTGGAGGAGTGGACGGGGAGTGTGGAGTTGAGGCGTGTGCATGTCTGGCGCCAGTCCTGGCGTTTCTTTGCTGTAAGGCGATTCCAGGAGTGTCGCTGTAATTGCCGGTGGCGTGTGTGTGTATCGCAGTCACAGTTGATGAGGAAGGAGTGGTAGAACCTGCGAGATTCATGTAGAAGAAGGACGGCCTGTGGAGGTAGTGCAGGACGGTGAGGGTGGATGAGTTTGGTAGGGAATGAGCCTCCACAGCGTCATTGATGATCTTCTGAAGGAAGGAAGAGCATGGGTGATGTCAGCAGGGTGGTGAAAGGTGAGGGGGTGGCTTTCGGCCTGTAAGGCAATGGATTCCCGGTAGACATCCCTATTGTCACAGTCGTAGTCATGGACAGAGAGGTGGCTGCAGGGGTGGGACGGGCAGAGGAGAAGGGAGATAGTCACTACCAATGAGAACGAGGACATTAAAGGCGATGCGACCAAGGAGGTTGGGGGAAGTGAGGATAATATCGGGGGTGGAGTTACTTTTAGGATGGGTGTGCTGTGGGAGAGGAACAAGGTCACAATGGATTGTGGCAAGGAACTAAAGCCACCGCCGAAGGGTGGCAGGGTCACGGCTGTGGATGTTGAGGTCAGCTGCGATAACATAGGTGGAGAAGGTACAGTCAAAATGGGAAGTGAAGTACAAGAGCAGAGGAGCTGCGGGGTGGATATACACTCCTGGAAATGGAAAAAAGAACACATTGACACCGGTGTGTCAGACCCACCATACTTGCTCCAGACACAGCGAGAGGGCTGTACAAGCAATGATCACACGCATGGCACAGCGGACACACCAGGAACCGCGGTGTTGGCCATCGAATGGCGCTAGCTGCGCAGCATTTGTGCACCGCCGCCGTCAGTGTCAGCCAGTTTGCCGAGGCATACGGAGCTCCATCGCAGTCTTTAACACTGGTAGCATGCCGCGACAGCGTGGACGTGAACCGTATGTGCAGTTGACGGACTTTGAGCGAGGGCGTATAGTGGGCATGCGGGAGGCTGGGCGGACGTACCGCCGAATTGCTCAACACGTGGGGCGTGAGGTCTCCACAGTACATCGATGTTGTCGCCAGTGGTCGGCGGAAGGTGCACGTGCCCGTCGACCTGGGACCGGACCACAGCGACGCACGGATGCACGCCGAGACCGTAGGATCCTACGCAGTGCCGTAGGGGACCGCACCGCCACTTCCCAGCAAATTAGGGACACTGTTGCTCCTGGGGTATCGGCGAGGACCATTCGCAACCGTCTCCATGAAGCTGGGCTAAGGTCCCGCAGACCGTTAGGCCGTCTTCCGCTCACGCCCCAACATCGTGCAGCCCGCCTCCAGTGGTGTCACGACAGGCGTGAATGGAGGGACCAATGGAGACGTGTCGTCTTCAGCGATAGGAGTCGCTTCTGCCTTGGAGCCAATGATGGTCGTATGCGTGTTTGGCGCCGTGCAGGTGAGCGCCACAATCAGGACTGCATACGACCGAGGCACACAGGGCCAACACCCGGCATCATGGTGTGGGGAGCGATCTCCTACACTGGTCGTACACCTCTGGTGATCGTCGAGGGGACACTGAATAGTACACGGTACGTCCAAACCGTCATCGAACCCATCGTTCTACCATTCCTAGACAGGCAAGGGAACTTGCTGTTCCAACAGGACAATGCACATCCGCATGTATCCCGTGCCACCCAACGTGCTCTAGAAGGTGTAAGTCAACTACCCTGGCCAGCAAGATCTCCGTATCTGTCCCCCATTGAGCATGTTTGGGACTGGATGAAGCGTCGTCTCACGCTGTCTGCACGTCGAGCACGAACGCTGGTCCAACTGAGGCGCCAGGTGGAAACGGCATGGCAAGCCGTTCCACAGGACTACATCCAGCATCTCTACGATCGTCTCCATGGGAGAATAGCAGCCTGCATTGCTGCGAAAGGTGGATATACACTGTACTAGTGCCGACATTGTGCATGCTCTGTTGCCTGTGTCTATGTGCCTGTGGTTCTGTCAGTGTGATCATGTGATGTATCTGACCCCAGGAATGTGTCAATAAAGTTTCCCCTTCCTGGGACAATGACTTCACGGTGTTCTTATTTCAATTTCCAGGAGTGTAGATAGTGACACAGGTGATGGTGAGGGAGGGAAAAATGAGGCTGAGGAGAAGGTGTTTAGTCGGGTCATTGAGGAGGGGTTGTGGCCAGACAGGGAGATGCTTGAGGCGGCCTATACCTAGGGCAAGGGGATTGTCTCTGTGGTGAAGGAGATAGGGGTAGGTGTGGACAACATGGTGGGGTTGGAGAGAGGTTTCATTCAGGATGCAGGTGTCAACCTGGTGCTGAGAGAGGGTATGCATTAAGAGTTATTTGTTTGGAGGGATGGAGCGAATGTTGAGGTAGAGGAGATGATACTGTTGATGCACCAAGAGGTTGGAGGTGGGAAGGATGTGGGATGGGGGGGAGAGGGGCTTAAATGAGGGTGTCAAGGCGGGTGAAGGTAAGGTAGATCTGGTTGCGGAAGTAGGTGGCATAGGTGTTTAAGTGAAAAACAGAATGGAGAGCAAGGGAAGTCTGCTGGAGAGTGTGGGGGAGTGTTTAACGTGCCGTCGACAACGAGGTCATTAGAGACGGAGCGCAAGCTCAAGTTAGGGAAGGATTGGGAAGGAAATCGCCTGTGCTCTTTCAAAGGAACCATCCCAGCATTTACCTGAAACGATTTAGGGAAATCACGGAAAACCTAAATCAGAATGACCGGTGACGGGATTGAACCGTTGTCCTCCCAAATGCGAGTCCAGTGTGCTAACCACTGCACCACCTCGCTCGGTAATTGTTAGGGTGGATGGGTATGGGTCAATGGGGCAATGGGGACATTAACTTCAGGGTTGGTGGGAGAAGGTTTGGCTTTGCATTTGGAGGAACAGGTGGGGTGAGGTTCGTTGCAGGTGTTGCAGGAAGGGGGGAAGGCGAGTTTGGGACACCTGGCTGAGGTTTTTTTTTCCTTTGTTGTGTTTCGATTCCCCGCTGGCAGCAGCTTATTACGCCGCTCTTCAGCCTACAGAATTTGTTTTAAAGAGATGAACGTAATAAGAAATAACAGTTGGTGATAAAATCTATAACTTACAGGTAAAATGGCAGAAAATTCTGGAACTTAAAACATAAAATCCAGGGTTGATGATGCTAATAAAATACACAGGAAGCAGAAAAATAATAGGCAGACAATTAAAAAACACGGTGACAGTCTATGTTCTGTTAGCAAGAGATATAAAATGCACACCCGGCGTCATTATGATTTCTGTTTGCAACACTGTGGAAAGGTGCACAACACTGAACACTCACTTAAACACTGCACTAAAAAGTTGGCACAAATATGACATACCACTGCCGAGAGCAGGTGGGGGGAAACTGGACAGATGACTGGAATAAAAAGGGGGGAAGGAGAAGAAAAGTGAAAGGGGGAGGGGGGAAAGGAGCCAATGGAAGATGAGGATCCATAAGAGGAGTGGGGGGGGGTGCTGAGCAGATGTGCCAGGGGGGGGAGGCAGAGGAGGGGAATACAAAAGGACTCGAGGGGGGGAGAAAGGAGATAGGGAGTGGTTAGGCGGGGAGAAAACACAGGATGGAAGGTGAGAGGAAGAGGGAGCCCAGGGAAAGGCCAGAGGAAATGAGGGGGGTGAGGATCAGAGTTGATAGGAGGGATAAATGGAGGGAGAGAGGGCATCATCTGGGAGGGGGAATTGATGGAAGTCACCTTGGGAAAGGAGATGTAGGATGTAAAGATTTCTTATTGAAATCATCCCTCTGTCTACATCCTTCCAAGAAATAACATGTTTCTCGCTTTCCTGAGTAATTCAATTCTCTCTCTTAATTCTTATCTCATAACAATCTTTTATGTCTATTTCCCTGACATCTCATTTTAATAGCAACTTGTGATACCTTCCACATATAATAAATGCTCCTCATTGTCCTCCAAACTATCTCCTCAACTAAATCTTCACCATCTGCGACGGAACTAAACACAAATGAATATTTACTTCTTACCTAATTTTTTACTTCCTTCCTAATTCTTGACTTTCTTTCATCCACAAAAAAAAACAACTTCTTTCTGCTTCACACATCATTTTAAGATATAATATAATAGTATTTCGTCAATCTATCCACATGCTAATCTTTATCTTTCTCCTTGCTATATACTCGGTCGCCATAACACATTTCGTTTGCAGAAGAGTTATTTTAATTCTCATATTATTGCTCTTCCTTCACAAGTAACCTCAGTACCTCCTCCTTCACAAGTAACCTCAGTACATCACAATTGTGATCGTTTCATAGTTTTGGTTACTGATAATAACTTGACACCAGTGCCAATTAGTTTCATTTGTACTCTACAGCACTGAAGATGATCACCATGTGATTGAAAATGGAATTTGCTGTCAATAAACCATCAACATTACCGCCAACGCTGACGTTCTTTCTAATCTATGGGCATGTGATGCCACAGAGATTCCATGCGCTGCAGCGGTCGCCTGCCATCGATCATTGGGTGTTATTGTTGATCGTTGTCCACTGAACGTGGGGGGTACAACAAATTGGAAGTCCAATACCAATAGGATTCCAGGAGCGCTCTTTGAACACAAGCGTTGCACCCTCTCGTTACTTCATGAGGGTCGCACCTTGCAAACTTATGTGTTGAGCAAAGTGTATTTTGTGGCATAAGTTTTTCCCCTTCCTGCGATGGTGGCCCGGAAATTAGAATGATTAACGGGCAAGTTTAACTGACGAAAAACTAATTTTTGTGTGCGGGCTATGATGTTATGGTGAGACCCCAGCTGATAGGAGGTTTGGGCCTCAGTGATGTTCAGACGAAGGCTTCTGCATTATTTCTTCGACTCACTAGTTTAACGTGTCTTCACATCCGAGAATAACTAGCAGCTCAACTTTTTACATGTCAATGGCGAGTGAGCTTAGCCCTTCCAGCAGATGATGTTATGATAAATAATAAATGAAGGCATATTTGGGAATTTTTTAATGATGTCAGTTATTGATAAAAATGATGTTATGTCGCTGGAAATTTTAAAATCGTGTTTCCTCTGTGAATTCCCTGTGGCCAATAACAGACTGGAAGATTGATTGGTCCAGTGTCAGCATACCTACTTTTCCAATGGAAGTTGGCTCCACCGACAATTGTGGTGGTGCACCATCATCGTAAAACCATACCTACATCGAACACCGTGGAACGTTTTATAAAGTGTCAGGCAAAGAATTGCAAAGTAACGTACCATACAGGAACTCACACAAAATTGTCCGGTGACAGAAGTACTCCATGCGTGATTCCAGCCCAAAGGTTTAGACCAAAGAGCGCCTGTGACCATTCTCATGGGTAACATGTGGGTTGTATTTCGACCAGTAATGCCTGTTGTGGATGTTCAAAGTACTTCCACGGGTGAAGGTAAATGCGTCGGTCCATATATCGTTAATTACCAAATGCTCGTGATCTTCCACAGGGTGCAAAAGACTTTCATACAACTCTACTCATCGAATGAGGTCTTCTGGCTGCTGGTGTCGAGTTATCATATAATGAGATGAATTCTGTTCTGCCGTCTACAACAAAGACTTCAAAAACAAGTCTTCGGAATATATCTGCCTCGTCATACATGAGTGATCAAAAGTATCCGTACACCCCAAATACTAACGTTTTTCATATTTAGTGCATCGTGCTGCCACCTACTGTCAGGTAATCCATATCAGAGACCTCAGTATTCATTAGGCATCGAGAGAGAGCTGCGCATGTAGTGTCAATAGTAAAATTCGCAGGCAGTGGTGTTATGGTGTGATCGTTTTTTCATACAGGGGGCTTGTACCCATTGTTGTTTTGCGTGGCACTATCACATACAGGCCTACATTGATGTTTGAAGCACCTTCGTTCTTCCCACTGATGAAGAGCAATTCGGGATAGCGATTGCATCTTTCAACACGATCGAGCACCTGTTCATAATACACAGCCTGTAGCAGAGTGGTTACACGACAATAACATTCCTGTAACGGACTGGCCTGCACAGAGTCCTCACCTGAATCCTGTAGAACACCTTTGGAATGTTTTGGGACGCCGTCTTCGTGCCAGACGTCAAAAACCGACATTGATACCTCTCCTGAGTGCAGCACTCTGTGAAGAATGAGCTGCCATTCCCCAAGAAACATCCAGCACCTCATTGAATGTATGCCTCCGAGAGTGGAAGTTATCATCAGGCTAAGGGTGGGCCAACACCATACTGAATTCCAGCATTACCAATGGGGAAACAGCCTTGCCACAGTGGATGCACTGGTTCCCGTAAGATCACCGAAGTTAAGCGCTGTAGGGATGGCCGGAACTTGGATGGATGACCATCCAGGTCGCCTTGCACTGTTGCCATTTTTCGGGGTGCACTCAGCCTCATGATGCCAATTGAGGAGCTACTCGATCGATTAGTAGCGGCTTCAGTCAAGAATACCATCGTAACGACCAGGAGAGCAGTGTGCTGACCACACGTCCCTCCTACCCGCATGCTCATCTGAGGATGATAAGGTGGTCAGATGGTCCCGGTAGGCCACTTGTGGTCTGAAGACGGAGTGAGCATTACCAATGGAGGACACCACGAACTTGTAAGTCATTTTCAGCCAGGTGTCCAGAGACTTTTGATCACATACTGAATGAGGCGTTCTTCGCCGAGGTGACTGGTGGATGGTTTCAAGAATCGTGTCCTCTGTTTGTAGAGTCATCTAGTCCCTGGACGACCTCTGTCCATCACTTCTGAACGAAGATCTCTGCCTTCTTGAAGGCGTTGCTCCAGGCGACAAAAAACATTCTAATCGGGATGGTGCCTTTGAAGGTACTGTGCAGCACACGCACGAGCAGCAGCAGCGGCTTGCTTGTCGGATGCACCCAGCATACCCATGCATTATTCTTTTGTATATTCCATGAATTATTTATTCATTTATGGAACCCTCCCTACATGAACTTGACGGGACCAGTCATGGTTGCGCACTGCGCTGTTAGTAGACACATGCATGCTGTTTAATGTTAAATGGAAGACATATGAAAAAATGATGTGCTGCTTATAGGCGACAAGAACCACGGAACAGACGTCTAAATATTAAAAAAAGAATCACCACGATTCGAGCCGTAGTTCCATGGTGGATGTAGGTTTCAGGTACAAACAGTCTACTTTGTTTTTTCTCCAACCTCTCGGTTTCCAGGAATACATTTACAGCTATATTTTAACTGAATAAAAATAATGATCAAACTCACTGCGATAAATATTTTAAAAACAAAGAAAAGAAAAAACATGAAGTACCTGATGATTGGGGAACCTATGGACATCTGCATGTAAAGTACCTACCCTAATCATTATTTGGTTACTTTTACCAAAGTAATGTAACAGGAATATAAAATTCAAAACAATCTGGAGTATACGCATCCAACTCCTTGAGGATTGAATATGACACAGTATATTAACAAAAAGCTCGTGATAGCGTTGCATCCTTTCCAATGTCGAATGGTTCATAATGGTATACTGATAAAAGTCGCATGGGAGCGTGCAGTGTCCGCTCCCCACCACGTAATGAACATAAAACTCCACGAGCCACATAACTGCATCATTCTTAATTCTGCGAAAGAAGGTTGAATCAGGACACACAGAGTTCATGCTACCTGTCCTTGACAACGCTGCACACAATTACAGCATTGCCAGAGGCTCGGTTGTTAATTAGTATTCCTGTTAAGCCTGTTGAAGGGACTAAATACTGCTAGAGGCAGTTCTGCCTCGAGATGGAATGAGGAACCGTGTGCCAACCGCCAATTGCGGCGTTTTTTCTTCTCCCAATAAATACATGCAATAATAACAGCATTAAGTAAAGAAGCTCGTCTTGCCACACTGACACGTACCACGCTCGCGCTCGCCCATCGTTAAAGCGTGCTGTTGGCAGAGAGGTGTCGAGGGAACTGCTGGCTGACACCACCCCAGGCATGGGTATGTGTGTTGTGCTCAGCATAAGTTAGTTTAAGTTAGATCAATTAGTGTGTAAGTTTAGGGACCGATGACCCAAGCAGTTTGGGCCCATAGGATCTTACCACAGATTTCCAACTCTAAGTATCAGTAGAACACCTTTGGCTTCAGGTGCACTGTGTTCGGTGCTATATCTTCAAAGTGTTCTATGTAAAAATTGTCTATACCTGGAGCTAAGGGAGATTCCTTGGCAACATCATCTGTTTGCTCATATACACTCCGCTTGAACATAATGGGTACTAAACTCATCGAAACATTGCGACAAGACATCGCAACTGTTGGCGTGATCACGCAAGAAGATTTCATCAGTGTATTCGTATTATTAGCTGAAACTCGTTGCAGAAATCAAGTACGTTTGACCTCTCCCAGTCGTACTACCAGGCCCATATTCTCCTGACACTTATTCTTTCCTCTACTACCACGTTTCAATCTACCCTGATTATCTCTCCTTTTTTATGCAGAATTACCTGTTACATGTACGCTTATAACTCTTACATGTTTTGGTTTTTTTCCTTGTGACATCGAGATGTTGTTGGCAGTTGTTTTTTATCGATTCTAATGAGAACAATCGCATGACTGAACTTTTCGATGTAAGTCATTCCCTGTACTACCTTCCTAGGCATTTTCTGCCAGTCTTCGATTGTGCTATATACGTCTGACCAAAAAAATCTTATTTTCTTTCCAGCACACATTACTGACAACCACTGTCTCTAGATTCACTGTTTGCATTTCCCTTTTCAAATTCTCCGACTTTCCTACCACATTCAGAATTCTGACATTCCTGAATTATTACCCTTTCGTTGGTTAGTCAGTCTTCCCTCATCGTTACTTCCCGTTTCGAAGTCCCCTCTCAGAGAACTGAAAAGATATCTATTTTCTAATGTTTTTCCAGTGGAAACATAATGATGATGACACATTTTCAGTTACAGGCTGCATGTCCTGTGATTATTCACTATGTCTTTAATCTAGTGGTTTCCATTGCCTTCTGTGTCCTCATAACATTGACCATAGATGATTCTTCTACCTTTTAAGGGCAGTTTCCCACCACCAGGAAATGAGATTGCACTGAAAGTCTGTTCCCTCCTCCACTATCTTTGACAAGCCCATTATCACAAAACTGCTGCTCATTATATTGGAAGCCATCAGCAGATATTGCTGATAATTTTTATTCAGGTTTTAAGCAGTGGCCTTAACTGAACCCTGGATCTAGCATTTTTTCAGTTGTTAGTCATAGACAACGGATGCTGAAACGTAAAAATAACCCAGAAAATCAAGTTACTTAGTTCGTCCTCGAACCGCAAATGGTGTGTCACTATTCTATTTCGATGCCATATTTCGGCTTCCCTTGATATTTCAGTTCCTTTGTCATGGTGTGTTTTTCTGTGTTAATGAGCTGTACTGTACAGTTGAACTTATACCGTTGGTCGAGGAAAGCACCGTTCATTCAAAACAGCTTACCAGTCGCGCTAATGTACTAGAGAGGTTGCGTGCCTGTTAATATATCTCACAGCACATATATTACACTACGCGTACTGAGTGCTCAGTTTCTATGGCAATACTGAAAATCTCATTTCATGTTAACGGAATTCCATGAAGAGTAGCTAAGTAAAGGTAAATCTGCCAGCTCTTTAGATCCAAGGTGGGAAAATGTGCTATGCAGGCACAGGCGCCCGTGAGTACCCGCATAGCAAGGAAAACCCGCAAGAGTTCCTACGTCACCTAAATGCCATATATAACAGCATTAAGATCACTGTGAACCTATAAGAGAATGGATACCTACCCTCCTTGGACATTCTGATCATGACAAATCCAGACGGTACGTTGAGACACTCCGTCTAAAACAAGAGGACGCACACCTTAATGCTGTATGTTGCCACCATCCAACGCAATGTAACTCGGTACTAAACACCACAGTACAACGATCCATGTCTATCTGCAACAGAAAGAGCTAGCCGCAGAAGTTAATCCATGTGCCGGAACATTCCATAAAAAGAGGCACAAAGAGACACAAATACGACATGCCTTACATACAGATAAAATGTGAGAGGGCAAAACAGAAGAAGATGAAGTAAAACTTTCTGCTGGACCGCCGAGAGCCAAGACCGCAAGAATATTATGAGAACACCGAATAACAACAGTCTGCCGTGCAACGCAGGAAGCTGAGGAGATACTTGACTCTACCAATGATCATATAGGCCTGCAGTATGAATGTGGGTTGTGGCACATCAGGTAGATACAGCAATGTATCTTACAGCGCCGTACAGCAACGTGTCTCACAGCACATCATGAACGTACGTCTAGTGCAGACAGACGAGTCCGTGGTAGTAGACAATAGACTATGAGAAGACGAAGTAGCTATGCAGCAGCAACTGGTTCTGGGAATCGGTTGTCAAAGAGGCAGTGGAAAGAAATTTCGCCTCAATCCAGTAAACTGTGATAACGTGTTTTAGCTTAACGCAGCGTGGGATTCCCCAATGTAGAGAATAACGCTCCGTTCTGAAGACAGCGGCATCCGAAGACAGACTGGACAGCTACCTGGACACGACGGCCGTGCGGGGCCAAGCCGCTACCCCACCACCTGTAGCGTCGCGTTCCCCCACCACTGACGTGGCATACCCTTCCGGAGGAGCGTGATTTAGCCCACCTGCAGAAGTGCACAGAGGGCGAGCCACTATATAGATAGGTGGAACAGAGCAACCCGACTATTCAGGTTAAGATGTTGGATACCAAACTTATCGAAACTTTGCGACGAGACGACGCTAATACTCGGCTGTTCACCCGATAATATTTCGTCATTGGAATATGTGGAGAAAGCCCGCAATCATAAATACAAATACGCCGTTCAAAAACCACAACAGGAGGATTCGGCGCACTCTGGCCTGCCCTGAGGAAGGGATAACACCTGGTCGCGCGATCCTGGAGACAGTGAGACTTGCTGCATTCTCAGATTCATTTGACAGATAGTACACTTGTCAGTGCTTTCGAGGTTCCTGTGCATCTCAGACATCGCTAATATGTTTTGAAATAAATGGATGATAGTGGCTTCTGAGCTCCAGTATTCTGAGGAATTTTCCATTACTTTGATCTCGAAATTTCTCAGATAAGGCTCAGAAGGCCAACATTCTTTCACCAAGTCGTAATGTCATATGAATTAACAAGAGAGAGCCCATGTCAGTTGGCTCTTCTATGGACGAATAAAAAAACATCACCCATTTACCTCTGCGCATCAGCATACCCATAGTACCTCTTCCACGGCATACCATTTCATCACTTTACCCATTCTTCCAGGACAAATATATACAACTAGATATATTTTATTTTGTATTTACTCTTGAATGCAAAATTTTAACTCTATATATCGTGTAAAACCGTGTTGTGATGGAATTTCAAGTGCTTTATCGTTTAATATTATTGCCAATTCTACCAAATTCTTATGGCATTTAACAGCTGTTGCTGTTTGCATTTGTTGGAGAAATGGTTTGGTAGGATTTCAACAAAATTTAAAGGATGCGCACTTTCGACTCCATCACAATATTGTGCATTCAACACTAAACATGAAATTAAACTGAATTGAATGTATTTGGTCTGTACAAATAATATAAGTCAAGAAATGAAGCGGAAAGAAAGAGCATATTGCGTATAGTGATGCTGGAACTATGTTCTTTTATTCATTACATGATATAAAACTTGAAACTTCCTGGCAGATTAAAACTGTGTGCCCGACCGAGACTCGAAGTCGTCCCCTTTGCCTTTCGCTGGCAAGTGCTCTACCATCTGAGCTACCGAAGCACGACTCACGCCTGGTACTCACAGCTTTACTTCTGGTAGTATCCGTCTCCTACCTTACAAACTTTACAGAAGCTCTCCTTCGCAGGAGAAAAAGTAGGGGTTCGACGCCATGAACTAATAAGCTTAAACGGTCTAATAATAGATGGCCTTGCATGTGATTCGATCAACAGAAGAATCGACGAATAATGGTGACACTATCCACCGTTTTGTAAAATGAAAGTATAAATTCTAAAGTTAGGCTACAGAAATGCCGAATAGTGGGCAGTAATTATATCCTGTGCTATTGATCCACTCGTAATTGTGAGTGAATTTCACTAGAATTCTGCGCACAGAATTCTATGTATGTGACGTCTGTCACTCCACAAATAAATACGTCAATAGTACGCATTATTTCCGTAAGAGAGCGCTACGGCTCGCGCAACAACTACACTCCATGAATACGACTCCGTCCAGCTCTTCCGTGAAGATTCCAAGACGACATTTATTTATTTTCTGTCACTTAAATTTGACCTGTCGCCTAGTGGCTAGGACATTTTGTGTTTTCACAATTTTAATTTGCACATAATCTTGGAGTGAAGATAATTTGGTTTCTAGTGTTCGTAGAGAGTTGCACATTTATGTACCTCTTAACTTAAAACTAATCAGTAAACAGGGATTATTAGAATTATCAATTAATGTATTAAGAAGAAAAAATGGGTAATGGTTTATGTTTATACAATGCCATCACTGGTGCTGTGTACGTCTTAAAGTCACTGAGCGTAGCGGTCTTGGGCTGTTATCACATGATCTAGTACTACCTGCCATCCGAGGCCTATCACTTCAGCTATTTTCTGAGCCACTCACTCGAATATACATTATGTTTTTATTTTCATCTACGCCACAGGATTGAGGATGCTGACATTACGTCTATATCTATCTTACACTCTAATATTGCTGTCTAATGAACACTTCTCTCGTTATCCTCCTGTGACTATCACCAGATACATACAATTAAAACTCTATTTGAAGTTAGTTAAGATTCCCCATATGTGTTTTTAGCGCTCTGGATAATGCACAAGTAGTACTGTTTCGTGTCTATGTAACATTTTTCACAAGCCATAGAATTATCAATTCTAGTATACTATGTAGCCAGTTTAAGTACATTACTCGTAAATACACTCTACCTGATCAAGAGCATCCGTACACTCCTTTTTAATGCGAAATTGATCAGTAGATGTTCCGAGGGGCGGTTCCCCCAATTTAAAGGACTGTGTAGGGTATTGTGTTGTCAGTACCGAAGCAGGAAATGGAGAATGTGTCGGTCAGGAGAGCTCAGTAACTTCGAATGTGGGCTATTCGTTCGATATTACCTGAGTAACATACCTGTTAGGGACATTTATACCCTCCTAAAGCTGCCAAAGTTCACTGTTGGTGATCTGATTGTAAAGTGTAAATGTGGAGTAACAATCACAGCCATACTAAGACCTGGCAGATATCATGTACTAACGGGAAGAGAAGATGGAGCGTTGCGAAAGAAGGATGTAAAAAAATCACATGGTATCAGCAGAAGGAATCACGCGTGTGTTCCAAAGTATGTAAGCAGCTAAGAAGAATGGATTACAATGGTCGACTATCTCCTCAAAAGCCACATATTTAAGTAGTCAATGCTAAATGACGCTTGAGGTGATGTATAAAGCGATGTCAGTGCACAGCGGCTAACTCGAAACGAGTCGCTTGGAGTGATGTACCACACTATACCATGCTGCAGTCCTGTGAAAGGATTTGTGTTTGGATAATAGCTGGAGGATGTGACACTGTATCATGTGTAGTGCCAGCAGTGAATTATGGAGGAGGCTGTGATACTGTATGGACGTATTTATCGAGTTTATTGTGTGGTCCCCTTATTGCTCTTAGGATAACTCTAAATGCAGAACTGTATGAACATATTTTAACGCATTTTCATTTTCTTACAGTAGAGTAACAGTTCGATGGCAATAATTTTTTGTGTCAGAAATATAATGCACACTGTGATAAAACAGTATCTGCAAATCAATCGACAGTGGATAATAACATTCCTGAAATGGACAAGTAGACATATCACTACCTACAATGATTTCGGTTCTCGAGGAGAAATGAGCTGACAGTGACGGTGTCCCCAATGGAGATCAAGCCACCGTAAGAGCAAAGCGTAGGCACTCCCCATGTTAATTCCAGAAATAGTTCTCCAGATGCTTTTGATCTCTGTTCCACGTCAGTTCGCCTTCGTGTGTGTCGCTATCGCCACCACTACTACTGTCACTGCACAGCTGTTGGCTGGAAACAAATGACTTGGAGTGATGAGTCATGCTATACCATGTGGGAAGCTGATGGAAGGTATTGGGTTCGTTGAATGGCTGAAGGACGTTACATGGCACCATGTGTAGCATGGACAGTGGAGTATTGCCTGCAGAGTCACTCGTCACCTTGTTCGTTGCTGTATATACCCTCATCGCTGCAAAGTAGTCTTTATGTAAAATTCTAGGTATTCTCCCTGCACTGTCTGTAAGCTTCCTATTGTTCTACATATCGATAGCCCGCAGTTTGAAGAAGTTTGGCGCTTCATCTTTAGACGTTACCACGAAAAGAGAGTAATAGATATCTCACTCGCTCTAGAGGAATGCAGCGGGATGTGAAGGTGAAAGGTTTATTTGAGTGGTAAAAAGCAATTATTTGGTGGTATGCGCACTTGTGTGTGGAGTAATAGTGCAAACTATACGTTCAGTGCACAAGTTATGCAGCTCAGATTCTATTTCACGGAACGAGGAACAATGTGATTATGCTCAATAGAAAGCGGCCAGAAGACGAGCGGTTTGGCTCTCAAAGTGAATCAGATTTATTTTCACTTTCCGTTCAAGAAGTTCCAAGGCTGATTTTGTTACTGGTGTATAAGCAGTCCTGACGAGCGGGTGGGAGACGTACAACCATGGAACCTAAGGCCCTGCCGGTTTCGGTTGTGCCAAGATATTTAACTGGCAAATATCACACTGCAATTGTAAAATAAGTTTTATATCATCCAGAATGAGATTTTCACTCTGCAGCGGAGTGTGCGCTGATATGAAACTTCCTGGCAGATTAAAACTGTGTGCCCGACGAGACTCGAACTCGGGGGCTTTGCGTTTCGTGGGCAAGTGCTCTACCATTTGAGCTACCGAAGAACGACTCACGCCCGGTACTCACAGCTTTACTTCTGCCAGTATCCGTCTCCTACCTTCCAAACTTTACAGAAGCTCTCGTGCGAAAGTTGCAGAACTAGCACTCCTGAAAGAAAGGATATTGCGGAGACATGGCGGAGACACCGCGTGAAATAACTGCAGAAATGATTGTGGGACGTATGACGAAGGTATCCGTCAGGACAGTACGGTGTAAATGTGCTATGACAACAGACGACCAACGTGAGCGACTTTGCTAACAGCACGACATCGCCTGCAGCGCCTTTCCTGGGCTCGTGAGTGTATCAGTTTCAACTGGAAAACTGTGGCGTGGTCGGATGAGTCCCGGTTTCAGCTCGTAAGAGTTGATGGTAGGGTTCGAGTGTGGCGCACACCCCAGGAAGCCATGGAACCAAGTTATCAACAAGTCATTGTGCAAGCTGGTGCTGGCTCCATTATGGTGTGAGCTGTGTTTACACACTGGGTCATCTGGTCCAACTGAGCCTGTCATTGACTGGAATTAGTTTTGTTCGTCCACATGGAGAGCATTTGCATTCATGGACTTCAAGTTTCTAAACAACGATGTGATTGGGACACAATCTCACTCTACTGGTTTGAGGAATATAATGGAAAATTTGATCGAATGATTTGGTCATACAGATCGCCCTACATGGATCCCGTCGAACATTTATGTGGCGTAATCGAGAGGGCCGTTCGTTCCCAACACCCAGCATTGGCATCACTATCGCAATTATGGACGAATATAGTGGCAGCATGCTTCTATGTTTCTGCTGGGGACTTGCATCGACTTGTTGAGTCCATGTCACGTCAAGCTGCTGCACTACACTGGGCAAAAGGAGGTCAAACACGAGGCTCAATAATACTGAAATTTGGTGAAAGTGGTGGCCAGATACTCACAAGTGGTACAAACATTCTATTGTGGGAGGAACATGAGTAGGTCAAATAAACCTTGGCAGTTAGGTGACCTTACAGGGTAGCCTTGGGGCCCATAGAGTACCATGACATTGTTGCCCAAATATTTACCGATAGCCCACTATGAAGACTTATTATTCTATTGCTCCAAAGTCTGGGTTTTCTATTTCCTGCAACACTTTTCGGTGTTATGGGAGTTTGAGTCACAGATGTTTGGTTCTGCAGTTCTCGATCATCCTGCCATTCCCAGCTTACTGACCTGGCTTCGTGTTGTTTTGGTTCTGTCAGGATTAGCGAGCGCGACATTCAGCTCTGCACTGACTTTTGCTGCTGTCGTCCTCACGATCCCTTGCAATGTCCGTATGTCAGCACCACTCAAGACACTCTTTCGTTGCCGTTGTGTCTCAGCAGATGACTTTGTTCCAATTTTTTCCGTATGCAGTGCAAATCTTCGGTATGTAGCCTCTTGAAACACGAAACGCTTCGGCTACCTACGAGCACCAACAATGTGCGGATCTCATATTATGTTCATGCTTTCGTATGACATTTTTTCTAACCTCTGTGAATTATCGCTTGACGCTACAGTGCGGACGCCATGTACCCGTCATCTCGGTGAATTAAATCTGCAATCATGTGCAACAACAGTTGTCGAAGCTGGTATTTCATCAGAAAGGAACCCAAGGGATTTTGCAGGCTGAGAAAGAAGTGGCAGAAGAAATATTTGTGTTTCTGCAAGAAGAGTCACTGAAATGTGCGGTCACTGAAATATGCGTACAATGCAGACGAGCGGTAGAATGACGACGATATGTGCTTAACAAGTGAAAGTGATACTGAAACAGGTCTCGAGCCATGTAGCTCATCATGCTTGTCGGCCAGGAAGACACAGATCAGGCATCCAGTGAAACGTAGTAAAAGACAATCGTTGTCCATGGAGCGGGTAGTAAACCTGATTGTAAACAAAAAACTATAAACAAAATGATGGAGAGAGAAAGAACTGATTTCGAACAAATCCGCAGCAATATGACCGTGTAATACAGTTCTTCGTCCATAAATCTATAGATACAATATGACTAAGACAAGATACATGCATAACGTAAGAAGTGGCAGTTGACCCTGAACAACGAAAAGTACGAGTACCTCGATATAAGCATAAGAAGATTCTCTTAAATTGCGATTAACGGTAAATTTGAAGACTGTCGATTGGTATAAGCACCTACGAACTACACCCGCCAGCAACGAAAATTGGAACCACTCTACTGAAATTGCCGTAGGGAAAATAAAAGGAAAACTGGGTGTTACTAGCAGAACCCTTGCAACATTATGACAAAATGGACAGTGAGTGTCACATATAACACAAACGAGTTCGGGTTGATACAAGTTTCTCGCAGCCGCCAAATCTTTTCGTGGCATTTCAGTCGCAATATTCTCCCTCGAATGTGAAAATATTTTTCTGCCTCTCACCTACATACTTAATAATGATGATCGTAATAAAATAAGAGAAATTAGAGCTCTCGCAGAACTATGTGGATATTTGTTTTTCGCATGTGTCTTACAGTGGATGCATTAACCATCTGCCAGACACTTAAGTCCGAACCTGCAAAGTAATCATGCAGGTGTAGAGTCCTATAATTATATCGCTAAGAATAAATTTTCAGTTGCTGTACAATGAATTGGTCGATGGAATTCAAAGTTGCATCTTCGTCCTCAACACACCATATTTCTTTACTAATAACCTACTACATCTTCCTTTGCTTTATATGTCAAATCACGGATAAACCAGAAATAAAACAAAGAGCGGACGTGAGTCCACGCAACAGGATTAGTGTTTTACTTGGATAGAAAGTAAATTATTATTGACTCCACTTAGGCAATAGCTTGTAAAGCACACTTTTCAACCGAACGCCATCTGTTGTTAAGTAACATAAAGCTCGTAGCTCAACGAGCGGGTCGGCTATTCGCGCAATGACGCCGCTACTGACGTTCCAGATGGGTATATCATTCTACTTTCGTTTAAGGAAGCTGCGATGTAGATAACACATCATTTAACAAAATGGCTCTGAGCACTGTGGGACTTAACATCTATGGTCATCAGTCCCATCTTCATTTAACACTCTGTCAACGAACATACTCCCGCTAAAGGAGATTTATATTCTCGCAACCTTCCCGACGCAGCAAGCTGCAATAGAAATATGTGTAGTGAAAGAGCATTAGAGCGGAAGGTCCGTGGCCGCATGTGATAAGACTACAGGAATCAGCCAGGAACGGCGACAGACGGGATCACAGTAACGGCTTTGCACGTTGCACGACGCCCGCATGCGGTGACAATGACCTTCCTTTTGTGGAAATTTTCATGTCTCTGTTAAATGCAGACAATCTGACGAATACTTTCAATGCAAACACGGTCGTCTTGGGTTCTTCGAGATTGCAGTTCGTATGAAATACATTCTTAATGTAAAAGCGTATTTTCACATGTATCATGTTTTGTTGCGCTCCACAACCTTTCCTTCTGATATGAACTACAGTCAACTCAAGTTTCAGAGTAAAGCTTTAATAAGAGAGCGTCATATTACTAACATAGGCGTGCGTCGTCATTGTTCAGTTGCTAGCCCTTACACGGTACTTCCTCATTACCCCTACACGGTCCCAAGACTTGCAGAGGACACCGGGTAAATAATAGTGTTAAATACAAATGATGCCCAGATGTGTATCGCATCCGCGTTACCGGAACAAACGTGTGAAACAATGTGTTCCATCTCCCCGTGTCTATAGGTAACAGAGCCCAATGATGGTTGTCGTCATAGAGCATTATGATGAGGACGATCCGTGGAACGATTGAGTATGTAATATCTGACGTGAAAACATCTCATTTAGTGCCTATTTTAATTCACATCATATTTGCCACATTAATTACAAGTGTAAAAACGTGGTAAGTGTCTTAGATTACTATCGTTGCTTCGACCCGCAACCGTTGTTGAAAGTGGAACACATGATCGTCCATGAAGCACAGAAACGGTTCGTCTTCTAAAGTTACACTCCTGGAAATTGAAATAAGAACACCGTGAAGTCATTGTCCCAGGAAGGGGAAACTTTATTGACACATTCCTGGGGTCAGATACATCACATGATCACACTGACAGAACCACAGGCACATAGACACAGGCAACAGAGCATGCACAATGTCGGCACTAGTACAGTGTATATCCACCTTTCGCAGCAATGCAGGCTGCTATTCTCCCATGGAGACGATCGTAGAGATGCTGGATGTAGTCCTGTGGAACGGCTTGCCATGCCATTTCCACCTGGTGCCTCAGTTGGACCAGCGTTCGTGCTGGACATGCAGACCGCGTGAGACGACGCTTCATCCAGTCCCAAACATGCTCAATGGGGGACAGATCCGGAGATCTTGCTGGCCAGGGTAGTTGACTTACACCTTCTAGAGCACGTTGGGTGGCACGGGATACATGCGGATGTGCATTGTCCTGTTGTAACAGCAAGTTCCCTTACCGGTCTAGGAATGGTAGAACGATGGGTTCGATGACGGTTTGGATGTACCGTGCACTATTCAGTGTCCCCTCGACGATCACCAGAGGTGTACGGCCAGTGTAGGAGATCGCTCCCCACACCATGATGCCGGGTGTTGGCCCTGTGTTCCTCGGTCGTATGCAGTCCTGATTGTGGCGCTCACCTGCACGGCGCCAAACACGCATACGACCATCATTGGCACCAAGGCAGAAGCGACTCTCATCGCTGAAGACGACACGTCTCCATTCGTCCCTCCATTCACGCCTGTCGCGACACCACTGGAGGCGGGCTGCACGATGTTGGGGCGTGAGCGGAAGACGGCCTAACGGTGTGCGGGACCGTAGCCCAGCTTCATGGAGACGGTTGCGAATGGTCCTCGCCGATACCCCAGGAGCAACAGTGTCCCTAATTTGCTGGGAAGTGGCGGTGTGGTCCCCTACGGCACTGCGTAGGATCCTACGGTCTTGGCGTGCATCCGTGCGTCGCTGCGGTCCGGTCCCAGGTCGACGGGCACGTGCACCTTCCGCCGACCACTGGAGACAACATCGATGTACTGTGGAGACGTCACGCCCCACGTGTTGAGCAATTCGGCAGTACGTCCACCCGGCCTCCCGCATGCCCACTATACGCCCTCGCTCATAGTCCGTCAACTGCACATACGGTTCACGTCCACGCTGTCGCGGCATGCTACCAGTGTTAAAGACTGCGATGGAGCTCCGTATGCTACGGCAAACTGGCTGACACTGACGGCGGCGGTGCACAAATGCTGCGCAGCTAGCGCCATTCGACGGCCAACACCGCGGTTCCTGGTGTGTCCGCTGTGCCGTGCGTGTGATCATTGCTTGTACAGCCCTCTCGCAGTGTCCGGAGCAAGTATGGTGGGTCTGACACACCGGTGTCAATTTGTTCTTTTTTCCATTTCCAGGAGTGTATTTGAAACACTGTGACAGGGGAACACGATGAGTAACCTCCCCCAACACCCGAAACGAACAGGGAAAGACAATACATTAAGGCCAAGGTACTTCCATTGACACGCAGTAAGTTACATGGTACGGTGGTGAAATCACGCAGACGAAATATCGTCCCCAAGGAAACACCATCTGTGCTCCATACCATGTCCGAACATCGGTGTCGTTGTCAACAGCTTATCTCCACCCTCCTCAAGCAAGACTGACGTCATGTCTGAGGATATTCTCCAACATGTCAGACGTCAACTCTGGCTCCATTTCGAGGCAAGGCAGTACAGAAAAACCTCCTAGGTTCTAAAGCATTTATTTGCTCACCATGTCCAAGAAGGCCGAACTGGGCCACTGCCTTTCTGAGCAATTGGCAAGAGATCTACTTTTTGAGGTCGGAAGGAAGCTGAGGAGCAGTCACTCCGAAATATGACGTACTTGTTGTGACGAACACTCAGTCACACATGCGCACTTCACCAGTACCTGTTAATAACCTGATTTCATCGTATTGAAAATGTCTGGAAGTATTTGGAACAGTGAATGAAATTTGGCAGTTCACATCCCCACAGTTTTTAGCTATTTGTTGTCTAAGATTTGTCTAGCTTACAGCTAGATATGACACACCACAAGAGAAATAGACTCTCTTCATCGCTAAATCGAGAGCCCTCTCAGGACTGCAGGGAACGACAGACATTATTCCCGTGATGTCCACTTGTGGTAAGCCGTTTTTTGTTGAGTGTGTTTGTCTAATACTATGCGAACTCCAGGACTACCTCGCATCTACTTCAAGGTTTGAAACCTTCAATCACAGATCACTTAAATCTGGTACGAAGGCTATCGCGCTGCTGGGTAAATTCCTGCTTGGTGTTGCTGTTTCTACTACTCGGAAACGAGAAACACTCAGGTTATCACATCATTTCCCCAGCAACGAGAAATAAGCGACACCTTCTAATTATCTGTTTGAGAATACTTCCGTTTGGTTGGGCGAAATCTCATATGACGCATGCATCAGCAGCAGCATCTTTGTAGCCATCGAAGTGGCAACAGGCGGATATAAATTGAGATATGAAATATTTCAGGTGAAGTTACAAGATTTTTTCTTAATGAATACATCAGAGGTCAGTGTATATGACGAAGATACGTCATCCGAACTATTTTACAGTTTTATAAGAACTGAGTATCTCTGTAAGAAATGATGGCCAAGAACTCTACATTTAGTCAGCTACTTCAAGAAAGTAAATATAAAGGTTGCCAACGGCCTTGCCGAAGTGGTAACACCGGTTCCCGTCGGATCACCGAAGTTAAGCGATGTCGGGCTAGGCTAGCACTTGGATGGGTGTCCATCCGGTCTGCCGAGCGCTGTTGGCAAGCGGGATGCACTCAACCCTTGTGAGGCAAACTGAGGAGTTACTTGATTGAGAAGTAGCGGCTCCAGTCTCGGAAACTGACATGCGACCGGTAGAGCGGTGTGCTGATCACATGCCCCTCCACATCCGCATCCAGTGACGCCTGTGGCCTGATGATGACACGGCGGCCGGTCGCTACCTTTGGGCCTTCATGGCCTGTGTGGGAGGAGTTTAGTTTAGTTTAGTTTTAAATATAAAGGCTTCCGGGATGTGTTGAAGGTACTGCAGCATGGCCCCACACACACAGAGTGGGCTTTAACGCCTGGACGACAGGTAGTGTGAACAGTCGATCCCATCCAGGCTGGACTGGTCAACTCAGAACGCTTCATTTAGGACTTATTTCCGCTTGAGAGGTGTGGAGACGTGCAGTGCTGTGTCGAGTAGGATTGCTCGGAGTAGCGCCTGGATCTCTTCAGCAAGAAGTATGATGCGTTGATAAAGAAATATCACACCTGCGCCATCGGCACTGTAGTCAGGTAGTTCTCAGGATCGTGTACCCTTCGAGGGTAGAGGCCAGTTCTAGGGTCTGTCATTTAGCATATGGTGACGGCAGCAATTTTCACTCTGGCAAAGTTCGCTTCCATGGAAGCGGTGTCGCTGTTGTCACGATTCAGCGGGCTTCCATAGACAATGAGTGGTCTCATTGATATCAAGTCATCTTGCTGTTCATGTGTCCCAGTAACCCTGTCATTCTTGTAGGAACCATGCTAAAATTGTTCTTAATTTGCCGTAGATTATCCTATGATTTCCTTCGCTCGTTTCTTCATCCAGTACCGTGCACCTCGTTTCAGACAGAAGAGGTGGTGGTGTAAAGCAACAGATCACCTGTTTTGCGCCAGTATCAGGGATTAAATTCCAAACGACTTGTAAAGTGTATGTATGAGACAATGTTGATGGCGATCCGTCTGCAGGATGGGGAAATTAAGCTGGGCGCCCCAGTTTGTGGTACCTGAGAGAAGTAGGCTATGTGCCAGCAGCAGGTTTCATCCTCTACTTTCTCTCATCATCTTCCAACACATACATGACACCACACTACCACACCCATTACAGTCATCTACACTGATCAATTACACATAAACGACACGCATCGCTCAGACTTAGTGAAGGGAAGGAGCCTACATGTGTGAAGGGCAGAAAACAAGTTTAACAAATCAGTTGGCTGAAGATGCCCTTCGGGATTTCCAAGTCAATAACGGCATACGACTTTACTTTACTTCGGGACTCGCAGGTAAATTGGCTTGAGATCCACAATTACCTGATCAGCAAGGGATTGTACGGCAGCAAAGGCGACTGGACGTGGCTGTAATGTGTCGTCCTTAACCGCTTGTACACGAGTGACTAATCAATGCTTACGACTGCATACCGATGGTCCATGAGCATATGATGAAAACGAATATTACGATATTACGAAATAATATGGACTTATTCTTTTCCTTTACATGCCTTACAGAACAGATAATATTGCATAAAATTTCTATACGTTTGTTAGTAATGGAGTAAAGGGGACAGACTTGCGTTTTGCCCCATTGATGATGTAGTGGTAAAGTCATCTCAGGCAGATAGGACGAATGTTATTTTTTATGAGAATAGTGGCTCGTTTGGTATTATCGTGATATACGAGAGCGACTTCCACGAATATGATAACGCAAAATGAGTGGCAATCCTTAAAAGAAATGTGTGTTCTCTTTGCAGTCGGATGTTCTCACGAAATTTCAGTCAAAATCCAAAGGCGAAAATTTTTTTTTGGCTCTCACATCCATTGTATTAAAATAAGAGAAATCAGGGTTCGAATGAAAGATGTAAATGTTCGTTTTTCCCGCTACTTGTTCGAGGGTGGAACTGTAGAGAAACGACTTGAACACATTTCGATGAACGGTCTGCATACACTTAAGTGTGAACTGCGGTGTAATCATGTAGACGTCGATGAAAATTTAGATATCTCAGGTTTCCTGTGCGCGATTGGCTAATGATGTACAGCCGGATGTTCTGACGACCTGTTTCAAGTTTATTCACAGTATTTCGAGGATCTACCCAGCCGTCTTTTTCAGGTACAGTGAGTTTTTCTGTTATGTGTACTAACTGCCCCTACCCCAACTAGAAAGTGAATGTTGCACCACGATACTCGTATCATTGTATACAGTTTTACGATTATGTGTAAGCTTGTGCTTGACGACAGTGAATTTTCTTGACTGTTATACTTGGGTTTGTCGCTGGTGTTCCTTGGATCTGTCCACGACTCTTCTGATACTCTGTCCCACGTAAGACGTGTCACATCCGTATGGAATGAGGTACACAACCGGCTTTCGGATACCTAGATTGTTTTTAAAATCACGAAGAATACTTTTACCTTAGTTGAAGGGAGGGAAAAACATTTCCGTTAGATCTCATCGATCTTTCCGGATATTGTGTCAGCAAAAGCTAGCTAAGCCATTTTTGGCTTCTACTACTCAGTCCCCCCCCCCCCCCCCCCCCCCCCCACCCATGAACCTAGGAACTTGCCGTTGGTGGGAGGCTTGCGTGCCTCAGCGATACAGATGGCCGTACCGTAGGTGCAACCACAACGGAGGGGTATCTGTTGAGAGGCCAGACAAACATGTGGTTCCTGAAGATGGGCAGCAGCCTTTTCAGTAGTTGCAGGGGCAACAGTCTGGATGATTGACTGATCTGGCCTTGCAACATTAACCAAAACGGCCTTGCTGTGCTGGTACTGCGAATGGCTGAAAGCAAGGGGAAACTACGGCCCTAATTTTTCCCGAGGACATGCAGCTTTACTGTATGATTAAATCATGATGGCGTCCTCTTGGGTAAAATATTCCGGAGGTAAAATAGTTCCCCATTCGGATCTCCAGGTGGGGACTACTCAAGAGGACGTCGTTATCAGGAGAAAGAAAACTGGCGTTCTATGGGTCGGAGCGTGGAATGTCAGATCCCTTAATCGGGCAGGTAGGTTAGAAAATTTAAAAAGGGAAATGGGTAGGTTAAAGTTAGATATAGTGGGAATTAGTGAAGTTCGGTGGCAGGAGGAACAAGACTTGTGATCAGGTGAATACAGGGTTATAAATACAAAATCAAATAGGGGTAATGCAGGAGTAGGGTTAATAATGAATAAAAAAATTGGAGTGGGGGTAAGCTGCTACAAACAGCATAGTGAACGCATTATTGTGGCCAAGATAGACACAAAGCCCATGCCTACTACAGTAGTACAAGTTTATATGCCAACTAGCTCTGCAGATGATGAAGAAATTGATGAAATGTATGATGAGATAAAAGAAATTATTCAGGTAGTGAAGGGAGGTAAGATACTGCTTGAAGAGTTTGACAGAACACTGAAAGACCTGAGTCGAATCAAGGCCCCGCGAGTAGACAACATTCCATTAGAACTACTGACGGCCTTGTGAGAGCCAGTCATGACAAAACTCTACCAGCTGGTGAGCAAGATGTATGAGACAGATGAAATACCCTCAGACTTCAAGAAGAATATAATAATTCCAATCCCAAAGAAAGCAGGTGCTGACAGATGTGAAAATTACCGAACTATCAGTTTAATAAGTCACAGCTGCAAAATACTAACGCGAATTCTTTACAGACGAATGGAAAAACTGGTAGATGCGGACCTCGGTGAGGATGAGTTTGGATTCCGTCGAAATGTTGGAACACGTGAGGCAATACCTACCTTACGACTTATCTTAGAAGAAAGATTAAGAAAAGGCAAACTTACGTTTCTAGCATTTGTAGACTTAGAGAAAGCTTTTGACAATGTTGACTGGAATACTCTCTTTCAAATTCTGAAGGTGGCAGGGGTAAAATACAGGGAGCGAAAGGCTATTTACAATTTGTACAGAAACCAGATGGCAGTTATTAGAGTCGAGGGGCATGAAAGGGAAGCAGTGGTTGGGAAAGGAGTGAGACAGGGTTGTAGCCTCTCCCCGATGTTATTCAATCTGTATATTGAGCAAGCAGTAAAGGAAACAAAAGAAAAATTTGGAGTAGGTATTAAAATTCTTGGAGAAGAAGTAAAAACTTTGAGGTTCGCCGATGAGATTGTAATTCTGTCAGAGACAGCAAAGGACTTGGAAGAGCAGTTGAACGGAATGGACAGTGTCTTGAAAAGAGGATATAAGATGAACGTCAACAAAAGCAAAACGAGGATAATGGAATGTAGTCAAATTAAATCGGGTGATGCTGAGGGAATTAGATTAGGAAATGAGACACTTAAAGTAGTAAACGAGTTTTGCTATTTAGGAAGTAAAATAACTGATGATGGTCGAAGTAGAGAGTATATAAATTGTAGACTGGCAATGGCAAGGAAAGCGTTTCGGAAGAAGAGAAATTTATTAACATCGAATATAGATTTATGTATCAGGAAGTCGTTTGTGAAAGTATTTCTTTGAAGTGTAGCCATGTACGGAAGTGAAACATGGACGATAACTAGTTTGGACAAGAAGAGAATAGAATCTTTCGAAATGTGGTGCTACAGAAGAATGCTGAAGATTAGATGGGTAGATCACGTAACTAATGAGGAGGTACTGAATAGGAGTGGGGAGAAGAGAAGTTTGTGGCACAACTTGACTAGAAGAAGGAATCGGTTGGTAGGACATGTTTTGAGGCATCAAGGGATCACAAATTTAGCATTGTAGGGCAGCGTGGAGGGTAAAAATCGTAGAGGGAGCCAAGAGATGAATACACTAAGCAGATTCAGAAGAATGTAGGTTGCAGTAGGTACTGGGAGATGAAGCAGCTTGCACAGGATAGAGTAACATGGAGAGCTGCACCAAATCAGTCTCAGGACTGAAGACAACAAAAACAACAACTCCCCAGTCTCAGCTTCAGGTTTTCTTGATTTTGAGTTCAAAGCCCATTTAATTTCATGATCTGCGTGCCCATTCATTAAGAAAACTATCCTTTGACGATTTTTTTCTTTTTCTGTATCCATAGTCACATATCGAATGTTCAGATAGACTAAAATAATGCTTACACCTGTGTTTTTGGACGTCTAACTTACGTCAGAACTTTATTTAATTCACCGACTTGCAAATCTCCAGCATATATCTTCTCATATTAACATACGAGGCAGCTGATTTATATATCGTGATACATATAATTTGGCGACCATCACCACCAACGGATAGGGTACTATCTAGTTATTGTTCACTTGTTACTGGTTCCTGTATTGCATAGACCGGTGCAGACGACACCCCTATGCTTTCCGTCCATACTTGTTCGTCCGTGTAATTTGCTTGTGTAGCCGAGGTATGCTTCTGTGTGTTATGTAGTCTTCCTTCCGAGAGTGTATTGCGTCATCGTGTGCGTTCGTCCTCACTGCCGCCGTCTTCATCTAGCCGCGACCGCCGCCGTCGCCGCCGCCAACTCCCTCGGTTTATCGCGCAACGACTGCCATCGCCGTCACCACTTCCATCTGGTTGTTGCCGTCACCGTATCACCCCTGACATACCTGCTTCCATACCTCTCACACAGGAGACGCTCACATTGTCCGAAACTCCACCCTAGCTCGTCGCCTTGGCAACAGCTTCACTACTTATTAGCCACCACATCTATCACCGACTCACACGTAACAGCCCGCAGAGTAACAGTTGCCACAGACGATATCACTTCATCAAGCCTCACCATTTCAACCAACGCATGGCGTTCTGAAGGACCTGTGAAACACTTAGATGACTCTCAACACAACGACACGTACCACCACCCGAAACCCACAACAATTTTCTATCCCACATCGTTAAAAACCCAACGCATCGCCAAAATTCTGATATCAGTTCCACTCCCACCGGAAAGAAATCGCAAACTGCCCCTGATGACAACCAGCATATGGGCACCTCTCCTCCCTCTGCAACACCTTCCCTACCTTCCAAATTTTCACGCTCTTCAACCTAGATCCGAAATTCCTCATATTCAAATCCCTCACCCTACAAATATCGACTAAGTTTCCACAGCCGAGAAGTCATCTCTAGAAAACGAACTGAATATCTTAAATCCTTCGACCCCTGTTTCCATAGTGAACTTCTCTCCAAAAATCCTCCCATTAACTTCGGCTCCAGAGTCTCCATAACACCCCTAACCACGGTATGCTTTGCCATAAAAACCCAACTCCCCGCTATCCTCCCACTCTCACTGCTGTTATCACTGGAGTCACCCTTGAGATCACCGGTGAGAAAGAGGATTCTGAAATAAACAACACCCAGAATTTAAAAATTCAATAAGCACTTTGAATCAAGAATGTTCACTGTTCCATTCGCCTTATCAGTATTTTTATTGACTCACCCGCCACCACACACCTTTTCCTTAAAGATGGACCTCTGATATACGACCACCACTACAAGGTCGAACATTCCAAATCCCATCCCTAGGCCTACAACTGTCAAAACTGTCTTCGCTACAATGATCACCGAATTGCAGACTGTAAAAACCAACCTACCTGTCCATCCTGCAAAGCCTTCTATTTTCTTAAACGTTGCCCTCACCTTGATTCCCCTCCAACCTGCAACAAGTGTAGTGACCTATACCTTGGAATGTAAAGCCAAGTCTCAAACAATCAAGCGAGAAATCATAGTCCCATTCCGTCCATTGATACCCCAATTCGTTCCAACAATTCTCTTTAGCCAGCCACCACTGCTGAAGACATCATCAAATACATCTACCAAAACATTATTCCATTACAATGTGCACATAGCTGTCAACAAATCTCGCTTGCTGCTCGCTTTGTCTCCAATCCCTACACCCTAACAACTTACTCCCACAACCAGTCCACTTCTTCACTCACCTCAACACCCTAGTCTAAGCTCCATGTAGTCCTCATCCCCAAACGCTACTCTAATTTCCTTATAATAACATAATGGCACTACAAAATCCTTTATCTCAACATCCACTACCTACCTGCCAATGAACATCTTTTAATGCATACCATGTCTAATACAATGTCCATACCTTTATCGTTAATTTAACATTCCAGCAACGCTGTCACACCAACCAAACCTCTGCTTATATTCTCCACTGCACAGAAAACACCCTTACCCTATCCAGAAGCCAAGTTGCAATTGGACAATGTGTGAACATCTCTGTTAGACCACAATCCTTATACAATATTGCCACCGAACACTGTTAGGCCCCTGCCGCGGGGAAAATTTCTGTGACAAGGAGGGAGGCGACCCCACCAATAGGGTTCCATCGCCCTGTACACCTCCAGACCGTCCAGCCTCAATAGCAACATCGTCACCCCTGGAGACAGACGTCTCACTAGGATGGTTCAGTGGAACACTATCAGACTTGTGCCCACAGGTAGCGTCAGTCACAGACAGGGGGCAACCGCAACAGACGCAATGAGATGTGGTCGGCTTCCGCACTTGGATGGCGATTGGAGACGGAAGCGGGGAGAGACGCCGTGTCGTGTGGTGCGAAGGTGAGAGAGGACAGCGCATCACCAGTAACAAGGTCGTCACGCTGTGCACTCGTCTGATGGTGGTAGTATTTAGAAGGGATATGGCGCTGTCCCTTCCGTTTCTTCGGTGACCGTTGCTTCCTAATATGTTGTTCCATGTCGGACGGTGGACGGCTGTCGTCTGACATGCAGCCATACCTCAGAAAGGTGGACGTCGTTACAGACCCTTCACCAAGAATCATTGGGTCAGGACAGAATCCTGGCGTCTGCTGACAGCCCTTTTCTGCTGCCTCCAGTGGCAGTGTATGAGAAGCATGCAAAATGTCCATAGAGTCGTCGAGAGGAGACGTTGCCGCTGCCGCCTGATTCAGAGAGTGCACAGCAGGCAGGCCCGCTGAGGACGCGTAGGATAGAGCTGACACAGTAGGCGACGTAGGGAGGGCGACGTCTCCGATCGGCGTCTGAATCACTCTACGACAGAGACATTCAGAATGGACATGGTCTTCCTCTCCACAACCTGCACAAGTGCACAACTGGCCATCATACATGACGACAATCATGCAGCTGCCGGTAACCAAGTAAGAAGGCGCGTGTCTCCTCAGTTCAGTTTTTACCTGAAGGACGCCATTTAAGACACAGTAGGTTTCAAACGTCTTCCACATTTCAGCAACGTGTCGGACAACATTTCCGTAAGGTTTGATGGTGGCCACCACAACATCTGACGGTACCTGAAACGAGAGTACGAAAACCCTCAAAGTTGAGATGCCAACACCAGCATGATGAAGCACAACAGCTGTCGGAGAATCGGAACTTGAGATCTTTATCAAGGCTCACAGCTCATTATTCGCCAACAGTATGTGCGTAGTGGTACTAATGATGAAAAACTAATTCCGAAATCATCTTGTGACGGTAGACGCATTTCGTTCCATGTCAACCGTTCTACTTCATAGGCTTTTGGTCATTCATGATCCAAAGGGGATGATAATTTTATCGTGGCTTGCCGATAGGATAACGGCATGATGGTCGATGAATAACGTCAAGAAGTCAAACCAATAAACGGAAGTAACAACGCACGCATAAGACAGAAACAAGACGTGATCGCCCAACCATTGCCGAAGGCAGACTGACAACTGAGGTACTCAAGCACGACTGACGACACTTCCTCACAGCTTCACTTCCGCCAGTACTTCATCTCCCAGCCTGTGACTATGCCATGTCTCTGCAGTGTCCTTTATTCCAAGCCCGCTAGTCTAGCAAGTTTCGCAAGAGACCTGTGAACTTTGGATGGTAAAAGTTGAGGTACTGCCAGAAGTAAAGCTGTAAAGACGGAACCTGATTCGATCTTGGGTAGTTCAGCTTCTAGAGCACTTGGCCACGGAAAACAAAGGTCCAAGTTCGAGACTCCGTCCGCACATAGTAATAATCTGCAAGGGAGTTTCAAACCAGCGCACTCTCCGCTGCAGAGTGAAAATTTCGTTCTGAATACTACTAATGCCTTCTCCAAACTACAGTGGCTGCGTAACTGATGAGTACATTGCCCATGTATTAATATTATATGAAAAATACACTCATCCCAGAACAACTGTATAGCACAATATTTTAAAAATTGACGTCTGTTTATCTCTTAGAGTAGCTGTTTGTTTGATGAGTAGGTCCATTGCAAAATTTATTTGTCATTTCGCACCTGTTTTGCAGTCAGGTTTTTCCCTCACCTTTATTACAATATATAGACTCCTTCATCTCAGTACAGATTCAAAACGACTGATTACTGGCATTGTTTCATTAAGCAAAAGGTTAAGATTCATGTCCTGTATTATTTTAGAAAACTTGAAGTTGTTATTATGATACACATTACATTACGTTCTGTTACAGTCAAATTCATTTCCAATGTAATAAATTAAAATAAAAAATAAAACATAAATCGGGTCAATCATGATTGAGTTCCCGACGATTAAAATATTCAGAAAGATTACCTACATTATGAACTTTTAGCCGGGTAGAACAAATATTATTTTGAAAAGTAGTGATGAATACAGCTATCAGGTTCCTCTACAAGACAAGAGGAAATACTTATACCACTGGCGAACTTCCAAGTTTGTCTTCAGACGCCGATCGATAATGAAGTATTGCAAAATGTATGTGTGCCGTATTTAATTTTGCTTTTTAAATTAGTTTAGTTTACTTTCACTTCATTTTAAAACAAAAAGATAAGTATTAAATTCGTTTGCAAACTATCGAAATGTCTGCTACCAGTAACGTTGTGACATGGAGTGCTCTCTTCCAGCTCATTTCCTGTCGTATCCACATGATTTTTGAAAAAAATACTTGATTTGGGGGTGTGTCCATATAGATATCATAATAAGGAAGTGTCAATTATGACGATACGAACGTAAGGACTACACAGTTCCCAATCCTCTGTCTGAAAGAATTTCCGTCAGGGTCCAGCCCACGTCACTTCGGTAGACAATCTGCCGGGCAGACCGCGCAGCTTTTGCGCGCTTCTCACACGGTTTAGTACGCTGGCATCAGTACGCTATGGTGTAAGGTGCACGTTTGTAGTGCAACAGATAACATATTATAACTTATTTAACTACGACACTGTTAATGGCGCTTTTCGGTGATTTCGTTCAGAAGCTATTTGGATCACGACATCAGAGTCTAGTTGTCTTGTCAATTTGTATTCAGCTGCCGAGGTACCACAATCTGTGAGACGTTGTCGATGATAGTGTGCTCCAAGACGATCCTCGTTCAGCCACAGTCAACGGAAGAGTGTTAAAGTTGTGCATAGCTACACATACGTTTGGAAAAATGCTTTATTCTTTTAGTTCGTGCATCTTTTTCAACCGGTCTAATGGTGCGAAAGTAATGTACTCAAAGTATGAAGTGTGAATTGCCTTTAAATACTTAATTTCGTCTTCTAAATCTCTAGAGACAACATAATGGTATTCACTGACAAATAACTAGCATGCCTCAGTGAATTGACAGTTAGTTTTCTTTGAATATCTCAGTGAAAACCCAATTGTTTCACTAAAAAAGTTTCACTGTTTCATTCCCGGTTTTCCAATTAGACCCTAGATAGTCAATACCGGCATAATAAAACATTTCTCTTGAATAAATCTTCTGAATTAACATCTGTCACTTCATTTCTGGGTTCATAATGAAACGAGTTCCTCTTCTTACAACGAATCACTTGAGTGCGAGGTCGTAAGTGCAGTCTTTAGTGAGGCTCATTTGAAAGGGTTGTATTAACAACTGTGGAAGGAAGAGTATTAGCTGCTAATGACTCACAGTGTGTTCCAGGAGGGAGACGGAAAATGAGTGTTCGGGAGGTGCAGAGATCAATCTTCTATTGGATACATGTATACACTTCACAAAATGGACATCTTCGACATTCAAGAAATGTTAAGAACAAACCATTAATTTTCATGTGAATACCGAATGAATAATTGTGTGTCATAGTGATCACAAAGTCTCGCACCGTCAAGATCAAAGACAACGTCCTTGGGAGTTCAAACCGTGCTGGACGTTCAGTTAGGTACCCTCTCTTAAGAAATGCATACAGTATCATATTGTTGTAACGGGTGGATGAGAACTGATGGAATGTGACGGCAAGAAACAGAATACAAAACAGCCTACCATGGGGCTTAACGTGTAACTGGCTCTCTTTGAAGGCGTACCTGCAGATAGCGTGATAATATGTTTTATAGGCACAGAAAGAAACATCCAGACACTGAATTAGTCCAGTGGTTCCAGCGGGTATGATTACCAATGTCACACAGTATTCAAAACGGATAGTTCGTTCTAAAAGAGTATCGTTTGGTACGCAGATTATGAATTAAGAAAAATCAAGTAATTTTGACCAACTGTTGGTCAAAAATAGTGCTCATACCATAGTCGCATTTATCTTGATACAGCACATGGTACGCATAATTTCCAAGGATCATTTCATATATATTTCCTCTTCAAATCCCAATTGTTCGGAGTCGAAAACAATTTCTGTACTAATAAAAGGGATAAGTTTGTTTACCTCATGTACAGATTTTCAGACCGCAGTTTGCTATGCATCGCCAAGTTGACGTTTTGTTTAACATTTCAATATCTTGCGTCTTCCAATTCTGGAGACTGTTTGAAGTTACGCATCTGCTTCCCTTGAAAACACTGATATCCATGTCGCGCACAAGTATGATGTGTATCACGTAGTAGATCACTATCATGAACATCATGCCGATTCTGTAGAGCATCCTTGACAAGCGAAACACCAGTTATTGTAACAAGTGCACCTTTCCCTCCCTTGAATATCCGTAGTTTTTCGTGTGCACTGTACGATCATATTGTTGAAGACTGGTGCGAATTCTGCTCTTAACTGGTTCAAATGGCTTTAAGCACTATGGGACTTAACATCTGAGGTTATCAGTCCCCTAGACGTAGAACTACTTAAACCTTACTAACCTAAGGACATCACACACACACATGCCCGAGGCAGGATTCGAACCTGCGACCGTAGCAGCAGCGCGGTTCCAGACTTAGGCGCCTAGAACCGATCGGCTACAACGGCCGGCTTGCTCAACTGTTTTATTAACTACGCTGCGGATGATCTTATACGTACGTAATAGAACTGAGGTGACAAATGTCATTGGAAGGAGATATGCACATATAGACATTGCGGTAGTGTTGCGTACACAAGGTATAAAATGGCAGTACACTGGCGGAGCTGTCATTTGCACTCGTGTGAAAAGGTTTCCGATGAGATTATGGCCGCACGGCGGAAATTAACAGACTTTGAACGCGGAAAGACAGTTGGAGCTAGACGCATGGGACATTCCATTTCGGAAAACGTTAGGATATTCAATCTTCTTAGATCCACGGGGTCAAGAGTGTGCCGAGAATACCAAACCTCAGATCTTATCTCTTACCACAGACAACGCAGTGGCTGACGGCTTCTGTTAACCACAGAGACCAGCGGCGTTTGCTTAGTGTTGTCGGTGCTAGTAGACAAGTAACACTGCTAGAAATAACCGCAGAAATAAATGTGGGACATGCGGCGAACGTACCCGTTAGGACGATGTAGCGAAATGTGGCGTTAATGGGCTATGCAGCCGACGACTGACGCGAGTGCCTTTTATAATAGCACGGCAGCGCCACGTCTGGGGTCGTGACCTTATCGGTTGGACCTGGACGACTTGAATACCGTCCCCTGGTCAGATGCGGTCAGGTGTGCTGACCATTTGATACCATCAGTCCCGCACCCTGTGACCATTAGCAGGAAGTATTGTGGCTGCATGGCAGTCAAACCACTGGGCAAGCTGGTGGTGGGTCCATAATGGTGTGGATTGTGTTTACGTGGAATGGACAGGTTCCTCTAGTTCAACTAAGGCGATCATTGATTGGAAATCGTCATGTTCGGCTACTTGGAGAACATTTGCAGAGGTTCATGGACCTCATGTTCCCAAACAACTGTGTAATGTCACCGGGCCACATTTGTTGCCGATTGCTTTGAAGAAAATTCTGGACGATGACCTGGTCTCCCAGATCACCCGACATGAATCCGATCGAGCGTTTATGGGAGATAATGGAGAGGTCAGTTCATGCACAACATCCGTCACCCGCAACACTTTCGCAATTATGGACGGATATAGAAGCAGCGTGGCTCGAAATTTCTGTAGGAGACTTTTACCTGTTTAGTCCATGAAACATTGCTGCACTACACCGTTGAAAGGACGTCGGACACGATTTAGGAGGAATCTCATTACTTTTTTCACCTCAGTGTATCTTTAGTACCCGCTCCTTGGACAACTATTGTTCTTTACGACGTTTCATTTGGTATGGAATCTGTGGCTCCCTGTCCGACAAGGATGGGCTCGACATTTGTTAGCACATATCTTCATCATTGTACTCCTCAGGTACATAGTCCGCAAGGTCGAGCGTATACGACACAACATGTTCCACTGACTCACCATGCAGAAACGCTAATATTCAAATGCCACTTCTTGCTCACTGCGAAACTCTTTCAGCTCCTTTCTAAAGAAATATCAACTTCGGCAACTGTTGTTGTAGGTATAATGCAGTGTTTGCTTTTCTTTGTCATTGCAATTACTCTGCTTTGTATTGGAATCACCAAGATTGTAGCACTGTTGTTAGTTACTCGTTGACTAAGCACTTCACCTACGCTGCGTAACGTCGTGGTGTGTTGACCATTTTGATACCTCCAGTACCGCCCCCTGTGCCCATTAGCAGCCAGTATAGTGGTTCCATGGTAGTCATTATGTAGAGCATCTAATGCCGTAAACATCATTGGCCTTTTGCAACCTAGCTGTCAAGGGGTTCCTTGTCATTGCGCACCTGCGGTATTTCAGGATCAGTATTAATTACACTGTCGACATCTTAGGTTCAGTGTGAATAGTGTCCCAATTTTCGCGAAGTTAGTTTAAGTCATTTAATGAGCTTTCGAAATGCCTTACCTCAACATCAATGTTAGTATTTTGAGCGTGTAGTAATTTGCTTCAGCAGTCAATTGTTACCAAAACTGACTACATGATGAAACACTTGAAAATGTCTCTCATAATACAAAACACCCCGTACCACAAAGCGTATTTCAGCTGAGAGATTTAACGTACTGAGTGAGTCAACAGTAATGACCATCTTATCCAACTGAGACATGGAATGTGTGAGTTTCAGAATTTCTCATCGTTGTGGACTGCGATTGAACAGGTTATAAAGCAATAGAATACCTGCTAAATAAGTCTCTGTTTCGTGGCAAGTCCCGTTCCAGTACACCACAGCTTTGACAAGTACAGAGAGAAAATTTTGATAGAGGATTCCATTCATGAGCTCTTTGTAAGACCTTATGAGATTGCTTCCGACATCATAACACCGTCGGCGGCATTTTCCGATAGGAATTCGGTGTTTCACATGCATTGATCGAACTATCTGAGCAGTAGCAACTCTAGTTTTCTGATTACTACACTCCTGGAAATTGAAATAAGAACACCGTGAATTCATTGTCCCAGGAAGGGGAAACTTTATTGACACATTCCTGGGGTCAGATACATCACATGATCATACTGACAGAACCACAGGCACATAGACACAGGCAACAGAGCATGCACAATGTCGTCACTAGTACAGTGTATATCCACCTTTCGCAGCAATGCAGGCTGCTATTCTCCCATGGAGACGATCGTAGAGATGCTGGATGTAGTCCTGTGGAACGGCTTGCCATGCCGTTTCCACCTGCCGCCTCAGTTGGACCAGCGTTCGTGCTGGACGTGCACACCCAAACATGCTCAATGGGGGACAGATCCGGAGATCTTGCTGGCCAGGGTAGTTGACTTACACCTTCTAGAGCACGTTGGGTGGCACGGGATACATGCGGACGTGCATCGTCCTGTTGGAACAGAAAGTTCCCTTGCCGGTCTAGGAATGGTAGAACGATGGGTTCGATGACGGTTTGGATGTACCGTGCACTATTCAGTGTCCCCTCGACGATCACCAGAGGTGTACGGCCAGTGTAGGAGATCGCTCCCCACACCATGATGCCGGGTGTTGGCCCTGTGTGCCTCGGTCGTATGCAGTCCTGATTGTGGCGCTCACCTGCACGGCGCCAAACACGCATACGACCATCATTGGCACCAAGGCAGAAGCGACTCTCATCGCTGAAGACGACAAGTCTCCATTCGCCCCTCCATTCACGCCTGTCGCGACACCACTGGAGGCGGGCTGCACGATGTTGGGGCGTGAGCGGAAGACGGCATAACGGTGTGCGGGACCGTAGCCCAGCTTCATGGAGATGGTTGCGAATGGTCCTCGCCGATACACCAGGGCAACAGTGTCCCTAATTTGCTGGGAAGTGGCGGTGCGGTCCCCTACGGCACTGCGTAATATCCTACGGTCTTGGCGTGCATCCGTGCGTCGCTGCGGTCCGGTCCCAGGTCGACGGGCACGTGCACCTTCCGCCGACCACTGGCGACAACATCGATGTACTGTGGAGACCTCACGGCCCACGTGTTGAGCAATTCGGCAGTACGTCCACCCGGCCTCCCGCATGCCCACTATACGCCCTCGCTCAAAGTCCGTCAACTGCACATACGGTTCACGTCCACGCTGTCGCGGCATGCTACCAGTGTTAAAGACTGCGATGGAGCTCACTATGCCACGGCAAACTGGCTGACACTGACGGCGGCAGTGCACAAATGCTGCGCAGCTAGCGCCAATCGACGGCCAACACCGCGGTTCCTGGTGTGTCCGCTGTGCCGTGCGTGTGATCATTGCTTGTACAGCCCTCTCGCAGTGTCCGGAGCAAGTATGGTGGGTCTGACACACCGGTGTCAATGTGTTCTTATTTCCAGGAGTGTATCTACAATTCCAAATACTGTTCACTTACTTCGTATTTATCAATTCCCTTATGGAAATAAATATAATTCAGAATGAATGTTGTCTCTCCAGCTTGATTTGAGTCCGGAGAAGCATCAACAGTGGATGAGTAATACTTCTTATTTTCTCACTGTTGCCAGATGGCATTCCTGACCTGGTGGGAACAGTTAGGGCGAACTTCATTCTGAGATTCATTTGACAGGTAACGCCCTTGTCAACGCTTTCCAGTTTCTTGTCTGACTCCGACCATGCTTAATGTGTTTTGCCAGAAATTTGTTGTAGTGGCTCAAGGGATCCAATATTCCGAAGAATTTCCCATTATTTTGATCTTCAGATTTCTGAGACGAACCCCTGAAGGCCAGACCACTTTTACCAAGAAATAGCGTCACATCGAGTGACATGAAATACTCCTTGTATGTTCACTATTCTACACATGAACAAAAGAATATTATCCATTTGCTCTGTATTTCCTCCTGTGTATCCAGAGGGTTGCGCGACCCTGGCTATTCAGTGCAGAATGTCAAATCAAACACCATTCAGCTGTCTAAATTTCCCATTCTTATTTTATTGGGCCACCAGTTTCGGCGATATATTACGACATCTTCAGGCCCCCATACTGACGCGTGGGAAGACTCACACCTCTAGCCCGGTCAAGTTAGGGACCACGATTCAATGAGTGGTATTCGTAGATGCATAGTCAACAAAACACGGCAGATGTGAACGAATATAAGTTCATAGCAGCGTCGAATTTGCTTAGATTGTACAGTGAACGTGGCACTTGCACTATTACGCCACACATATGTGCACGTGCCACCAAATAATTGTCATTTACGGCTCAAGTAAAACTTTTATCTTCATGTCCCGCAGCATGCTCCGAGAGAAAGCCAGGTTTCCGTGGTAACCGCAAAACTAAAAACGGCGGACAATCAATACATAGTATAAAGGAAGCTTAAAAACAGTGCAGACAAAATATTTAGAGTGTTACATAAAAACTACTTGCAGAGCCGAGGGCACCAGCGGCAAAGAACAAGGTGACGAATGGCTCTGCAGGCAGTAGTGGCGACACAGGCAACTGTAGTAATGGAACGAGAGCGACAAACTGACGTAGCATGGAAATCAAAACTATCCGGGTCCCTATTACTGGACATTAATATGGGGAGTGCCTACCCTTTGCCTTTATTACGGCTTGAACTCTGTTGGATACACTTTCAATGAGGTAGTGACACTGGTCTCCGGGCCATGTAGTGAAATCGACGTTGCAAGTCATCCCAAAGGCGTTCCATTGCTTTCAGACCGAGACTCTGGGCATGCCAGTCCGTTTTAGGAATGTTATTATCCACAGAGCATTGCCTCACAATTGCTGCTTCATCATAGGGTGCATTGTCATGCTGATACATGAAATTATCTCCACCGTACTGTTTCCGTAGTGTAAGAAATTAAGGATGCTATAAAATGTGTTCATACAACACTGCTTTTAACGTCATCTTAAGCGAATTAAGGGGACCACTCCTTAAAATCGAGGAACACCTCAATACCGTGACACATACCCTCTATACTTCACTGTTGGCACTATACATGACACCTTCTAACGTGCTGCAGCCATATGCCAAACCACTACCCTTCCATCGGACTGCCACATGGTATAGTCTGATTCATCCCAAGTCTTTCGTTTCCAGCAAACTGTTGTCCAGTGACATCGGTCTTTACATCACCTCAAGCGTTATATAGCACTGATTATGGAAATATTTAGGTTAAGAGGAGCTAGTCCACCATTGTACTTCATTCGTCTTGGATGGCTACGCCCTTCGAAACTGACGTGTGATTCCTTCTTCTGTTATCCGATTTCTTACAGCCACCATTCGCAGACATGACATGAAGTTTGCCAGGTCTTAGTTTACCTGTGACTGTTCCTGCACATTTACACTTCACAGTCACATCACCAACAGTCATCTTTGCCAGCTTTAGGAGTGTAAAAATGTGCATAATGGGTACGTTACTCAAGTGACGTCCGACGATTAGTCCACGTTCAAAGTCACTGAGTTCTCTTGATTGATTCATTCTCCTGTTACTGCTTCTCTACTGACAAAGTAATACTGCATGACCCTCTTTAAACTGGCGGATCCACCTTTCAGACATCTAGTGCTCAATGCGGCATTAAATAGGAGTGTCCGGATGCTCTTGATCAGGTAGTGTTTATGTAAGTGTAATGTACTTACATTGGCAACGTAGTAAACTAGAAATGCTAACACAAATGCTTGTGAAACCTGTATCTCAGGCGCAAAACAGTGCTACTACCGCATCATCCAGAGCACAACATACACACGTCGTGGTATCCTAATTAACGTGGAATAGTGAAACAATAACTAGGGTTTTAAGTAAATGTGTGTGGTGATAGTTACCGTAGGATAACGAGAGGGGTGTACAATCGACAGTAAGATTAGATTGTAAGACTGATGTAGACGCAATGACAGCAAACTCTACACTGTAGAGTAGATGATAAATAAAACATAATGTAGATGAAAGTGAGTGGCTCAAAGTATTGTTGAGGTCCTAGGCCTCGGATGGGGATCATTTTATGAGGTACACCATTATGCAGAGCACCAATGATGGCAGTCTACAAACATAAACCATTTCCTATTTTTTCTTCATAATACATTAATTGATAACTCTAATAATTTCTATTTACTGATTAGGTTTTCAGATATATAAAATTTCAACCCCCTACAAACACCAATACTAAATTACCTTAATTTCAAGTTCATGTGCAAGTTAATGTTGTGAAAACTCGCAATGTCCTAGCCACTAGACGACAGGGCAGACTTAAGTTACAGAAAAAAATAGATGACATCTGTGAATACTCACGCAAGAGCTAGACACAGTGAAATTCTCGGATCGTAGTAGTCGCGAAAGCTGTAGCGATCTGTTATGGAAATGATGCGTTTATTTGCGGAGTAACGGATGTCACGTATATAGACTGCTATGCGAAGAATTATAGCGAAATTGAGTCAAAGTTACGAGTGGACCAATAGCACAGAGCATAGTTAGTATCTACTATTCAGACATTTCTGAAGTATGGGTTAACACAATTTATAATGTCAGAACGATGGATAGTGTCTACGCTATCATTAGATTCTTCTGTCGATCGAACCATGTGGGACAAAGCAGTCTGTTGGTAGATAGTTTAAGCTTGTTACTTCATGGCGTCTAGATCCAACTTTTTGCTTCTGGAAAGCTTATTGAAGTATGACACGGCAATAACACTTAAATTTTTGCACACAACCACTTTGATCGATACATTATTGCAGTGACTGTTCTTTAAACAATCGCAGAACCATGTTAGATAATGTTTGTTCTCACATACAGCTCGAACACTCCGGACGAACTATAAATATTCCTGAAGTCATACCAATATGGCGGAAGGTCCGGTGCCGTCTGTGATAAGACAAACGTAATCAACCAGGAACGGTGACGCTCATTCAAGACACAACCCGCAGACGGTAACGATGACTTTCCTTTTATACAAAGCTTTCCATCAAACGAGTATAAGTGCAGATCGATTTGGTTTTATAAATACGGCCCTTCTAGGTCTAATTTGGTAAATAAACTGTAGTGACATACAATGAGATAGAGCGTGTTCCAGGAGGAAATGTTAACATTCAATACTATAACAATAATTATCATTGGATTCAAAAACGTCTAGTAAACATGCATTCTAAAATGCATACATTAAATGACATGTGCACCTCTTCATCTTCGACGCTGTGAAACAAAAGTCTTGGTCTGAATAAGCACTGATTGATGTTAAGTTATGCATTTTACAGCCCACATTTATTACACTTTTTTGCTTGAAGTGATCGTTCTTGTCATATCCCTGAATACACTCAATTCCTACTGGGACAACCAGCATACGAAGTTCTAACCCGTAGAGTAATAATTACCTAGTAGGAAATTGTGAACCATTTTTCTGAAGTTACGAAACGTTGTGGCATCAACAATTCATTCTACCAAAAAGCCAGTATTTCTGAAGAAGACGTTACTGCAGTACACTTACTTCTACCTTGGTACTCTGCAAAGAAGGAAAAACAACCTGGCAGACGGAAGTTTTAAGCTAAGATATGAAACGGGCCTACGCATCTCAGTTGATAACAGCCTATCACTTAAAAACACGTTAAAATATAATATTTGAATGAGACGCTATCTATTTCCATTTATCTCCACTAACGTAGATGTCCACCACTTCTTAATAAATTTCCGTATAGTGTTTTACAACTAAGTGACCAAAGTCATGGTACAGCGATATGCACATATACTGATGGCGGTAGCATCGTGTACACAAAGTACAGAAGGACAGTGCATAGGGAGGGTTGCCTTTGTACTCATGTGATTCATCTGAAAAGGTGTCCGTGGAATAAGTCCATGCCATCTCAGGTTGTTGCACGAAATAGGGCAAAAGGAGGTCAAACACGATATTGGAAAGTATCCTATGACTAATGTTACCTTAGTGTATACTGGATTACTTCAACAGGTATGATCTCAGAAGGATTCCAGAATCATCATGAATGAAAATTTCGAAGTTTGTCTTGTGTTTCTTCATCAAAGTTGCTCGAAGTACCATCTATCTCCCCATGTGGGACATTTGGCAATTTCTTTCGACGAATTAGGTTATATCTTCTATTTTTAAATAAAATTCGCCAACGTCCAGGGGATGGACAGAGATATAGAAACAACAAACACACAATACATTACCAAGTGTAATACGGTGTTGGAAATCCGTTGGCATACAAAACACTTACTTCTCAGGCTGGTTAAATACAGGATCTTTACGGTTTTCAAAGAGATAGCATCTCCTTCTTTCTAAAAAGTAGTGGAATGTTCATTTGTCCGTGATGGAGGTGCTTAGTGTTCAGGCAGAGTTCCCTCCGAAGTGGACCACAAAGGCTCATTAATATTGAGATCTGATGACAGTGGCGGCCAGACACGGTGCGGAAATTCATCTTAATGCTCACAAAGTCAGTCATGGATGAAGTGAATTGTGTCATCTGTGGTCTTGTTGGAGTTGGAAAACAGCATCTCCATTGGAGGTACAAAAATTCTATTATGGGACGGACCTGAGTAATTGACGTGCTCACATAAATCTTGACAATAATGCGACCTTATATTATAACCATGGGGCCTTTAGAGTACCATGTTACAGTTGCCCAAATCTTTACCGATTCCTCGCCATGTTTCACTCTTGGGATGTAAACTCGGCCAGACACTGGAAATAGTGTGAAACAAGACCGATCCTTGTATTGCTCCAAAGTCTAGGTTCCCTTGGTTCGGCAACACATTTCAAATGGCTCTGAACACTATGGGACTTAACATCTGTGGCCATCAGTCTCCTAGAACTTAGAACTACTTAAACCTAACTAACCTAAGGACATTACACACATCCAAGCCCGAGGCAGGATTCGAACCTGCGACCGTAGCAGTCACGCGGTTCCGGGCAACACATTTCCCTGTTACGGGAATTTGTGTCACGGATGATTGATTTCGTAGCTCCCGATGCCCTGTCATTCCCAATTTATCGTGCTCCATTCGTGTTGTTTTGGTTCTGACAGAATTCGTGAGTGGGGCATTCAGTTCTGCAGCTGTCATCCACTTATACAGTCCTATTCAGTGACCGTCCGTTGCCATCACTCAACTCTATCTTTCGTTAGCGTTGTCACTCAGCAGACGACGTTTTCCCATGTTTCCTGTATGCAGTACAAAGCTTCGATACGTTGCCTCTAGAGACACGAAACGCTTCGTTCACCTTGGTTAGGAAGCACCCAGCACACGAGCATCGACAATTTGTGTCCTCGATTAGAGGCTGCATTTATGTTCAAGCATTCATCTTCCATATTTTTGAATAACTCATGTAATTAAGTCTTGACAGTTCTGATCGGGTGCCATGTATCCGACGTCTTTGAAAATTAAATCTGCCAACTTAGCATTATACGCTATGTGATCAAATGTCTCCGGACACCTGGCTGAAAATGACTTACAAGTTTGTTGCACCCACCATCGGTAATGCTGGAATGAAATATGGTGTTGACCGACCCTAAACCTTGATGACAGCTTACATACTCGCAGGCATACGTTCAATCAGGTGCTGGAAGACTTCTTGGGGAATAGCAGCCCATTCTTCACGGAGTGCTGCACTGAGAAGGGGTATCAACGTCCGCCGGTGACGCGTGGCACGAAGTCGGCGTTCCAAAACATCCTAAAGGTGTTCTATAGGATTCAGGTCATGACTCTGTTTAGGCCAGTCCGTTACAGAAATGTTATTGTTGTCTAACCGCTCTGCTATAGGCTGTGCATTACGAACAGGTGCTCGAGCGTGTTGAAAGATGCGATCGCCATCCCGAATTGCTCTTCAACAGTGGGAAACAAGAAGGTGCTTAAAACATCAGTGTAGGCCTATGTGTGATAGTGCCACGCAGAACAACAAGTCATGGAAGCCCCCTCCATGAAAAAGCGACCACACCATGACACCACCGCCTACGAATCTTAGTGTTTGCGCTACAGACTCTGGCAGATGACGTTCACCGGGAATTCACCGGGAATTCACCATACCCACACCCTGCCATGGGGCTGCCACATTGTGTATCGTGATTCGTCACTCCACACAACGTTTTTCCAATGCTCAGTCGTCCAATGTTTACGCTCCATACACCAAGTGAGGCGTCCTTTGGCATTTACCGGCGAGATGTGTGTCTTATGAACAGCCGCTCGACCATGAAATCCAAGTTTTCTCACCTTCCGCCTTACTGTCATAGTACTTGCTGTCGATTCTTATGCAGTTTGGAATTCCTGTGTGATGTTCTGGATAGCGTTTCGACTTCACTACCACATCGGAAACAGTGGACGTAGGTATGTTTGCTAGTGTGGGAATCTCGTGTACAGACGTATGACACAAGTGACACCCAATCACCTGACCACGTTCGACGTCCTTGAGTTCCGCAGAGCGCTCCATTCTGCTCTCTTTCGATGTGTATTGACTACTGAGGTCGCTGATATGGAGTACCTGGCAGTAGGTGGCAGCACAATGCAGCTAATATGAAAATCGTATGTTTTCTGGGATGTCCGGATACTTTTGATCACATGGTGTTTTTGCAATAACATTTGCCGTAGTTGACGTTTCGTCCGAAGGAACCTAATGACTTTCGCATAGTGTGAAAGAAGTGGAAGTTGATGTATTGTTATTTCTGCAAGATCAGTCAATGGAATGTGTGTTGTCGCATACGTTCGACTATGTGGACTATACAGGGTGCTACAAAAAGGTACGGCCAAACTTTCAGAAAACATTCCTCAACACAAAGAAAGAAAATATGTTATGTGGACATGTGTCCGGAAACGCTTACTTTCCATGTTAGAGCTCATTTTAGTTTCGTCAGTATGTACTCTACTTCCTCGATACACCGCCGCATGTGTGGGCTGACGAGAATCCGCACGCAATTGTGCAATCACGTCATCAACACAGATTTTCTGTGAACATTTGGGCAGGCATTGTTGGTGATGTCTTGATTGGACCCCATGTTCTTCCACCTACCCCCAATGGAGCACGTTATCATGATTTCATTCGTGATACTCTACCTGTGGTGCTAGAACATGTGCCTTTACAAGTAAGACACAACATGTGGTTCATGCACGATGGAGCTCCTGCACATTTCAGTCGAAGTGTTCGTACGCTTCTCAACAATAGATTCGGTGACCGATGGATTCGTAGAGGCGGACCAATTCCATGGCCTCCACGCTCTCCTGATTTCAACCCTCTTGACTTTATTTATGGGTGCATTTGAAAGCTCTTGTCTACGCAACCCCGGTACCAAATGTAGAGACTCTTCCTGCACGTATTGTGGACGGCTGTGATACAACACGCCATTCCCCAGGGCTGCATCAGCGCATTAGGGATTCCTTGCGATGGAGGGTGGATGCATGTATCCTCGGTAACGGAGGACATTTTGAACATTTCCTGTAACAAAGTGTTTGAAGTCACACTGGTACCTTCTGTTGGTGTGTGTTTCCATTCCATGATTAATGTGATTTGAAGAGAAGTGATAAAATGAGCTCTAACATGGAAAGTAAGCGTTTCCGGACACTTGTCCACATAACATACTTTCTTTATTTGTGTATAAGGAATGTTTGCTGTAAGTTTGGCCGTGGCTTTCTGTAACACCCTGTATAGATGAACTGTACAGTGATAACGATATGTGCTTAACTAGTGAAAATGGTACTGAAACAGATCTATAGCTATGAAGTTCGGCATCCCGATCTGACAAATCAGATTTTCAGTGAAACGTTGTAAAAAATAATTGTTGTTCGAAGAGAGGGTACTAACGTAATTAATTACAAGAAAGATCATCTGCAGCACAATGATAAAGATACTAATCATGAACTGATTTTAAATAAGTCCGCTGCAGTGTGACGTTGTAGTGCATAAGAAAATGTACGGATATTCAAGGAAAGACAAGGTGCACTTATTACAAAAACTGATGTTTCGTGTGTCAAAAGCGTTCGATAGAATGTACAGGAATTGCGTGATGGTGCTGTTATGCACATCAAATTGTGTGCGATAAACATTACAGCGATTTCAAGAGAAGCGGTGGATGGTTACATAGCTTCAAACAGTCTACAGAATTGGAAGACAAGAAATTGAAATTTCAGAGTGTCAACTTAACGATGCACAGAAAATTTTGGAATCGACCCGAAAATTTGTAGATAAGATAAACGAACTTATCCCATCGTTGAGTAAGGAATTTATTTTCAACCCAGACTAATCGGAATTTTAAGTGTAAATGCATATGAAAAGAAATCTGGAAATTAGACGTACAGAGTTGCATCAAGATCAGCTAACATAAATGCCTTAACGTATTCGTATACAATTATGCCGACTGTTGATCTGCGTGGTAAATTAATTGGAAAGTTATTCATTGAACCGCTAGAAAATGGTGATACTCTGTCACCTACGATTCGTTCTTGTGTCAATAAACTTTGAAGGGCCGTAGGGAATATTTAGGTCACAGCAAGCAAGAGTGGGAAAATGGGCGTAAGAGAACTACAAATGTGGCATGAGCATTGCTTTTGACCAACTGGTCAAAATAATTTGCTTTTCCTTGATTGCTGGTCTGTGTATGAAAATCATACTCCTTTAGAGCAAACTATCACTCCTGAAAAGTGTGTGACATTGGAATTCACACTCCCTGGAACCACTGGACAAATTATGCCTCTGGTTGTTTCCTTTTTGTGCATTGAAAAGGTATTACCGCACTGTCTGCAGCTACATCTTAAAGGATAGTCAGTTGCACGATAAGCTGTATGGCAGACTGTTTCGCATTCGGCTGCATCCCATCACATTCAGTAAGTTCACATCACCCCGTTACACCAGTATGGTTCTAATGCATTCTCTAAGAGTGGATACCTACCTCAACGACCTGCGCGGTTTGTATCTTCCAAGGCGTTCGCCTTCGATCTCGCTGGTGCGAAACTTGGTGTACTATTTTTCATTTGGTGCACATGGTGCAAGTTACTGGTTAGTTTTGAACATTTCTTGAACGTCGGCGCTGTCCAGTTTGTGAAGTGTGATACATACATCCGATAGAAGGTTGATCTGCACCCCCCTTTCAGGCAATGTCTGTCACCCTCCTCATGTTCATGGTGAGTCACTAGCAGCTAATATTTTTTCTGCCATAATTGTTACCACATGTTTCGAACTACCTAAAGAGCGAATTTGCCTTCTCTTGTCTATCCATATGATCCCTCTTTAATTGCATCTTACTAATTGCACTGAGCGTAACGAATCCACACATGCATAATTATTTATGGCTGGTTTAGCTTTCATTGGAATAATCATGTTTTGCTATGTGTCACGAGCTTAGTATTTCTCCCACCTTTGTGTGACCGATATTCTGAACCAATGAACCCTATTCCTTTTATCAAATTTCGTAGCATCAGACCCAAAAATTGTTGCTGATAATGTAATTTAGTAGACAAATACTTCCTTGTGTAGGCTACCTTGGTGAACTAAGGGTAGTTTGCGATGCATTGAATCTTTCCGGCGTGGAGACGAAATTCACTGAAATAATATTCCCGAAGAAACCTCTCTGGTAATAAGAGTATCCGAGAAATATAGTGTCTCTTAGTATGACAAATGAATCCATAGGCTCATGGTCGTACAGAATCCAAAGTATTTTAGCAATTAAGTGACATAACGTCTTCATTATCAAATTAACTATTGTTTCATCTATCATGTAATGTTGCTTCGGTGAGCGGCGATATGAGTTCTGTAAGAATACTTACCTACTTACTCTTATTCTCCTGGTCAACAAAACACAATCGGTTTTTTTGCCTCGTCAAGTAGCCTTCTCCTTCGGCATCTTCTTTGCTTGTTCCCAGTACTTGGAAATCCTCGGCAACCTGGTCTCTCCATCTCATTTTCGGCCTACCTAGAGGTCTTCGTCCGTTCGGTTTATTCTCTGAGACTTCTCTCAGTGAAGATTGCTTCTTTCTTCTATAGACGTGGGCGGCCCATCTTAGCCTTCTTGTCTTGGCTTCCGCAACTACATCTGCTGCATTGTATAGATCCCTAAGCTCCCTGTTCTTTCTTCTTCGCCATTCTCCTCTCTCATAGACTGGTCCACATACCTTTCGCAGGATTTTATTTTCAAAAACTTTTATCTTTCTTTCCGTGTATTTACCTATTCTCCATATTTCTGCGCCATATATAACAATAGTAGTCTGATTATGGTTTTATATCTTCTTACTTTGGTTCCTCTTGAAATTTTTTTAGATGAGAGTAGTTTGTTGAGAGTGTACCATACTCTGGATGCTGCTTTGATCCTCGCCTCTATTTCTTGCTTCTCATCATTTTTGTTGTATACTACTACCCCCAGCTATTTAAACTCATCTACTTATTCAAACAAGTGATTATCGATCTGCAGAGTTTCCCGTCTTTTTGCTCTGTAATTTCCTTCTACCCTCATACATTTTGTTTTCTTATCATTTACTTTTAATCCAACTTCCTTTGCTTTTTGAAAGAGTCTTTTGGCAATATTTTAAGATCAACCAGATTTTCAGCGATTAGTGCTACGTCATTTTCAAAGGCCAGTACATTTATATTTGTTCCCATTTTACTTCCCTCTTCTGTTTCATTTGCTGCGTCCATCGCTTCCTGTATTAGAAAGTTGAAAATAGAAGAGTCAAACGCCTTGGAATATTCTCCATTCACTTTCGGTACCCATTTCGAGTCTTTCATTATCACATTCACAAGATTTAAATTTTCTTCTGTATTCCGTTTCTCTGCATTTTCTCCCACAACTTATCTCTGGATATACTGTCATAGGCTTTCTTTAAAAAAACAAATAGTATTTCCTTTATCTTGCTACACTCCACCCAGCAAGGTGGCGCAGTGGTAGCACACTGGACTCGCATTCGGGAGGATGATGATTCAATCCCGTCTCCAGCCATCCTGATTTAGGTTTTCCGTGAATTCACTAAATCGTTTCAAGCAAATGCCGGAATCGTTCCTTTGAAAGGGCACGGCCGATGTCCTTCCCAATTTTTCCCTAGCCCGTGCTTCCGCTCCGTCTCTAATGACCTCGTTGTCGACGGGACGTTAAACACTAACCTAACCTTGCTATACTCCCAATATTTGGATATGGCTTCTTTCAGTACGAATGTCTGCTAAGTAGTTGAACGAATCCTCATAAATCCCACTTGTTTATCATTTATTATTTCTTTTGACTGTGGTTCTAGATTTTCCTCGACGATCTTGGAGAACACTTCACAGGCAGTGCTAATTAATGTGATGCTTCTGTAGTTTCTGCATTGTTGTTTGTTACCCTTTTTATGAATTGGTATTATTATTGCTTATGTCCACCCGTCTGCCATTCTTTCTTAATTCAGGACGTTCGTAACAAGTTTGTGTATTTATTTTGCAATTTTTATTCCTCCCTTCTTAAACAATTAAGGTATTATTCAATTTCTCCCAAAATCTTTGTTGTTTTTTATATTTTGATAGAGTCTGTTGTCTCTTCCATTATCGGCGGTTCCACAAAGGGATCTACACTCTGATAATCATGTTGTTGTTCCATTTGTGCACTTCAGTCTTCAACATTTAGAAGCTCATCAAAATATTCCCTCCAAATTTCCATACCTTTTGATCTTTCCAGAACTGTAATGCCACTCTAACCTTTAATGCCGTACGTCCATGATATATATATTTCTCTGAAAAATCCGACTAATTTGTAAATATATCTTGCATCCTCTGCAATGACAGAAGTAAAAGATTTTATCACGATTGTTGAGTAACCTCGATAATCAAACAAAATTCCTTCGTTGTGGTGAAACAGGTAGCTCTCTTAGCAGAGTAGTTGGATGTTATGACAGGCAGTAGACCGCTCCATTCACACCATCTACAGAACAGGCTCTATTAACAGTATACTACGTCCTCCACACCACTGGCAACGGGTTCTACACAACGCTGGTGACTACTGTGAAGAACAAAATCAAAATGGTTCAAATGACTCTGAGCCCTATGGGACTTAACATCTGAGGTCATCAGTCCCCTAGAACTTAGAACTACTTACACCTAACCAACCTAAAGACATCACACACGTCCATGCCCGAGGCAGGATTCAAACCTGCTGCCGTAGAGGTCGCCTAGAACCGCTCGGCAACACCGGCCGGCCTTTAAAGGACAGTAACAGGTGCAAACACGTAACTCTTTTGTATTGGTTGTGAATTAATAGTTGCCACTATTTAAGTTTCAACCCCCGTATAAGTAAGCACCACTAGTGTACTTTTTTGAGATCATACTAAAATGGTGATTTCCTTCTTCTTCCGTTCATAGATACGTTATGTACTCAGATCATGTTCTTGTCTGCTTTAATTTGTTAAAGCGAACCACAGTCGAACTAATTTGCTAGCTCTAAAAGTAACAGAACATTAATTCAGCCAGTACTGCCGAGCAATACTCCGGTGGCGATAATAGTTCGTATTTCTGGATAACCTGCTCCTTGGTTTCTGTTATAAAGTCAATGTATAAAAAATATATTTTCCATGTGTTATTCATTAACTACTAAATGAATGTTAGTAGCAAATTAAACTCTGCAATTGAAGCATTTATTCCAACGTAATAATTAAACCGCCAGTGTCCTCCAACCGTAAACACTTGCGTGAGGCTAAAGAAGGATTTAAATTAATGTTTCGTGCTATTGTAAATCAATCCTCATATGGATGTGTTACCGCTTTCTGATCAGCGGCGGTAGTATTGGCGACTTCATTTATTTGCGAATCTATAAAGGATGATAACAAGTTGCCGGTTGTATTTTCGAATATGCCCGACTTGTGGCAAAGTCTTCCAGTCCAGAATGTACAGCAGTTACGTTCCTCCCAGAGTGTGCTTATGAATTATCTCTAGTTTTAGCAACCATATTTAACTGGTCACTCGACGAAAGATCTGAGATCTATATCTAAACACTGGAACATTGCACACGTCACAGCAATACACAAGAAAGGAAATGGAGGTAATCCGCTGTATCATTGATCCATACCATTGAATCTATATGTAGTATGGTTTTACAACATATACACTATCTAAACAAAAGAACCCTGGTACCCATATGTAGTGCGGAATTGACCACAACATATAATGAGAGGTGGTCCTGACAGGGTGAAAGGAGGCACGGAATATTTTGTTGTTAGTACAGAAGAAGTAACATAAGAATGGATCTTACAGGAGGGATCAGTAACTTCTAACTTTAACTAGACATTAGAAGTCACCTGTGTAAAGTATCCATCAAGGACAATTCAGCCCTTCTAAACCTGCTGAAGTTAACTGTTAGTGATGTGACGGTGGTGTCGAAGCATGAAGGAACTACCACAAATAAGCCAGGACCATGTAGACCTCGTGTAACGAATATATGAAGATAGTATCTGTTCTTTCGGACATGTCCGAAAGAACAGATACCATCGATGACCATGCAGCTCTCTTAGAATGAAATGATAAATAAATCAAGACCTTAAGCTGTCGACAGGCGTTGATAAATACCAACGGGGCCAGTTGAAAATGTGTTCCTCGACCGGGTCTCGAACCACGGATCTCCTGCTTACATTGTAGACGCTCAGACTGATAGAGGAGAATACCAAATAACAGCCACAGTCACACCCGAGGCAAATCGATTGTAAGGCAGCTTCCAATTGCCTCTCTTAACAAGGACTAAGTGTACCGTGATACGTCTAGCCACACACTGTGTACCGTTCACAATAAGGAGCTCTCAGTTAGACCCCTAAAGCCACCTTTTACATCGCGCCATGCCACTTCCATTGCTGAGGGACTTCCCTACAGCTTTTATTTCTTACAAATACACTCCTGGAAATGGAAAAAAGAACACATTGACACCGGTGTGTCAGAACCACCATACTTGCTCCTGACACAGCGAGAGGGCTGTACAACCAATGATCACACGCACGGCACAGCGGACACACCAGGAACCGCGGTGTTGGCCGTCGAATGGCGCTAGCTGCGCAGCATTTGTGCACCGCCGCCGTCAGTGTCAGCCAGTTTGCCGTGGCGTACGGAGCTCCATCGCAGTCTTTAACACTGGTAGCATGCCGCGACAGCGTGGACGTGAACCGTATGTGCAGTTGACGGACTTTGAGCGAGGGCGTATAGAGGGCATGCGGGAGGCCGGGTGGACGTACCGCCGAATTGCTCAACACGTGGGGCGTGAGGTCTCCACAGTACATCGATGTTGTCGCCAGCGGTCGGCGGAAGGTGCACGTGCGCGTCGACCTGGGACCGGACCGCAGCGACGCACGGATGCACGCCAAGACCATAGGATACTACGCAGTGCCGTAGGGGACCGCACCGCCACTTCCCAGCAAATTAGGGACACTGTTGCTCCTGGGGTATCGGCGAGGACCATTCGCAACCGTCTCGATGAAGCTGGGCTACGGTCCCGCACACCGTTAGGCCGTCTTCCGCTCACGCACCAACATCGTGCAGCCCGCCTCCAGCGGTGTCGCGACAGGCATGAATGGAGGGACGAATGGAGACTTGTCGTCTTCAGCGATGAGAGTCGCTTCTGCCTTCGTGCCAATGATGGTCGTATGCGTGTTTGGCGCCGTGCAGGTGAGCGCCACAATCAGGACTGCATACAACCGAGGCACACAGGGTCAACACCCGGCATCATGGTGTGGGGAGCGATCTCCTACACTGGCCGTACACCTCTGGTGATCGTCGAGGGGACACTGAATAGTGCACGGTACATCCAAACCGTCATCGAACCCATCGTTCTACCATTCCTAGACCGGCAAGGGAACTTGCTGTTCCAACAGGACAATGCACGTCCGCATGCATCCCGTGCCACCCAACGTGCTCTAGAAGGTGTAAGTCAACTACCCTGGCCAGCAAGATCTCCGGATCTGTTCCCCATTGAGCATGTTTGGGACTGGATGAAGCGTCGTCTCACGCGGTCTGCACGTCCAGCACGAACGCTGGTCCAACTGAGGCGCCAGGTGGAAACGGCATGGCAAGCCGTTCCACAGGACTACATCCAGCATCTCTACGATCGTCTCCATGGGAGAATAGCAGCCTGCATTGCTGCGAAAGGTGGATATACACTGTACTAGTGCCGACATTGTGTATGCTCTGTTGCCTGTGTCTATGTGCCTGTGGTTCTGTCAGTGTGATAATGTGATGTATCTGACCCCAGTAATGTGTCAATAAAGTTTCCCCTTCCTGGGACAATGAATTCACGGTGTTCTTATTTCAATTTCCAGGAGTGTGCAAGTGCCCTAAGCATGAACCAGCTTTCAATAAACATTTTCTTTTTATGCACATATCCACACTATAGTAATTTATCTTTATCAAATCATTTTGCTTTTTTCAGATATACATTACAAAACTCTAATTATCCTGCCACAAATTAAGGACTTTAAATAACAAAGAATACACACTTCATAATTGCAGGTACAGTTACATAATATAAACATCTAATCGATATAAGTGTTACATCAGGACATTTGCTTTATGCTTAATTAGTATGACAGGATGTTGCTGCTGGTCTTCCACATCACTTATACGCAGCCTCTTTGTAGTTCTTGTACCAGCCTCCCCTGTCACGTCGGTCAACACAGCCCACATACCTCCAAGATTGTCCCACACGTCAAAACGCCTTGTCGATCTCAGCTATGCCCTTGAAATCACACATGCACCACAAGCGAAAGATTTTCACAAGCTGCTTCTGCTGCACATGCCCCACAATACATTCCAGACCCTCTAGCCAGGTATTCGTTGAATTCATGTGCCCTTCCTTACAAGTGGTGCACAAGGCCTATGGTACCACATCACCAATAGTATATACTCAACAACCAGTGATATCACCATATTTGACTGTCCAAATCACCATTATGTACTCGTCACTGTGGTGAGGATACTGATGAGCGTTGTCTTACGTGATCGACAATGCAGTGTCTGGCAACTAGTGCAATGGGTACTGACATGTTTCTTCCGTTCCCTGCTAATAATGGGCACCGTACACCCATTTTCCAGTCACCAAGGTCAAGGCTATCGCATAGTTCAAGGTCCTGACCATTGCCTTCACCTTCGGTGATGGGGTGCAATCCTAGGTCGATTTTCGGAACTATTTTCTGATGCTCACTCCCCACTCGAATGGCTGCCGTAATTGGCCAGTTACTTACACGGTTTAATTTATAACCCCTCAACCCCATCACTTTACATGTACCCTTCATTCAATGAGATTGACACATCATCACAAATGTTTTCGGAATATTACGATATATCAGCACAGTCTCAACCAATGAGTAGGAGACGTGCTCGAATAAGTGTGCACTATGCCTTCCACTTTACCATTCTTTGCCGTCTCCCTTATTCCTCCTATTCTGTTTCTATTGCTTGAAATAACCCCAGAATTTTTGTGTCTTCAAACATTACAGAAGCCTACCCTTACTGAGAACAGAGAAAAAGAATATAAAAAATAAGAAAAGTAATGGTTTCCATTTTAGACCGGTTCTGTACATTCCGTAGCTTGACAGAGGGATTGACACAGATGATGGGGATGTCATTGTAAGGCCTCAGTTTGCACAGACTTCAGATATTGCCCCCTGCCTCCTGACAATTTTTGTGCCTTTCCTTGGTAAAAAAAAGAAAAAAGCGGAAAAGGGTAGCAGAAAAGAGGCAACTGAGGCACGCTGCTAACGTCTATCCCACGACTAACACTAAGAAACCAAATTTTCTTAGTCAGTGCTGAACAGCACAAGTGAAAAAAAAAATAACAGAAAGGTGAAGAAAGAAAGCAGAAAAGAGAACAAAAAGAGAAAAATAGAAATGGGGAAAGAAGACGATTAAGGCAACCATTGTAGAGAACCAGGGCATACAGATTCGTGGCCATTACTGCAATGATATGAGCGGCTGTAAGTCATTATTTCCTTGCTATCTCCTTTCAGTGCGGTTTACTTTCATTTCCTTCCATCCCAGTTATTCCTCTCCACAAAATGCGATGCTATCACTTTAGTCAGCCACGTCATGTGATCCAGGGCTCTAACATTGTAGCTGAGCGTTACTAGATGCTTCAGTCTGGAACCGCGCGACAGCTACGGTCTCAGGTTCGAATCCTGATTCGAGCATGGATGTGTGTGATGTCCTTAGGTTAGTTAGGTTTAAGTAGTTCTAAGTTCTAGGGGACTGATGACCTCAGAAGTTAAGTCCCATAGTGCTCAAAGCCATTTGAACCATCTAACATTGTATTCATATTTCTATAAAATATGGGTCCTGTCTCTGCAGCTGATACGCTGGTATATTTCAAGTTTTGATATTAATGTTATTTCTATCTCTGCATAGCTGCGCATGTTGATTAATAACTTCCAAGGAACACGGAGAGACAGAAAACAATGACAGCCAGATTCCTTATGTGCTGGAGACAAGAATTCTGAATTGTAATTTTTCTTATGATCATTGCGTGAGCAGTTGCTGTTTTCATAAAAATAGTGACAACCGTTAGAAATTGATAAAAAATTGAACATGGATGCCTTCATCTGCAAAGAGGCGCCTTGATACGTAAAAATACCACCCTCGCGTCGTTTGGGGTCAAGACAGGATGGAAAAAGCTTCGAGGATCTAAAAAAGCATTGTCTGCTTTCCATGTCCTAGTAGGCAGAATTGGGCCTCTGCCTTTCTCAGCACCTGGCAAGACATCTACTTTTTGAGGTTTTAAGCAAACTGAGGAGCAGCAACTCCGAAATTTGACGTTCCTGACTTGACAAACTCTCAGACACACTAGCGCACTTCACCAGGTGTTCTTGATAACCTGAAAGTAATCCTATAGGAAACGTCTGAAATTTTTTGGAACACTGTTTGAAACTTGGTATTTCAGATCACAAAAATGTGGTAGCTCCTTGGGCCCAGATCATGTACGAAAGGCTACAACTAAATATGACACACCTCAAGAAAATTATAGACTGCTTTACTCGCCAGATAGTCTTCTTTAATAAGGGAGCAGGTAATGTTAGTATTCACGTGATGTCTCCTGGAGGTGAGTAATTTTTTTTAGGGTGTGCTTGTCTAGTATCATGCTAAAGTTGAAAAACACTTCGCATCTAGTTAAAGTTTTGGATACTTCAGTCAGAACTTATCAGGTGCGAACTCTATGCTGCTGCTGAGAAAGTTCCTGCTTAATGTTGCTGGTTCTATTTCGCGGAAATGTGAGAAACTCAGGTTTCCACATCATTTCCCCAGAAACGAACAGGAAGTGACACTTCCTAATTATCTGTTTATGAACACTTCCATATGGTTGGGCAAAATCTCATGTACTGCATGCATCAGTGGCAGCATCTTTGTAGTCATCGATGTGCTGACTGGCGGACATAAAGTGAGAAATGAAATAAAATGTATCAGCTGAACTGACAGGCACTTGTTCGTGTGCTCTTTTCTTATGAATACGTCAGGGGCCAGTGTATATGACAAAGCTATGTCCTGTAGCCTTCAATCTGAAATATTTCATAGGTTTATAAGCAGCGAGTACCTAAGTAAGAAATGATGTCCAAAAACACTAGAGGTTAGTCGGCTATTTGAAGAAAGTAAATGTAAAGGTTCCCAGGATATGAAAAAGGCGCCGTAGCATGGCCTCACACACACAGAATGTCTGGAATGTCTGGAAGGATCAATAAGGGGAATTTGGCGATCTGTAGTGTGAACAGTCAATCCGATGGAGGCTTGGCTGGCAATCTCCGAACGCCTCATGTAGGACTTATTCCCAGGTGAGAGGTGTGGAGGCATGCACTGCTGGGTCGACTAGGAATGCTCGAAGTAGTACCTGGATCTCTTCTGCGAGAAGTATGATACTTTCATTAAGGAATATTACACCTACGCATCGGCCCTGCTGTCAGGTGGTTCTCAGTATAGCGTACCCTTCAGGGGAAGAGGCCCATTCTAGGGTTTATCATTTGGCATGCGCTGATGGCAGAAATTTTCACTCCGACGAAGTTCACTTCCAGGGGAGCAGTGACACTTCTGTCACGATTCAGCAGGATCACATAGTCACCGAAGTGGTGGAACACATTTCATTAAGAAATGTTAATCTTTTCTCCATGAGCTGATTCCACCAATACATCATCAATGCAGACGAAACGCAAATCGGTTCCCAATAAACGTTTGGAAATTCTGTGCTGTAATGTCCATTCTCCATGACAAGTAAAAGAACTAAGAAGTCCATATTATTTCGTGATATCCGTTTTCTTCATAAGCTCATGGACCAGCGGTATGCTGTCATAAGGATTTCATGTTGAGGGCGCTAAAGACAACACCCTCAGGCCAGATGCAGTCGCCCTTGATCCCGTCGAATCCCATGCTGTTCAGGTTATTTTGGCCCTCTCTGAGAGATCCCTAAGTGCAACTCATTGTAAAAAGTGTTTTTGTGTCTGCGGGCTTTCAAAAACAACTTTGCACCCTGTGACTCAGTGTTTTTTTTTTTTTTTTTTTTCATCAGTCCTTTGACCAAGTGCTTCGCAGAAATCGTGTCTGCCTCTGAATTCCGAGTTCCACAGTTTGTCGTGACAAATCTGTCTACAATGAAAACCAAAAGTAGAGACCCCTGAACAAACCACTTCTCAAAACTAACCAAGATCCTCGCTAAAGATTCCCACCAGCAGAAAACCATACTGGAGGAACAAAGTCACAAGGCACACTGAATCATAGTAAGCTCAAATTCCCACGAGTTCTATTTAATTGACTTTCATCAAACTATCCTACTTCAAAGCACCAAAAAAATGCGTGCACATAGAATTACAATTTTAATACCTATCAAATTTACCACTAAATTCTTTGCCGCAGTTTTATACAAAGCATAAACCAATAAATATTTCACATAAATTTACGAAGTCAGTGAACTCCACGCACACTCAGTGCCTAAACTTCCCCCTTTTGCACATGTACAGTGCCACAATAAAGTAATAAATTACTAATAAATCCCCAAATAAGCATATAAATTATCCTTCCAAATTACTAACACTAATTACAGATTACAACAGCTTTTCACTTCTGCTCTTTCTCTATATACCCTTTGCAATTTTAAACTGCTCTCATTTCCACATATGCAGTAGCAACGACTATACCGTTTTACTGTACCAACGCCAATCAGTCACACTAGAATCACACTTCATACACCAATTCGTACCAACTTAATTATTCAAACTAACCTCATCCACACTATTTACTTCAGCCCTCTCTAAATTTTCTGTTTGCACACCTTTCGCCCATTCACTACCCACAGCATGCACAACTAAACTGTCCCCCCCCTCTCCCCCCTGAAATATTGACATTTGCAGCTTCAACAAAATTACACGTCAATTCACTGTTAAACACTATAACTTCCTGAAATAATACATCGACGCCTAAGCCATCATTACCAAAACTATTCATCTCAGCAACCTTGTCTGCTGATACACTGTTTAAATCACTACATAAATTCACCTCAGAAACCCTACTTTCCTCCGTCGACAAATTAACTTTACATGAATCATATACAACATTATCCTCTGCCGCTACATTACCCAAATTGCTGCTACCATGTCGCACAATTTTGGGACTTACAGACTTGCAACATTCCGTTGTGGTCGGACAAAAATCAGCTCACACTGCCATTTCTACACACTTTTCATCCAGATTAACTTCCGTTCCTACTTCACATACATTCTCACATTCACACTCTGACAAACATTTCAGATCCACACATTCATCAATAAGTTTCCTTTTACCTTCATTTGAGACTATGTAAGTAGGCTGTTTAGGTTTTTTTTATTGGTAACGCCACATAGCGCTCTGTATGAAAAATCACTGGCTGTGCTGTGTGCAGTCAGTGGCTGGTTGGCATTGTTGTAATACTCGCCATTGTAGTGTTGGGCAGCTGGATGTTAACAGCGCGTAGCGTTGCGCAGTTGGAGGTGAGCCGCCAGCAGTGGTGGACGTGGGGAGAGAGATGCCGGAGTTTTGAAATTTGTAAGAATTTATGTCATGAACTGATATATATATATTATGACTATTAAGGTAAATACATCGTTTGTTCTCTATTAAAATCTTTCATTTGCTAACTGTGCCTATCAGTAGTTAGTGACTTCCGTAGTTTGAATCTTTTAGTTAGCTGGCAGTAGAGGCGCTCGCTGTATTGCAGTAGTTCGAGTAACGAAGATTTTTGGTGAGGTAAGTGATTTGTTAAAGGTATAGGTTAATGTTAGTCATGGCCATTCTTTTGTAGGGATTATTGAAAGTCAGATTGCGTTGCACTAAAAATATTGTGTGTCAGTTTAAGCACAGTCGTGTACAATTTTTTTAAGGGGACATTTCATATGGAGACCCTGCCAGGATTCGAACCTGGAATCTTTTGATTTTTTGTTGTAGTTGGTGTAATTAGTATAGATTTTGTTTATTGCCAGTGCGTAATTGTAGAGAGAATCTCCTTTGTAGTTGTACTCTTTCATTGTTGTACAGTAAAACAGTTGTGGCATGTATGTAGATTTGCACAAAGTATTTTGCAGTTGCGCTTGCAATTAACGAGATATTATTTTCAGTGCTACATTAATGTGTTCTCTTATTTTTGGTCTTCAAATTGTGCTTTTCTGTGTTATCGTGTGAAATATTGTGACAATAATGGCGTGTGAAAAACGTAATACTAGGCTCCAAAGTAAACTGAGAAATGACAGTGAAGACGAAAGCAGTGTGTTAGCGCCACCATGTAATGAATTGACTAATGTTCAAAGTAGTAATTTGGTAATAGTGAATAGGGAAATGGAGCGGGCTGCAAATAATGGTGAAAGCAGTGAAACAATTAGTGAACAGGGAAGCACTATCGATCGATCGGTCGGCAACAGCTCGCCTCAGGATTCTGAAATGACAGGACACAATATAGCAAATACTGTAGATTCAGGTTTTGCGTCCTCACCATTTCCTCAAATAAATCAAGACACATTTTCTGCTTTTCAAAATGCGAATATTGTCGGTTCAAATGCACTGCCGAATAGCACTGAGGAACATGTTTCAGACACCAATGCACTGTTATTATAGTTAATGGAACAAATGGGACAAAGACTACAAAAGTTAGACACAACGCTTGAACAAAATCAGAAACAAATGGGACAAAATCTTAAAAAGTTAGACACAATGGAACAAAATCAGAGACAAACACAGCAAAAGCTTTAAAACTTAGACACAACGCTTGAACAAAACCAGAAACAAATGGAACAAAATCTTCGGAAATTAGACACCATGCTTGAACAAACACATGAAGATTTAACTAATGAGTTACATAACATTGAACCGAAATGTCAAAAAGTCTGTAATGACGTAAAAACACAAATCTGTGAGCATTTTCAACCTATTTTTTCGCGGCATGAAAATGCATTACAGAATCACGAAGCAGCCATAAAAGAACTGCAAACTAATGTTTATGAAAATCATGAGACCTTGCAAGCTAAAATTGACTCAGTTGCATCTACCGATTCGGTTACACAACTTGCAAAAACTCAGGAAAACTTAAAGGATACAGTAGATACGATTTCAACACAAATGGACTCTCTGAAACTTGGTTCAGAAAAACACACAGAGGAAATAATTTCACTATCTGATAAAGTAGCCGAACTTTCAGATCAGTTCACTAACTTAGCTACAAAGGTAGATGATGATCTGAATGACACAAAACCTGTAGCCTTCACTGAAACTGAAGAGTATGAACAAATTAGAAAATTCAAACAGAATCAAAATCAAATCAACACACAGTACAAAAGAGAAATGTGGGAAGTACAAGATCAGTTGGCTCAAGTAATACAATAATTACATATTTCAGAGGACACTCGCGCCCCAGTACGGGAAGAGTGACATAGAAATACAGAACAACTACAAAATAATAACACAGGACATTTCGAAAATCATGAAAGAAATTGGCAAGGTACACTGAACTTTGAGATGGAACCGCCAAAACGATGTAACAATGACCGACATGCGACTCGCCGACATGATGATTTTGACTATAAGCTGTTCATTACTACACGTAAATTCAAAACATTTAAGAATTCTGGCAACGACATTAATCCACAAGCGTGGCTTCATCAATTCTCTCATTGTTTTCCTCCCAACAGGTCATTAGAGCACATATTAGAATTTATGTGTGGCTACTTGGAGAATGAACCAGCTGTAAAAATGCGATCGGTCATTCACGATTGTCACAGTGAAGGAGAATTTTATCATGCCTTCCTCTCAGCATATTGGTCTCAAGCTACACAAGACCGAGTAAAACATAGCATCATTATGATGAAACATTTCGAACAATCTAAATTTTCAAGTCTTGTGAAATATTTTGAAGACATGTTACATAAGAATCAGTATCTTTCAAACCCATACAGCCTCTCAGAACTCATCCGCATTTGCCTAATCAAATTACCTGAACATTTACGACATATTATTTTGGCAGGACGCTGCAAAGACGACATTGAAGCTTTTTAGGGAGTGTTACAAGAACTGTAAATTGACACTGACAATCGCGGAACGCAAAAACAGAAGTACAACAATCACATGTCACATCCGTCACAATTCCGCAATGACAGAAATAATAACTGGACACGACAAGGCTATCCTTACAACGTAAATCGTGACGAAAACAGACACCACCCATATGACAACCATTGGCAGAGTAGCAATAATTACAGAGAAATATCGCATTTCCGCGGTAATGACTATCACAGAGACAATCAGAGAAACAGACAATACGGGAACCAAAATAATTATTATCAAGGGAGACAGAATAACTTTAGACGCAACGGTCCACTGTGCAGTTACGATTACGGGACAAATTCTCCACCACATGACCCACAAACAAGAAACTTTGTAAACTACCGACAAAACGACAGACCTGAATTCCATCAGAACTGGCGAGCTTTAAACAGGGCAGGGCCTTCTCGTCAAGGTGAATTTGTAGAAGTTAGGTCTCCTAATCCCAATAACGACGCGCGCCAACAAAGAGACAATTACTCGCACCTCAGGCAGCCACGTGCGCCGGCTGGCTCAGCGAAAAATAACATAGACGCTAACCTTGAGAAAAATTTTAGCATTCTTTACCGACGTATACGACATGATAATCCCGTTGAAGCTCGAGCTTTGCATAGTAGGAATAGTAAAGGTTTACACCATATTTCATATGTAAAACCGTTTCTTGAATGATAATCTGCTTTTTAACTTAGTCTTTGCTATAAAATTTTTCACTTCACGTTACTAGTACTCTTTGTCACACTTACAAACTGTTAACATGCAACTATGTTTTAAAGTTAACTATCCAGTCTAGAATCTAGGGAACATATTTAGACAGTAATTACAAAAGGCATTGTTATAATGAACAGACGACACAGTGTTATTGTGTGTGTATATTCTTGCTTGTTACTTGCACGATTACGTAACGTCTATAAGGCTCACATACTTCAAACATTTACCAGTACTGCTAATGAGATTTTAATGCAACATTTTGGTTTACTTGAAAATACATTCTGGATTTAAAGTACTTTCTGTGAAATACCAGATGACACAGTGGTGAGTATATGTGGCAGCTACACAATTATATGACGACGCTACTAATGAGTGACGATTTACAATGTTGCTTTTGCAGTGTTTCTGTTTTATATCTGCACAGTTTTTCTGAATTATTCTGGAAAGTAAAACATGTTTTAGTAGTAACTTTTGTGGTATAGCTACAGTGAGACAGCCTTTTCTGTAGCTCAACAATACGTTACAGCACAGTACTTTCTTCATCGCGGCAATAAGCGTAATAACTACGATATCTATACGCAAAGCATTTCACTTTTGTTTATCATGAGATAAGTACATTGACTTCTGCAGATCTTAGCTTTTGGAGGACGATAACTACGACACTTCCACAGAGATTATCTTACAACACGACGCACAGTTCAGCGCTACAGTACACGTAGTTGAGTGGTTAATTTTGTACTTCAAACATTTATTTTTAAAGATATTTGAAGTACAATGATACAAAGGTTTTCCGTGATACATTTCATTCCATTGCTGTAATCTGTAACACCTGAGGATATAATTACATTAATCCTCAAGCGGGTACACCCTTACTTTGTGTACCATGTGTGTGGCAAGCACAAGGAGCCCTAGCTAATATGGTACACTCCTGGAAATTGAAATAAGAACACCGTGAATTCATTGTCCCAGGAAGGGGAAACTTTATTGACACATTCCCGGGGTCAGATACATCACATGATCACACTGACAGAACCACAGGCACATAGACACAGGCAACAGAGCATGCACAATGTCGTCACTAGTACAGTGTATATCCACCTTTCGCAGCAATGCAGGCTCCTATTCTCCCATGGAGACGATCGTAGAGATGCTGGATGTAGTCCTGTGGAACGGCTTGCCATGCCATTTCCACCTGGCGCCTCAGTTGGACCAGTGTTCGTGCTGGACGTGCAGACCGCGTGAGAGGACGCTTCATCCAGTCCCAAACACCCTCAATGGGGGACAGATCCGGAGATCTTGCTGGCCAGGGTAGTTGACTTACACCTTCTAGAGCACGTTGGGTGGCACGGGATACATGCGGACGTGCATTGTCGTGTTGGAACAGTAAGTTCCCTTGCCAGTCTAGGAATGGTAGAACGATGGGTTCGATGACGATTTGGATGTACCGTGCACTATTCAGTGTCCCCTCGACGATCACCAGAGGTGTACGGCTAGTGTAGGAGATCGCTCCCCACACCATGATGCCGGGTGTTGGCCCTGTGTGCCTCGGTCGTATGCAGTGCTGATTGTGGCGCTCACCTGCACGGCGCCAAACACGCATACGACCATCATTGGCACCAAGGCAGAAGCGACTCTCATCGCTGAACATGACACGTCTCCATTTGTCCCTCCATTCACGCCTGTCGCGACACCACTGGAGGCGGGCTGCACGATGTTGGGGCGTGAGCGGAAGACGGCCTAACGGTGTGCGGGACCGTAGCCCAGCTTCATGGAGACGGTTGCGAATGGTCCTCGCCGATACCCCAGGAGCAACAGTGTCCCTAATTTGCTGGGAAGTGGCGGTGCGGTCCCCTACGGCACTGCGTAGGATACTACGGTCTTGGCGTGCATCCGTGCGTCGCTGCGGTCCGGTCCCAGTTCGACGAGCACGTGCACCTTCCGCCGACCACTGGAGACAACATCGATGTACTGTGGAGACCTCACGCCCCACATGTTGAGCAATTCGGCGGTACGTCCACCCGGCCTCCCGCATGCCCACTATACGCCCTCGCTCAAAGTCCGTCAACTGCACATACGGTTCACGTCCACGCTGTCGCGGCATGCTACCAGTGTTAAAGACTGCGATGGAGCTCCGTATGCCACGGCAAACTGGCTGACACTGACGGCGGCGGTGCACAAATGCTGCGCAGCTAGCGCCATTCGACGGCCAACACCGCGGTTCCTGGTGTGTCCGCTGTGCCGTGCGTGTGATCATTGCTTGCACAGCCCTCTCGCAGTGTCCGGAGCAAGTATGGTGGGTCTGACACACCGGTGTCAATGTGTTCTTTTTTCCATTTCCAGGAGTGTATTTGCTTATACAACTTTACACATCGGTACCATATTTCTCTAACACAGAATTACACAGCTATCTGATTATTTGACAGAGAAACAAACACCTTTTTACTACGTCAGTGACACATGTTTAAGCAATTACGCAGGTGGATAACTTCACACTTACGAAATTCTATTTTGTCTGTACTTTGTGAAATGTTCATATTTTTTCGGAACCATTGTGATACTATGAGAGGTTTGAATGATGTATTTGGTATGGGATCATGATTTTTAAAGTACTTTTGAGGCAGATGACGCTTTTGACATGAGCAGAGAATTTTTTTTTAGGTTTTGAAATTATTGAAGGAAGCTACGACGATTTTGAGAGTTGACTGAGGTGTTATGATGTTATTATTACGATGACTATGTGTATTATGCTGCTGATGTATGTTTATGATCAATAAGCTGATGCTGTATGAGGAATTTGATTATGCTACTTATTTGTTATGATGAAATATTGAAGAAGTGTCGACGAATATGTATATGTGTAATAAGGTAAGGAATAATGAGTAGTGGTTAGGGACTCTGGTTTGTGAAAAAGTTGGTTGGAAACCAAGAATCGTACTTTAAGAGATGAAATGTATGTAAATGCGTGAATGTATTACAATGGCGACGGAACTTTTTTGAACACTGATATATCAATAGGAATTTGCTTCCACAGATTTGTAACGCAAATTTTTGACCTGTGAAATTTTTCATATGAGACTACCACTGTAGCGGAAACTGGTGTCGTAAATATTTCGGTAAGAAAGTTAAGTGACCACCTGCACGTAATGCGTCGTGGTCACCCAGCTGGGCGACAGCCACCTGGAAACAAGCCATTAGTGTGTGCCTTTCAGAGGCACAGGTGGAGAAGAAAAAAAAGAGGCCATTATCCTCGCTATTGACATTCCTTTGTTGAAAGCATCGTAAATACGACACCCCCAAACCAGAAAACATGATTACACTGTAGAGTTCTTAATTTATGATATTTACTGAAATGAAACGATGAGAAACATTTTATATCTATTATCTTTCTAGCTGAGAGATTGCTCATTTTGTTTAATATCCAGTTTCTATCTGCACTGCAGCATTGGCTAAAACAAAATTTAATAGATGTACTAATATCACTATTTTCTGTCTACAGACCCAGAAAAGAATCATTTTATGATGTACTTTCTTGGAAAAGAGAGCACAAATAGACATTTCCCTTAACAGGAACTGCAAAAATAATTTTGTTACAATTTGGTAACTTACCTGCTAACGTATGTTCTCTTGATGCATCACTCTTGTGTTAAGATGTGACATAGGTATTAAACATTTTTACTGTAATATTTTTTCTGCTTCAGCTATGTCATGTTTAGATATAAGTTATTGCATTTGCTGCTGCTGTTTGCCAGGCATAGTGCTACTAAATTTCACTTTGTATTCCTCTGTTAAGCTACTTGATTTATTTTTCTTGTTTGCTGCTCATTGCCTTATATTAGTTGTAATATTGCTGCCTGCTTTGACAACTTCCATTTTTTGATTGCCTTATATTAACTGCCTGCTTTGACAACTTCCATTTTTTTCATTGCTGTTTGTATTAATTGTTTTGTGGTGCTGCATTGCCTCGTCCCTCAGTTTAGCATCTGAGCTCAGTAGATTTAAGTTAGCTTAAGAGGGGGTAGCCTATATAAAAGAATGAGTTGCGATGAATTGGAAGAAAAGCAATGAGAAGCTACAAGAAAATGGTTTGGCCAAAAAAGTAGTGTACAGTGGAGAAAAACTATTTTCGAAAGAGGATGTGAACAGAATACAGAAAGCATGCTTGGATAGGATCTTTTTTTTGCTGGAGCAAATTTTGAAATAAGAGAGAGGATCTATGGAATGAAATTTTGGTTGGACTGCAGTACCAAGTGTGACCCTGAAAACAAACCCTGTCCTTTTCTTTTGTGTTATCCCACTATGTGCTTGTGTACCCTTGTGTATTTTTTTTCTTCCTGTCTCTGTGTACTGTTTCATAGAATTTTTTTCTCTTCTAATATTAAGCTACATTCACTATGATGAGGAATACTGTTATCCTCAAATATAATTTGCATTAATAACTTGTTTACACATTCTTTATTCTGTTTTGTTCTAATGCTCATGTGTGAAGTTGATGTTTCAAAAGTTATTCTGATCTTTTATGTATGTATTTTGTACCTTTGTTATTGTATTCTTATGTTATAAAATTGTAATTGACATCAGTTCATCAAATTAAGTACCTTGTAAGTTACATTTCACTGCACACGTTTCTGTTGGCTATAGTATATGGACAATATGTGAGAAGCAGGGACTGATAGTGTTTGCACGTGTGTTAATAATTCAGCAAGGGGCTGGATAACAGCATTGCTGGTTCTAAGGACATTTCAAACAAATTCTTTGTGAGTGGACAAGTGGTGGTTTATGGACTTGCTGTATTTTCCACAAGACTCTTCAATGGTGATTGTGCACCTGTACAGTTGCAACAGATGGCTGCTGGCCGTCCCTACAAGGACTACATTGGGTCTGCATCTTTGATAACCCACCAATACCATTATTTCTACAAGGACTGCAACGGGTCTGCACCTCTGGTGGCAATAGTAATCTCTACCAGGACTACAGTGGGTATGCTCTGTGATGACCTACCTACCGATAGTCTTCAACGCCAACTGACTCTGCTGTGGCCCATTACCTGTCTGCATGTCAAGAGTCAGCACTGTCTTTCCGTTGGAAGGACAACACTACTTCTTCAAGACTGATTAGAAATCCACTACTTCCGAGTGAAATTTCTTTTATTGCTCAGACTTTGAGAAAAACACTGCAATTTTACTGTGATGAACGATCAGGACTGTCTTTATGGACTGTGAGAAAATTTTAGCTTTTGACCAACATTGTATCAATAAGTGTGTGCATTTGATATCTTTGTTATTGTAATTGTGAAAAAATTTTAACAAATATGTGTTGGCCAGTGCCCAAAATAATTTCTAAAATTTTTTGTGGGCAGCATGGGGGCTATGTAAGTAGGCTGTTTAGGTTTTTTTATTGGTAATGCCACGTAGCGCTCTGTATGAAAAATCACTGGCTGTGCTGTGTGCAGTCAGTGGCTGGTTGGCATTGTTCCAATACTCGCCATTGTAGTGTTGGGCAGCTGGATGTTAACAGCGCGTAGCGTTGCGCAGTTGGAGGTGAGCCGCCAGCAGTGGTGGACGTGGGGAGAGAGATGCCGGAGTTTTGAAATTTGTAAGAATTGATGTCATGAACTGATATATAAATATTATGACTATTAAGGTAAATACATCGTTTGTTCTCTATTAAAATCTTTCATTTGCTAACTGTGTCTATCAGTAGTTAGTGACTTCCGTAGTTTGAATCTTTTAGTTAGCTGGCAGTAGTGGCGATCTCTGTATTGCAGTAATTCAAGTAACGAAGATTTTTGGTGAGGTAAGTGATTTGTTAAAGGTATAGGATAATGTTAGTCAGGGCCATTCTTTTGTAGGGATTATTGAAAGTCAGATTGCGTTGCGCTAAAAAATTGTGTGTCAGTTTAAGCACAGTCGTGTACAATTTTTCTAAGGGGACGTTTCAACTAGAAATGCGTAAATTCCTTCCTCCGAAGTATCAATACCAGTAGCTTTTACATCATTACATAAATTATCATTACTCTGTTCCTTTAAACAGAAATAATCTACCTCCCCCGATACATTTTTAAGTTCAACTGCTGGCGAGACCAACGCTAAGCCTCCCTTAGTAACTCGATGCATTCAGCCGAAACACATCATCCTCACTTGCAACTGGCGAGACCAAAGCTACACCGTCTTCGCTAAGATCGACTCTTTTCGCCGACTCACAAATACTTCCTACCACCACTTCCTCCTTACTGCTATTGCTACTTTTTATTAATACCTATTCAGAACTCTCCACACAATTTGTTTACTTACATCATTCCCTGCAAATTTATTCCCATTACTTTTAATTAAATCCCTCACAAATCTATGTTTCCGCCTTTCGCGCCAGCTTTTATTGAAAGAGCCACCTGCATAGCCATCTTCTTTAACATACTCCATATCACATATTTGTTGCCTTGCTCCAAATCTATGATTTCTATCATCACCATTAACGCCAGTCCTTTTCGTCGCCTCTTTAGATCGCCATCCACGGACCTGAGATGTGGCGAACATTAGTTTCCCGACCGGTTGCTACGTGATTGAACTTCACGTGAATTTCCCCGATTAAATCTGCGTTCTTCACTTGGATCCGGTTCACGGAAGTACAACTCCTGTTCGTCCTCCACTCATTCTACTCATTTCAGCTACTACCTTTCTGAGAATTCCTTTGATTTCGCTCACGATTATTATTTTGGGGGTGATTATTTGGATTCCCATTTTGATAACTACCATCCAGCTTGCTCTGAAGTTTGAACTTCAAAGTCCTCTCTAATTTTTCTACAAATTCTAGAAATTCATCCACAGAATCATATGGGCTATGGGTAAGATCCCACTCCAAATCTTCGGGTAATCGCCTTTTTAACGTGGGGATTTCCATTAAAACCCCCAAGGGATTTTTCACATGCGTAAGTTTGCCAAGTTGACGCTTGCAAAAATCTCTCATCGTCCCATTACCGTACCTGTAACTTGGCCCGTTTAAGAATTCATTTTGGATCCATGTCCGTTTGGCGTTGATCCAAAATTTATTCAAAAATACTTTCGAACTCTTCGTACGATTCCCAAGAACTACATATAACATTTGCCGAAGACTGTGGGGCTCCCTCCAAATGCTGCTTAACGTACTTTATTTTCGCTTTGTCCAACATGCCCTAAACAAAAGCGTCCCTACACGCAGCCAAGAAATTTACTGGGTATCTTCTGTCATCTGTGTAACATTTCACAGATCCGGTATTTGCCCAAGGGATATTTATAACCGGCGTGGCCTGTTGGGAGGCTAACAAATTTAAATAACTTTTTATCTGTTGCATTTGTTTTTTAATTTCATTTTCCCTAATAATACTGGACTTTATTTTATCTTTAATTTTTCCCATTTCTTTCTCCCCCTCACCTACACGATTGACAGTGTCACAATGCCCCTAAGTTATATCTGTATCTTAAGGATTTTTCCCCAAGATATTTTTCCACTGATTCGATTTTAGATTTTTCTATTTCAACTTCGTCTGTAATTTTTCCCATATCCACTAGGACACATTTTAATTTTTCATCAATTGCTTTTTCAAAGTTACCCATAAGTTTTTCAGTTTCCTCTTTCACAGCAGAACCTATTTCATTTCACATTGTACCTGCAGCCATGTCATGCGCGGCTGGTCACGGCAGAGGTTCGAGTCCTCCCTCGGGCATGGGTGTGTGTGTTTGTCCTTAGGATAATTTAGATTGAGTAGTGTGTAAGCTTAGGGACTGATGACCTTAGCAGTTAAGTTCCATAAGATTTCACACGAATTTGAATCGCATTGTACCCATCTCTGTTCGAATTGTACTGATATTATTTGCCATTCCCTGGACATTTCCATTAGCTGAGACATCCTATCTCCCCCAAATTCATTCCCCTTTCCGAAATTCCTACCAGTTATACTTTCGCACTCTGATTTCGTACTAATTGGCTCACTTCCGTTTTCATAACCACACATACTAGGTGACTTTTATATTTGCGAGATCTATAAGTAGAACATGAAATTCAGAGACAAACTATCTCACTATTTGCACAGGCACTTATGTGATCTGAGATGGTTCCCTCTACTATGGTGATGCCGTCAAGTTGTAGTGGAAGTCGACACCGAAGACTACCCTGGAGTACTCGAAGACGCTGCCGTGGTGCCGCTGTTGCACTGCGTCCGCTAATGGAGAAGTCGCCTGATGTAGTCATAGCTGCTGCCAGTTACCGAGTGTTCCAGCCGTTTCCGATATCGCTGTTCATTATAGGGGATAGCTGCTACTGTTCTCTGCACTGAATTTATTTTGACTCTGAGCCCCCACACAAATTGCTTTTAACGTGATAGGTTAGGACCTCGATCGACAGTATGTGTTAATTGTGAAAATTACTCAGTAACTTCACTATTTCCAGAAACCTACTTGCGTAAAAAAAACCGATCTCACATTGTGTTTTGTGAGAGGTTCACTCAATAGAAATCTCTACTGGTTTTGCAAAGGCTTTTCCACTTCACATAGTATGCTGAATAACAGAGAGCAAAGGAATTATCACTTTGCAGGACACAAATCCTGGACGAGCCCCCAATTGCAGGATTTCAAAAACATTAAGTGAAATGATGTGGTGTGGTACTCAGCTACGCACCCTCTGACTCGGTGTTGAAATATTTAAAGTTTTGGCTCGTTTCGTTGTCTAGGGCCTGGGATTCGTAGATGCCTCATTACAAGCCGAATACTGCTGAGTCTGCAGTATACGATATGATTATACACATGAATCGATTGGTCATAGGTTCCTATCACTCAGCAATTGCGTATGTAATGTAGAAATTTATAAATGAAAGATTTGCAATTAAATAAAATCTGCAGAAGCTTTTAAAACATCTTTAAATGACGAGTACGACAGTAGAAGTACTTTTGAGAATGTGGTATATTTCTGCAAAGCACTTATTGGTGTCGATGGTCCAGCAATTAAATAAGATACAAGTTGAATAACAGGGAAACAATATATTCCTACCTCACGTAATTAGTTATAAACAACAACATAGCTCGCGAGATATTCGCTTCGAAAAGCGTACTACGTCTTCACTGCAGAAGCCATGGAAATCTCACAAGTACACAAGTTGGCAGTACGAAATATTTCTATCTCCCGTGACAAGGAGCACACTGCTCCACTCGAAGTCTTTCCCACGACCGTACGACATGCCTTCACATCCAGCTCTTTCTGTGTCCTGTGCCATACTCTCCACCGCACTGTCTACCATCACCACCTCCTGTCCTCTCTGAAAACGATGCTATTCCCCAAAGCCCATACGACTCTCTTAGTAACGAGCGCTGTGATTGGTTAGAGTGCTGCCTCCGTATCTCCAAGCCAACGAACGCTCACAAACATTTTGAAACACATTGGAAATACTGGATTTACATTTAAATAACTTGTAATTAAATAAATATTCTTATGGCTGGACCTAAATTTCATACTGTCCCAAATTGTAAATGGTCGCACATTATAATAAACCAACATAACAGATAGCTAGTGGATTTCATTTGGGATCCCGGTAACAACGAAAGGAGGTACGAGATTACGTAGTGAGGGAACCAGGGGAAAGATCGGGGGACCTTTGGAAAAAATAATAGCATCCTTGATTAGAGGTAAGTAAGGGAAACTGAAAAATATTTAGAGGCTGCTTTATTGATCTGTTTCAGAAAGAAGAGATTTATAGCTTAAATATGATATCTTGTACTATTGATATTCACGGCACGTAAAAAATTAATGCATTAATGTTAGTACATAATCAGGTGTGTCTTCTAGGCAGTATCGTGCTGTACATGATCGGAAGACCATACAGATGTGACATTACTAACTTGGTCACAGTGTGTTGTACCATGTGGCCGATGTGACTGTCAATCGTGACATTACAACACCTCCAGGGAACTTTCATACAATAGTGGTATTTCAAAGGGGAAAAGAGAGTCGTTCTCAGCTACATAGGAATATGTTCACTGCACAAAATTATCATCTTCTTCCCGTGGCCATGGCGGAATGAAAAGCTTCGTTCTTAGTGTTTGCTCCGGAGTCATGAAACAAGGGTGAAAATGTGGACGGTCCGACACCGTCTGATGCTGCCTGGGGAGATGGCGCGCGAGAGCCGGCATGTCAGCGTGTAACCTTGCAATTGGCACTTCAATGAGGTCGCAGACGTTACAAACTGTACTGCTTTCCGAGTTCCTCTTACACATGTACTACAGCGAAGGCCGCATTTTTGTTTAACGTTACCGTAGTAGACGCCATCTTACAGTCTCCAACATCGAGCGTCCAGTCTTCCTGATATAGATTATCTGTGATTTCCCTAAATCACTCCAGCCAATTGCCGTGATGGTTCCTTCGAAAGGGCACGTCCGACTTCCTTCGGTATCTTTCGCTAATCCCCATGGGAATGATGACATCGCTGTTTGGTTCCCGCCCCCTCATCAACCAAACAACCAACAACAAAGAAAACCCAAAGAACGGACTTTTTAGATGCATCTGAATACATCGAGCAATCTGGACTCCTAACGTCTTATTCAGTGTCACAACCTGCAGTGGATGTTGATTTAGTACCTTGGAACTTCATACTGAACTGAATACTCAAGGAACAAACATGATGTTCAACTGCATAGCCATTCTAAGTTTTATGTTGTCATAGACATAATCCGTTAGATTACCTTCATTCCCGTCACTTGTAGAGTTCGTAGTGCAACCGCCAAGAAAGTTTCTGTACGCAGAATGCTGATTTCTGAGGAGAATGTAGGGAAGGAAGATATTTCCAATGGTATTTGGACACAGGTATTGCTTACGCTAATGCAGAACGTGGGAAAGGAGTAGACTGTGCCACAGGCTCTGAAACTAATTCATATTGAAGCAGTTCCATGTTAGTCAAGTATGCAATGAATTATAACAGTAGTTTCCTTACATGACACCATGGTATGAACCACAGTACTTACTTGTGTGGCAGAATCATAGTTTCTAGTTCTTTGAAGGTGGCTAACACAAAGGTTGTCAGTGACAATACAGTTTACTATTGCTGCAGTTTTCTGCGAAAAGAATATTCTTTGTGAGTACCAATAATTATGACAGTCTATGCCCCTGTAAAAATAAATTTTTATGCGTATAATGTGGAACGCTGTTGATTATTCCGAAATTTCATATTGTTCCAACTTATAGAGAGATTCAAAAAATCAGTTTTCATTTTTAACTCAGGTAAAATAGCAACCTTATCCTGCTTCTAAGTTTGTCTAGCTAGTGCTTCTTACATTACGTAATAAACTGGTTATCTTGCTATTAAACCTCTCTTAAAAACGTATTGTGAGCCTGACATGTGTTTGCATTCAGTGAGATGTGTTCCCGCTCTTTCGAATATTAACGTCTTAAAAATCATCGAAAATGCTAGTAATACGAGAACTGGCTCTGTATACACTACTGGTTATCTAGCAATTACAGGAATAAATAACAATAACGGAAATTCCTGGACGGAGCAATACGTAAAATAAGGGAAAGTCAGCCACTCATCTATAGCGGTTCGATAGGTGGAGCGCAGTAACACGGAACAGCATTCTAACAATTCAACAAAATTCCGCGTGGCCATTAAGAACTATCTTTCAATTTGATCAAGATATTCTTAAATTAATGATTTCACTAAATACTTTAAAACCTGTTTAGTTTAACCATCCTTCATTGAAGCCCTTTGTATAGATAGTTTGATATGTAGTATAGCATACAAATTCGTAGCGATGTATGTGTTTGGAGCCGTACTAAGTTATTACTCCAGCTGAAATTAAGTCTCTATGAGTCCTTTCTGAGTTCACAGGAAACCATTCAGCGTCTTTAATAAATTCTTGTTTTTCCTGGCAGACCAGGGTGTTATTTTACACTGACTGTCACTTAGGAAAAGTTCCTCGAATGTTAAAAAATTATCAGCCCATAACAGAGATCCAAACGGGAACACTATGAGTGATCTGATTGATCGAATGGGCCATATTTTGTTAGGGTTGAAAGCAGCTGCTAGCAAGCTGAGGGCGGATGTCCCGTTCGCTGTGCGATCCGCCAGACGAAATCTGCGCCGGCCAGAGATGAGTCGCGGTGGTACTGCGCTAATCTGCCGTCTGTCTCGGAAACAGTGCTGTGTGAACCTAGATTTTTCTTCGTGCTAAATGGCGCACTTAGGAACAATGTACTCGCTCTACTGCTGACTCCAAATTTTCTTGAGTTGCTGGAGCGCCCCAGTCTGACAATGATAAATTATTTCAGAACATAATGCGTAGTAGCGGCCTTGTTCCGAAAGCCTCCAATTGTCTTGGTGTAATGCTTGTTTTAGACTGTCTAGTGACGTCCATCATATCTTTCGCAGCGTTGTTTGTTGAGAAATTCTAAAAATTATCTCTTATCGCACAACACCAATCCAAATGCTTTACTTCTTAATACTACCTGTATTTCTTCACGGGATATTTTAATAGGAAACCGTTATCGAATAAAGTGACTAAGTTTTATAGAAAATTATAACGTTGGTTATTCTGTTGCCTAGGCTGTAGCTTCCTAGTCGTCTTAGCTGGCACACTCATATTTTCATAACTTTTGTTTATCACCGTGGAATATTGCAAGGCTTTTTTTCTTGCAATAATTATGTAAGCATCACGATTTGTCGGACCATCATACATTCTCGTTACAATATGGCCACAACTAGAGAAGATCTATTGAGACAGTATTAATAACTATGCTCGTGTTTTCCTATTTTGTGCTTATGAACTTCACTGTCTGTGCTAGACTTAATGAGTTAAACTTGTGAATTAACAACCTTTTCTTTGGAGAATCATTCAGTAAGGTAAAACTGAAGTCTCTAATCAAAACTAACTCCTTGTGTTTCTTACCGACTGACGGAATTTGAAGACGAAAACCCTAAAATAAGATCATGAAGATTTGTAGACAGCCATAATTAAAACGATATCATATTACATTAGAAATAAATAATCACAACTCCTACACAGAGATAACATTCTTCCATCTACAAAGACTCATATAAACAGTGTAAGATCGTATGACTCTTTGCACCTTGAAACTAAATGTAAAATAACTAAAGATTATCAACGGCAGCGTATCACGAACACAGACTTCAAAATATTACAGTGGTAACAACAGAATTGAGAAAAGATTAAACATGAAAATACAGCAAATTGTGTTGGGAGTGATGCAGAGCAAACAACTTCAACGCGGTGACATATCAGTCACTCAGAGTTGTCTGTCTTTTTGTCGCTCTATCCTACCCTGTTCTCATACATAATTATATGATGTTCGCGTTAACTGCAGTGTAACACAGATTTCGGAGGGAGCTCCATGACACAGTGACCATAATTAGCTAAAAATCTAATATTTAATCTATAAACAGCTTGAAACAAAATGTTCCTGGTGGTCTGATGCCTCTTCGCCTCATAATTAGTATAATAAAATGAGTCCACAAGTCATAGAAATCAGAAAAGTGATCACAAATGCTATAAGAAACCCTAAAATCTAATTTAATTTGCATAAATCTGTTACAAAGAAACTTGAAGGGATTACATCACTTATTCCAATACAGTGTCATTACAGTACAAAAGTAATTGTGCGATAATTGAGTATAGTTAACAACACATCCAAAGTGGTAATATGGTCAAGACAGGGTTCTTTACTCCTCTTGTGAAACCACTAATTATACTATAGCCGCGAGTGTTAGTTTGCGACAAACTTCATATTCAGTTAAGCCTTGTATTAACAAAACACATCAAATTTACGTTTACCCTCTTTTCTAAAGTAAATGAACATGCATATTGTCTAATAAAGGGAAAATGGAAGGTTGTAACGTTTACAAGACTGTTCTCTGTCCCACTGTTACGAAACCACTGCTAACTTTTCATGTGGAAGTGTTACTTGGTAACAAACTTCTTAGTCCACTAAGCTTATAGCGAAGAAAAACATAAGACTATAGATATACGTTTAACGGGCTTGATTATGTAGCAGCACAAACATGGCGTACAAGTAACAATAAAACGAAATGACAACACTAATGAGAGTTCACTTGACTGTCCTTGTGAAATACTAAATACTGTTTCTGGAAATATAAGTGTTAGTTGGTTATCACTTAATACTGAACTGAAGCTGTTGCTGTATGGCTGTTAATGCTACACTTGTGGTAGTGTGTGTGTGTGTGTGTGTGTGTGTGTGTGTGTGTGTGTGTGCGTGTGTGTGTGGTGTGTCTGTGTGCATGTGGGTAATGTGTGTGTGTGTGTGTGTGTGTGTGTGTGTGTGTGTGTGTGTGTGTGTGTGTGTGGGTATGTGTGTGTGTGTGTGTGTGTGTGTGTGTGTGTGTGTGTGTATGTGTCTGTCTGTCTGTGTGTCTATGGGTGTTGTGTATGTGTTTGTGAGTGTGCGTCAGTACGGTTGGTGGGACGGTGGAGGTGGGAGGGAACATAGACTGACAAAATTAGATAAGAGGTACAGAAAAGAATGGGAGTTAAGCATCCTCAGTGGAGTTTAAATACTTTTTTGTAATGGGGAATAGCAAATAATAGTGGAATATTTTCCATAGGGGTATAGTGATTATAGCTATAATAGTAAAGGTCATCGTTTCTGCTACATCCTTAAGGACAATAATTACTACAATCTCAATCATTACTTCTAGCACTAAACTTGATACGTCTTTGACGTCTGTTTCGTTGAACCTTGGCGGTATGGTCCCCTGGGTATCTAGTACAGCTTGTTCTGTAGTCACATCAGTCTCGTCGTACCGCTGTGGGTCGCCCTCTCTTTCATCTGGCAGTGTAGCATCAGCGGTGGGCAGCATTTCTCCAGCTAGTTGATCGTATGCAGCAGCATCCCTGAAAATCGGAAAAGTGAAAGGCCTATCCTTTCGTGATAGTCTTCATCATGTTGTTTATAATTTACCTTCTCGATTTACCTTGACTGTTCATTTTTTTCCTAGTATACTATAGCAGCATAATCGAATAGTATTGTGATGCAACAATACAACTCCATAAGAAAATCTTTAAAGTTCAATGTAATATGGTCGTATATTGATATGGAAACTATGTAATATGAGGAAATCTGAAACTGAGTCAAACGTAATTATCGCTATAGGTCCTAGCCTCCTTGTGCGCCCCTCTCTCTGTCGACCTCTGCTTCCCCGTCTCTTTAATCAGCTCCTGATCTTCCCTACTCTCATTATCCATCACGTCCTTATTCCCCTCTCACTGGCGGTCTCCACAAACGAAGCCTCGATTGAGAAATGAACTCATTTAAAGTGAATGGGTAAATCGGTTGGGATCATTGTATAAGAGGTACAAGAAGGCCTCTTCAGCTGCTGGATCTGTGTGGCTAGTGTCTTCGAGGACAGTATTTCTCACAGTTTGAATCAGTGCACTGGCAGGACTGAAAAGTTTGGAATGATGAAGACTCAACAACAGAATTCTCCCCCCATGAACCATGGACCTTGCCGTTGGTGGGGAGGCTTGCGTGCCTCAACAATACAGATAGTCGTACCGTAGGTGCAACCACAACAGAGGGGTAGCTGTTAAGTGGCCAGACAAACGTGTGGTTAATAAACAGGGGCAGCAGCCTTTTCAGTAGTTGCAGGGGCAACAGTCTGGATGATTGACTAATCTGGCCCTGTAACACTAACCAAAACGGCCTTGCTGTTGTGGTACTGCGAACGGCTGAAAGCAAGGGCAACCTACAGCCGAAATTTTTCCCGAGGGCATGCAGCTTTACTGTATGATTAAATGATGATGGCGTCCTCTTGAGTAAAATATTCCGGAGGTAAAATAGTCCCCCATTCGTATCTCTGGGCGGGGACTACTCAGGAAGACGTCGTTATCAGGAGAAAGAAAACTGACGTTCTATGGGTCTCAGCGTGGAATGTCAGATCCCTTAATCGGGCGGGTAGGTTAGAAAATTTAAAAAAAGGAAATGGATAGGTTAAATTTAGATATAGTGGAAATTAGTGAAGTTCGGTGGCAGGAGGAACAAGACATTTGGGCAGGTGAATACGGGGTTATAAATACAAAATCAAATAGGGGTAATGCAGGAGCAGATTTAATAATGAATAAAAAAATAGCAGTACGGGTAATCTACTACAGACAGCATAGTGAACGCATTATTGTGGCCAAGATAGACACGAAGCCCAAACCTACTACAGTAGTACAAGTTTATATGCCAACTAGCTTTGCAGATGATGAAGAAATTAATGAAATGTATGATGAGGTAAAAGAAATTATTCAGGTAGGGAAGGGAGGCGAATATTTAATAGTCACGGGTGACTGGAATTCGACAGTAGGAAAAGGAAGAAAAGGAAACGTAGTAGGTGAATATGGATTGGGGCTAAGAAATGAAAAAGGAAGCCGCCTGGTAGAATTTTGAGCAGAGAATAACTTAACCGTAGCTAACATTTGCTTCAATAGTCATGAAAGAAGGTTGTATACATGGAAGAATCCTGGAGATACTAAAAGGTTTCAGATAGCTTATATAATAGTAAGACAGAAATTTACGATCCAGATGTTAAATTGTAAGACATTTCCAGGGGCAGATGTGGACTCTGACCACAATCTATTGGTTATGAACTGTAGATTAAAACTGAAGAAACTGCAAAAAGGTGGGAATTTAAGTAGGTGGGACCTGGATAAACTGAAAGAACCAGCGGTTGAACATAGTTTCAGAGAGAGCATAAGGCAACAACTGACAGGAATGGGGGAAATAAATACAGTACAAGAAGAATGGATAGCCATGAGAAATGAAATAGTGAAGGCAGCAGAGGATGAAGTAGGTAAAAAGACGAGGGCTGCTAGAAATCCTTGGGTCACAGAAGAGATACTGAATTTAAATTATGAAAGAAGAAAATACAAAAAACGCAGTAAGTGAAGCAGGCAAAAAAGAATACAAACGTTTCAAAAATGAGATCGACAGGAAGTGCAAAATTGCTAAGCAGGGATGGCTAGAGAACAAACGTAAGTATGTAGAGGCTTATCTCACTAGGGGTAAGATTGATATTGCCTACAAGAAAATTTAAGAGACCTTCGGAGAAAAGAGAACCACTTGCATGAATATCAAGAGCTCAGATGGAAACCCAGTTCTAAGCAAAGAAGGGAAAGCAGAAAGGTGGAAGGAGTATATAGAGGGTCTATACAGGGACGATGTTCTTGAGGACAATATTATGGAAATGGAAGAGGATGTAAATGAAGATGAAATGGGAGATATGATACTGCATGAAGAGTTTGACAGAGCACTGAAAGACCTGAGTCGTAACAAGGCCCCGCGAGTAGACAACATTCCCTTAGAACTACTGACAGCCTTGGGAGAGCCAGTCCTGACAAAACTCTACCATCTGGTAAGCAAGATGTATGAGACAGGAGAAATTGCCTCAGACTTTAAGTAGAATATAATAATTCCAATTCCAAAGAAAGCAGGTGTTGACAGATGTTAAAATTACCGAATTATCAGTTTAATAAGTCACAGCTGCAAAATACTAACGCGAATTCTTTACAGGCGAATGGAAAAACTTCTAGAAGCCGACCTCGGGGAAGATCAGTTTGGATTCCGTAGAAATGTTGGAACTCGAATACTCTCTTTCAAATTCTGAAGGTGGCAGGGGTAAAATACAGGGAGCGAAAGGCTTTTTACAATTTGTACAGAAATCAGATGGCAGTTATAAGAGTCCAGGGGCATGAAAGGGAGTCAGTGGTTGGGAAGGGAGTGAGACAGGGTTGTAGCCTATCCCCGATGCTATTCAATCTGTATATTGAGCAAACAGTAAAGGAAACAAAACAAAACTTCGGAGTAGGTATTAAAATCCATGGAGAAGAAATAAGAACTTTGAGGTTTGCCGATGTCATTGTAATTCTGTCAGAGACAGCAAAGGACTTGGATGAGCAGTTGAACGGAATGGATAGTGTCTTGAAAGGAGGGTATAAGATGAACATCAACAAAATCAAAACGAGGATAATGGAATGTAGTCGAATTAAGTCGGGTGATGGTGAGGGAATTAGATTACGAAATGAGACACTTAAAGTAGTAAAGGAGTTTTGCTATTTGGGGAGCAAAATAATTGATGATGGTCAAAGTAGAGAGGATATAATATGTAGACTGGAAATGGCAAGGACAGTGTTTCTGAAGAAGAGAAATTTGTTAACATCGAGTATTGATTTAAGTGTCAGGAAGTCGTTTCTGAAAGAATTTGTATGGAGTGTAGTCATGTATGGAAGTGAAACATGGACAATAAATAGTTTAGACAAGAAGAGAATAGAAGCTTTCGAAATGTGGTGCTACAGAAGAATGCTGAAGATTAGATGGGTAGATCACATAACTAATGATGAGGTACTGAATAGAATTGGGGAGAAGAGGAGTTTGTGGCACAACTTGACTAGAAGAAGGGATCGGCTGTTTGGACATGTTTTCAGGTATCAAGGGATCAACAATTTAGTACTGGAGGGCAACGTCGAAGGTAAAAATTGTAGAGGGAGACCAAGGGATGAATACACTAAGCAGATGTAGAAGGATGTAGGCTGCAGTAGGTACTGAGAGATGAAGAAGCTTACACAGGATAGAGTAGCATGGAGGGCTGCATCGAATCAGTCTCATGATTGAAGACCACAACAACAACAAGAACTGAAATTTAGAAATTTTTTTATCGTTTCACTTCAGACTTGTGCATGATGCTTTAATAAATATTCATATGGACATATGATATATACTCTTAATAAATATAATACATAAGTGTGCATGTAGTATATTTGAAGCAAATTGGTAACTAACTTTCAAAGATTTCTGGTACCAACGTTAAACTATGACTTGTCTTCATGTAGTGTAGAGGTATAGATTATATTTATATTCACATATATTTAAAAAATAAATAGTTTATGTCTTTCCGAGCAATTATTAGACTATCATGTAAAAATCTGAAGTTAACTGATCAACAACTTTCCGAGAATTTTGCTACCATCCTTTTCCGTTTTATATAGTTTATACCATACTCATTAAAAAATTTGTACCCTACGTTCTCCTGGATGTTTATTACAGTATCGCGCAAATTTTTTAAGTAAATCGGTCAAGAATTTTTCGAGACTTTTGGTGACAACATTAAACTACAACTCGTCTTTATATAGTGTTGTAGAAGTGTAGATGATGAATGGAATCAGCAAGGATTATTACACGACAACATTTGCCGTGATAGGCAACAATTTCTCGCAGTACTTCAGTGTCATTTACAAGTGACACCCAACAATGTATAGAAAAGCTATAATATCAGCATCACATACACTTGAGTGGTGTAAAAAACTGACCTCAAGATGACTGAATAAAAGCCGTGATGGATATAGTGAAATGAATAATTCGTAGTATTGACGTGATGTGTGCTTTGTGTTCCATACGAACATAGGATTTAGGGGCTGTTTTTCATGCTTTTAATAATTCGTTGGAACTGGTACCGTGTCATTCATGTTGATGCTCTCATGTGACATTCCGACCTACTTGCCGAGGCTTTCTTCCGAGAATTGGCTGCTCCAAGCGTGTACCCAGTTCCCAGAAATGTCCCTCCGCAAGAATGCCGAAACGTCAATTCAGAAGATCGAGCAAGAACGTCGCGGTACCACGCCGACTTTTAACATGTGTAGCACTAGTTATTCAGTTTGTCCAAGTCACTACTTTATGTGAAGAAACAACGCGAATGTTATCAAAACAAAAATAATATAAAATATAAGTGTTTAGAGTTTATAAAACATGCCTAAAAATTCTAATCCGGAGAGATGGCTGCATGACGTACAAGCTGAATATTAAAAAATAATCTGAAACATCGTTCTGCAGATTTTTTTCTCGTATGTTGTCCTCATTGTGCCTTACGTTGCACTATAAGGCTACATGTGAAGATACTGAGCACAAATCGTCTTGTAACTCTACACCGTCTATACACTAAACGTATCATGCAAGTGAAAACAAGTTAAACAGAAAACGAAAAAACAGCAACACTCACTCACTGTGACGATGAGCAGGCTCATATACGGAAACATCAATAGTGATGTTGTCAGCACTTGCCATAGATTCTTGAAATATGACATGAAATGCTGAAACAGAAGAGAATATGTTGGAGAACATTCTACATTTAGTATGCCTAAGTACGTTCGTGACGTTAAGTTATCCGTGAAATTTTTAGCCAGCAATAACTATTTAATCTGCAGTTTTCCACCAAAAATTATGTAATTATATCATTCACGTTATTTCTGTTAAGAAATAAAGTGCTGGTCCTTATGTAAAACACTCCTCAAATTACGCACACAGCTATAACAACAATTCAGAGCAGGAAACGTTGATGTCAATACAATTATGTGTTCAAAAATATTCATTACCAAGTTCATAATGAAGCACATAATTCTAAGAGAATAATTAGCGGCTTACATTGAAGTTGTATCTACCTGCATAGTACAGATTCGTATTGTCGTTTCGCTCAGTAAATTCTTAAACTAGCAGTCTGTCCAAGCACTTGCTGCTGCGTCTATTTTCTATTATAAAACTACAACAGCAAAGGTTTCACTATTATTTCTGAAACTGTCTTTAAATTTAGTCATAGTTTGAACTTTACAGTTTCATAGTTATGAAAGTCAGCAGTGAAGTCGGAAACAGCAGCAGTTCCACCTACTGCAATTTATGGTGGAGCATTCTCTATAGTTACTACTTCTCTCGCTGCCGTCAAGTAAAAGCAGACCAAGATGAGAATACAAGACAAGCAAAGGCAAGCGATGTGGTGCAAGTTTCAGGGAAAGTTCACATCATTTCAAATTACGTGGAATATTTTGCTATGAATATTTACAACAAACAGAAAACCTAATCAGGGAAAAGAACGACTACAGGGAAGACTGTGTTTGGTGGGTTACATCTGGGGAGATGTGGCTACTTTATGTTCACCATCCTCACGAACATACGATGGAAGGCCGTGGTTATAGACGACCTGAATTCTAACATCCCCCAAGACACCTAAATCCGTAGCAAGCGTTAGGTAGAAGAAAATGGCATGCATTGACCCAAAAAGAGGACACCGCTTCAACGAGACGGCTCTTCTTCCCTCCTTCATTATATGTATGGTAGACACGACATCGGTCGATAAATTAAGCGTTTACACCTACCATTCTAAAGCAGCCAAGTAATGTCATTGGTAAACGTTGAATTTTCCAGGGATGAACAATGGGTAATTTTCTGGGAAGAAGTGAAGGGGTTTCCGGCTGTCCAAAAGTAAGTGGTTGTCAAGGAAGTTACCCCATGGCATCCCCGTAAGTTACTTGAACAAGAGATAGCATAGTAGCAGTTAAGAAAATGAAACAGAATGTATATTCCAGAATGAAATTTTCACTCTACAATGCGCTAATATGAAACTTCCTGACACTCAGTTTCTATCTGCCAGGAAATTTCAGAATGTACATTCTTTAGTCATTTTAAATTATCTAGCTGCAACTTCGCATTTGTTTTTTGGCATTGAAGTTAGAAGGCCACGTAGAAAACTTCCACTGTCCACTAGGGCACTGTCATAGTGCAACAAATCTCTGATTGGTTTTCTGTAACATTTATAGTTCGTGCCTCACCTGGAACAGAATCAAATTTGCTTGCATGAATCATCCACTGAATTATCAAGATTGCCACCAGCTCAAAAGTCAAACTCTGTAACATAGTTTACTCACTTAAATATGTCTCCTTCCGACGATTCTGCCAGTGGTGGTAACTTTATAATGATGTGGTGGCTAATAATTTTAGATTCTTTTCGTTCTGTGGTGTTCCAACAACAACTGCGATCACATTATAGTTATTCTTTTGGTAACGACATCCTCATAATTTTATCTAAGAAGAACAACATGCTGAAATTCTTTTTTCCAATGTAATTGGTTGTGTTCGATTGGAAACGCTACATGTTAAGCGACGGATGGCTTCCACGAGACACAGAAAATTATTTATATCTCAGAGAATTGATGGTCACCATCTGAATAATTTTAGGTAGGCTGCTTTGATATTTCATTATTACATTCAAAGATATTATTTTTGTATTATATAAATAATCTTGAATGTGATACTTTTTTGACGACCTTAATTTACATCATAACAAAATTAAATGTGTTACTTATGCAAGAAACTGGTCAATTACTTAAGGAATGAAGCAGTAGAATATTTGCTACTATACTTTTATTGGTAATATTAGTCTGGGACTGAGAATTCGAAATGAGGAGACAAAGAAATGTCTGAACATTTGCGAAACCATTGACGTATATGAGCCAAAATTAGCAGTCAAAAAGGTGCCATTGACTAGTACCCTTCGCGGGGCAGAAAACGTGATGAGCGCACTTACTAGACGTCTACACAAAACTGATTGGGAGCACTAGTTCATCAAAAATGGTTGGGGGCACTAGTTCATCTATGCTCTGAAGCACAGAGTGCAGGAACTCATTCTAATCTGATAACGTGCTGTGACAATTTTATCAATATATGCTGAGTTGAAGTAAGAATCAACGAACTAGAATCTTGCCGTAAAATTATGATGCCACACCCTTAAGACAGTTCAACAAATAGGTAAGTGCACATTTAGTTTGTGATACAAATTAATTTTCGTCGCTCATTCTGTGTCTTCGTAAGTACTGACTCTGTCACTATTATTTGAAAATTATTACCATGACACTGCATCTACACAAAAAACTGAACAGATCATGTAAATGTGAAGAAGAAACTCAGTAACGTTTCATGAAGAAACCACCGGACGTCGTAATACAAAACGCTTGAGCGACCATGACTTACAAAATAAATATGAGTTTGGCGAAAATTAACTAGTTTTAGTAAAATTACACTTACCTAAAACACGTAGGAAAACAGTGAGGCAGTCCATCTCTCCTGCGAAACACGAAATAAGGTTATACGTTTACTCCAACCACAGGGTAACGTCTGCAGTGTTCAAAGATGAATAAGGCAAATCGCTGGTGTGGCTTCCGTTTGGGAACTGAAACGCTTGTACACTGGCGGGCGAGTCCCACGGTGTGAGTCATGCCTCATGGCTGTTGGAGCTCATTTTGTCGACATCGTTTGACTGGAATTGCGTGTTATCTCGACAACTAAGTGAAAGAAATTCCATTCAACTGACAACAGAATGGTGCATTTTTCACTGTGTTTATCTTCGTTTAGAAATAAATTTGATAAAATATTGTTATTCGTCATACTCGTACCAGTGTTTAAATTACATATACGTTCAATAGTCTTTAGCAAAAATATTACAAAATGGGCCAGTTTTGGATCAACAATGACTAAATGTAAATACATAAAACCACAAACAGTAACTTTTTTGAATAATTATTTATTATTCCATGAACCAGTTTTCGAACCTTTTGAGGTTCATCTTTAGGCTGATCTGTTGCAAGCTAGCACCCACCAATATGCTAGAAATGGTGATGTAACGTCCAGAAACCATCTGAAGATGAACTTGAAAAGGTTCGAAAACCGGCTCGTGGAATAATAAATAATTATTCAAAAAAGTGACTGGTTGCAGTTCTATGTATCTACATTCAGTTTAAAGTCACGGGTTCAAAAATGTCCGTAATGGATAAGCTTGATAACGATGACTAATTTCGTGATGCTTCTGTTGCGCAACAACATAAATCACGTGCCTACTTGATATGAGAACTGTTCTTTATACATATTTTTATAATAAACATGTTGGCTTTATTTTAATGGAATAACTGTCATACTGTCACATTATAAAATTTCTTCCAATTTCATGGAAACGCGAATTCACCCGAAAGTGGTATCGATATGGAAGGATCATAATTATTCAAAGGCTGTGTTAAGTAGCTGACGTCGTTGGTGTATAAGAGGAAATGTTGCACGCCTTTAGACACAGAGTTAGCTACGCGTAAGTTTTGTGCAAGATGGGTCTGAGATTTCTTAATTACTGCACAAAAACGAATTTTTCGTCGCGTTAGGCTATTTACATAAGAATCAAGGTAACAGTGTGAGTCGTTTTGTAACTGTCTGTTACATGGATCGACCAATCTACACCAAAAATGAAATAACAGTCAAAATTGCAGAGGAACGCCATAGCCCTGTATCAGAGGGATGATATGGACTTCACATTACCGTTCTCTTGGAAGTGAAAGCTATATTTTTAATTAACTTGCAAACACTAAAACAGTAATGATGCAAACCTTCTGGACAACCTAAAGGAAAAAATACGCAATGGAAAGCCTGTATTTAAGGCATGTTCCTCCACACAAAACAGCTTTCGTAATAGGATACATAGTGCTTTGATGTGCCTTTTGCTGCAATATTCAGTCTGTTGACTAAATTAGGGATTCTTCGAAATTTAACTTTTCTTACTGACTGCTTCAAACGCATTAATTTTTCTGAATTTGCAACTTGGGTGCACGAAATATTGTGGACAACGCCTTCTGTTCTATTCTCTGACATAAAAGAAGAACATCATCGGTTTACCAACAAACTTACTCAACTATATGACAAATATGCCCCGTACAGCTGAAAACGTAAGGAAAAATCCTGCACATAGGTAACTGAAAAATTGAAATAGCTCATGAGTCTCAAAGACACTACACATTGGGCGTACAAACTACGCCCCACACCTGAAAATCATATTACTTACAAGTCGAAGCGGAACAGTCGTCAAGCTGCGAGAAATACTAAACTTAGACATGCCCATACATAACCGACAACAGATATACACCAGTTCTCCTACGGAAAAACCTACCTGGTCTTGATACAGGGAAAGTAAAAGGAGCTGGTCCTCCCATTATCCCAGCAAATCAACTGAAACGATACTTCACATAAGCTAAAACCACAATTAACTCACAAATGGAACAGAATATTTCATGACGGTAGACAACTGTAGCCACGAAAGATTCTATCCACAGCATATTACTTGCAACACCGTCAAAAAAGCTATCATACTTTTTGGATCAGCATCAACTGTAGACGATGGCATGACATTCCAAATGATAAAGCTTATTATTGACCCACTACTGCACATTGTAACAGATACTTTCAGCCCCTCCTTCCGCACAAGTGTTTTCCCTAAGGCCTGGAAACAGGGACTACCGAAGCCATTACCTAAAATGGAAGCTACGTTCACGCTCTGATTACCAACCTATTTGCATTTTTCCTGAAGTGTCCATCGCCTTGGAATGCACAGTCCACTACCAGCTAACAAGCTACCTAACATCAAATAACGTACCAGAAGTATACCAATCAGGTTTCAGTAAACACCGCAGCACAACACTTGCCTTGATGAAGGTGAAATATGACCCAAGGCTTCACATGGATGCAAAAGAGGCATTTTTCATGTGCTTCTTAGACTTCATCAAGGCCTTTGACACTGTCGACAATGACATTTTAATTGCGAAACGTAACATCCTAAATTTCTCGTCAATTGGAGTGCAATAGTTTTACTCATACCTGATTTTAGCCAGCAGTACGTCATATTCGGCACCGTAAAGTCATAATGGAGGCACATAGTATCAGGCGTCCCCCATGGTTCGGTATTACGTCGTTATACTCTTCTCATTGTACGTAAATGATATGAAACAAATTACTTCCTACTGTAAATACCACATGTAAGCTGATGACTTCCAGTGGTATCTAAGAGCAAAACAGATTAGCCCGAAGCCAACAATCAATTACCCCATAACCGATCTGTGTGCACTATTAAAATGGGCGCAGGATACCGAGTTAAAATTGAGCCTCCCAAAACCCGAGTGGTACTGGTTGGTCCTTCTGGGCTCATTGGCCCTAAATATGGGAGATCTTCACAATATTTCACCTTAAATGGAACAAATATCTTTTATCCCTCAGCAAGGAGACTAGGAGTAATATCAGATGAAAATATAAATTGGTCTGAACATGTTACTGCTATGTGCCTGAAGGTATCAGCATCTCAATATGTCCTGCAAAAATATAAAAAGCTCTTCCATCTTGATCTGAAAATAAAACTTGTACAGATACTTATATTTCCAATTATTAATTAAAGCAAAGTTATGCTGCGAGGTGTTTGTCAGGAACGCTCACATTGACTGGAACCGGTTATGAATGCCTGTGTTCGTTATATTTGTGATGTTCGGCTCTTTGATCACATTTCACTGTCATATGGACAGTTATCGTGGCTGCGTGCAGACAAGCCCAGAGATTTCCATACCCTCTGTCTTCTCTACTGTCTTATCTATGAACACTGTCCCTTGTATCTCTCCTCGACCTTGATGCTCTTATCTGTACTACTTGGCAGACGCTTTCATTAGAGCAAAATCGTTTCTGTCCCACTCCATCGTTAGTCACTTCCTCGAAGTTCCTCTCAGCAGCATGAATATGACTCTGCAGTAATGTACCACATTGTGTGTGAGGTCTGAATAACATCTCCTGCTTCAGAAGACAGATAATAACATATTTACCAAAGCAAGAGTAATGATCACTATTGTCCTTGTACACTTATTACTGATATTGCTGTTACTACTACTACTACTACTACTACTACTACTACTACTATTATTATTATTATTATTATTATCACTGTTAGTGGCAGAAGTTGCAGTTGTACAAGCAATACCAATATTAATGTTATTAGTTCATAGTCAGTGTTACCTTACTCACAATGGAACTTAAAACATTCAAATAATTTTGATACTTGTTGTCATACTGAAATCATTATTTCTTAGATAACTCTTATTTAAAAAGGTGCTGTATTTGCGAACCTCTCTTCCGATTTAAGAGAGGGCCTGGAAGCCCCAATCACATAGGGTTAAATAATTAAATAAATAAACAATTCTAAAGAAGCAGGTAATTCAATGATTTTTAAGTACAGTCGCTCTTTAAAAAGGGATATTTTGTCCAAGGAAAAACGTTTCATCACCCCTTGCATGTGATGAGCTTATCTGATCGTAAATACACAAGTTTATAAAGATGACGACAGTTCGTGCAATGTATCTGCTACAACAGACCACATATGATATCCACAAATACTGCTGAGAGAAAAACCCAACTGGAATACTGCAACCTAACCGTCAACTGTTCTTAAAAACGTGGACAGCAGTCTTTAGCACCAGTTAAACTATATTACTGATAAATAAACATAGAGTGAAGGCTTTTCACTTGATATACTTGCAATAGGAACAAGAACACATAAGTCGATTTTAATGTGTTACTGGTGATTAAACGTGCTAGAACATTTGGAATACTAGGCAATACGAGTCACATATCAGAATTCTAGGTGTGCTTCACTACTATAGCAAATTTTATTCACCAAAATCAGCAGGGATTTTCATGAAACACTCAAAACAAAAATAGTTTACAGAAGAACACATCGCAAAGTGCACACCCTATAGATCGAACAACTTAGAATGCTACTTACAACAACTCCGAGAACTGCAGAACATATGAAGGCTATTTGGAAGAACTACATAACTGGCAAAAAGCTCTAATTCTAGCCTGATGAAGCACAATTCCAAGTTTACATCGTAAACAGAAAAATATGCTTGTTCGCCATTCTAGGATTTTATAATTTTACCATCAGCCCAGTCACTTGGATTTATGTTTACAGTCTACGAATTATTGTTACGAAACATAAGTGTGTAAAAGGCTTTTGCACATAGGACATACATAGTTTCCAATTTTGAAAGTTTGCCTGTGCAACTCGACCATCTACAGTAATCATCAATGAAATGGATACTCCGCGCTGCAGTTCAACAGCTCGTTATCAGTTAAAGCAGAGAATCAGCAGCGTAAGGAGGAGGATAATATGTCGGCAAAGACAACATATTTTCTTCTGTTTGTTGACATCGTCTAGTTCTAGATACGCGGGGCATCCGAAAATTTCTACTAAAAGTGGTTTTCTGATGATACGTTTTTGCACTGGCGAAGGATGATTTATTATTGGAAAAGGCTTGAGTAAACGAAATTCGTGTGGTATGGCTTACATACAGTGATGAGCCAGAAGAATGTGACCACTTCCTTAATAGAATTTTGGTCAATCTTTCAAACCCAATACAGCAGCGATTTAGCGTGCCACGGATCTGATACGAACTTGGCAGTTTTCTGGAGCTCTATGGTACCTTATGTCTGCTTTTCCTTATGTCAGCATTTTCAGTGGGAGGTGTTTGATCATCCATAATACAGCTCAGACGTGGCTCTCTTTGATATTCAACCCACTTGCGGCGCTGATTATGACAGTACTTCTGCACAGAAAACGAGATTCAGACTAGGATAGGGAATTGATGGAAAGCACAGAAGGCTCCTTTCTATGACGAGGATTTTCGTAAGCTGGCACGACGCCACGACAGATGTCTAAATCTGAGGGGCGACTGTGTAGGGAAGTAGCTGACAGCTAAATGTTGGAAATAACGCGTTTTTTTTATTTTCTCTGCTGTTTCCTTTTCGCGATTAGTCAGATAATGAAAATAGAAAACAGTACTTCTCGCACTTTCCTTACGGGTTCACGTAGCCGCCCAGATGGCACTCGGGCTTGCAGTGTGTAGTGATCGCATGATTCTGACTCACTAGTGTAGATCACATCAAATGTACCATTCGAAAATGGTGTGTAGATAATCTATACTTCTCTCACCGTTGCAAACCACAAGGTGCGTCATAGCAAAAGATTGTATATATAGCGGGGACACAGTGGTTTAATGGCGACTTTTAATGCATTTTGCGTTCGTATTAGTAAAGAGACCTTGGAAATAACGCACGGCAGAAACATTACTAACGGCGACAGAGGCTTTCGGCTTTGTAACGCGTTAAATCCCATTATTTCCATCATTTATCCTCGGCAAACACGATGGAACACGCCACTGTGTGCGGCTCCCATCTGGACGTTTGGTATTCACGATGTCCTTCAGCCTATATGAAGTTTGAGCCGTGTGTGGCGCGTGTTCCCGCCATCATGTATTTTACACCCTGTTTTTAACGTACTTCCACCTCACTATGTTAATTTAAATTACTGGTGTCACTGAGTAGCTGCTTTGCCTGACTGTGACCAGCGCTAGCAGCGCGTATCGATATATACCCTCTCGTAGTACCTTTGCTCGATTTCTATTACTTCTCGTCCGTGTCTGTCGTAAGCGAGATCGGATCGCGAGTCTGGGATGCCAGTCAGTTGTAACGCGTCTGGAGCGCAGTCCGGACCTGCCAGTCGGGGAGTCGCAATGCGGCACTAGTGCAGTCGTAATGGAGTAGGAGTGAGCTCTGCGTCGACATGGCTCGCCCGACTATTACCGTCACGCATGACTTTAGCCGGCCCACGGCCTTGGTGGATCAGCGGTCAGTCGTCCTACCGGACAACGCGTTTTCGCTTGCCGATCGTTCATGAGTCGGCTGTGTGTTTGTGCATCGACTCCCGATTTGTCTTCTTGTGTGCTTAGTTATTATTGGGTATCGTTCAGGTCTTGTGCAAGTGTTTGGTAGGTTGTGTGTGTAATTGGTGTTATTTCCTCTGACGACTATTTTGATCTAGTCGACATTCTGAAGGAGTCGGTGGGTTGCTGAAGACCAGGGAAGTGATTTCCGCAAAGTGCAGTCGGCTGGGTCCACTGGCGGCCCCTGCACAGTTTCGGAACATTGTTGAGGTGTCTGATCGCTACGAGCTTCGTGGTTCACCGACCCAGGGTGTCAAGGTTGATTAATGGTTTCAACTAACCAAGCCACGTGCATTCATGTTGTGGTTCGTTTCAGTGGTTCGCTGTTGGGGAGGTTTTCCTGTGAGCAACACGGAATGTTTCTATTGCGGTGCAATTAACTGTATTGGTTGACTACAGTTCGAGTGCACCAGCGGAATTTTCTGCCCTGTTGTCGTTAGTGTTACGGTTACCTGCCCTAGCCACTAACGTAATTTCAGGCAGTGTCCATTCCTCAGCTGTTGTCGCTGTCCAAAATGGTGTGTAATTTTGACAGCTAATATATATTTCATTGTAGATAATCACGTTCGTAACCTTTTGTGTTTGAGTTCTCATGTACTGTTTGGTGGCATACACGTCGTTGTGTCAGCCGGTCCGTAGCTGTCCCCTTGGTGGGTACCGACGGTTCATGTGTAGTTGGGCTCACCTCCTGTCTCACCTACGTGAACGAGGGCAGACCGACCTCTCTGGAGACTTCTGTGTGCCGTTTTCTTTATTTTCCTTCTCACTGGTGTTTAATTCTCTGTTAATAATCTGTCATAGCCCATGATTTGAAAATTCTTGTTTTTACTGGACTTATTGTATTTTGAATTTTGAAAAATCAATTGTGCTCCTTAAGCCGCCTAAAACCTTATTCTTGAAGTTACCCTTTAAGCAAAAACATTGCGGCCTTCTGCCTTAAAAGATTATGGTAACATATATTAAAGTTTTCAAATTTAATTGTGGCCCTCACCCGCTTGTATTACATCTTGCATATGTTCCTTCTATCTACTTTTGCTTTGAGGCTTTCCAGCCTAGCTGTGATACCATATATATTTTAATTATTTTGTTTGCTATTTTAACTGCATTTTTATTTTCTTGTCTTTTAAAATTTCTTAATTGGAGGCCCTCAGCCGTGAAATAATTGCTTTTTTAAAACTCGTGGTTCTAAAGTTTTGGCTATGTGCTATTGTGGTTAAAAGTGTTGTTAAATTATAATAAATTACAATTTTGAGTGAACCTGACCGACACCTTATTTGACCCTTTCCACAATCTTAATCACCTGTTCTGCCCTGCGGGTTTAGCGGGCATTTTAAAGTAGATGTATGACATTGCACGTATATATATAGACAAGGCTTCTTCTTTTATTTTGGTCGGACTGGTATCAGGCTACGTGATATGTTCAGCGATAGTATCACTTACTATTGTGCTATCATAAAATTTCAGTAAATTAATTTGAAAACTTAACTTTAACTCAATGAACACGAACTAAAAGCCAACTTAAAGTTAAAGAAATATTTCCGAATAAATGTACAGAAATTCTGTGACGCTGCAATAGTGAATTATGCGACCACTGTAGCGTGTAGCCTTATGTCGAGGTCTGGTCAAAATAAAAATAAACCTTAAAGCAGACAACCTTGTTTGTGTATATACATACAATGGCGTTCATCAGGTACCATAGGTCAGATGAGTTTGCATTTCCGCCAACGAAGGTGCTACATATTGGCAGACTGGTTGGTTCATGACACGTGCTCGAGACGCCTATAGCTCGGTAATAAATTATGTGACGTGAGTAGAAGAGGTAAGTAATACATGAGTCACCTTACGTTATCTGTCAGGAGCCGAGATGAAGTAGCAACATTACATTCATAGTCAGGTGTGCAACTGGGATACTTCCTAGAATGAAAACATCGACATAGAACATATATTTTTTCAGGTGCTCATTAGACAAACTATAAAGTATGCAGATAGTAGCATCAATGCAACAAACCAGACTTAAACTGAAAATACTATACATTCCATGCCCTTCAGGTGATTAACAAACCAGCTGGCTTACAAAAGCACAGATCAGCATTGAAAACTGTCAGCTTTCACTGGTAAAATCATGAATTCAGGACATATGCTGTATTCCTTATCATCAATCGGAAAAATATTCTTCTGAATCCAGATGAGCAGGCCAAGTGACCGATCTTGACATTCAAAACGCCTACTCTCTGCTCCCAAATAAAGGTGGTATCAACTGATAAATCAAGACGCACATTTCCTCTCAACAAGCTATCTACTTACCGTATCCTTATGATTCATTATTATTTTCATATTAAATAAGACACATGAGATAACTTCTGAGTTAAACATGTCGAACTGCCATACGTCCTTCCTCCATCATCGTTTCTGTTTATTAGTGATTAAATTACGTTATGGTTGTAGCGTCGTACCCAAATTCATGCCATAGAACTGATTGTATGATTGACTGTTGTCATACTTCCCCTCTCCCCCCTTGGCAGACTTCACATGGGGGGAGGGGAAGGGGGCTGTGACCCTCACGCTGCATACGATACCATTCTGGCAGTGCGCCGATTCGTTCACCAAGCGAGTCTTCCCAGACCCGTTTGCCCGTGTGTGGGCGTTGGACGCGTGGTCGGGTCCACAGTGCTGGTCAGTCGGTCCGACCAGTGGACTTCTACCTGCTAACCCAGACCGCTACCTGCCAACCCACACTCCATCAGTGCAGGCAGGTAGGGTCGACCAAACACTCACCTCTGTCCACACACACTCTGACGAGTCGGCAAGCGAATTGCCGGACGGGAGAGCGTACAGACATGAAAGCTGTAGCCGCCCGCACCCCACGTCCTGGAGTAAACGGCCCTTGCTTCCATAGTTGTTCACTGCCTCAAGTCAATCCTTACACAATGTAGTCTCAATTACCGTGAACATTTCCTCTCATATTCAGTTATTAGGTGGTACTCCACAATACGTAATCTGCAAACATATTCTTTCTATCGTATTTCGACTGATATTGCACAAATGCTAACAGAACTTGAAATTAATTCTTTCAGTCATGGCGTCCTCATATAAGAACATACTAAATAAATTTAAAGTATATTAAATTCGTCCTCAGATTGTCACATGCAGAGAGTTTACTTGATAACACTGTCGGCATCTCCTGTCACTCTGTGATACCACAAAACAAACCTGTATGTGCACAGTTACATAGACACTTCCCAATAATCTTAGTACCTCGCATCAGCTGGTTAATATCTTCTGAGTTTATTTTTAAAAAAATTATTTGTACATAGAAAGGTGCTTTCTTGAAGGTGACCAAACTGCTGAGGTCATCGGTCCCTAAGCTCACACTGCTTAATCTAACTTAACTTTTGCCAAGAACAGCACACACACCCATGCCCGAGGGAGGACTCAAAACTCCAATGGGGGGAGCCACGCAAACCGTGACAAGACGCCCTAAACCACGAGACTGAAATCTAAAGATGTCTTACATAACGAAAGGTAAGTGACACATATTTATAACTTTATACTTGTCATCAAATGAGGACATGGTGATTGAAAAATTTCGGATATTATTTCGCTGTCTTTTTAGTCTTCTAACGATGGTTTCACAATGCCTCGAGTCCAAGACAGACAAAGGCCACTTACAGAAGAAGAAGTTACAGAGCTCCTAAATTCATCTTTAATTGATGATCTATCCGATGATCCTGGCGATAGTTTTTAACAAGAGGACAATGATGGAGGTAAAGTTATACGTTTTATTTCATGCGGTATATTGTAAGCTGAGTAGCCTAGGCACAAAGCCCGCTAACTGCATGATAAGTGACACTGAGATAATCACGAAACACTCACCCCATTCAAACGACAATGCATTGGCAGCGAAGATGTGTACGAATTTGTTACAGTGCAGCCAACCTAAAGCTGAATAAGAAAAATATCCATTCTAATCGTAACAGACTGAAAGGTAGCTTTGAATATCAAGATTCGTAAGCCTGATGTCTGATCACGTGCTTTACATCCAGACATGGCAGGGCAACAGCTACGCCTGTTGAGCATTTAGCGGGCTTTTCATCAGAAGGGAACATGCAGTTAGCCGCTTTTGAAACCGAAAATGATTTTCGACAGCCATTTTTGGCGGTTTATAGCCAGTTTTGCAACGTGAATCATATTCCATCATGTAGGCGCTGAAAAAATCTATGTGGCTGTGTGCCCACCTCAGAATCGACATAAAATGAATTTAGCGGCTTTTTCATATGGCCTACTTAGATGTACAGTTTTTATGAGTTTTTCCTTTTAATAACAATTTTTATTATAGGTTCTGGAAGATGATGATGATGATGTTCGGTTTGTGGGGCGCTCAACTGTGCGGTCATTAGCGCCCGCACACATTCTCAATCTGTACACAGTCCAATCTAGCTACTGTCATGAATGATGAAGGAATGATGAGGACGGCTCACTGTCATATTACTTGACAATGGCCACGGAGTGCTAGGCTGAAAGCTCGCGTAGTTTTAAGCAATTGACGTGGTTGGAAACCCGAGAACATTTTATTCAGTCTGAATGCATCTTTGGATGTCATTGTAACTTGTACACGAACTCACCATCGGGAACGTAAATATTATAGTTGAAGTTCTCTGTGACCTGTGAAATGGACGCCAGAATGCATTAGTACTGTTCGTATTTACACCAAATCTGGTAGGGTTTATAAGGGGCTGAACAGCGTCAGATGTTAAGCAAACACTGAAAGACACGGAGATGCCTCGCACTCGTGTGGGGTAATTTGCGTGTTTTCATTTGGTTATTTTTGTCGACTCATGCAATATTCAGATTACTAAGACATTCAGATGTGACAGTATCCCGGTGTTGGATTGCGTGGGAACATGAGGGCGTTCATACGCGTCGTAAAGATTCTGGTCGACCACGTTACACCATCACAAGGGAGAATCGAAGTATTGTGTACTAGGCACATGGCAACATCTCCGCATCTGTGTCTGACATCCGAGAACAACATTTTGTGCTCTGGTTTTAGTTGGAGGGCAGAGCAGTTCTTGGCAGTGTTAAGGACGACCTTGGTTTACGTAAATCAGGGGTTTACAAAATACTGTGCCTATGCGGTAAGGAATCCATAGGTCAGATAATTCGCACCATTGAAGACCGATGCAGTGAACACCAGTGGCACACGAGATTGCAACAGCCTAATAAGTGCGCAATCGCCGAGCATTGCCTGTCAGAACTTCACCGCGTGGATTATGACAAGACCAACGTCCTAACACACACTTCGAAATATTGTGAATGTATCATCAAAGACGCTATGGCGATCAGAGTAAGAAAACCTGAACTGAATCGTGACAGTGGCTGTTTCCTTAACCAAGCTTTGTAACCAGCCTTCACCCAGATTAAGGAGAAGATAGAAATATCCCAGAATGTACTGACTTCGAGGGCAGGGGAAGGAACCTCTGAAAGGCTGCCGGCAAACCTCCCTGGGTGCGGACCTGTGAGGAAAAGCCCAGATGCGGGGCCACAAGCTGGACGTCGAAGACCGGTGCGGCCGGCCGAGAGAGCGCCTGCGGCCCAGACAGCACAAGGAGCGCCTGAAGGAGGGGTATCTGATGTATACGTCACGCCTGTCGTCCCTTGGTAGTACATCAGTACACCTCATGATGGCAACAAGGTCGATTGCCAAAATATTGTGTCCTTTGTACACTCACACCAGGCTGTTCACCTTAGATTTATTTCGTGAAGATAGAGATTCCCTATAAATTTTTACCACTCATAATTTTTGAATTTGAGACAGATTTTTTTTTGACATCAAGACTTACGTTAAATGATGTATTGAAGTTGAGGAAACTCTATTTAAAATTATCCTCCCCTTTTTCAATACTTATGTCTGATTCTCCACCTTAGTTTAATATGTCAATTATAATTGAAGAAAGTTTTATTTATCACAGTGGTTTCTTAATTTGTGTTATACTCAACAATACCCTTCTCATAACTTAAAATCACAATCCCATTCACCAACACATTTATATTCTTCTAAAAATATTAAACGAATGCATTCTAACTTTACAGAAGAATTAAATTCGACTTTTACAAAAATTTTAATTTCTAATCCTACTAATTACCTTGTAAATAGTAAATTAACATCATGAAACTGCAAAACCCCTTTTTCAATATGTAAACAAACCTGTTATATACTAGAATCTTAGCCTCCAAAGAAAATATCAACATTTGGTTTTCTTAACTTAGATGTGTTGTAAAATATGAAATAAAAGATCATATTATTGATCTGTCGAGATTTAAAAAACTTAAAACGATTGTTAACAAAAATCTGCCTCTTGCACAAAACTCTTCAAAAATTAGATAGTTTTAAACAACATCAAACTTACTCGTGTTCATAATTTTTTTTTTAGTTTAAACTCATACTAGTCTGCCAGAGACAGACCTTTCTCAGAGATCTTCAGTGTGGTTCCTTGACGTCGTCATTCTCCTTTCTTTGCGCCTCTATGTGTCTCCTCTGAATATGGGTGGCTGTCAGGAGAGAGAAAGGTTGCTTGATTGCCTTTGTTCCATTCCACATGTACCCATGGTGCAATTATATTAGAGATATATTATTAGCAGCATAAACTTAAAGTCTTCGTCAATCCTCGAATCTTTATGTGAATCCATTATTGGCTAATTCGTCCCCTGTTCTTTATATGAATAGTGATCTCCCATCTCTCGGAGTAACATTTGAAAGTTTTGCAATTTGCCATAAGGCATACTGGACATGTGTATTGCTAGAACAATTAATATTTGATTTTTTTTCTTAGTAGGTAGATGCAATAATGGTTTTGTATGCTAAGGGATTTAGGAAGCTTTCTTGATTTCTTCTGGTCCAGGCTCTTCTTTCTCCATTTAGGTTTTTTCCTTGTTCCATCTTCCTACCTTCTCACTTGTGCCTTCTCTCTTCTCTGGACTAGGAATTGAGATTTAAGACCTACTTAACCTCATTATTGTATAATCCGTTTTATGGTATTTCCTTTCAAATCGTTGTGTACCCTTTGTTGTATCAGGTTCTTCATCTGGATAGATCTGACAGGCTTCTTTCGTTCTTTTGCTTATTCCCATGAGTGTTTAGGGAATGTTTCGCAGTTGCTGGATTTCGTATAGTATGACGATAGTTTCAGCCATTCCGTATCTTGAGTTACAGAATGAATTCAAACATTCGTTTGTCGTTGATGTAACATGTCCGCCGTCTTTCCGTTATGGTGGACAGTCATCATATCTCCTTACGTTGCTCTAAACAGTTTGCAACAGGAGTGCGAAGTACCTAACACTTAAGCCAAGGCGTTGTTCTGAAGCTCGCATGTGACTTTCAAACGAATAAAGATCGCGTCATGCTACATGTTGAACATATCCAGGATTCGTTGTAGATACCCAAACTTATCCAAGGCATTTCCCTTCGTCATCTAGAAATCTGACATACCAGGCACCGTCACGCAATGTTCTTTCCTGTCATGCCTAACCGCTCTTCTCAGTTCTGCTGTCGATCTGACCAGAATTATAATGCATCGTGCTTTATGACATTACGTATAACACAACATTATGCACACTTTTGTCCATCTTACGTCATCAATTTTTTCTAATTTACATGGTATTACTATCTATCTTATCGCAACCCTTTCTCCCTTAAGATACACCACAAGTTTAACAAACACTAAATTACTAAGAGACTTTACAGAAATTCCGTATTTAAACCATACATAAGATTCTCCTTGTTATACTCTTAATAACCTTACATCTTTTTTACTACATCAACATCCATCCTCATTCTATATGTACAATTTTTTTTTTCCTCTTAGAGCAAAGGTTATAGTTTCCTCATCTTCATCACAGCGGATAGTAAGAGGAAAATTGATGGTGATGAAGATTAGTGTATTAGTAGGCCTTTTTTTCTCTAACTACAGGTACATCATATTCTAAAAACTCCGCAACTTGACTCTGACTCCAGCGTCTTTTTCTCTGCAATCTCTTCTCTTCGGCATAAGCTGTAACAGAACTTCAAAATACTATATATGTCAACCTTTTTTATCAAAACTTACTGCACTGTCCTATTGCATTGTTTTAGTGCTTAATTTCCTCAGTTGTAGTTAACCCTATCTCCTCCTTCTAAACAGCAAACATTAATATATTTATATATTTATCATAGTCTTTGTTGTAACTGTGGCCAGAATGGTCACGGAGTAGCAATGACGGAAAGCTCGGCCGGACCCGCAGAGAGGCCCGTGAACAACAACACCATGGGAGAGGATGGACACGACCAACGAAGGGCAGAATGAATACAACAAGATCGAACAACAGAGTCACAAGGAAAGAAACACATCCACTCGTACATAGAACACAGAAGTAAGCCGTCTAGTGCAAAGGAGGTGTAAACCGACGTACTCGAGATTAGACTGGCTGGCTGACATTTTTTTTTGTTTATTGTGATTTCATTCCCCTGCCCTGCCCCTGCTGTCAGCGGCACAATCCGCCACTGTTCAGCCGAGTTACATGACAACTAAAAGAAGAATAAAATGTTATATATATAAGGCGATAAAAAGAGGGGGAACATAAAACAGAGTAAGGCGAGAAAATGGAGATAAAAATACAGTGACACCGAGACGTTCATGGGGGACAAAAAAAAGTCACCAGAAAGTTTAAAAACACAGTTGGCGATTCTTAAAACACAAAGAAGACACTGAATCCACAAGCACAGGTTAAAAGCGGCCACAGTATTAAAAACACTCCAGAGCAACACACTTAAAAACCACTTGCAGCACACACGATGAAGAATAAAACTGACAGGTGGGACCTGCCAAGAGAAAGGTCAGAGAAGATGGATAAGGAGGGGAGAGCAAGGGGCAGCAGGTGTGGGCGGCCGGATGAAGAGTGTAGGGTCGTTATCAGGTACACTAACAGGCAGGAGACACGTGGGGCAGGAGATCAAGTAGGAAGAAAAGGCAGGAGGGAGTGCAGAGAGAGTGAAAGGGAGTACAAGAGAGGTAGGGGGAGTAGAAGAGGGAATCCACTCGAGAGAAGGGTGGGGGAGGAGAGGGAGCCCTGAGGAGGAGGCAGCAAGAATATGGTGTTAGAGTTGGTAGGAAGGGTAGACCTCAGGGCGAATCTCATCATCTGGGAGGGGTAGATGGTGGAAGTTGTGTTGGGAAAGGGGATGGAGGGTGTGGAGATGGAGAGAGGGTGGCACACAATGGTAAAGGTGCAGCAATGGGTTGGGGGTGGAGAGGAAGGGAGACACCAGTGGATCAGGGGGATCAATGAGGCGAACAATATATAGTGTGCCAATGTGTTCAAGCAAAAGGAGAAGGTGGGGGAAGGGGATGAGGTCGTAGAGGATGTGCATGGGGGATGGAAGGCGGATGCGGAAGGTGAGGTGGAGTGTATGGCGTTCAAGGATTTGGAGGGATTTATAGAACCGGGGAGGGGCATAAATCTAGACTATGCCGGCATAACAGAGGATGGTGTGGATCAAGGATTTGTAGGTGTGAAAGATGGTGGAAGGACGCAGACCCCACATCTGGCCAGACAGGAGGTGGAGTCGGTTGTGAGCTTTGTTTAGGATGGTAAGGAGATGGGGAGTCCAGGTGAGGTGGCGGTCCATGGTGAGGCCAAGGTATTTGAGGGTAGGAGTGAGGTGGATAGGACAGGTATAAATGGTGAGGTAGAAATCATGGAGACGGAAGGAGTGGGTGGTGCGACCTATGACGATCGCCTGGGTCTTGGAGGGGTTGATACGGAGGAACCACTTGATGTACCATGCAGTGAATTGGTGAAGGTGGGTTTGGTGGGTCTGTTGGGACCGTTGAAGAGTAGGATAAAGGGCTACGAAGGTGGTGTCATCAGCAAACTGGTGAAGATGAACAGATGGGGGAGGTTTGGGCATATAAGCAGTGTACAGGAGATAGAGGAGAGGGGGAAGGACAGAATCTTGGGGCACGCTGGCAGAGGGATAGAAAGTACGGGAGTTGGAATTGTGGATAGTCAAATAGGAGGGACGATGGGAGAGGAAGGAAGCAACGAAATGGACAAAGTTGATGGGGAGAGCATAGGTCTGGAGTTTGAAGAGGAGCCTGGGATGCCAGACATGGGTATAGGCGTTCTGGAGATCAAGGGAAACAAAGATAGTGGAGTGTTGGGTGTTAAGTAGGAGGGAAAGAAGATTGGTAAGGTTCAGGAGCTGGTCGTCAGCAGGGAAGGAAGGCCGGAAGCCACAGTGGGAAAGGGGAAGGAGGTGGTGCTGATCAAGATGGCAGTGAATACTATGAGAGAGGATGGCCTCAAAGACCTTACTGAACATGGAGGTGAGGCAGATGGGACGATTAGAAGAGGTATCAGAGGAGTGTGTGTTAGGTTTAGGGAACAGCAAGACATGGGAAGTCTTCCACAGGTCGGGGTAAAATCTAGTGGAGAGGAGGACATTGTACAGAGTAGCAAGGACAGTCAAGAAGGATTGGGGGATTCCTTGAGGTGGCGGTAGGCGACGCCATCATGATCAGGGGCGGTGTTGCGTTTGGAGCGGAGGACGAGTGTGATATCTTGTGCGGTGATGGGAGTGTTGGTGTCTGAGTTGGGTAACCAATTCAAGTACTGGAAGCTAGGGGCGAGTGGGGGGACAGAGGTGTCAGTGCAGTCAATGACAGTTAGGAAGAGGGAGTAATCAAAATTGGGATTGTCAAGAATGTAGAAGACCTCGGAGAGGTGGGAAGCAAAATTGTGAGCCTTACTGAGGTTGTCAGGAAAGGGTCGATCGTCATTTGTAGATTTGGTAATGTGGGGTGGGATGACTGCCAGTAAGGCGGTGGAAGCCTGACCAGCAGTTGGAGGAGTGGACGGGGAGTGTGGAGTTAAGGCGTGTGCATGTCTGGCGCCAGTCCTGGCGTTTCGTTGCTGTAAGGTGATTCCAGGAGAGTCGCTGTAATTGCCGGTGGCGGGTGAGTGTAACGCAGTCACAGGTGCTGAGGAAGGAGATTCATGCAGAAGAAGGATGGCCTGTGGAGGAAGTGCAGGACGGTGAGGGTGGATGAGTTTGGTAGGGACATGAGCCTCCACAGCGTCAGTGAGGGTCTTCTGAAGGAAGGAAGAGCATGGGTGATGTTAGCAGGGTGGTGAAAGGTGAGGGGGTGGCTTTCGGCCTGTAAGGCAATGGATTCCCGGTAGACATCCCTATTGGCACATTGGTAGTCATGGACAGAGAAGTGGCTGCAACGGTTGGATGGGCAGAGGAGAAGGGAGATAGTCACTACCAATGAGATCGAGGACATCAAAGGCGATGCGACCAAGGAGGTTGGGGGAAGTGAGGATAATATCGGGGGTGGAGTTACTTTTAGGATGGGTATGCTGTGGGAGAGGAACAAGGTGACAATGGATTGTGGCAAGGAACAAATGCCACCGCCGAAGGGTGGCAGGGTCACAGCTGTGGATGTTGAGGACAGCTGCGATAACATAGGTGGAGAAGGTACAGTCAAAATGGGAAGTGAAGTAAAAGGGCAGAGGAGCTGCGGGGTGGATATAGATAGTGACACAGGTGATGGTGAGGGAAGGAAAAATGAGGCTGAGGAGAAGGTGTTTGGTCAGGTCATTGGTGAGGGGTTGTGGCCGGACAGGGAGATGCTTGAGGCAGGCTATACCTATGGCAAGGGGATTGTCACTGCGGTGAAGGAGATAGGGGAAGGTGTGGACAACATGGTGGGGTTGGAGGGAGGTTTCATTCAGGATGCAGGTGTCAACCTGGTGCTGGGAGAGGGTATGCATTAAGAGGTATTTGTTTGGAGGGAGGGAGCGAATGTTGAGGTAGAGGAGACGATACTGTTGATGCGCCAAGAGGTTGGAGGTGGGAAGGATGCGGGAAGGGGGGAGAGGGGCTTAAATGAGGGTGTCAAGGCGGGTGAAGGTAAGGTATATCTGGTTGTGGAAGTAGGTGGCTTAGGTGTTTAAGTGGAAAACAGAATGGACAGCAAGGGAAATCTGCTGGAGAGTGTGGGGGAGCTGGAAGAGGTGGATGTTCTGCAGGACGACGGTGAGGAACCGGATGATGTCTTCTCCTGTAGGGGGAGGGCGGAGGGAATTGTTAGGGTGGTGGTGGTGGTTAGTGTTTAACGTGCCATCGACAAGAGGTCATTAGAGACGGAGCGCAAGCTCGGGTTAGGGAAGGATTGGGACGGAAATCGGCGGTGCCCTTTCAAAGGAACCATCCCAGCATTTACATGAAACGATTTAGGGAAATCACGGAAAACCTAAATGAGAATGGCCGAAGACGTGATTGAACCGTCGTCTTACCAAATGCGAGTCCAGTGTGCTAACCACTGCACCACCTCGCTCGGTAATTGTTAGGGTGGATGGGTATGGGTCAATGGGGCGAATGGGGACATTAAGTTCAGGGTTGGTGGGAGAAGGCTTGGCTTTGCATTTGGAGGAATAGGTGGGGTGAGGTTCGTTGCAGGTGTTGCAGGAAGGGGGGGGAGGTGAGGTTGGGACACCTGGCTGAGCTTTTTTTTTCTTTATTGTGTTTCGATTCCCCCTGGCAGCAGCTTTTTACGCCACTCTTCTGCCTACAGAATTTGTTTTAAAGAGATGAAGGTAATAAAAAATAACAGTTGGCGATAAAATCGGTGACTTACAAGTAAAATGGCAGAAAATTCTGGAACTTAAAACATAAAATCCAGGGTTGATGATGCTAATAAAATACACAGGAAGCAGAAAAATAATAGGCAGACAATTAAAAAACACGGCGACAGTCTATGTTCTGTTAGCAAGAGATATAAAATGCACACCCAGCGACAGCATGATTTCTGTTTGCAACACTGTGGAAAGATGCACAACACTGAACACTCACTTAAACACTGCACTAAAAAGTTGGCACAAATATGACATACTACAGCCGAGAGCAGGTGGGGGGAAACTGGGCAGATGACAGTCACCTTGGGAAAGGAGATGTAGGGTGTAGAGATTTCTTATTGAAAACATCCCTCTGTCTACATCCTTCCAAGAAATAACATGTTTCTCGCTTTCCTGAGTAATTCAATTCTCTCTCTTAATTCTTATCTCATAACAATCTTTTATGTCTATTTCCCTGACATCTCATTTTAATAGCAACTTGTGATACCTTCTACAAATGATAAATGCTTCTCATTGTCCTCCAAACTATCTCCTCAACTCCAAACTATCTCCTCAACTAAATCCTCACCATCTGTGACGGAACAAAACACAAATGAATATCTACTTCTTACCTAATTTTTTACTTCCTTCCCAATTCTTAGCTTTCTTTCATCCACAAAAAAACAAATTCTTTCTGCTTCACACATCATTTTAAGATATAATATAATAGTATTTCGTCAATCTATCCACATGCTAATCTTTATCTTTCTCCTTGCTATATACTCGGTCGCCATAACACATTTCGTATGCAGAAGAGTTATTTTAATTCTTATATTATTGCTCTTCCTTCACAAGTAACCTCAGTACATCTTCCTTCAGAAGTAACCTCAGTACATCACAATTGTGATCGTTTCATAGTTTTGGTTACTGATAATAACTTGACACCAGTGCCAATTAGTTTAATTTGTACACTACAGCACTGAAGATGATCACGATGTGATTGAAAATCGAATTTGCTGTCAATAAACCATCGATATTACCGTCAACGCTGACCTTCTTTCTAATCTATGGACATCTGATGCCACAGAGATTCCATGCGCTGCAGCGGTCACCTGCCATCGATAGTTGGGTGTTATTGTTGATCGTTGTCCACTGAACATGGGGGGTACAACAAATTGGAAGTCCAAGACCGATAGGATTCCAGGAGCGCTCATTGAACACGAGTGTTGCACCCTCTCGTTACTTCATGAGGGTCGCACCTTTCAAACTTATGTGTTGAGCAAAGTGTATTTTGTGGCATAAGTTTCTCCCTTCCTGCGATGGTGGCCCGGAAGTTAGAATGATTAACGGGCAACTATAACTGACGAAAAACTTATTTTTGTGTGCGCGCTATGATGTTATGGTGGGACCCCAGCTGAGAGGAGGTTTGGGCCTCACTGATATTCAGACGAAGGCTTCTGCATTATTTCTTCAACTCACTAGTTTAACGTGTCTTCACGTCCACAGATAAGTAACAGCTCAACTTTTTACATGTCAATGGTGAGTGAGCTTAGCACTTCCAGCAGATGATGTTATGATAAATAATAAATTAAGGCATATTTGGGAATTTTTTAATGATGTCAGTTATTGATAAAAATGATGTTATGTCGCTGGAAATTTTAAAATCGTGTTTCCTCTGTGAATTCCCTGTGGCCAATAACAGACTGGAAGATTGATTGGTCCAGTGTCAGCCTACCTACTTTTCCAATGGAAGTTGGCTCCACCGACAATTGTGGTGGTGCACCGTCATTGTAAAACCATACCTACGTCGAACAACGTGGAACGTTTTATAAAGTGTCAGGCAAAGAATTGCAAAGTAACATAGCATACAGGAACTCATACAAAATTGTCCGGTGACAAGTACTCCATGCGTGATTACAGCCCAAAGGTTTAGACCAAAGAGTGCCTGTGATCATTCTCATGGGTAACATGTGGGTTGTCTTTCGACCAGTAATGCATGTTGTGGATCTTGAAAGTACTTTCACGGGTGAAGGTAAATGCATCGGTCCATATATAGGTATTTACCAAATGATCGTGATCTTCCACGGGGTGCAAAAGCCTTTCATACAACTCTACTCATCGAATGAGGTCTTCTGGCTGCTGGTGTCGAGTTATCATATAACGAGATGAATTCTGTTCTGCCGTCTACAACAAAGACTTCAAAAACAAGTCTTCGGAATATATCTGCCTTGTCATACATGTGTGATCAAAAGTGTCCGTACACCCCAAATACAAACGTTTTTCATATTAAGTGCATCGTGCTACCACCTACTGTCAGGTAATCCATATCAGAGACCTCAGTATTCATTAGGCATCGAGAGAGAGAGCTGCGCATGTAGTGCCAATAGTAAACTTCGCAGGCAGTGGTGTTATGGTGTGGTCGTTTTTTCATGCAGGGGGCTTGCACCCATTGTTGTTTTGCGTGGCACTATCACACACAGGCCTACATTGATGTTTTAAGCACCTTCGTGCTTCCCACTGTTGAAGAGCAATTCGGGATGGCGATTGCATCTTTCAACACGATCGAGCACCTGTTCATAATACACAGCCTATGTCAGAGTAGTTACACGACAATAACATTCCTGTAACGGACTGGCCTGCACAGAGTCCTCACCTGAATCCTGTATAACACCTTTGGAATGTTTTGGGACGCCGTCTTCGTGCCAGACGTCAAAAACCGACATTGATACCTCTCCTGAGTGCAGCACTCTGTGAAGAATGAGCTGCCATTCCCCAAGAAACATCCAGCACCTCATTGAATGTATGCCTCCGAGAGTGGAAGTTATCATCAAGGCTAACGGTGCGCCAACACCATACTGAATTCCAGCATTACCAATGGGGAAACGGCCTTGCCGGAGTGGATTCACTGGTTCCCGTAAGATCACCGAAGTTAATCGCTGTCGGGATGGCCAGCACTTGGATGGGTGACCATCCAGGTCGCCTTGCACTGTAGCCATTTTTCGGGGTGCACTCAGCCTCGTGATGCCAATTGAGGAGCTATTCGACCGATTAGTAGTGGCTTCGGTCAAGAATACCATCGTAACGACCAGGAGAGCAGTGTGCTGACCACGCGTCCCTCCTACCCGCATGCTCATCTGAGGATGAGAAGGTGGTCAGATGGTCCCGGTAGGCCACTTGTGGTCTGAAGACGGAGTGAGCATTACCAATGGAGGACGCCACGAACTTGTAAGTCATTTTCAGCCAGGTGTCCAGAGACATTTGATCACATACTGAATGAGGCGTTCTTCACCGAGGTGACTGGTGGATGGTTTCAAGAATCGTATCCTCTGTTTGTAGAGTCATCTAGTCCCTTGACGACCTCTGTCCATCACTTGTCAACGAAGATCTCTGCCTTTTTGAAGGCGTTGCTCCAGGTGACAAAAAACATTCTAATCGGGATGGTGCCTTTGAAGGTACTGTGCAGCACACGCACGAGCAGCAGCAGCGGCTTGCTTGTCGGATGCACCCAGCATACCCATGCATTCTTCTTTTGTATATTCCATGAATTATTTATTCATTTATGGAACCCTCCCTACACGAACTTGACAGGACCAGTCATGGTTGTGCACTGCGCTGTTAGTAGACACATGCATGCTGTTTAATGTTAAATGGAAGACATATGAAAAAATGATGTGCTGCTTATAAGCGACAAGAACCATGGAACAGACGTCTAAATATTAAAAAAAGAATCACGACGATTCGAGCCGTAGTTCCATGGTGGATGTAGGTTTCATGTACAAACAGTCTACTTTGTTTTTTCTCCAACCTCTCGGTTTCCAGGAATACATTTACAGCTTTATTTTAACTGAACAAAAACAATGATTAAAGTCACTGAGATAAATATTTTAAAAACAAAGAAAAGAAAAAAACATGAAGTACCTGATTATTGGGGAACCTATGGACATCTGCATGTAAAGTAGCTACCCTAATCATTATTTGGTTACTTTTACCAAAAGTAATGTAACAGGAATATAAAATTCAAAACAATCAGGAGTATATGCATCCAACTCCTTGAGGATTGAATACGACACAGCATATTAACAAAAATCTCGTGATAGCGTTGCATCCTTTCCAATGTCGAATGGTTCATAATGGTATACTGATAAAATTCGCTTGGGAGCGTGCAATGCCCGCTCCCCACCACGTAATGAACATAAAACTCCACGAGCCACATAACTGCATCATTCTTAATTCTGCGAAAGAAGGTTCAATCAGGACACACAGAGTTCATGCTACCTGTCCTTGACAACGCTGCACACAGTTACAGCATTGCCAGAGGCTCGGTTGTTAATTAGTATTCCTGTTAAGCCTGTTGAAGGGACTAAATACTGCTAGAGGCAGTTCTGAAGGAACTGAAGATGAGGAACCGTGTGCCAACCGCCAATTGCGGCGTTTTTTCTTCTCCCAATAAATACATGCAACAATAACAGCATTAAGTAAAGAAGCTCGTCTTGCCACACTGACACGTACCACGCTCGCGCTCGCCCATCGTTAAAGCGTGCTGTTCGCAGAGAGGTGTCAAGGGAAATGCTGGCTGACACCACCCCAGGCATGGGTATGTGTGATGTGCTCAGCATAAGTTAGTTTAAGTTAGATCAATTAGTGTGTAATTTTAGTGACCGACGACCCAAGCAGTTTGGGCCCATAGGATCTTACCACAGATTTCCAACTCTAAGTACCTGTAGAACACCTTTGGCTTAAGGTGCACAGTGTTCGATGCTATATCTTCAAAGTGTCCATGTAAAAATTGTCTATACCTGGAGCTAAGGGAGATTCCATGGCAACATCATCTGTTTGCTCATATACACTCCGCTTGAACATGATGGGTACGAAACTCATCGAAACATTGCGACAAGACATCGCAACTGTTGGCGTGATCACGCAAGAAGATTTCGTCAGTGTATTCGTATTATTAGCTGAAACTCGTTGCAGAAATCAAGTACGTTTTACCTCTCCCAGTCGTACTACCAAGCCCATATTCTCCTGACACTCATTCTTTCCTCTACTACCACGTTTCAATCTACCCTGATTATTTCTCCTTTTTTTATACAGAATTACCTGTTACATGTACTCTTATAACTCTTACATGTTTTGGTTTTTTTCCTTGTGACATCGAGATGTTGTTGGCAGTTGTTTTTTATCGATTCTAATGAGAACAATCGCATGACTGAACTTTTCGATGTAAGTCATTCCCTGTATTACCTTCCTAGGCATTTTCTGCCAGTCTTCGATTGTGCTGTATTCGTCTGACCAAAAAACCTTATTTTCTTTCCAGCACACATTACTGACAACCACTGTCTCTAGATTCACTGTTTGCATTTCCCTTTTCAAATTCTCCGACTTCCCTACCACATTCAGAATTCTGACATTCCTGTATTATTACCCTTTCGTTGGTTAGTCAGTCTTCCCTCATCGTTACTTCCCGTTTCGAAGTCCGCTCTCAGAGAACTGAAAGGATATCTATTTTCTAATGTTTCTCCAGTGGTAACATAATGATGATGACACGTTTTCAGTTACAGGCTGCATGTCCTGTGATTATTCACTATGTCTTTAATCTAGTGGTTTCCATTGCCTTCTGTGTCCTCATAACGTTGACCATAGATGATTCTTCTACCTTTTAAGGGCAGTTTCCCACCACCAGGAAATGAGATTGCACTGAAAGTCTGTTCCCTCCTCCACTATCTTTGACAAGGCCATTATCACAAAACTGCTGCTCATTATATTGGAAGCCTTCAGCAGATATTGCTGATAATTTTTATTCAGGTTTTAAGCAGTGGCCTTAACTGAACCCTGGATCTAGGATTTTTTCAGTTGTTAGTCATAGACCACGGATGCTGAAACGTAAAAATAACACAGGAAATCAAGTTACTTAGTTCGTCCTCGAACCGCAAATGGTGTGTCACTATTCTATTTCGATGCCATATTTCGGCTTCCCTTGATATTTCAGTTCCTTTGTCATGGTGTGTTTTTCTGTGTTAATGAGCTGTACTGTACAGTTGAACTTATACCGTTGGTCGAGGAAAGCACCGTTCATTCAAAACAGCTTACCATTCGCGCTAATGTACTAGAGAGGTTGGTTGAATGCCTGTTAATATATCTCACAGCACATATATTACACCACGCTTTCTGAGTGCTCAGTTTCTATGACAATACTGAAACTCTCATTTCCATGAAGAGTAGCTAAGTAAAGATAAATCTACCAGCTCTTTAGATCAAAGGTGGGAAAATGTGCTATGCAGGCACAGGCGCCCGTGAGTACCCGCATGGAAAGGAAAACCCGCAAGAGTTCCTACGTCACCTAAATGCCATATATAACAGCATTAAGATCACTGTGGACCTATAAGAGAATGGATGCCTACCCTCCTTGGACATTCTGATCATGACAAATCCGGACGGTACTTTGAGACACTCCGTCTAAAACAAGAGGACGCACACCTTAATGCTGTGTGTTGCCACCATCCAGCGCAATGTAACTCGGTGCTAAACACCACAGTACAACGAGCCATGTCTATCTGCAACAGAAAGAGCTAGCTGCAGAAGTTAATTCATGTGCTGGAACATTCCATAAAAACAGGCACAAAGACACACAAATACGACATGCCTTACATACAGATAAAATGTGCGAGGACAAAACAGAAGAAGACGAAGTAAAACTTCTGGCTTTCTGCTGGGTCGCCGAGAGCCAAGACCGCAAGAATATTATGAGATCACCGAATAACGACAGTCTTCCGTGCAACGCAGGAAGCTGAGGACATACTTGACTCTACTGTATCTTACAGCGCCGTACAGCAACGTGTCTCACAGCACATCATGAACGTACGTCTAGTGCAGACAGACGAGTCCGTGGTAGTAGACAATAGACTTTGAGAAAGACGAAGTAGCTATGCAGCACCAAATGGTTCTGGGAATCGGTTGTCAAAGAGGCAGTGGAAAGAAGTTTCACCTCAATCTAGTAAACCCTGATAACGTGTTTTAGCTTAACGCAGTGTGGGATTCCCCAATGGAGAGAATAGCGCTCCGTTCTGAAGGCAGCGGCATCCGAAGACAGACTGGACAGCTACCAGGACTCGACGGCCGTGCGGGTCCAAGCCGCTACCCCACCACCTGTAGCGTGGCGTTCCCCCACCACTGACGGGGCATCCCCTTCCGGAGGAGCGTGATTTAGCCCACCTGCAGAAGTGCACAGACGGCAAGCGACTATATAGATAGGTGGAACACAGCAATCCGACTATTTGGGTGAAGATGTTGGATACCAAACTTATCGAAAATTTGCGACGAGACGACGCTAATACTCGGCTGTTCACCCGATAATATTTCGTCATTGGAATACGTGGAGAAAGCCCTCAATCATAAATACAAATACGCCGTTCAAAAATCACAACAGGAGGATTCGGCGCACTCTGGCCTGCCCTGAGGAAGGGATAACACCTGGTCGCGCGCTCCTGGAGACAGTGAGACTTGCTCCATTCTCAGATTCATTTGACAGATAGTACACTTGTCAGTGCTTTCGAGGTTCCTGTGCATCTCAGACATCGCTAATATTTTTTGAAATAAATGAATGATAGTGGCTTCAGAGCTCCAGTATTCCGAGGAATTTTCCATTATTTTGATCTCGAAATTTCTGAGATGAGACTCAGAAGGCCAACCTTCTTTCACCAAGTCGTAATGTCACATGAATTAACAAGAGAGAGCCCTTGTCAGTTGGCTCTTCTATGGACGAATAAAAGAACATTACCCATTTACCTCTGCGCATCAGCATACCCATATTACCTCTTCCACAGCATACCATTTCATCACTTTACCCATTCTTCCAGGACAACTATATACAACTAGACATATTTTATTTTTTATTTACTCTTGAATGCAAAATTTTAACTCTATATATCGTGTAAAACCGTCTTGTAATGGAATTGCAAGTGCCTTATCGTTTAATATTATTGCCAATTCTACCAAATTCTTACGGCATTTAACAGCTGTTGCTGTTTGCATTTGTTGGAGAAATGGTTTGGTAGGATTTCAACAAAATTTAAAGGATGCGCACTTTCGACTCCATCACAATATTATGCATTCAACACTAAACATGAAATTAAACTGAATTGAATGTATTTGGCCTGTACGAATAATATAAGTCAAGAACTGAAGCGGAAAGAAAGAGCATATTGCGTATAGTGATGCTGGAACTATGTTCTTTTATTCATTACATGATATAAAACTTGAAACTTCCTGGCAGATTAAAACTGTGTGCCCGTCCGCGACTCGAACTCGTGCCCTTTGCCTTTCGCGGGCAAGTGCTCTACCATCTGAGCTACCGAAGCACGACTCACGGCCGCTCCTCACAACTTTACTTCTGCCAGTATCCGTCTCCTACCTTCCAAATTTTACAGAAGCTCTCCTTCGCAGGAGAAAAAGTAGGAGTTAGACGCCATGAACTAATAAGCTTAAACGGTCTAATAATAGATGGCCTTGTATGTGATTCGATCAACAGAAGAATCGACGAATAATGGTGACACTATCCACCGTTCTGTAAAATGAAAGTATAAATTCTAAAGTTAGGCTACAGAAATGCCGAATAGTGGGCAGTAATTATATCCTGTGCTATTGATCCACTCGTAATTGTGAGTGAATTTCACTAGAATTCTGCGCACAGCATTCTATGTATGTGACATCTGTCACTCCACAAATAAATACGTCAATAGTACGCATTATTTCCGTAAGAGAGCGCTACGGCTCGCGCAACAACTACACTCCATGAATACGACTCCGTCTAGCTCTTCCGTGAAGATTCCAAGACGACATTTATTTATTTTCTGTCACTTATATTTGACCTGAAGTCTAGTGGCTAGGCCATTTTGTGTTTTCACAATTTTAATTTGCACATAATCTTGGAGTTAAGGTAATTTGGTTTCTAGTGTTGGTAGATAGTTGCACATTTATGTACCTCTTAACTTAAAACTAATCAGTAAACAGGGATTATTAGAATTAATAATTAATGTATTAAGAAGAAAAAATGGGAAATGGTTTATGTTTATACACTGCCATCACTGGTGCTGTGTACGTCTTAAAGTCACTGAGCGTAGCGGTCTTGGGCTGTTATCACATGATCTATTACTACCTGCCATCCGAGGCCTATCACATCAGCTATTTTCTGAGCCACTCACTCGAATATACATTATGTTTCACTTATCATCTACGCCACAGGATTGAGGATGCTGACATTACGTCTATATCTATCTTACACTCTAATATTGCTGCCTAATGAACACTTCTCTCGTTATCCTCCTGGGACTATCACCAGATACATACAATTAAAACTCTATTTGAAGTTAGTTAAGATTCCCCATGTGCGTTTTTTGCGCTCTGGATAATGCAGAAGTAGTACTGTTTCGTGTCTATGTAACATTTTTCACAAGCCATAGACTTATCAATTCTAGTATACTATGTAGCCAGTTTAAGTACATTACTCGTAAATACACTACCTGATCAAGAGCATCCGTACACTCCTTTTTAATGCGAAATTGATCAGTAGATGTTCCAAGGGGCGGTTCCCCCAATTTAAAGGACTGTGTAGGGTATTGCGTTGTCAGTACCGAAGCAGGAAATGGAGAATGTGTCGGTCAGGAGAGCTCAGTAACTTCGAATGTGGGCTATTCGTTAGATATTACCTGAGTAAGATACTCGTTAGGGATATTTATACCCTCCTAAAGCTGCCAAAGTTGACTGTTGGTGATCTGATTGTAAAGTGTAAATTTGGAGTAACAATCACAGCCATACTAAGACCTGGCAGATATCATGTACTAACGGGAAGAGACGATGGAGCGTTGCGAAAGATGGATGTAAAAAAATCACATGGTATCAGCAGAAGGAATCACGCGTGTGTTCCAAAGTATGTAAGCAGCTAGGAAGAATGGATTACAGTGGTCGACTATCTCCTCAAAAGCCACATATTTAAGTAGTCAATGCTAAATGACGCTTGAGGTGATGTATAAAGCGATGTCAGTGCACAGCGGCTAACTCGAAACGAGTCGCTTGGAGTGATGTACCACACTATACCATGCTGCAGTCCTGTGGAAGGATTTGTGTTTGGATAATAGCTGGAGGATGTGACACTGTATCATGTGTAGTGCCAGCAATGAATTATGGAGGAGGCTGTGATACTGTATGGACGTATTTATCGAGTTTATTGTGTGGTCCCCTTATTGCTCTTAAGATAACTCTAAATGCAGAACTGTATGAACATATTTTAACGCATTTTTATTTTTTTACAGTAGAGTAACAGTTCGATGGCAATAATTTTTTGTGTCAGAATTATAATGTACACTGTGATAAAACAGCATCTGCAAACCAATCGACAGTGGATAATAACATTCCTGAAATGGACAAGTAGACATATCACTACCTACAATGATTTCGGTTCTCGAGGAGAAATGAGCTGACATTGACGGTGTCCCCAATGGAGTTCAAGCCACCGTAAGAGCAAAGCGTAGGCACTCCCCATATTAATTCCAGAAATAGTTGTCCAGATGCTTTTGATCTCTGTTCCAAGTCAGTTCGCCTTCGTGTGTGTCGCTATCGCCACCACTACTACTGTCACTGCACAGCTGTTGACTGGAAACAAATGACTTGGAGTGATGAGTCATGCTATACCATGTGGGAAGCTGATGGAAGGTATTGGGTTCGTTCAATGGCTGAAGGACGTTACATGGCACCATGTGTAGCATGGACAGTGGAGTATTGCCTGCAGAGTCACTCGTCACCTTGTTCGTTGCTGCATGTACCCTCATCGCTGCAAGTAGTCTTTATGTAAGACTCTAGGTATTCTCCCTGAACTGTCTGTAAGCTTCCTATTGTTCTACATATCGATAGGCCGCAGTTTGAAGAAGTTTGGCGCTTCATCTTCAGACGTTACCACGAAAAGAGAGTAATAGATATCTCACTCGCTCTAGAGGCATGCAGCGGGATGTGAAGGTGAAAGGTTTATTTGAGTGGTAAAAAGCAATTATTCAGTGGTACGCGCACTTGTGTGTGGAGTAATAGTGCAAACTATACGTTAAGTGCACAAGATATGCAGCTCAGCTTCTATTTCACGGAACGAGGAACAATGTGATTATGCTCAATAGAAAGCGGCCAGAAGACGAGCGGTTTGGCTCCCAAAGTGAATCAGATTTATTTTCACTTTCCGTTCAAGAAGTTCCAAGGCTGATTTTGTTACTGGTGTATAAGCAGTCCTGACGAGCGGGTGGGAGACGTACAACCATGGAACCTAAGGCCCTGCCGGTTTCGGTTGTGCCAAGATATTTAACTGGCAAATATCACACTGCAATTGTAAAATAAGTTTTATATCATCCAGAATTAGATTTTTACTCTGCAGCGGAGAGTGCGCTGATATGAAACTTCCTGGCAGGTTAAAACTGTGTGCCCGACCGAGACTCGAACTCGGGACCTTTGCCTTTCGCGAGCAAGTGCTCTACCATCTGAGCTACCGAAGAACGACTCACGCGCAGTACTCACAGCTTTACTTCTGCCAGTATCCGTCTCCTACCTTCCAAACTTTACAGAAGCTCTCCTGCGAACCATGCAGAACTAGCACTCCTGAAAGAAAAGATATTGCGGAGACATGGCTTAGCCACAGCCTGGGGGATGTTTCCAGAATGAGATTTTCACTCTGCAGCGGAGTGTGCGCTGATATGAAACTTCCTGGCAGATTAAAACTGTGTGCCCGACCGAGACTCAGCAATATCACTTAAATTTTTGCACAGAGCCGCTGTGATCAATATATTGTTTCAGTGAGTAAACTCAGGGTCTTGTTGGATAAAGTGTGTTCTCACAGGCAGATCGAACACTCCGTACAAAACTATAAATATTTCTGAAGAGAAACACGTTTGCCGGAAGGTCCGGTGCTGTCTGCGATAAGACAACAGGAAGCAACCAGCAACCGTGACACGTATAAGAACTGACTTCGTACGTTCAAATTCAATCCGCAGATGGTGACGATGTCTTTCCGTTTTACACAAACGTTTTCATCGAACGAGTACAAGTACATGTTGATTTGACATTATAAATACAGAACGTCTGGTCGAATCTAATAAACAAACTTAACTCTCTTATCGAGAGATACAGGATGTCCCAGGGGGAATAGACAATGCTCAGGAAGAGTGATCATTCAAGGCAAAAAGTCTAGTAATCATAGATTCTGAAATGCATACCTTAAAAGCTATGTGCAGTTTTTTGTCCTCGATGCTGGTATGAATTTTAGAGGCCACGTTTAATAGGCATTTTTGCTTCAAGAAATCGTTCCTGTCATATACCTGATTTCTGACGATTCCTCCTGGGGCAACCTGTAGCCTATACGAAATTTTAAACCACAGAATAATAATTTAATAATAGGATATCCTAAACCACTTATGTGAATTTACGAAACCTTCTGGCATTAGCTATTTATTCTACCAAAAACATAATTCCTACAATATCCTTACTTCTAGCGAAATGCTTTGCCAAAGGATGGAAAACAACCATACAGATGGAAGTTTTGAGTTAATATATGGTTCAAATGGCTCTGAGCACTATGGGACTTAACCTCTGAGGTCTTCAGTCCCTAACTAACCTAAGGACATCACACACACCCATACCCGAGGCGGGATTCGATACTGGGACCGTAGCGGTCGCGCGGTTCCAGACTGTAGCGCCTAGAACCGCTCGGACACTCTGGCCGGTCAGTTAAGGCATGAAACGGGCCTACATACAGCCGGTGGTAACATCTTATCACTTGAGAAATTTTTAAAATAACATATTTGAAAAAGATGCTATATATTTCCATTCATCCCCACTAACATAAAAGTTTCCCAGTAAAGTTTTACACTGAGGTGGCAAAAGTCATGGGTTAGCGATATGCACATACACAGATGACGGCTGTATCGCGCACACAAGGTACAAAAGGGCAGTGAATTGGCGGGACTGTCCTTTGTACCTAGGTGATTCATCGCAAAATTTGTCCGACGTGGTTATGACCGCGCGACAGTAATTATCAGACACTGAACGCGGAATGGTAGTCAGAGGTACACGAATGGGACTTTGCATTTCGGAAATCGTTACGGAACTCAATATTCCGACGTACAAAGAGTCAAGAGTGTGCCGAGAATACCAAATTTCAGGCATTACCTCTCACCTACGACGACACAGTTGGCAGACAACTTTGACTTCACAACCGAAAGCCGAGTTATGTACGTAGAGTTCTCAGTGCTAACAGACTACCAACACAGCGTGAAATAACTGCAGAAATGAATGTTGGACGTATTACGAAGGTATCCGTCAGGACAGTACGGTGTAAATGTGCTATGACAACAGACAACCAACGTGAGCGACTTTGCTAACAGCACGACATCGCCTGCAGCGCCTTTCCTGGGCTCATGAGTGTATCAGTTTCAACTGGAAAACTGTGGCGTGGTCGGATGAGTCCCTGTTTCAGCTGGTAAGAGTTGATGGTAGGGTTCGAGTGTGGCGCACACCCCAGGAAGCCATGGAACCAAGTTATCAACAAGTCATTGTGCAAGCTGGTGCTCACTCCATTTTGGTGTGAGCTGTGTTTGAACAGAATAGACTGGGTCATCTGGTCCAACTGAGCCTGTCATTGACTGGAATTAGTTTTGTTCGTCCACTTGGAGACCATTTGCATTCATGGACTTCATGTTTCTAAACAACGATGTGATTGGGACACAATCTGACTCTACTGGTTTGAGGAATATAATGGAAAATTTGATCGAATGATTTGGTCATACAGATCGCCCTACATGGATCCCGTCGAACATTTATGTGGCGTAATCGAGAGGGCCGTTCGTTCCCAACACCCAGCATTGGCATCACTATCGCAATTATATACGAATTTAGTGGCAGTATGCTTCTATGTTTCTGCTGGGGACTTGCATCGACTTGTTGAGTCCATGTCACGTCAAGCTGCTGCACTACACTGGGCAAAAGGAGGTCAAACACGAGGCTCAATAATACTGAAATTTGGTGAAAGTGGTGGCCAGATACTCACAGATGGTACAAACATTCTATTGTGGGAGGAACCTCAGTAGGTCAAATAAACCTTGGCAGTAAGGCGACCTTACAGGGTAGCCTTGGGGCCCATAGAATACCATGACATTGTTGCCCAAATATTTACCGAACGCCCACTATGAAGACTTATTCTTCTATTGCTCCAAAGTCTTTGTTTTCTTTTTCCTGCAACACTTTTCGCTGTTATGGGAATTTGAGTCACAGATGTTTGGTTCTGCAGTTCTCGATCATCCTGCCATTCCCAGCTTACTGACCTGGTTTCGTGATGTTTTGGTTCTGTCAGGATTAGCGAGCGCGACATTCAGCTCTGCACTGACTTTTGCTGCTGTCGTAGTCACGATCCCTTAGAATGTCCGTATGTCAGCACCACTCAAGACACTCTTTCGTCGCCGTTGTGTCTCAGCAGATGACTTTGTTCCAATTTTTCCCGTATGCAGTACAAATCTTCGGTATGTTGCCTCTTGAAACACGAAACGCTTCGGCTACCTACTAGCACAAACAATGTGCGGATCTCATATTATGTTCATGCTTTCGTATGCCATTTTTTCTAACCTCTGTGAATTATTGCTTGACGCTACACTGCGGACGCCATGTACCCGTCATCTCGGTGAATTAAATCTGCAATCATGTGCAACAACAGTTGCCGAAGCTGGTATTTCATCAGAAAGGAACCCAAGGAATTTTGCAGGCTGAGAAAGAAGTGGCAGAAGAAATATTTGTGTTTCTGCAAGAAGAGACGATATGTGCTTAACAAGTGAAGGTGATACTGAAACAGGTCTCGAGCCATGTAGCTCATCATGCTTGTCGGCCAGGGAGACACAAACCAGGTCTCCAGTGAAACGTAGTAAAAGACAATCGTTGTCCATGGGGCGGGTAGTATACCTGATTGTAAACAAAAAACTAAAAACAAAATGATAGAGAGAGAAAGAACTGATTTCGAACAAATTCGCAGCAATATGACCGTGTAATACAGTTCTTCGTCCATAAATCTGTAGATACAATGTGATTAAGACAAGATACATGCATAACGTAAGAAGTGGCAGTTGACCCTGAACAACGAAAAGTACGAGTACCTCGATATAAGCATAAGAAGATTCTCTTAAATTGCGATTAACGGTAAATTTGAAGACTGTCGATTGGTGCAACCACCTAGGAACCACACCCGCCAGCAACTACAATTGGAACCACTCTACTGAAATTGTCGTAGGGAAAATAAAAGGAAAACTGCGTGTTATGACAAGAACCCTTGCAACATTATGACGAAATAGCGAGTGAGTGTCACATATAAAACAAACGAGTTCGGGTAGATAGCAGTTTCTCGCAGCCGCCAAACCTTTTCGTGGCATTTCAGTCGCAATTTTTTCCCTCGAATGTGAAAATATTTTTCTGTCTCTCACCTACATACTTAATAATGCTGATCGTAATAAAATAAGAGAAATTAGAACTCTCGCAGAACTATGTGGATATTTGTTTTTCCCAGGTGTCTTACAGTGGATGCATTAACCATCTGCCAAACACTTAAGTCCGAACCTGCAAAGTAATCATGCAGGTGTAGAGTCCCATAATTATATCGCTAAGAATAAATTTTCAGTTGCTGTACAATGAATTGGGCGATGGAATTCAAAGTTGCATCTTCGTCCTCAACACACCATATTTCTTTACTAATAACCTACTACATCTTCCTTTGCTTCATATGTCAAATCACCGATAAACCACCAATAAAACAAAGAGCGGACGTGAGTCCACGCAACAGGATTAGTGTTTTACTTGGATAGAAAGTAAATTATTATTGACTCCACTTAGACAATAGCTTGTAAAGCACACTTTTCAAACGAACGCCATCTGTTGTTAAGTAACATAAAGCTCGTAGTCCAACGAGCTGGTCGGCTATTTGCGCAATGACGCCGCTACTGCCGTTCCAGATGGGTATATCATTCTACTTTCGTTTCAGGAAGCTGCGATGCAGATAACACATCATTTAACAAAATGGCTCTGAGCACTATGGGACTTAACATCTATGGTCATCAGTCCCATCTTCATTTAACACTCTGTCAACGAACATACTCCGGCTAAAGGAGATTTATATTCTCGCAACCTTACCGACGCAGCAAGCTGTAATAGAAATATGCGTAGTGAAAGAGCATGAGAGCGGAATGTCCGTGGGCGCATGTGATAAGACTACAGGAATCAGCCAGGAACGGCGACAGACGGGAACAGAGTAACGGCATTGGACGTTGCACGACGCACGCATGCGGTGACAAGACCTTCCTTTTGTGGAAATTTTCATGTCTCTGTTAAATGCACACAATCTTACGAATACTTCCACGGCAAACACAGTCATTACCCCTACACGGCCCCAAGACTTACAGAGGACACCTGGTAAATAATATTGTTAAATACAAATCATGCCCAGATGTGTATCGCATCCGCGTTACCGGAACAAACGTGTGAAACAATGTGTTCCATCACCCCGCGTCTACAGCTAACAGAGCTCAATGATGATTGTCGTCATAGAGCATTATGATGAGGACGATCAGTGGAACGATTGAGTATGTAATATCTGACGGGAAAACATCTCATTTAGTGCCTACTTTAATTCACATCATCTTTGCCACATTAATTACAAGTGTAAAAATGTGGTAAGTGTCTTAGATTACTATCGTTGCTTCGTCCCGCAACCGTTGTTGAAAGTGGAACACATGTTCGTCCATGAAGCACAGAAACGGTTCGTCTTCTAAAGTTATTTGAATCACTGTTACAGGGGAACACGATGAGTAACCTCCCCCAGCACCCGAAACGCACAGGGAAAGACAATACATTAAGGCCAAGGTACTTCCATTGACACGCAGTAAGTTACATGGTACGGTGGTGAGATCACGCAGACGAGATATCGTGCCCAAGGAAACACCATCTGTGCTCCATATCATGTCCGAACGTCGGTGTCGTTGTCAACAGCTTATCTCCACCCTCCTCAAGCAAGACTGACGTCATGTGTGAGGATATTCTCCAACATGACAGATTGTCCAACATTCTTGGAGGCAACATCTCATCTGTAAAGAAGCGGCTTCATATACGAAAGACGTCCACTCTGGCTTCATTTCGAGTCAAGGCAGTACAGAAAAACCTCCTAGGTTCTAAAGCATTGTTTCCTCACCGTGTCCAAGAAGGCCGAACTGGACCACTACCTTTCTCAGCAATTGGCAAAAGATCTACTTTTTGAGGTCGGAAGGAAACTGAGGAGCAGTCACTCCGAAATATGACGTACCTGGTGTGACGAACAGTCAGTCACACATGCGCACTTCACCAGTACCTGTTAATAACGTGATTTAATCGTATTGAAAATGTCTGGAAGTATTTGGAACAGTGAATGAAACTTGGCAGTTCACATCCCCACAGTTTTTAGCTATTTGTTGTCTAAGATTTGTCTAGCTTACAGCTAGATATGACAAACCTCAAGAAAAATAGACTCTCTTCGTCGCTGAATCGAAAGCCCTCTCAGGACTGCAGGGAACGAGAGACGTTATTCCCGTGATGTCCACTGGTGGTAAGCCGTTTTTTGTTGAGTGTGTTTGTCTAATACTATGCGAACTCCAGGACTACCTCGCATCTACTTCAAGGTTTGAAACCTTCAATCACAGATCACTTAAATCTGGTACGAAGGCTATCGCGCTGCTGGGTAAATTCGTGCATGGTATTGCTGTTTCTACTACTCGGAACGAGAAACACTCAGGTTATCACACCATTTCCCCAGCAACGAGCAATAAGCGACACCTTCTAATTATCTGTTTGTGAATACCTCCGTTTGGTTGGGCGAAATCTCATATGATGCATGCATCAGCAACAGCATCTTTGTAGCCATCGATGTGGCAACAGGTTGATATATATTGAGAAATGACATATTTCAGCTGAAGTTACAAGATTTTTTCTTAATGAATACATCAGGGGTCAGTGTGTATGACGAAGCTACGTCCTGTAGTCATCCGAAGTATTTTACAGTTTTATAAGAACTGAGTATCTCTGTATGAAATGATGGCCAAGAACACTACATTTAGTCAGCTACTTCAAGAAAGTAAATATAAAGGTTGCCAACGCCCTTGCCGAAGTGGTAACACCGGTTCCCGTCGGATCGCCGAAGTTAAGCGCTGTCGGGCTAGGCTAGCACTTGGATGGGTGACCATCCGGTCTGCCGAGCGCTGTTGGCAAGCGGGATGCACTCAACCCTTGTGAGGCAAACTGAGGAGCTACTTGATTGGGAAGTAGCGGCTCCAGTCTCGGAAACTGACATGCGACCGGTAGAGCGGTGTACTGATCACATGCCCCTCCACATCCGCATCCAGTGACACCTGTGGGCTGATGATGACACGGCGGCCGGTCGCTACCTTTGGGCCTTCATGGCCTGTGTGGGAGGAGTTTAGTTTTAAATATAAAGGCTTCCGGCATCTGTTGAAGGTACTGCAGCATGGCCTCACACACACAGAGAGGGCTTGAACGCCTGGACGACAGGTAGTGTGAACAGTCGGATCCCATCCAGGCTGGACTGGTCAACTCAGAACGCCTCATGTAGGACTTATTTCCGCTTGAGAGGTGTGGAGACGTGCAGTGCTGTGTCGAGTAGGATTGCTCGGAGTAGCGCCTGGATCTCTTCAGCAAGAAGTACGATGCGATGATAAACAAATATCATACCTGCGCCATCGGCACTGTAGTCAGGTAGTTCTCAGGATCGTGTACCCTTCGAGGGTAGAGGCCAGTTCTAGGGTCTGTCATTTGGCATATGGTGACGGTAGCAATTTTCACTCTGGCAAAGTTCGCTTCCACGGAAGCGGTGTCGCTGTTGTCACGATTCAGCGGGCTTCCATAGACAATGAATGGTGGAAGACTTCTCATAAGAAATAACATTCGTCCTGTCTGCCTGAGATGACTTTACCACTACATCATCAATGGGGCAAAACGCAAGTCTGTCCCCTTTACTCCATTACTAACAAACGTATAGAAATTTTATGTAATATTATCTGTTCTGTAAGGCATGTAAAGGAAAAGAATAAGTCCATATTATTTCGTAATATCGTAATATTCGTTTTCATCATATGCTCATGGACCATCGGTATGCAGTCGTAAGCATTGATTAGTCACTCGTGTACAAGCGGTTAAGGACGACGCATTACAGCCACGTCCAGTCGCCTTTGCTGCCGTAGAATCCCTTGCTGATCAGGTAATTGTGGATCTCAAGCCAATTTACCTGCGAGTCCTGAAGTAAAGTAAAGTCGTATGCCGTTATTGACTTGGAAATCCCGAAGGGCATCTTCAGCCAACTGATTTGTTAAACTTGTTTTCTGCCCTTCACACATGTAGGCTCCTTCCCTTCACTAAGTCTGAGCGATGCGTGTCGTTTATGTGTAATTGATCAGTGTAGATGACTGTAATGGGTGTGGTAGTGTGGTGTCATGTATGTGTTGGAAGATGATGAGAGAAAGTAGAGGATGAAACCTGCTGCTGGCACATAGCCTACTTCTCTCAGGTACCACAAACTGGGGCGCCCAGCTTAATTTCCCCATCCTGCAGACGGATCGCCATCAGCATTGTCTCATACATACACTTTACAAGTCATTTGGAATTTAATCCCTGATACTGGCGCAAAACAGGTGATCTGTTGCTTTACACCACCACCTCTTCTGTCTGAAACGAGGTGCACGGTACTGGATGAAAAAACGAGCGAAGGAAATCATAGGATAATCTACGGCAAATTAAGAACAATTTTAGCATGGTTCCTACAAGAATGACAGGGTTACTGGGACACATGAACAGCAAGATGACTTGATATCTTCAAGTTCAAAGGATAGTGGCTCGTTTGGTATTATCGTGATATACGAGAGCGACTTCCACGAATATGATAACGCAAAATGAGTGGCAATCCTTAAAAGAAATGTGTGTTCTCTTTGCAGTCGGATATTCTCACGAAATTTCAGTCAAAATCCTAAGGCGAAAATTTTTTTTTGGCTCTCACCTCCATTGTATTAAAATAAGAGAAATCAGGGTTCGAATGAAAGATGTAAATGTTCGTTTTTCCCGCTACTTGTTCGAGGGTGGAACTGTAGAGAAACGACTTGAACACACTTCGATGAACGGTCTGCATTCACTTAAGTGTGAACTGCGGTGTAATCATGTAGATGTCGATGAAAATGTAGATATCTCAGGTTTCCTCTGCGCGGTTGGCTAATGATGTATAGCCGGATGTTCTGACGAGCTACTTCAAGTTTATTCACAGTATTTCGAGGATCTACCCAGCCGTCTTTTTCAGGTACAGTGAGTTTTTCTGTTATGTGTACTAACTGCCCCTACCCCAACCAGAAAGTGAATGTTGCACCACGATACTCGTATCATTGTATACAGTTTTATGATTATGTGTAAGCTTGTGCTTGACGACAGTGAATTTTCTTGGCTGTTTTACTTGGGTTTGTCGCTGGTAATCCTTGGATCTGTCCACGACTCTTCTGATACTCTGTCCCACGTAAGACGTGTCACATCCGTATGGAATGAGGTACACAACCGGCTTTCGGATACCTAGATTGTTTTTAAAATCATGAAGAATACTTTTACCTTAGTTGAAGGGAGGGAAAAACATTTCCGTTAGATCTCATCGATCTTTCCGGATATTGTGTCAGCAAAATCTAGCTAAGCCATTTTTGGCTTCTACTACTCAGTCCCTCCCCCATGAACCATGGACCTTGCCGTTGGAGGGAGGCTTGCGTGCCTCAGCGATACAGATGGCCGTACCGTAGGTGCAACCACAACGGAGGGGTATCTGTTGAGAGGCCAGACAAACTTGTGGTTCCTGAAGACGGGCAGCAGCCTTTTCAGTAGTTGCAGGGGCAACATTAACCAAAACGGCCTTGCTGTGCTGGTACTGCGAATGGCTGAAAGCAAGGGGAAACTACAGCCGTAATTTTTCCCGAGGACATGCAGCTTTACTGTATGATTAAATGATGATGTCGTCCTCTTGGGTAAAATATTCCGGAGGTAAAATAGTCCCTCATTCGGATCTCCAGGTGGGGACTACTCAAGAGGACGTCGTTAACAGGAGAAAGAAAACTGGCGTTCTATGGGTCGGAGCGTGGAATGTCAGATCCCTTAATCGGGCAAGTAGGTTAGAAAATTTAAAAAGGGAAATGGGTAGGTTAAAGTTAGATATAGTGGGAATTAGTGAAGTTCGGTGGCAGGAGGAACAAGACTTGTGGTCAGGTGAATACAGGGTTATAAATACAAAATCAAATAGGGGTAATGCAGGAGTAGGGTTAATAATGAATAAAAAAATTGGAGTGGGGGTAAGCTACTACAAACAGCATAGTGAACGCGTTATTGTGGCCAAGATAGACACAAAGCCCATGCCTACTACAGTAGTACAAGTTTATATGCCAACCAGCTCTGCAGATGATGAAAAAATTGATGAAATGTATGATGAGATAAAAGAAATTATTCAGGTAGTGAAGGGAGACGAAAATTTAATAGTCATGGGTGACTGGAATTCGTCAGTAGGAAAAGGGAGAGAAGGAAACATAGTAGGTGATTATGGATTGGGTCTAAGAAATGAAAGAGGAAGCCGTCTGGTAGAATTTTGCACAGAGCATAACGTAATCATAGCTAACACTTGGTTCAAGAATCATAAAAGAAGGTTGTATACATGGAACAATCCTGGAGATACTAAAAGGTATCAGATAGATTATATAATGGTAAGACAGAGATTTAGGAATTAGGTTTTAAATTGTAGGACATTTCCAGGGGCAGATGTGGACTCTGACCACAATCTATTGGCTATGACCTGTAGGTTAAAACTGAAGAAACTGCAAAAAGGTGGGAATTTAAGGACATGGGATCTGGATAAGCTGAAAGAAGCAGAGGTTGTACAGAGTTTCAAGGAGAGCATAAGGGAACAATTGACAGCAATGGGGGAAAGAAACACAGTAGAAGAAGAATGGGTAGCTCTGATGGATGAAGTAGTGAAGGCAGCAGAGGATAAAGTAGGTAAAAAGACGAGGGCTGCTAGAAATCCTTGGGTAACAGAAGAAATATTGAATTTAATTGATGAAAGGAGAAAATATAAAAATGCAGTAAATGAAGCAGGCAAAAAGTAATACAAACGTCTCAAAAATGAGATCGACAGGAAGTGCAAAATGGCTAAGCAGGGATGGCTAGAGGACAAATGTAAGGATGTAGAAGCTTATCTCACTAGGGGTAAGATACTTACTGCCTACAGGAAAATTAAAGAGACCTTTGGAGAGAAGAGAACCACGTGTATGAATATCAAGTGCTCAGATGGCAACCCAATTGTAAGCAAAGAAGGGAAGCCAGAAAGGTGGAAGGAGTATATAGAAGGTTTATACAAGGGCGATGTACTTGAGGACAATATTATGGAAATGGAAGAGGATGTAGATGAAGACGAAATGGGAGGTAAGATACTGCGTGAAGCGTTTGACAGAACACTGAAAGACCTGAGTCGAATCAAGGCCCCGTGAGTAGACAACATTCCATTAGAACTACTGACGGCCTTGTGAGAGCCAGTCATGACAAAACTCTACCAGCTGGTGAACAAGATGTATGAGACAGATGAAATACCCTCAGACTTCAAGAAGAATATAATAATTCCAATCCCAAAGAAAGCAGGTGCTGACAGATGTGAAAATTACCGAACTATCAGTTTAATAAGTCACAGCTGCAAAATACTAACGCGAATTCTTTACAGACGAATGGAAAAACTGGTAGATGCGGACCTCGGGAAGGATCAGTTTGGATTCCGTAGAAATATTGGAACACGTGAGGCAATACCTACCTTACGACTTATCTTAGAAGAAAGATTAAGAAAAGGCAAACCTACGTTTCTAGCATTTGTAGACTTAGAGAAAGCTTTTGACAATGTTGACTGGAATACTCTCTTTCAAATTCTGAAGGTGGCAGGGGTAAAATACAGGGAGCGAAAGGCTATTTACAATTTGTACAGAAACCAGATGGCAGTTATTAGAGTCGAGGGGCATGGAAGGGAAGCAGTGGTTGGGAAAGGAGTGAGACAGGGTTGTAGCCTCTCCCCGATGTTATTCAATCTGTATATTGAGCAAGCAGTAAAGGAAACAAAAGAAAAATTTGGAGTAGATATTAAAATTCATGGAGAAGAAGTAAAAACTTTGAGGTTCGCCGATAAGATTGTAATTCTGTCAGAGACGGCAAAGGACTTGAAAGAGCAGTTGAACGGAATGGACAGTGTCTTGAAAAGAGGATATAAGATGAACGTCAACAAAAGCAAAATGAGGATAATGGAATGTAGTCAAATTAAATCGGGTGATGCTGAGGGAATTAGATTAGGAAATGAGACACTTAAAGTAGTAAACGAGTTTTGCTATTTAGGAAGTAAAATAACTGATGATGGTCGAAGTAGAGAGGATATAAAATGTAGACTGGCAATGGCAAGGAAAGCGTTTCGGAAGAAGAGAAATTTGTTAACATCGAATATAGATTTATGTATCAGGAAGTCGTTTGTGAAAGTATTTCTTTGAAGTGTAGCCATGTACGGAAGTGAAACATGGACGATAACTAGTTTGGACAAGAAGAGAATAGAAGCTTTCGAAATGTGGTGCTACAGAAGAATGCTGAAGATTAGATGGGTAGATCACGTAACTAACGAGGAGGTACTGAATAGGAGTGGGGAGAAGAGAAGTTTGTGGCACAACTTGACTAGAAGAAGGAATCGGTTGGTAGGACATGTTTTGAGGCATCATGGGATCACAAATTTAGCATTGTAGGGCAGCGTGGAGGGTAAAAATCGTAGAGGGAGCCAAGAGATGAATACACTAAGCAGATTCAGAAGAATGTAGGTTGCAGTAGGTACTGGGAGATCAAGCAGCTTGCACAGGATAGAGTGACATGGAGAGCTGCATCAAACCAGTCTCAGGACTGAAGACAACAAAAACAACAACTCCTCAGTCTCAGCTTCAGGTTTTCTTGATTTTGAGTTCAAAGCCCATTTAATTTCATGATCTGCGTGCCCATTCATTAAGAAAACTATCCTTTGACGATTTTTTTCTTTTTCTGTATCCATAGTCACATATCGAATGTTCAGATAGACTAAAATAATGCTTACACCTGTGTTTTTGGACGTCTAATTTACGTCAGAACTTCATTTAATTCACCGACTTGCAAATCTTCAGCATATATCTTCTCACACTTACATACGAGACAGCTGATTTATATATCGTGATACATATAATTTGGCGACCATCACCACCAACGGGTAGGGTACTATCTAGTTATTGTTCACTTGTTACTGGTTCCTGTATTGCATAGACCGGTGCAGACGACTCCCCTATGCTTTCCGTCCACACTTGTTCGTCCGTGTAATTTGCTTGTGTAGCCGAGGTATGCTTCTGTGTGTTATGTAGTCTTCCTTCCGAGAGTGTATTGCGTCATCGTGTGCGTTCGTCCTCACTGCCGCCGTCTTCATCTAGCCGCGACCGCCGCCGTCGCCGCCGCCAACTCCCTCGGTTTATCGCGCAACGACTGCCATCGCCGTCACCACTTCCATCTGGTTGTTGCCGTCACCGCATCACCCCTGACATACCTGCTTCCATACCTCTGACACAGGAGACGCTCACATTGTCCGAAACTCCACCGCAGCTCGTCGCCTTGGCAACAGCTTCACTACTTATTAGCCACCGCATCTATCACCGACTCACACGTAACAGCCCGCAGAGTAACAGTTTCCACAGACGATATCACTTCATCAAGCCTCACTATTTCAACCAACGCATGGCGTTCTGAAGGACCTGTGAAACACTTAGGTGACTCTCAACACAACGACACGTTCCACCACCCGAAAACCACAACAATTTTCTATCCCACATCGTTAAAAACCCAACGCATCGGCAAAATTCTGATATCAGTTCCAATCCCACCAGAAAGAAATCGCAAACTGAACCCTGATGACAACCAGCATATGGGCACCTCTCCTCCCTCTGCAACACCTTCCCTACCTTCCACATTTTCACGCTCTTCAACCTAGATCCGAAATTCCTCATATTCAAATCCCTCACCCTACAAATATCGACTAAGTTTCCACAGCCGAGAAGTCATCTCTAGAAAACTAACTGAATATCTTAAATCCTTCGACCCCTGTTTCCATAGTGAACTTCTCTCCAAAAATCCTCCCATTAACTTCGGCTCCAGAGTCTCCATAACACCCCTAACCACGGTATCCTTTGCCATAAAAACCCAACTCCCCGCTATCCTCCCACTCTCACTGCTGTTATCACTGGAGTCACCCTTGAGATCACCGGTGAGAAAGAGGATTCTGAAATAAACAACACCCAGAATTTAAAAATTCAATAAGCACTTTGAATCAAGAATGTTCCCTGTTCCATTCGCCTTATCAGTATTTTTATTGACTCACCCGCCACCACACACCTTTTCCTTAAAGATGGACCTCTGATATACGACCACCACTACAAGGTCGAACATTCCAAATCCCATCCCTAGGTCTACAACTGTCAAAACTGTCTTCGCTACAATGATCACCGAATTGCAGACTGTAAAAACCCACCTACCTGTCCATCCTGCAAAGCCTTCTATTTTCTTAAACGCTGCCCTCACCTTGATTCCCCTCCAACCTGCAACAAGTGTAGTGACCTATACCTTGGAATGTAAAGCCAAGTCTCAAACAATCAAGCGAGAAATCATAGTCCCATTCCGTCCATTGATACCCCAATTCGTTCCAACAATTCTCTTTAGCCAGCCACCACTGCTGAAGACATCATCAAATACATCTACCAAAACATTATTCCATTACAATGTGCACATAGCTGTCAACAAATCTCGCTTGCTGCTCGCTTTGTCTCCAATCCCTACACCCTAACAACTTACTCCCACAACCAGTCCACTTCTTCACTCACCTCAACACCCTAGTCTAAACTCCATGTAGTCCTCATCCCCAAACGCTACTCTAATTTCCTTATAATAACATAATGGCACTACAAAATCCTTTATCTCAACATCCACTACCTACCTGCCAATAAACATCTTTTAATGCATACCATGTCTAATACAATGTCCATACCTTTATCGTTAATTTAACATTCCAGCAACGCTGCCACACCAACCAAACCTCTGCTTATATTTTCCACTGCACAGAAAACACCCTTACCCTATCCAGAAGCCAAGTTGCAATTGGACAATGTGTGAACATCTCTGTTAGACCACAATCCTTATACAATATTGCCACCGAACACTGTTAGGCCCCTGCCGCGGGGAAAATTTCTGTGACAAGGAGGGAGGCGACCCCACCAATAGGGTTCCATCGCCCTGTACACCTCCAGACCGTCCAGCCTCAATAGCAACATCGTCACCCCTGGAGACAGACGTCTCACTAGGATGGTTCAGTGGAACACTATCAGACTTGTGCCCACAGGTAGCGTCAGTCACAGACAGGGGGCAACCGCAACAGACGCAATGAGATGTGGTCGGCTTCCGCACTTGGATGGCGATTGGAGACGGAAGCGGGGAGAGACGCCGTGTCGTGTGGTGCGAAGGTGAGAGAGGACAGTGCATCACCAGTAACAAGGTCGTCACGCTGTGCACTCGTCTGATGGTGGTAGTATTTAGAAGGGATATGGCGCTGTCCCTTCCGTTTCTTCGGTGACCGTTGCTTCCTAAAAATATGTTATTCCATGTCGGACGGCGGACGGCTGTCGTCTGACATGCAGCCATACCTCAGAAAGGTGAACGTCGTTACAGACCCTTCACCAAGAATCATTGGGTCAGGACAGAATCCTGGCGTCTGCTGACAGTCCTTTTCTGCTGCCTCCAGTGGCAGTGTATGAGAAGCATGCAAAATGTCCATATAGTCGTCGAGAGGAGACGTTGCCGCTGCCGCCTGATTCAGAGAGTGCACAGCAGGCAGGCCCGCTGAGGACGCCTAGGATAAAGGTGACAGTGGGCGCCGTAGGGAGAGCGAAGTCTCCGGTCAGCGTCTGAATCACTCTACGACAGAGACATTCAGAATGGACATGGTCTTCCTCGCCACAACCTGAACAAGTGCACAGCTGGCCATCATACATGACGACAATCATGCAGCTGCCGGTAACCAAGTAAGAAGGCGCGTGTCTCCTCAGTTCAGTTTTTACCTGAAGGACGCCATTTAAGACACAGTAGGCTTCAAACGTCTTCCACATTTCAGCAACGTGTCTGACGACATTGCCGTAAGGTTTAATGGCGGCCACTACAACATCTGACGGTACCTCAAACGAGAGTACGAAAACTCTCAACGTCGGGAGGCCAACACCAGCATGATGAACCACGACAGCCCTCGGAGAATCGGAACTTGAGATCTTTATCAAGGCTCACAGCTCATCACTCGCCAACAGTATGTACGTAGTGGTACTAATGCTGAAAAACGAATTCCGAAATCATCTTGTGACGGTAGACGCATTTCGTCCCATGTGAACCGTTCTACTTCATAGGCTTTTGGTCATTCATGATCCAAAGGGGACGATAATTTTATCGTGGCTAGGCGTTAGGATAACGGCATGATAGTCGATGAATAACGTCAAGAAGTCAAACCAATAAACGGAAGTAAAAACGCACACGTAAGACAGAAACAAGACGTGATCGCCTAATCACTGCCGAAGGCAGACTGACAACTGGGGTACTCAAGAACTACTGACGACACTTCACCACAGCTTTCCTTCCGCCAGTACTTCATCTCCCAGCCTGTGACTATGCCATGTCTCCGCAGTGTCGGTAATACCAAGCCCGCTAGTCTAGCAAGTTTCGCAAGAGACCTTCTGTGAACTTTGGATCTTAGAAGATGAGGTACTGCCAGAAGTAAAGCTGTAGAGACGGAACCTGAGTCGAACTTGGATAGTTCAGCTGCTGGAGCACATGGCCACGGTAAGCAAAGGTCCAAGTTCGAGACTCCGTCCGCACATAGTAATAATCTGCAAGGAAGTTTTAAACCAGCACACTCTCCGCTGCAGAGTGAAAATTTCGTTCTGAATACTACTAATGCCCTCTCCAAACTACAGTGGCTGCGTAACTGATGAGTACATTGCCCATATACTAATATTATATGAAAAATACACTCATCCCAGAACAACTGTATAGCACAATATTTTAAAAATTGACGTCTGTTTATCTCTTAGAGTAGCTGTTTGTTTGATGAGTAGGTCCATTGCAAAATTTATTTGTCATTTCGCACCTGTTTTGCAGTCAGGTTTTTCCCTCACCTTTATTACAATATATAGACTCCTTCATCTCAGTACAGGTTCAAAACGACTGATTACTGGCATTGTTTCATTAAGCAAAAGGTTAAGATTCATGTCCTGTATTATTTTAGAAAACTTGAAGTTGTTATTATGATACACATTACATTACGTTCTGTTACAGTCAAATTCATTTCCAATGTAATAAATTAAAATAAAAAATTAAACATAAATCGTGTCAATCATGATTGAGTTCCCGACGATTAAAATATTCAGAAAAATTACCTACATTATGAACTTTTAGCCGGGTAGAACAAATATTATTTTGAAAAGTAGTGATGAATACAGCTATCAGGTTCCTCTACAAGACAAGAGGAAATACTGATACCACTGGCGAACTTCCAAGTTTGTCTTCAGACGCCGATCGATAATGAAGTATTGCAAAATGTATGTGTGCCGTATTTAATTTTGCTTTTTAAATTAGTTTAGTTTACTTTCACTTCATTTTAAAACAAAAAGCTAAGTATTACATTCGTTTGCAAACTATCGAAATGTCTGCTACCAGTAACGTTGTGACATGGAGTGCTCTCTTCCAGCTCATTTCCTGTCGTATCCACATGATTTTTGAAAAAAATACTTGATTTGGGGGTGTGTCCATATAGATATCATAATAAGGAAGTGTCAATTATGACGATACGAACGTAAGGACTACACAGTTCCCAATCCTCTGTCTGAAAGAATTTCCGTCAGGGTCCAGCCCACGTCACTTCGGTAGACAATCTGCCGGGCAGACCGCGCAGCTTTTGCGCGCTTCTCACACGGTTTAGTACGCTGGCATCAGTACGCTATGGTGTAAGGTGCACGTTTGTAGTGCAACAGATAACATATTATAACTTATTTAACTACGACACTGTTAATGGCGCTTTTCGGTGATTTCGTTCAGAAGCTATTTGGATCACGACATCAGAGTCTAGTTGTCTTGTCAATTTGTATTCAGCTGCCGAGGTACCACAATCTGTGAGACGTTGTCGATGATAGTGTGCTCCAAGACGATCCTCGTTCAGCCACAGTCAACGGAAGAGTGTTAAAGTTGTGCATAGCTACACATACGTTTGGAAAAATGCTTTATTCTTTTAGTTCGTGCATCTTTTTCAACCGGTCTAATGGTGCGAAAGTAATGTACTCAAAGTATGAAGTGTGAATTGCCTTTAAATACTTAATTTCGTCTTCTAAATCTCTAGAGACAACATAATGGTATTCACTGACAAATAACTAGCATGCCTCAGTGAATTGACAGTTAGTTTTCTTTGAATATCTCAGTGAAAACCCAATTGTTTCACTAAAAAAGTTTCACTGTTTCATTCCCGGTTTTCCAATTAGACCCTAGATAGTCAATACCGGCATAATAAAACATTTCTCTTGAATAAATCTTCTGAATTAACATCTGTCACTTCATTTCTGGGTTCATAATGAAACGAGTTCCTCTTCTTACAACGAATCACTTGAGTGCGAGGTCGTAAGTGCAGTCTTTAGTGAGGCTCATTTGAAAGGGTTGTATTAACAACTGTGGAAGGAAGAGTATTAGCTGCTAATGACTCACAGTGTGTTCCAGGAGGGAGACGGAAAATGAGTGTTCGGGAGGTGCAGAGATCAATCTTCTATTGGATACATGTATACACTTCACAAAATGGACATCTTCGACATTCAAGAAATGTTAAGAACAAACCATTAATTTTCATGTGAATACCGAATGAATAATGGTGTGTCATAGTGATCACAAAGTCTCGCACCGTCAAGATCAAAGACAACGTCCTTGGGAGTTCAAACCGTGCTGGACGTTCAGTTAGGTACCCTCTCTTAAGAAATGCATACAGTATCATATTGTTGTAACGGGTGGATGAGAACTGATGGAATGTGACGGCAAGAAACAGAATACAAAACAGCCTACCATGGGGCTTAACGTGTAACTGGCTCTCTTTGAAGGCGTACCTGCAGATAGCGTGATAATATGTTTTATAGGCACAGAAAGTAACATCCAGACACTGAATTAGTCCAGTGGTTCCAGCGGGTATGATTACCAATGTCACACAGTATTCAAAACGGATAGTTCGTTCTAAAAGAGTATCGTTTGGTACGCAGATTATGAATTAAGAAAAATCAAGTAATTTTGACCGACTGTTGGTCAAAAATAGTGCTCATACCATAGTCGCATTTATCTTGATACAGCACATGGTACGCATAATTTCCAAGGATCATTTCATATATATTTCCTCTTCAAATCCCAATTGTTCGGAGTCGAAAACAATTTCTGTACTAATAAAAGGGATAAGTTTGTTTACCTCATGTACAGATTTTCAGACCGCAGTTTGCTATGCATCGCCAAGTTGACGTTTTGTTTAACATTTCAATATCTTGCGTCTTCCAATTCTGGAGACTGTTTGAAGTTACGCATCTGCTTCCCTTGAAAACACTGATATCCATGTCGCGCACAAGTATGATGTGTATCACGTAGTAGATCACTATCATGAACATCATGCCGATTCTGTAGAGCATCCTTGACAAGCGAAACACCAGTTATTGTAACAAGTGCACCTTTCCCTCCCTTGAATATCCGTAGTTTTTCGTGTGCACTGTACGATCATATTGTTGAAGACTGGTGCGAATTCTGCTCTTAACTGGTTCAAATGGCTTTAAGCACTATGGGACTTAACCTCTGAGGTTATCAGTCCCCTAGACGTAGAACTACTTAAACCTTACTAACCTAAGGACATCACACACACACATGCCCGAGGCAGGATTCGAACCTGCGACCGTAGCAGCAGCGCGGTTCCAGACTTAGGCGCCTAGAACCGATCGGCTACAACGGCCGGCTTGCTCAACTGTTTTATTAACTACGCTGCGGATGATCTTATACGTACGTAATAGAACTGAGGTGACAAATGTCATTGGAAGGAGATATGCACATATAGACATTGCGGTAGTGTTGCGTACACAAGGTATAAAATGGCAGTACACTGGCGGAGCTGTCATTTGCACTCGTGTGAAAAGGTTTCCGATGAGATTATGGCCGCACGGCGGAAATTAACAGACTTTGAACGCGGAAAGACAGTTGGAGCTAGACGCATGGGACATTCCATTTCGGAAAACGTTAGGATATTCAATCTTCTTAGATCCACGGGGTCAAGAGTGTGCCGAGAATACCAAACCTCAGATCTTATCTCTTACCACAGACAACGCAGTGGCTGACGGCTTCTGTTAACCACAGAGACCAGCGGCGTTTGCTTAGTGTTGTCGGTGCTAGTAGACAAGTAACACTGCTAGAAATAACCGCAGAAATAAATGTGGGACATGCGGCGAACGTACCCGTTAGGACGATGTAGCGAAATGTGGCGTTAATGGGCTATGCAGCCGACGACCGACGCGAGTGCCTTTTATAATAGCACGGCAGCGCCACGTCTGGGGTCGTGACCTTATCGGTTGGACCTGGACGACTTGAATACCGTCCCCTGGTCAGATGAGGTCAGGTGTGCTGACCATTTGATACCATCAGTCCCGCACCCTGTGACCATTAGCAGGAAGTATTGTGGCTGCATGGCAGTCAAACCACTGGGCAAGCTGGTGGTGGGTCCATAATGGTGTGGATTGTGTTTACGTGGAATGGACAGGTTCCTCTAGTTCAACTAAGGCGATCATTGATTGGAAATCGTCATGTTCGGCTACTTGGAGAACATTTGCAGAGGTTCATGGACCTCATGTTCCCAAACAACTGTGTAATGTCACCGGGCCACATTTTTTGCCGATTGCTTTGAAGAAAATTCTGGACGATGACCTGGTCTCCCAGATCACCCGACATGAATCCGATCGAGCGTTTATGGGAGATAATGGAGAGGTCAGTTCATGCACAACATCCGTCACCCGCAACACTTTCGCAATTATGGACGGATATAGAAGCAGCGTGGCTCAAAATTTCTGTAGGAGCGTTTTACCTGTTTAGTCCACGAAACATTGCTGCACTACACCGTTGAAAGGGCGTCGGACACGATTTAGGAGGAATCTCATTACTTTTTTCACCTCAGTGTATCTTTAGTACCCGCTCCTTGGACAACTATTGTTCTTTACGACGTTTTATTTGGTATGGAATCTGTGGCTTCCTGTCCGGCAAGGATGTTGAAATACTTGTTAGCCACATCGTCATCATTGTACTCCTCAGGTACATAGTCCGCAAAGTCGAGCGTATACGACACAAGTTCCACTGACTCATCTTGCAGAAACGCTAATATTCAAATGCCACTTCTTGCTCCTGCGAAATTCTTTCAGCTCATCAACTTCGGCAACTGTTGTTGTAGGTATAATGCAGTGTTTGCTTTTCTTTGTCATTGCAATTACTCTGCTTTGTATTGGAATCATCAAGATTGTAGCACTGTTGTTAGTTACTCGTTGACTAAGCACTTCACCTACGCTGCGTAACGTCGTGGTGTGTTGACCATTTGATACCTCCAGTACCGCCCCCTGTGCCCATTAGCAGCCAGTATAGTGGTTCCATGGTAGTCATTATGTAGAGCATCTAATGCCGTAAACATCATTGGCCTTTTGCAACCTAGCTGTCAAGGGGTTCCTTGTCATTGCGCACCTGCGGTATTTCAGGATCAGTATTAATTACACTGTCGACATCTTAGGTTCAGTGTGAATAGTGTCCCAATTTTCGCGAAGTTAGTTTAAGTCATTTAATGAATGCCTTACCTCAACATCAATGTTAGTATTTTGAGCGTGTAGTAATTTGCTTCAGCAGTCAATTGTTACCAAAACTGACTACATGATGAAACACTTGAAAATGTCTCTCATAATACAAAACACCCCGTACCACAAAGCGTATTTCAGCTGAGAGATTTAACGTACTGACTGAGTCGACAGTAATGACCATCTTATCCAAGTGAGACATGGAATGTGTGAGTTTCAGAATTTCTCATCGTTGTGGACTGCGATTGAACAGGTTATAAATCAATAGAATACCTGCTAAATAAGTCTCTGTTTCGTGGCAAGTCCCGTTCCAGTACACCACAGCTTTGTCAAGTACAGAGAGAAAATTTTGCTAGAGGATTCCATTCATGAGCTCTTTGTAAGACCTTATGAGATTGCTTCCGACATCATAACACCGTCGGCGGCATTTTCCGATAGGAATTCGGTGTTTCACATGCATTGATCGAACTATCTGAGCAGTAGCAACTCTAGTTTTCTGATTACTACACTCCTGGAAATTGAAATAAGAACACGGTGAATTCATTGTCCCAGGAAGGGGAAACTTTATTGACACATTCCTGGGGACAGATACATCACATTATCATACTGACAGAACCACAGGCACATAGACACAGGCAACAGAGCATGCACAATGTCGGCACTAGTACAGTGTATATCCACCTTTCGCAGCAATGCAGGCTGCTATTCTCCCATGGAGACGATCGTAGAGATGCTAGATGTAGTCCTGTGGAACAGCTTGCCATGCCATTTCCACCTGCCGCCTCAGCTGGACCAGCGTTCGTGCTGGACGTGCAGACCCAAACATGCTCAATGGGGGACAGATCCGGAGATCTTGCTGGCCAGGGTAGTTGACTTACACCTTCTAGAACACGTTGGGTGGCACGGGATACATGCGGACGTACATCGTCCTGTTGGAACAGCAAGTTCCCTTGCCGGTCTAGGAATCGTAGAACGATGGGTTCGATGACGGTTTGGATGTACCGTGCACTATTCAGTGTCCCCTCGACGATCACCAGAGGTGTACGGCCAGTGTAGGAGATCGCTCCCCACACCATGATGCCGGGTGTTGGCCCTGTGTGCCTCGGTCGTATGCAGTCCTGATTGTGGCGCTCACCTGCACGGCGCCAAACACGCATACGACCATCATTGGCACCAAGGCAGAAGCGACTCTCATCGCTGAAGACGACACGTCTCCATTCGCCCCTCCATTCACGCCTGTCGCGACACCACTGAAGACGGGCTGCACGATGTTGGGGCGTGAGCGGAAGACGGCACAACGGTGTGCGGGACCGTAGCCCAGCTTCATGGAGACGGTTGCGAATGGTCCTCGCCGCTACACCAGGAGCAACAGTGTCCCTAATTTGCTGGGAAGTGGCGGTGCGGTCCCCTACGGCACTGCGTAGTATCCTACGGTCTTGGCGTGCATCCGTGCGTCGCTGCGGTCCGGTCCCAGGTCGACGGGCACATGCACCTTCCGCCGACCACTGGCGACAACATCGATGTACTGTGGAGACCTCACGCCCCACGTGTTGAGCAATTCGGCGGTACGTCCATCCGGCCTCCCGCATGCCCACTATACGCCCTCGCTCAAAGTCCGTCAACTGCACATACGGTTCACGTCCACGCGGTGGCGGCATGCTACCAGTGTTAAAGACTGCGATGGAGCTCATTATGCCACGGCAAACTGGCTGACACTGACGGCGGCGGTGCACAAATGCTGCGCAGCTAGCGCCATTCGACGGCCAACACCGCGGTTCCTGGTGTGTCCGCTGTGCCGTGCGTGTGATCATTGCTTGTACAGCCCTCTCGCAGTGTCCGGAGCAAGTATGATGGGTCTAACACACCGGTGTCAATGTGTTCTTTTTTCCATTTCCAGGAGTGTATCTACAATTCCAAATACTGTTCACTTACTTCGTATTTATCAATTCCCTTATGGAAATAAATATAATTCAGAATGAATGTTGTCTCTCCAGCTTGATTTGAGTCTGGAGAAGCATCAACAGTGGATGAGTAATACTTCTTATTTTCTCACTGTTGTCAGATGGCATTCCTGACCTGGTGGGAACAGTTAGGGCGAACTTCATTCTGAGATTCATTTGACAGGTAACGCCCTTGTCAACGCTTTCCAGTTTCTTGTCTGACTCCGACCATGCTTAATGTGTTTTGCCAGAAATTTGTTGTAGTGGCTCAAGGGATCCAATATTCCGAAGAATTTCCCATTATTTTGATCTTCAGATTTCTGAGATGAACCCCTGAAGGCCAAACCACTTTTACCAAGAAATAGCGTCACATCGAGTGACATGAAATACTCCTTGTATGTTCACTATTCTACACATGAACAAAAGAATATTATCCATTTGCTCTGTATTTCCACCTGTGTATCCAGAGGGTTGCGCGACCCTGGCTATTCAGTGCAGAATGTCAAATCAAACACCATTCAGCTGTCTAAATTTCCCATTCTTATTTTATTGGGCCACCAGTTTCGGCGATATATTACGACATCTTCAGGCCCCCATACTGACGCGTAGGAAGACTCACACTTCTGGCCCGGTCAAGTTAGGGACCACGATTCAAGGAGTGGTATTCGTAGATGCATAGTCACCAAAACACGGCAGATGTGAACGAATATAAGTTCATAGCAGCGTCGAATTTGCTTAGATTGTACAGTGAACGTGCCATTTGCACTATTACGCCACACATATGTGCACGTGCCACCAAATAATTCTCATTTACGGCTCAAGTAAAACTTTTATCTTCATGTCCCGCAGCATGCTCCGAGAGAAAGCCAGGTTTCCGTGGTAACCGCAAAACTAAAAACGGCGGACAATCGATACATAGTATAAAGGAAGCTTAAAAACAGTGCAGACAAAATATTTAGAGTGTTACATAAAAACTACTTGCAGAGCCGAGGGCACCAGCGGCAAAAAACAAGGTGACGAATGGCTCTGCAGGCAGTAGTGGCGACACAGGCAACTGTAGTAATGGAACGAGAGCGACAAACTGACGTAGCATGGAAATCAAAACTATCCGGGTCCCTATTACTGGACATTAATATGGGGAGTGCCTACCCTTTGCTTTTATTACCGCTTGAACTCTGTTGGATACACTTTCAATGAGGTACTGACACTGGTCTCCGGGCTATGTAGTGAAATCGACGTTGCAAGTCATCCCAAAGGCGTTCCATTGCTTTCAGACCGAGACTCTGGGCATGCCAGTCCGTTTTAGGAATGTTATTATCCACAGAGCATTGCCTCACAATTGCTGCTTCATCATAGGGTGCATTGCCATGCTGATACATGAAATTATCTCCACCGTACTGTTTCCGTAGTGTAAGAAATTAAGGATGCTGTAAAATGTGTTCATACAACACTGCTTTTAACGTCATCTTAAGCGAATTAAGGAGACCACTCCTTAAAATCGAGGAACACCTCAATACCGTGACACATACCCTCTATACTTCACTGTTGGCACTATAAATGACACCTTCTAACGTGCTGCAGCCATATGCCAAACCACTACCCTTCCATCGGACTGCCACATGGTATAGTCTGCTTCATCCCAAGTCTTTCGTTTCCAGCAAACTGTTGTCCAGTGACATCGGTCTTTACATCACGTCAAGCGTTATATAGCACTGACTATCGAAATATTTAGGTTAAGAGGAGCTAGTCCACCATTGTACTTCATTCGTCTTGGATGGCTACGCCCTTCGAAACTGACGTGTGATTCCTTCTTCTGTTATCCGATTTCTTACAGCCACCCTTCGCAGACATGACATGAAGTTTGCCAGGTCTTAGTTTACCTGTGACTGTTCCTCCACATTTACACTTCACAGTCACATCACCAACAGTCATCTTTGCTAGCTTTAGGAGGGTAAAAATGTGCATAATGGGTACGTTACTCAAGTGACGTCCGACGATTAGTCCACGTTCAAAGTCACTGAGTTCTCTTGATTGATTCATTCTCCTGTTACTGCTTCTCTACTGACCCCCTTTAAACTGGCGGATCCACCTTTCAGACATCTAGTGCTCAATGCGGCATTAAATAGGAGTGTCCGGATGCTCTTGATCAGGTAGTGTTTATGTAAGGGTAATGTACTTACATTGGCAACGTAGTAAACTAGAAATGCTAACACAAATGCTTGTGAAACCTGTATCTCAGGCGCAAAACAGTACTACTACCGCATCATCCAGAGCACAACATACACACGTCGTGGTATCCTAATTAACGTGGAATAGTGAAACAATAACTAGGGTTTTAAGTAAATGTGTGTGGTGATAGTTACCGTAGGCTAACGAGAGGAGTGTACAATCGACAGTAAGATTAGATTGTAAGACTGATGTAGACGCAATGAAAGCACACTCTACACTGTAGAGTAGATGATAAATAAAACATAATGTAGATGAAAGTGAGTGGCTCAAAGTATTGTTGAGGTCCTAGGCCTCGGATGTGGATCATTTTATGAGGTACACCATTATGCAGAGCACCAATGATGGCAGTCTACAAACATAAATCATTTCCTATTTTTTCTTCATAATACATTAATTGATAACTCTAATAATTTCTATTTACTGATTAGGTTTTCAGATATATAAAATTTAAACCCCCTACAAACACCAATACTAAATTACCTTAATTTCAAGTTCATGTGCAAGTTAATGTTGTGAAAACTCGCAATGTCCTAGCCACTAGACGACAGGGCAGACTTAAGTTACAGAAAATAAATAAATGACATCTGTGAATACTCACGCAAGAGCTAGACACAGTGAAATTGTCCAATCGTAGTAGTCGCGAAAGCTGTAGCGATCTGTTATGGAAATGATGCGTTTATTTGCGGAGTAACGGATGTCACGTATACAGACTGCTATGCGAAGAATTCTAGCGAAATTCAGTCAAAGTTACGAGTGGACCAATAGCACAGAGCATAGTTAGTATCTACTATTCAGACATTTCTGAAGTATGGGTTAACACAATTTATAATGTCAGAACGATGGATAGTGTCTACGCTATCATTAGATTCTTCTGTAGATCGAACCATGTGGGACAAAGCAGTCTGTTGCTAGATAGTTTAAGCTTGTTACTTCATGGCGTCTAGATCCAACTTTTTGCTTCTGGAAAGCTTATTGAAGTATGACACAGCAATAACACTTAAATTTTTGCACACAACCACTGTGATCGATACATTATTGCAGTGACTGTTCTTTAAACAATCGCAGGACCATGTTAGATAATGTTTGTTCTCACATACAGCTCGAACACTCCGGACGAACTATAAATATTCCTGAAGTCATACCAATATGGCGGAAGGTCCGGTGCCGTCTGTGATAAGACAAACGTAATCAACCAGGAACGGTGACGCTCATTCATGACACAACCCGCAGACGGTAAAGATGACTTTCCTTTTATACAAAGCTTTCCGTCAAACGAGTATAAGTGCAGATCGATTTGGTTTTATAAATACGGCCCTTCTAGGTCTAATTTGGTAAATAAACTGTAGTGACATACAATGAGATAGAGCGTGTTCCAGGAGGAAATGTTAACATTCAATACTATAAAAATAATTATCATTGGATTCAAAAACCTCTAGTAAACATGCATTCTAAAATGAATACCTCTTCATCTTCGATGCTGTGAAACAAAAGCCTTTATTTAAATAAGCACTGATTGATGTTAAGTTATGCATTTTAGAGCCCACGTTTACTACGCTTTTTTGCTGGAAGTGATGGTTCGTGTCATATCCCTGAATACAGACAATTCCTCCTGGGATAACCTGCATACGAAGTTCTAACCCGTAGAGTAATAATTACCTAGTAGGAAATTGTGAACCATTTTTCTGAATTTACGAAACGTTGTGGCATCAACAATTCATTCTACCAAAAAGCCAGTATTTCTGAAGAAGACGTTACTGCAGTACACTTACTTCTACCTTGGTACTCTGCAAAGAAGGAAAAACAACCTGGCAGACGGAAGTTTTAAGCTAAGATATGAAACGGGCCTACGCATCTCAGTTGATAACAGCCTATCACTTAAAAAAACGTTAAAATATAATATTTGAATGGGACGCTATCTATTTCCATTTATCTCAACTAACGTAGATGTCCACCACTTCTTAATAAATTTCCGTATAGTGTTTTACAACGAAGTGACTAAAGTCATGGTACAGCGATATGCACATATACTGATGGTGGTAGCATCGTGTACACAAAGTACAGAAGGACAGTGCATAGGGAGGGTTGCCTTTGTACTCATGTGATTCATCTGAAAAGGTGTCCGTTGAATAAGTCCATGCCATCTCAGGTTGCTGCACGAAATAGGGTAAAAGGAGGTCAAACACGATATTGGAAAGTATCCTATGACTAATGTTACCTTAGTGTATACTGGCTTACTTCAACAGGTATGATCTTAGAAGGATTCCAGAATCATCATGAATGAAAATTTCGAAGTTTGTCTTGTGTTTCTTCATCAAAGTTGCTCGAAGTACCATCTATCTCCCCATGTGGGACATTTGGCAATTTCTTTCGACGAATTAGGTTATATCTTCTATTTTTAAATAAAATTCGCCAACGTCCAGGGGATGGACAGAGATATAGAAACAACAAACACACAATACATTACCAAGTGTAATACGGTGTTGGAAATCCGTTGGCATACAAAACACTTACTTCTTAGGCTGGTTAAATACAGGATCTTTACGGTTTTCAAAGAGATAGCATCTCCTTCTTTCTAAAAATTAGTGGAATGTTCATTTGTCCGCGGTGGAGGTGCTTAGCGTTCAGGCAGAGTTCCCTCCGAAGTGGACCACAAAGGCTCATTAATATTGAGATCTGATGACAGTGGCGGCCAGACACGGTGCGGAAATTCATCTTAATGCTCACAAAGTCAATCATGGATGAAGTGAATTGTGTCATCTGTGGTCTTGTTGGAGTTGGAAAACAGCATCTCCATTGGCGGTACAAAAATTCTATTATGGGACGGACCTGAGTAATTGACGTGCTCACATAAATCTTGACAGTAATGCGACCTTATATTATAACCATGGGGCGTTTAGAGTACCATGTTACAGTTGCCCAAATCTTTACCGATTCCTCGCCATGTTTCACTCTTGGGATGTAAACCCGGCCAGACACTGGAAATAGTGTGAAACAAGACCGATCCTTGTATTGCTCCAAAGTCTAGGTTCTCTTGGTTCGGCAACACATTTCAAATGGCTCTGAACACTATGGGACTTAACATCTGTGGCCATCAGTCTCCTGGAACTTAGAACTACTTAAACCTAACTAACCTAAGGACATTACACACATCCAAGCCCGAGGCAGGATTCGAACCTGCGACCGTAGCAGTCACGCGGTTCCGGGCAACACATTTCCCTGTTACGGGAATTTGTGTCACGGATGATTGATTTCGTAGCTCCCGATGCCCTGTCATTCCCAATTTATCGTGCTCCATTCGTGTTGTTTTGGTTCTGACAGAATTCGTGAGTGGGGCATTCAGTTCTGCAGCTGTCATCCACTTATACAGTCCTATTCAGTGACCGTCCGTTGCCATCACTCAACTCTATCTTTCGTTAGCGTTGTCACTCAGCAGACGACGTTTTCCCATGTTTCCTGTATGCAGTACAAAGCTTCGATACGTTGCCTCTAGAGACACGAAACGCTTCGTTCACCTTGGTTAGGAAGCACCCAGCACACGAGCATCGACAATTTGTGTCCTCGATTAGAGGCTGCATTTATGTTCAAGCATTCATCTTCCATATTTTTGAATAACTCATGTAATTAAGTCTTGACAGTTCTGATCGGGTGCCATGTATCCGACGTCTTTGAAAATTAAATCTGCCAACTTAGCATTATACGCTATGTGATCAAATGTCTCCGGACACCTGGCTGAAAATGACTTACAAGTTTGTTGCACCCACCATCGGTAATGCTGGAATGAAATATGGTGTTGACCGACCCTAAACCTTGATGACAGCTTACATACTCGCAGGCATACGTTCAATCAGGTGCTGGAAGACTTCTTGGGGAATAGCAGCCCATTCTTCACGGAGTGCTGCACTGAGAAGGGGTATCAACGTCCGCCGGTGACGCGTGGCACGAAGTCGGCGTTCCAAAACATCCTAAAGGTGTTCTATAGGATTCAGGTCATGACTCTGTTTAGGCCAGTCCGTTACAGAAATGTTATTGTTGTCTAACCGCTCTGCTATAGGCTGTGCATTACGAACAGGTGCTCGAGCGTGTTGAAAGATGCGATCGCCATCCCGAATTGCTCTTCAACAGTGGGAAACAAGAAGGTGCTTAAAACATCAGTGTAGGCCTATGTGTGATAGTGCCACGCAGAACAACAAGTCATGGAAGCCCCCTCCATGAAAAAGCGACCACACCATGACACCACCGCCTACGAATCTTAGTGTTTGCGCTACAGACTCTGGCAGATGACGTTCACCGGGAATTCACCGGGAATTCACCATACCCACACCCTGCCATGGGGCTGCCACATTGTGTATCGTGATTCGTCACTCCACACAACGTTTTTCCAATGCTCAGTCGTCCAATGTTTACGCTCCATACACCAAGTGAGGCGTCCTTTGGCATTTACCGGCGAGATGTGTGTCTTATGAACAGCCGCTCGACCATGAAATCCAAGTTTTCTCACCTTCCGCCTTACTGTCATAGTACTTGCTGTCGATTCTTATGCAGTTTGGAATTCCTGTGTGATGTTCTGGATAGCGTTTCGACTTCACTACCACATCGGAAACAGTGGACGTAGGTATGTTTGCTAGTGTGGGAATCTCGTGTACAGACGTATGACACAAGTGACACCCAATCACCTGACCACGTTCGACGTCCTTGAGTTCCGCAGAGCGCTCCATTCTGCTCTCTTTCGATGTGTATTGACTACTGAGGTCGCTGATATGGAGTACCTGGCAGTAGGTGGCAGCACAATGCAGCTAATATGAAAATCGTATGTTTTCTGGGATGTCCGGATACTTTTGATCACATGGTGTTTTTGCAATAACATTTGCCGTAGTTGACGTTTCGTCCGAAGGAACCTAATGACTTTCGCATAGTGTGAAAGAAGTGGAAGTTGATGTATTGTTATTTCTGCAAGATCAGTCAATGGAATGTGTGTTGTCGCATACGTTCGACTATGTGGACTATACAGGGTGCTACAAAAAGGTACGGCCAAACTTTCAGAAAACATTCCTCAACACAAAGAAAGAAAATATGTTATGTGGACATGTGTCCGGAAACGCTTACTTTCCATGTTAGAGCTCATTTTAGTTTCGTCAGTATGTACTCTACTTCCTCGATTCACCGCCGCATGTGTGGGCTGACGAGAATCCGCACGCAATTGTGCAATCACGTCATCAACACAGATTTTCTGTGAACATTTGGGCAGGCATTGTTGGTGATGTCTTGATTGGACCCCATGTTCTTCCACCTACCCCCAATGGAGCACGTTATCATGATTTCATTCGTGATACTCTACCTGTGGTGCTAGAACATGTGCCTTTACAAGTAAGACACAACATGTGGTTCATGCACGATGGAGCTCCTGCACATTTCAGTCGAAGTGTTCGTACGCTTCTCAACAATAGATTCGGTGACCGATGGATTCGTAGAGGCGGACCAATTCCATGGCCTCCACGCTCTCCTGATTTCAACCCTCTTGACTTTATTTATGAGTGCATTTGAAAGCTCTTGTCTACGCAACCCCGGTACCAAATGTAGAGACTCTTCCTGCACGTATTGTGGACGGCTGTGATACAACACGCCATTCCCCAGGGCTGCATCAGCGCATTAGGGATTCCTTGCGATGGAGGGTGGATGCATGTATCCTCGGTAACGGAGGACATTTTGAACATTTCCTGTAACAAAGTGTTTGAAGTCACACTGGTACCTTCTGTTGGTGTGTGTTTCCATTCCATGATTAATGTGATTTGAAGAGAAGTGATAAAATGAGCTCTAACATGGAAAGTAAGCGTTTCCGGACACTTGTCCACATAACATACTTTCTTTATTTGTGTATAAGGAATGTTTGCTGTAAGTTTGGCCGTGGCTTTCTGTAACACCCTGTATAGATGAACTGTACAGTGATAACGATATGTGCTTAACTAGTGAAAATGGTACTGAAACAGATCTATAGCTATGAAGTTCGGCATCCCGATCTGACAAATCAGATTTTCAGTGAAACGTTGTAAAAAATAATTGTTGTTCGAAGAGAGGGTACTAACGTAATTAATTACAAGAAAGATCATCTGCAGCACAATGATAAAGATACTAATCATGAACTGATTTTAAATAAGTCCGCTGCAGTGTGACGTTGTAGTGCATAAGAAAATGTACGGATATTCAAGGAAAGACAAGGTGCACTTATTACAAAAACTGATGTTTCGTGTGTCAAAAGCGTTCGATAGAATGTACAGGAATTGCGTGATGGTGCTGTTATGCACATCAAATTGTGTGCGATAAACATTACAGCGATTTCAAGAGAAGCGGTGGATGGTTACATAGCTTCAAACAGTCTACAGAATTGGAAGACAAGAAATTGAAATTTCAGAGTGTCAACTTAACGATGCACAGAAAATTTTGGAATCGACCCGAAAATTTGTAGATAAGATAAACGAACTTATCCCATCGTTGAGTAAGGAATTTATTTTCAACCCAGACTAATCGGAATTTGAAGTGTAAATGCATATGAAAAGAAATCTGGAAATTAGACGTACAGAGTTGCATCAAGATCAGCTAACATAAATGCCTTAACGTATTCGTATACAATTATGCCGACTGTTGATCTGCGTGGTAAATTAATTGGAAAGTTATTCATTGAACCGCTAGAAAATGGTGATACTCTGTCACCTACGATTCGTTCTTGTGTCAATAAACTTTGAAGGGCCGTAGGGAATATTTAGGTCACAGCAAGCAAGAGTGGGAAAATGGGCGTAAGAGAACTACAAATGTGGCATGAGCATTGCTTTTGACCAACTGGTCAAAATAATTTGCTTTTCCTTGATTGCTGGTCTGTGTATGAAAATCATACTCCTTTAGAGCAAACTATCACTCCTGAAAAGTGTGTGACATTGGAATTCACACTCCCTGGAACCACTGGACAAATTATGCCTCTGGTTGTTTCCTTTTTGTGCATTGAAAAGGTATTACCGCACTGTCTGCAGCTACATCTTAAAGGATAGTCAGTTGCACGATAAGCTGTATGGCAGACTGTTTCGCATTCGGCTGCATCCCATCACATTCAGTAAGTTCACATCACCCCGTTACACCAGTATGGTTCTAATGCATTCTCTAAGAGTGGATACCTACCTCAACGACCTGCGCGGTTTGTATCTTCCAAGGCGTTCGCCTTCGATCTCGCTGGTGCGAAACTTGGTGTACTATTTTTCATTTGGTGCACATGGTGCAAGTTACTGGTTAGTTTTGAACATTTCTTGAACGTCGGCGCTGTCCAGTTTGTGAAGTGTGATACATACATCCGATAGAAGGTTGATCTGCACCCCCCTTTCAGGCAATGTCTGTCACCCTCCTCATGTTCATGGTGAGTCACTAGCAGCTAATATTTTTTCTGCCATAATTGTTACCACATGTTTCGAACTACCTAAAGAGCGAATTTGCCTTCTCTTGTCTATCCATATGATCCCTCTTTAATTGCATCTTACTAATTGCACTGAGCGTAACGAATCCACACATGCATAATTATTTATGGCTGGTTTAGCTTTCATTGGAATAATCATGTTTTGCTATGTGTCACGAGCTTAGTATTTCTCCCACCTTTGTGTGACCGATATTCTGAACCAATGAACCCTATTCCTTTTATCAAATTTCGTAGCATCAGACCCAAAAATTGTTGCTGATAATGTAATTTAGTAGACAAATACTTCCTTGTGTAGGCTACCTTGGTGAACTAAGGGTAGTTTGCGATGCATTGAATCTTTCCGGCGTGGAGACGAAATTCACTGAAATAATATTCCCGAAGAAACCTCTCTGGTAATAAGAGTATCCGAGAAATATAGTGTCTCTTAGTATGACAAATGAATCCATAGGCTCATGGTCGTACAGAATCCAAAGTATTTTAGCAATTAAGTGACATAACGTCTTCATTATCAAATTAACTATTGTTTCATCTATCATGTAATGTTGCTTCGGTGAGCGGCGATATGAGTTCTGTAAGAATACTTACCTACTTACTCTTATTCTCCTGGTCAACAAAACACAATCGGTTTTTTTGCCTCGTCAAGTAGCCTTCTCCTTCGGCATCTTCTTTGCTTGTTCCCAGTACTTGGAAATCCTCGGCAACCTGGTCTCTCCATCTCATTTTCGGCCTACCTAGAGGTCTTCGTCCGTTCGGTTTATTCTCTGAGACTTCTCTCAGTGAAGATTGCTTCTTTCTTCTATAGACGTGGGCGGCCCATCTTAGCCTTCTTGTCTTGGCTTCCGCAACTACATCTGCTGCATTGTATAGATCCCTAAGCTCCCTGTTCTTTCTTCTTCGCCATTCTCCTCTCTCATAGACTGGTCCACATACCTTTCGCAGGATTTTATTTTCAAAAACTTTTATCTTTCTTTCCGTGTATTTACCTATTCTCCATATTTCTGCGCCATATATAACAATAGTAGTCTGATTATGGTTTTATATCTTCTTACTTTGGTTCCTCTTGAAAATTTTTTAGATGAGAGTAGTTTGTTGAGAGTGTACCATACTCTGGATGCTGCTTTGATCCTCGCCTCTATTTCTTGCTTCTCATCATTTTTGTTGTATACTACTACCCCCAGCTATTTAAACTCATCTACTTATTCAAACAAGTGATTATCGATCTGCAGAGTTTCCCGTCTTTTTGCTCTGTAATTTCCTTCTACCCTCATACATTTTGTTTTCTTATCATTTACTTTTAATCCAACTTCCTTTGCTTTTTGAAAGAGTCTTTTGGCAATATTTTAAGATCAACCAGATTTTCAGCGATTAGTGCTACGTCATTTTCAAAGGCCAGTACATTTATATTTGTTCCCATTTTACTTCCCTCTTCTGTTTCATTTGCTGCGTCCATCGCTTCCTGTATTAGAAAGTTGAAAATAGAAGAGTCAAACGCCTTGGAATATTCTCCATTCACTTTCGGTACCCATTTCGAGTCTTTCATTATCACATTCACAAGATTTAAATTTTCTTCTGTATTCCGTTTCTCTGCATTTTCTCCCACAACTTATCTCTGGATATACTGTCATAGGCTTTCTTTAAAAAAACAAATAGTATTTCCTTTATCTTGCTACACTCCACCCAGCAAGGTGGCGCAGTGGTAGCACACTGGACTCGCATTCGGGAGGATGATGATTCAATCCCGTCTCCAGCCATCCTGATTTAGGTTTTCCGTGAATTCACTAAATCGTTTCAAGCAAATGCCGGAATCGTTCCTTTGAAAGGGCACGGCCGATGTCCTTCCCAATTTTTCCCTAGCCCGTGCTTCCGCTCCGTCTCTAATGACCTCGTTGTCGACGGGACGTTAAACACTAACCTAACCTTGCTATACTCCCAATATTTGGATATGGCTTCTTTCAGTACGAATGTCTGCTAAGTAGTTGAACGAATCTTCATAAATCCCACTTGTTTATCATTTATTATTTCTTTTGACTGTGGTTCTAGATTTTCCTCGACGATCTTGGAGAACACTTCACAGGCAGTGCTAATTAATGTGATGCTTCTGTAGTTTCTGCATTGTTGTTTGTTACCCTTTTTATGAATTGGTATTATTATTGCTTATGTCCGCCCGTCTGCCATTCTTTCTTAATTCAGGACGTTCGTAACAAGTTTGTGTATTTATTTTGCAATTTTTATTCCTCCCTTCTTAAACAATTAAGGTATTATTCAATTTCTCCCAAAATCTTTGTTGTTTTTTATATTTTGATAGAGTCTGTTGTCTCTTCCATTATCGGCGGTTCCACAAAGGGATCTACACTCTGATAATCATGTTGTTGTTCCATTTGTGCACTTCAGTCTTCAACATTTAGAAGCTCATCAAAATATTCCCTCCAAATTTCCATACCTTTTGATCTTTCCAGAACTGTAATGCCACTCAAACCTTTAATGCCGTACGTCCATGATATATATATTTCTCTGAAAAATCCGACTAATTTGTAAATATATCTTGCATCCTCTGCAATGACAGAAGTAAAAGATTTTATCACGATTGTTGAGTAACCTCGATAATCAAACAAAATTCCTTCGTTGTGGTGAAACAGGTAGCTCTCTTAGCAGAGTAGTTGGATGTTATGACAGGCAGTAGACCGCTCCATTCACACCATCTACAGAACAGGCTCTATTAACAGTATACTACGTCCTCCACACCACTGGCAACGGGTTCTACACAACGCTGGTGACTACTGTGAAGAACAAAATCAAAATGGTTCAAATGGCTCTGAGCCCTATGGGACTTAACATCTGAGGTCATCAGTCCCCTAGAACTTAGAACTACTTACACCTAACCAACCTAAAGACATCACACACGTCCATGCCCGAGGCAGGATTCAAACCTGCTGCCGTAGAGGTCGCCTAGAACCGCTCGGCAACACCGGCCGGCCTTTAAAGGACAGTAACAGGTGCAAACACGTAACTCTTTTGTATTGGTTGTGAATTAATAGTTGCCACTATTTAAGTTTCAACCCCCGTATAAGTAAGCACCACTAGTGTACTTTTTTGAGATCATACTAAAATGGTGATTTCCTTCTTCTTCCGTTCATAGATACGTTATGTACTCAGATCATGTTCTTGTCTGCTTTAATTTGTTAAAGCGAACCACAGTCGAACTAATTTGCTAGCTCTAAAAGTAACAGAACATTAATTCAGCCAGTACTGCCGAGCAATACTCCGGTGGCGATAATAGTTCGTATTTCTGGATAACCTGCTCCTTGGTTTCTGTTATAAAGTCAATGTATAAAAAATATATTTTCCATGTGTTATTCATTAACTACTAAATGAATGTTAGTAGCAAATTAAACTCTGCAATTGAAGCATTTATTCCAACGTAATAATTAAACCGCCAGTGTCCTCCAACCGTAAACACTTGCGTGAGGCTAAAGAAGGATTTAAATTAATGTTTCGTGCTATTGTAAATCAATCCTCATATGGATGTGTTACCGCTTTCTGATCAGCGGCGGTAGTATTGGCGACTTCATTTATTTGCGAATCTATAAAGGATGATAACAAGTTGCCGGTTGTATTTTCGAATATGCCCGACTTGTGGCAAAGTCTTCCAGTCCAGAATGTACAGCAGTTACGTTCCTCCCAGAGTGTGCTTATGAATTATCTCTAGTTTTAGCAACCATATTTAACTGGTCACTCGACGAAAGATCTGAGATCTACATCTAAACACTGGAACATTGCACACGTCACAGCAATACACAAGAAAGGAAATGGAGGTAATCCGCTGTATCATTGATCCATACCATTGAATCTATATGTAGTATGGTTTTACAACATATACACTATCTAAACAAAAGAACCCTGGTACCCATATGTAGTGCGGAATTGACCACAACATATAATGAGAGGTGGTCCTGACAGGGTGAAAGGAGGCACGGAATATTTTGTTGTTAGTACAGAAGAAGTAACATAAGAATGGATCTTACAGGAGGGATCAGTAACTTCTAACTTTAACTAGACATTAGAAGTCACCTGTGTAAAGTATCCATCAAGGACAATTCAGCCCTTCTAAACCTGCTGAAGTTAACTGTTAGTGATGTGACGGTGGTGTCGAAGCATGAAGGAACTACCACAAATAAGCCAGGACCATGTAGACCTCGTGTAACGAATATATGAAGATAGTATCTGTTCTTTCGGACATGTCCGAAAGAACAGATACCATCGATGACCATGCAGCTCTCTTAGAATGAAATGATAAATAAATCAAGACCTTAAGCTGTCGACAGGCGTTGATAAATACCAACGGGGCCAGTTGAAAATGTGTTCCTCGACCGGGTCTCGAACCACGGATCTCCTGCTTACATTGTAGACGCTCAGACTGATAGAGGAGAATACCAAATAACAGCCACAGTCACACCCGAGGCAAATCGATTGTAAGGCAGCTTCCAATTGCCTCTCTTAACAAGGACTAAGTGTACCGTGATACGTCTAGCCACACACTGTGTACCGTTCACAATAAGGAGCTCTCAGTTAGACCCCTAAAGCCACCTTTTACATCGCGCCATGCCACTTCCATTGCGGAGGGACTTCCCTACATCTTTTATTTCTTACAAATACACTCCTGGAAATGGAAAAAAGAACACATTGACACCGGTGTGTCAGAACCACCATACTTGCTCCTGACACAGCGAGAGGGCTGTACAACCAATGATCACACGCACGGCACAGCGGACACACCAGGAACCGCGGTGTTGGCCGTCGAATGGCGCTAGCTGCGCAGCATTTGTGCACCGCCGCCGTCAGTGTCAGCCAGTTTGCCGTGGCGTACGGAGCTCCATCGCAGTCTTTAACACTGGTAGCATGCCGCGACAGCGTGGACGTGAACCGTATGTGCAGTTGACGGACTTTGAGCGAGGGCGTATAGAGGGCATGCGGGAGGCCGGGTGGACGTACCGCCGAATTGCTCAACACGTGGGGCGTGAGGTCTCCACAGTACATCGATGTTGTCGCCAGCGGTCGGCGGAAGGTGCACGTGCGCGTCGACCTGGGACCGGACCGCAGCGACGCACGGATGCACGCCAAGACCGTAGGATACTACGCAGTGCCGTAGGGGACCGCACCGCCACTTCCCAGCAAATTAGGGACACTGTTGCTCCTGGGGTATCGGCGAGGACCATTCGCAACCGTCTCGATGAAGCTGGGCTGCGGTCCCGCACACCGTTAGGCCGTCTTCCGCTCACGCCCCAACATCGTGCAGCCCGCCTCCAGCGGTGTCGCGACAGGCATGAATGGAGGGACGAATGGAGACTTGTCGTCTTCAGCGATGAGAGTCGCTTCTGCCTTCGTGCCAATGATGGTCGTATGCGTGTTTGGCGCCGTGCAGGTGAGCGCCACAATCAGGACTGCATACAACCGAGGCACACAGGGTCAACACCCGGCATCATGGTGTGGGGAGCGATCTCCTACACTGGCCGTACACCTCTGGTGATCGTCGAGGGGACACTGAATAGTGCACGGTACATCCAAACCGTCATCGAACCCATCGTTCTACCATTCCTAGACCGGCAAGGGAACTTGCTGTTCCAACAGGACAATGCACGTCCGCATGCATCCCGTGCCACCCAACGTGCTCTAGAAGGTGTAAGTCAACTACCCTGGCCAGCAAGATCTCCGGATCTGTTCCCCATTGAGCATGTTTGGGACTGGATGAAGCGTCGTCTCACGCGGTCTGCACGTCCAGCACGAACGCTGGTCCAACTGAGGCGCCAGGTGGAAACGGCATGGCAAGCCGTTCCACAGGACTACATCCAGCATCTCTACGATCGTCTCCATGGGAGAATAGCAGCCTGCATTCCTGCGAAAGGTGGATATACACTGTACTAGTGCCGACATTGTGTATGCTCTGTTGCCTGTGTCTATGTGCCTGTGGTTCTGTCAGTGTGATAATGTGATGTATCTGACCCCAGTAATGTGTCAATAAAGTTTCCCCTTCCTGGGACAATGAATTCACGGTGTTCTTATTTCAATTTCCAGGAGTGTGCAAGTGCCCTAAGCATGAACCAGCTTTCAATAAACATTTTCTTTTTATGCACATATCCACACTATAGTAATTTATCTTTATCAAATCATTTTGCTTTTTTCAGATATACATTACAAAACTCTAATTATCCTGCCACAAATTAAGGACTTTAAATAACAAAGAATACACACTTCATAATTGCAGGTACAGTTACATAATATAAACATCTAATCGATATAAGTGTTACATCAGGACATTTGCTTTATGCTTAATTAGTATGACAGGATGTTGCTGCTGGTCTTCCACATCACTTATACGCAGCCTCTTTGTAGTTCTTGTACCAGCCTCCCCTGTCACGTCGGTCAACACAGCCCACATACCTCCAAGATTGTCCCACACGTCAAAACGCCTTGTCGATCTCAGCTATGCCCTTGAAATCACACATGCACCACAAGCGAAAGATTTTCACAAGCTGCTTCTGCTGCACATGCCCCACAATACATTCCAGACCCTCTAGCCAGGTATTCGTTGAATTCATGTGCCCTTCCTTACAAGTGGTGCACAAGGCCTATGGTACCACATCACCAATAGTATATACTCAACAACCAGTGATATCACCATATTTGACTGTCCAAATCACCATTATGTACTCGTCACTGTGGTGAGGATACTGATGAGCGTTGTCTTACGTGATCGACAATGCAGTGTCTGGCAACTAGTGCAATGGGTACTGACATGTTTCTTCCGTTCCCTGCTAATAATGGGCACCGTACACCCATTTTCCAGTCACCAAGGTCAAGGCTATCGCATAGTTCAAGGTCCTGACCATTGCCTTCACCTTCGGTGATGGGGTGCAATCCTAGGTCGATTTTCGGAACTATTTTCTGATGCTCACTCCCCACTCGAATGGCTGCCGTAATTGGCCAGTTACTTACACGGTTTAATTTATAACCCCTCAACCCCATCACTTTACATGTACCCTTCATTCAATGAGATTGACACATCATCACAAATGTTTTCGGAATATTACGATATATCAGCACAGTCTCAACCAATGAGTAGGAGACGTGCTCGAATAAGTGTGCACTATGCCTTCCACTTTACCATTCTTTGCCGTCTCCCTTATTCCTCCTATTCTGTTTCTATTGCTTGAAATAACCCCAGAATTTTTGTGTCTTCAAACATTACAGAAGCCTACCCTTACTGAGAACAGAGAAAAAGAATATAAAAAATAAGAAAAGTAATGGTTTCCATTTTAGACCGGTTCTGTACATTCCGTAGCTTGACAGAGGGATTGACACAGATGATGGGGATGTCATTGTAAGGCCTCAGTTTGCACAGACTTCAGATATTGCCCTCTGCCTCCTGACAATTTTTGTGCCTTTCCTTGGTAAAAAAAAGAAAAAAGCGGAAAAGGGTAGCAGAAAAGAGGCAACTGAGGCACGCTGCTAACGTCTATCCCACGACTAACACTAAGAAACCAAATTTGCTTAGTCAGTGCTGAACAGCACAAGTGAAAAAAAAAATAACAGAAAGGTGAAGAAAGAAAGCAGAAAAGAGAACAAAAAGAGAAAAATAGAAATGGGGAAAGAAGACGATTAAGGCAACCATTGTAGAGAACCAGGGCATACAGATTCGTGGCCATTACTGCAATGATATGAGCGGCTGTAAGTCATTATTTCCTTGCTATCTCCTTTCAGTGCGGTTTACTTTCATTTCCTTCCATCCCAGTTATTCCTCTCCACAAAATGCGATGCTATCACTTTAGTCAGCCACGTCATGTGATCCAGGGCTCTAACATTGTAGCTGAGCGTTACTAGATGCTTCAGTCTGGAACCGCGCGACAGCTACGGTCTCAGGTTCGAATCCTGATTCGAGCATGGATGTGTGTGATGTCCTTAGGTTAGTTAGGTTTAAGTAGTTCTAAGTTCTAGGGGACTGATGACCTCAGAAGTTAAGTCCCATAGTGCTCAAAGCCATTTGAACCATCTAACATTGTATTCATATTTCTATAAAATATGGGTCCTGTCTCTGCAGCTGATACGCTGGTATATTTCAAGTTTTGATATTAATGTTATTTCTATCTCTGCATAGCTGCGCATGTTGATTAATAACTTCCAAGGAACACGGAGAGACAGAAAACAATGACAGCCAGATTCCTTATGTGATGGAGACAAGAATTCTGAATTGTAATTTTTCTTATGATCATTGCGTGAGCAGTTGCTGTTTTCATAAAAATAGTGACAACCGTTAGAAATTGATAAAAAATTGAACATGGATGCCTTCATCTGCAAAGAGGCGCCTTGATACGTAAAAATACCACCCTCGCGTCGTTTGGGGTCAAGACAGGATGGAAAAAGCTTCGAGGATCTAAAAAAGCATTGTCTGCTTTCCATGTCCTAGTAGGCAGAATTGGGCCTCTGCCTTTCTCAGCACCTGGCAAGACATCTACTTTTTGAGGTTTTAAGCAGACTGAGGAGCAGCAACTCCGAAATTTGACGTTCCTGACTTGACGAACTCTCAGACACACTAGCGCACTTCACCAGGTGTTCTTGATAACCTGAAAGTAATCCTATAGGAAACGTCTGAAATTTTTTGGAACACTGTTTGAAACTTGGTATTTCAGATCACAAAAATGTGGTAGCTCTTTGGGACCAGATCATGTACGAAAGGCTACAACTAAATATGACACACCTCAAGAAAATTATAGACTGCTTTACTCGCCAGATAGTCTTCTTTAATAAGGGAGCAGGTAATGTTAGTATTCACGTGATGTCTCCTGGAGGTGAGTAATTTTTTGTAGGGTGTGCTTGTCTAGTATCATGCTAAAGTTGAAAAACACTTCGCATCTAGTTAAAGTTTTGGATACTTCAGTCAGAACTTATCAGGTGCGAACTCTATGCTGCTGCTGAGAAAGTTCCTGCTTAATGTTGCTGGTTCTATTTCGCGGAAATGTGAGAAACTCAGGTTTCCACATCATTTCCCCAGAAACGAACAGGAAGTGACACTTCCTAATTATCTGTTTATGAACACTTCCATATGGTTGGGCAAAATCTCATGTACTGCATGCATCAGTGGCAGCATCTTTGTAGTCATCGATGTGCTGACTGGCGGACATAAAGTGAGAAATGAAATAAAATGTATCAGCTGAACTGACAGGCACTTGTTCGTGTGCTCTTTTCTTATGAATACGTCAGGGGCCAGTGTATATGACAAAGCTATGTCCTGTAGCCTTCAATCTGAAATATTTCATAGGTTTATAAGCAGCGAGTACCTAAGTAAGAAATGATGTCCAAAAACACTAGAGGTTAGTCGGCTATTTGAAGAAAGTAAATGTAAAGGTTCCCAGGATATGAAAAAGGCGCCGTAGCATGGCCTCACACACACAGAATGTCTGGAATGTCTGGAAGGATCAATAAGGGGAATTTGGCGATCTGTAGTGTGAACAGTCAATCCGATGGAGGCTTGGCTGGCAATCTCCGAACGCCTCATGTAGGACTTATTCCCAGGTGAGAGGTGTGGAGGCATGCACTGCTGGGTCGACTAGGAATGCTCGAAGTAGTACCTGGATCTCTTCTGCGAGAAGTATGATACTTTCATTAAGGAATATTACACCTACTCATCGGCCCTGCTGTCAGGTGGTTCTCAGTATAGCGTACCCTTCAGGGGAAGAGGCCCATTCTAGGGTTTATCATTTGGCATGCGCTGATGGCAGAAATTTTCACTCCGACGAAGTTCACTTCCAGGGGAGCAGTGACACTTCTGTCACGATTCAGCAGGATCACATAGTCACCGAAGTGGTGGAACACATTTCATTAAGAAATGTTAATCTTTTCTCCATGAGCTGATTCCACCAATACATCATCAATGCAGACGAAACGCAAATCGGTTCCCAATAAACGTTTGGAAATTCTGTGCTGTAATGTCCATTCTCCATGACAAGTAAAAGAACTAAGAAGTCCATATTATTTCGTGATATCCGTTTTCTTCATAAGCTCATGGACCAGCGGTATGCTGTCATAAGGATTTCATGTTGAGGGCGCTAAAGACAACACCCTCAGGCCAGATGCAGTCGCCCTTGATCCCGTCGAATCCCATGCTGTTCAGGTTATTTTGGCCCTCTCTGAGAGATCCCTAAGTGCAACTCATTGTAAAAAGTGTTTTTGTGTCTGCGGGCTTTCAAAAACAACTTTGCACCCTGTGACTCAGTGTTTTTTTTTTTTTTTTCATCAGTCCTTTGACCAAGTGCTTCGCAGAAATCGTGTCTGCCTCTGAATTCCGAGTTCCACAGTTTGTCGTGACAAATCTGTCTACAATGAAAACCAAAAGTAGAGACCCCTGAACAAACCACTTCTCAAAACTAACCAAGATCCTCGCTAAAGATTCCCACCAGCAGAAAACCATACTGGAGGAACAAAGTCACAAGGCACACTGAATCATAGTAAGCTCAAATTCCCACGAGTTCTATTTAATTGACTTTCATCAAACTATCCTACTTCAAAGCACCAAAAAAATGCGTGCACATAGAATTACAATTTTAATACCTATCAAATTTACCACTAAATTCTTTGCCGCAGTTTTATACAAAGCATAAACCAATAAATATTTCACATAAATTTACGAAGTCAGTGAACTCCACGCACACTCAGTGCCTAAACTTCCCCCTTTTGCACATGTACAGTGCCACAATAAAGTAATAAATTACTAATAAATCCCCAAATAACCATATAAATTATCCTTCCAAATTACTAACACTAATTACAGATTACAACAGCTTTTCACTTCTGCTCTTTCTCTATATACCCTTTGCAATTTTAAACTGCTCTCATTTCCACATATGCAGTAGCAACGACTATAACGTTTTACTGTACCAACGCCAATCAGTCACACTAGAATCACACTTCATACACCAATTCGTACCAACTTAATTATTCAAACTAACCTCATCCACACTATTTACTTCAGCCCTCTCTAAATTTTCTGTTTGCACACCTTTCGCCCATTCACTACCCACAGCATGCACAACTAAACTGTCCCCCCCCCCCCTCTCCCCTCTGAAATATTGACATTTGCAGCTTCAACAAAATTACACGTCAATTCACTGTTAAACACTATAACTTCCTGAAATAATACATCGACGCCTAAGCCATCATTACCAAAACTATTCATCTCAGCAACCTTGTCTGCTGATACACTGTTTAAATCACTACATAAATTCACCTCAGAAACCCTACTTTCCTCCGTCGACAAATTAACTTTACATGAATCATATACAACATTATCCTCTGCCGCTACATTACCCAAATTGCTGCTACCATGTCGCACAATTTTGGGACTTACAGACTTGCAACATTCCGTTGTGGTCGGACAAAAATCAGCTCACACTGCCATTTCTACACACTTTTCATCCAGATTAACTTCCGTTCCTACTTCACATACATTCTCACATTCACACTCTGACAAACATTTCAGATCCACACATTCATCAATAAGTTTCCTTTTACCTTCATTTGAGACTATGTAAGTAGGCTGTTTAGGTTTTTTTTATTGGTAACGCCACATAGCGCTCTGTATGAAAAATCACTGGCTGTGCTGTGTGCAGTCAGTGGCTGGTTGGCATTGTTGTAATACTCGCCATTGTAGTGTTGGGCAGCTGGATGTTAACAGCGCGTAGCGTTGCGCAGTTGGAGGTGAGCCGCCAGCAGTGGTGGACGTGGGGAGAGAGATGCCGGAGTTTTGAAATTTGTAAGAATTTATGTCATGAACTGATATATATATATTATGACTATTAAGGTAAATACATTGTTTGTTCTCTATTAAAATCTTTCATTTGCTAACTGTGCCTATCAGTAGTTAGTGACTTCCGTAGTTTGAATCTTTTAGTTAGCTGGCAGTAGAGGCGCTCGCTGTATTGCAGTAGTTCGAGTAACGAAGATTTTTGGTGAGGTAAGTGATTTGTTAAAGGTATAGGTTAATGTTAGTCATGGCCATTCTTTTGTAGGGATTATTGAAAGTCAGATTGCGTTGCACTAAAAATATTGTGTGTCAGTTTAAGCACAGTCGTGTACAATTTTTTTAAGGGGACATTTCATATGGAGACCCTGCCAGGATTCGAACCTGGAATCTTTTGATTTTTTGTTGTAGTTGGTGTAATTAGTATAGATTTTGTTTATTGCCAGTGCGTAATTGTAGAGAGAATCTCCTTTGTAGTTGTACTCTTTCATTGTTGTACAGTAAAACAGTTGTGGCATGTATGTAGATTTGCACAAAGTATTTTGCAGTTGCGCTTGCAATTAACGAGATATTATTTTCAGTGCTACATTAATGTGTTCTCTTATTTTTGGTCTTCAAATTGTGCTTTTCTGTGTTATCGTGTGAAATATTGTGACAATAATGGCGTGTGAAAAACGTAATACTAGGCTCCAAAGTAAACTGAGAAATGACAGTGAAGACGAAAGCAGTGTGTTAGCGCCACCATGTAATGAATTGACTAATGTTCAAAGTAGTAATTTGGTAATAGTGAATAGGGAAATGGAGCGGGCTGCAAATAATGGTGAAAGCAGTGAAACAATTAGTGAACAGGGAAGCACTATCGATCGATCGGTCGGCAACAGCTCGCCTCAGGATTCTGAAATGACAGGACACAATATAGCAAATACTGTAGATTCAGGTTTTGCGTCCTCACCATTTCCTCAAATAAATCAAGACACATTTTCTGCTTTTCAAAATGCGAATATTGTCGGTTCAAATGCACTGCCGAATAGCACTGAGGAACATGTTTCAGACACCAATGCACTGTTATTATAGTTAATGGAACAAATGGGACAAAGACTACAAAAGTTAGACACAACGCTTGAACAAAATCAGAAACAAATGGGACAAAATCTTAAAAAGTTAGACACAATGGAACAAAATCAGAGACAAACACAGCAAAAGCTTTAAAACTTAGACACAACGCTTGAACAAAACCAGAAACAAATGGAACAAAATCTTCGGAAATTAGACACCATGCTTGAACAAACACATGAAGATTTAACTAATGAGTTACATAACATTGAACCGAAATGTCAAAAAGTCTGTAATGACGTAAAAACACAAATCTGTGAGCATTTTCAACCTATTTTTTCGCGGCATGAAAATGCATTACAGAATCACGAAGCAGCCATAAAAGAACTGCAAACTAATGTTTATGAAAATCATGAGACCTTGCAAGCTAAAATTGACTCAGTTGCATCTACCGATTCGGTTACACAACTTGCAAAAACTCAGGAAAACTTAAAGGATACAGTAGATACGATTTCAACACAAATGGACTCTCTGAAACTTGGTTCAGAAAAACACACAGAGGAAATAATTTCACTATCTGATAAAGTAGCCGAACTTTCAGATCAGTTCACTAACTTAGCTACAAAGGTAGATGATGATCTGAATGACACAAAACCTGTAGCCTTCACTGAAACTGAAGAGTATGAACAAATTAGAAAATTCAAACAGAATCAAAATCAAATCAACACACAGTACAAAAGAGAAATGTGGGAAGTACAAGATCAGTTGGCTCAAGTAATACAAGAATTACATATTTCAGAGGACACTCGCGCCCCAGTACGGGAAGAGTGACATAGAAATACAGAACAACTACAAAATAATAACACAGGACATTTCGAAAATCATGAAAGAAATTGGCAAGGTACACTGAACTTTGAGATGGAACCGCCAAAACGATGTAACAATGACCGACATGCGACTCGCCGACATGATGATTTTGACTATAAGCTGTTCATTACTACACGTAAATTCAAAACATTTAAGAATTCTGGCAACGACATTAATCCACAAGCGTGGCTTCATCAATTCTCTCATTGTTTTCCTCCCAACAGGTCATTAGAGCACATATTAGAATTTATGTGTGGCTACTTGGAGAATGAACCAGCTGTAAAAATGCGATCGGTCATTCACGATTGTCACAGTGAAGGAGAATTTTATCATGCCTTCCTCTCAGCATATTGGTCTCAAGCTACACAAGACCGAGTAAAACATAGCATCATTATGATGAAACATTTCGAACAATCTAAATTTTCAAGTCTTGTGAAATATTTTGAAGACATGTTACATAAGAATCAGTATCTTTCAAACCCATACAGCCTCTCAGAACTCATCCGCATTTGCCTAATCAAATTACCTGAACATTTACGACATATTATTTTGGCAGGACGCTGCAAAGACGACATTGAAGCTTTTTAGGGAGTGTTACAAGAACTGTAAATTGACACTGACAATCGCGGAACGCAAAAACAGAAGTACAACAATCACATGTCACATCCGTCACAATTCCGCAATGACAGAAATAATAACTGGACACGACAAGGCTATCCTTACAACGTAAATCGTGACGAAAACAGACACCACCCATATGACAACCATTGGCAGAGTAGCAATAATTACAGAGAAATATCGCATTTCCGCGGTAATGACTATCACAGAGACAATCAGAGAAACAGACAATACGGGAACCAAAATAATTATTATCAAGGGAGACAGAATAACTTTAGACGCAACGGTCCACTGTGCAGTTACGATTACGGGACAAATTCTCCACCACATGACCCACAAACAAGAAACTTTGTAAACTACCGACAAAACGACAGACCTGAATTCCATCAGAACTGGCGAGCTTTAAACAGGGCAGGGCCTTCTCGTCAAGGTGAATTTGTAGAAGTTAGGTCTCCTAATCCCAATAACGACGCGCGCCAACAAAGAGACAATTACTCGCACCTCAGGCAGCCACGTGCGCCGGCTCGCTCAGCGAAAAATAACATAGACGCTAACCTTGAGAAAAATTTTAGCATTCTTTACCGACGTATACGACATGATAATCCCGTTGAAGCTCGAGCTTTGCATAGTAGGAATAGTAAAGGTTTACACCATATTTCATATGTAAAACCGTTTCTTGAATGATAATCTGCTTTTTAACTTAGTCTTTGCTATAAAATTTTTCACTTCACGTTACTAGTACTCTTTGTCACACTTACAAACTGTTAACATGCAACTATGTTTTAAAGTTAACTATCCAGTCTAGAATCTAGGGAACATATTTAGACAGTAATTACAAAAGGCATTGTTATAATGAACAGACGACACAGTGTTATTGTGTGTGTATATTCTTGCTTGTTACTTGCACGATTACGTAACGTCTATAAGGCTCACATACTTCAAACATTTACCAGTACTGCTAATGAGATTTTAATGCAACATTTTGGTTTACTTGAAAATACATTCTGGATTTAAAGTACTTTCTGTGAGATACCAGATGACACAGTGGTGAGTATATGTGGCAGCTACACAATTATATGACGACGCTACTAATGAGTGACGATTTACAATGTTGCTTTTGCAGTGTTTCTGTTTTATATCTGCACAGTTTTTCTGAATTATTCTGGAAAGTAAAACATGTTTTAGTAGTAACTTTTGTGGTATAGCTACAGTGAGACAGCCTTTTCTGTAGCTCAACAATACGTTACAGCACAGTACTTTCTTCATCGCGGCAATAAGCGTAATAACTACGATATCTATACGCAAAGCATTTCACTTTTGTTTATCATGAGATAAGTACATTGACTTCTGCAGATCTTAGCTTTTGGAGGACGATAACTACGACACTTCCACAGAGATTATCTTACAACACGACGCACAGTTCAGCGCTACAGTACACGTAGTTGAGTGGTTAATTTTGTACTTCAAACATTTATTTTTAAAGATATTTGAAGTACAATGATACAAAGGTTTTCCGTGATACATTTCATTCCATTGCTGTAATCTGTAACACCTGAGGATATAATTACATTAATCCTCAAGCGGGTACACCCTTACTTTGTGTACCATGTGTGTGGCAAGCACAAGGAGCCCTAGCTAATATGGTACACTCCTGGAAATTGAAATAAGAACACCGTGAATTCATTGTCCCAGGAAGGGGAAACTTTATTGACACATTCCCGGGGTCAGATACATCACATGATCACACTGACAGAACCACAGGCACATAGACACAGGCAACAGAGCATGCACAATGTCGGCACTAGTACAGTGTATATCCACCTTTCGCAGCAATGCAGGCTCCTATTCTCCCATGGAGACGATCGTAGAGATGCTGGATGTAGTCCTGTGGAACGGCTTGCCATGCCATTTCCACCTGGCGCCTCAGTTGGACCAGTGTTCGTGCTGGACGTGCAGACCGCGTGAGAGGACGCTTCATCCAGTCCCAAACATCCTCAATGGGGGACAGATCCGGAGATCTTGCTGGCCAGGGTAGTTGACTTACACCTTCTAGAGCACGTTGGGTGGCACGGGATACATGCGGACGTGCATTGTCCTGTTGGAACAGCAAGTTCCCTTGCCGGTCTAGGAATGGTAGAACGATGGGTTCGATGACGGTTTGGATGTACCGTGCACTATTCAGTGTCCCCTCGACGATCACCAGAGGTGTACGGCCAGTGTAGGAGATCGCTCCCCACACCATGATGCCGGGTGTTGACCCTGTGTGCCTCGGTTGTATGCAGTCCTGATTGTGGCGCTCACCTGCACGGCGCCAAACACGCATACGACCATCATTGGCACGAAGGCAGAAGCGACTCTCATCGCTGAAGACGACAAGTCTCCATTCGTCCCTCCATTCATGCCTGTCGCGACACCGCTGGAGGCGGGCTGCACGATGTTGGGGCGTGAGCGGAAGACGGCACAACGGTGTGCGGGACCGTAGCCCAGCTTCATGGAGACGGTTGCGAATGGTCCTCGCCGATACCCCAGGAGCAACAGTGTCCCTAATTTGCTGGGAAGTGGCGGTGCGGTCCCCTACGGCACTGCGTAGGATACTACGGTCTTGGCGTGCATCCGTGCGTCGCTGCGGTCCGGTCCCAGGTCGACGAGCACGTGCACCTTCCGCCGACCACTGGAGACAACATCGATGTACTGTGGAGACCTCACGCCCCACATGTTGAGCAATTCGGCGGTACGTCCACCCGGCCTCCCGCATGCCCACTATACGCCCTCGCTCAAAGTCCGTCAACTGCACATACGGTTCACGTCCACGCTGTCGCGGCATGCTACCAGTGTTAAAGACTGCGATGGAGCTCCGTATGCCACGGCAAACTGGCTGACACTGACGGCGGCGGTGCACAAATGCTGCGCAGCTAGCGCCATTCGACGGCCAACACCGCGGTTCCTGGTGTGTCCGCTGTGCCGTGCGTGTGATCATTGCTTGCACAGCCCTCTCGCAGTGTCCGGAGCAAGTATGGTGGGTCTGACACACCGGTGTCAATGTGTTCTTTTTTCCATTTCCAGGAGTGTATTTGCTTATACAACTTTACACATCGGTACCATATTTCTCTAACACAGAATTACACAGCTATCTGATTATTTGACAGAGAAACAAACACCTTTTTACTACGTCAGTGACACATGTTTAAGCAATTACGCAGGTGGATAACTTCACACTTACGAAATTCTATTTTGTCTGTACTTTGTGAAATGTTCATATTTTTTCGGAACCATTGTGATACTATGAGAGGTTTGAATGATGTATTTGGTATGGGATCATGATTTTTAAAGTACTTTTGAGGCAGATGACGCTTTTGACATGAGCAGAGAATTTTTTTTAGGTTTTGAAATTATTGGAGGAAGCTACGACGATTTTGAGAGTTGACTGAGGTGTTATGATGTTATTATTACGATGACTATGTGTATTATGCTGCTGATGTATGTTTATGATCAATAAGCTGATGCTGTATGAGGAATTTGATTATGCTACTTATTTGTTATGATGAAATATTGAAGAAGTGTCGACGAATATGTATATGTGTAATAAGGTAAGGAATAATGAGTAGTGGTTAGGGACTCTGGTTTGTGAAAAAGTTGGTTGGAAACCAAGAATCGTACTTTAAGAGATGAAATGTATGTAAATGCGTGAATGTATTACAATGGCGACGGAACTTTTTTGAACACTGATATATCAATAGGAATTTGCTTCCACAGATTTGTAACGCAAATTTTTGACCTGTGAAATTTTTCATATGAGACTACCACTGTAGCGGAAACTGGTGTCGTAAATATTTCGGTAAGAAAGTTAAGTGACCACCTGCACGTAATGCGTCGTGGTCACCCAGCTGGGCGACAGCCACCTGGAAACAAGCCATTAGTGTGTGCCTTTCAGAGGCACAGGTGGAGAAGAAAAAAAAGAGGCCATTATCCTCGCTATTGACATTCCTTTGTTGAAAGCATCGTAAATACGACACCCCCAAACCAGAAAACATGATTACACTGTAGAGTTCTTAATTTATGATATTTACTGAAATGAAACGATGAGAAACATTTTATATCTATTATCTTTCTAGCTGAGAGATTGCTCATTTTGTTTAATATCCAGTTTCTATCTGCACTGCAGCATTGGCTAAAACAAAATTTAATAGATGTACTAATATCACTATTTTCTGTCTACAGACCCAGAAAAGAATCATTTTATGATGTACTTTCTTGGAAAAGAGAGCACAAATAGACATTTCCCTTAACAGGAACTGCAAAAATAATTTTGTTACAATTTGGTAATTTACCTGCTAACGTATGTTCTCTTGATGCATCACTCTAGTGTTAAGATGTGACATAGGTATTAAACATTTTTACTGTAATATTTTTTCTGCTTCAGCTATGTCATGTTTAGATATAAGTTATTGCATTTGCTGCTGCTGTTTGCCAGGCATAGTGCTACTAAATTTCACTTTGTATTCCTCTGTTAAGCTACTTGATTTATTTTTCTTGTTTGCTGCTCATTGCCTTATATTAGTTGTAATATTGCTGCCTGCTTTGACAACTTCCATTTTTTGATTGCCTTATATTAACTGCCTGCTTTGACAACTTCCATTTTTTTCATTGCTGTTTGTATTAATTGTTTTGTGGTGCTGCATTGCCTCGTCCCTCAGTTTAGCATCTGAGCTCAGTAGATTTAAGTTAGCTTAAGAGGGGGTAGCCTATATAAAAGAATGAGTTGCGATGAATTGGAAGAAAAGCAATGAGAAGCTACAAGAAAATGGTTTGGCCAAAAAAGTAGTGTACAGTGGAGAAAAACTATTTTCGAAAGAGGATGTGAACAGAATACAGAAAGCATGCTTGGATAGGATCTTTTTTTTGCTGGAGCAAATTTTGAAATAAGAGAGACGATCTATGGAATGAAATTTTGGTTGGACTGCAGTACCAAGTGTTACCCTGAAAACAAACCCTGTCCTTTTCTTTTGTGTTATCCCACTATGTGCTTGTGTACCCTTGTGTATTTTTTTTCTTCCTGTCTCTGTGTACTGTTTCATAGAATTTTTTCTCTTCTAATATTAAGCTACATTCACTATGATAAGGAATACTGTTATCCTCAAATATAATTTGCATTAATAACTTGTTTACACATTCTTTATTCTGTTTTGTTCTAATGCTCATGTGTGAAGTTGATGTTTCAAAAGTTATTCTGATCTTTTATGTATGTATTTTGTACCTTTGTTATTGTATTCTTATGTTATAAAATTGTAATTGACATCAGTTCATCAAATTAAGTACCTTGTAAGTTACATTTCACTGCACACGTTTCTGTTGGCTATAGTATATGGACAATATGTGAGAAGCAGGGACTGATAGTGTTTGCACGTGTGTTAATAATTCAGCAAGGGACTGGATAACAGCATTGCTGGTTCTAAGGACATTTCAAACAAATTCTTTGTGAGTGGACAAGTGGTGGTTTATGGACTTGCTGTATTTTCCACAAGACTCTTCAATGGTGATTGTGCACCTGTACAGTTGCAACAGATGGCTGCTGGCCGTCCCTACAAGGACTACATTGGGTCTGCATCTTTGATGACCCACCAATACCATTATTTCTACAAGGACTGCAACGGGTCTGCACCTCTGGTGGCAATAGTAATCTCTACCAGGACTACAGTGGGTATGCTCTGTGATGACCTACCTACCGATAGTCTTCAACGCCAACTGACTCTGCTGTGGCCCATTACCTGTCTGCATGTCAAGAGTCAGCACTGTCTTTCCGTTGGAAGGACAACACTACTTCTTCAAGACTGATTAGAAATCCACTACTTCCGAGTGAAATTTCTTTTATTGCTCAGACTTTGAGAAAAACACTGCAATTTTACTGTGATGAACGATCAGGACTGTCTTTATGGACTGTGAGAAAATTTTAGCTTTTGACCAACATTGTATCAATAAGTGTGTGCATTTGATATCTTTGTTATTGTAATTGTGAAAAAATTTTAACAAATATGTGTTGGCCAGTGCCCAAAATAATTTCTAAAATTTTTTGTGGGCAGCATGGGGGCTATGTAAGTAGGCTGTTTAGGTTTTTTTATTGGTAATGCCACGTAGCGCTCTGTATGAAAAATCACTGGCTGTGCTGTGTGCAGTCAGTGGCTGGTTGGCATTGTTCCAATACTCGCCATTGTAGTGTTGGGCAGCTGGATGTTAACAGCGCGTAGCGTTGCGCAGTTGGAGGTGAGCCGCCAGCAGTGGTGGACGTGGGGAGAGAGATGCCGGAGTTTTGAAATTTGTAAGAATTGATGTCATGAACTGATATATAAATATTATGACTATTAAGGTAAATACATCGTTTGTTCTCTATTAAAATCTTTCATTTGCTAACTGTGTCTATCAGTAGTTAGTGACTTCCGTAGTTTGAATCTTTTAGTTAGCTGGCAGTAGTGGCGATCTCTGTATTGCAGTAATTCAAGTAACGAAGATTTTTGGTGAGGTAAGTGATTTGTTAAAGGTATAGGATAATGTTAGTCAGGGCCATTCTTTTGTAGGGATTATTGAAAGTCAGATTGCGTTGCGCTAAAAAATTGTGTGTCAGTTTAAGCACAGTCGTGTACAATTTTTCTAAGGGGACGTTTCAACTAGAAATGCGTAAATTCCTTCCTCCGAAGTATCAATACCAGTAGCTTTTACATCATTACATAAATTATCATTACTCTGTTCCTTTAAACAGAAATAATCTACCTCCCCCGATACATTTTTAAGTTCAACTGCTGGCGAGACCAACGCTAAGCCTCCCTTAGTAACTCGATGCATTCAGCCGAAACACATCATCCTCACTTGCAACTGGCGAGACCAAAGCTACACCGTCTTCTCTAAGATCGACTCTTTTCGCCGACTCACAAATACTTCCTACCACCACTTCCTCCTTACTGCTATTGCTACTTTTTATTAATACCTATTCAGAACTCTCCACACAATTTGTTTACTTACATCATTCCCTGCAAATTTATTCCCATTACTTTTAATTAAATCCCTCACAAATCTATGTTTCCGCCTTTCGCGCCAGCTTTTATTGAAAGAGCCACCTGCATAGCCATCTTCTTTAACATACTCCATATCACATATTTGTTGCCTTGCTCCAAATCTATGATTTCTATCATCACCATTAACGCCAGTCCTTTTCGTCGCCTCTTTAGATCGCCATCCACGGACCTGAGATGTGGCGAACATTAGTTTCCCGACCGGTTGCTACGTGATTGAACTTCACGTGAATTTCCCCGATTAAATCTGCGTTCTTCACTTGGATCCGGTTCACGGAAGTATAACTCCTGTTCGTCCTCCACTCATTCTACTCATTTCAGCTACTACCTTTCTGAGAATTCCTTTGATTTCGCTCACGATTATTATTTTGGGGGTGATTATTTGGATTCCCATTTTGATAACTACCATCCAGCTTGCTCTGAAGTTTGAACTTCAAAGTCCTCTCTAATTTTTCTACAAATTCTAGAAATTCATCCACAGAATCATATGGGCTATGGATAAGGTCCCACTCCAAATCTTCGGGTAATCGCCTTTTTAACGTGGGGATTTCCATTAAAACCCCCAAGGGATTTTTCACATGCGTAAGTTTGCCAAGTTGACGCTTGCAAAAATCTCTCATCGTCCCATTACCGTACCTGTAACTTGGCCCGTTTAAGAATTCATTTTGGATCCATGTCCGTTTGGCGTTGATCCAAAATTTATTCAAAAATACTTTCGAACTCTTCGTACGATTCCCAAGAACTACATATAACATTTGCCGAAGACTGTGGGGCTCCCTCCAAATGCTGCTTAACGTACTTTATTTTCGCTTTGTCCAACATGCCCTAAACAAAAGCGTCCCTACACGCAGCCAAGAAATTTACTGGGTATCTTCTGTCATCTGTGTAACATTTCACAGATCCGGTATTTGCCCAAGGGATATTTATAACCGGCGTGGCCTGTTGGGAGGCTAACAAATTTAAATAACTTTTTATCTGTTGCATTTGTTTTTTAATTTCATTTTCCCTAATAATACTGGACTTTATTTTATCTTTAATTTTTCCCATTTCTTTCTCCCCCTCACCTACACGATTGACAGTGTCACAATTCCCCTAAGTTATATCTGTATCTTAAGGATTTTTCCCCAAGATATTTTTCCACTGATTCGATTTTAGATTTTTCTATTTCAACTTCGTCTGTAATTTTTCCCATATCCACTAGGACACATTTTAATTTTTCATCAATTGCTTTTTCAAAGTTACCCATAAGTTTTTCAGTTTCCTCTTTCACAGCAGAACCTATTTCATTTCACATTGTACCTGCAGCCATGTCATGCGCGGCTGGTCACGGCAGAGGTTCGAGTCCTCCCTCGGGCATGGGTGTGTGTGTTTGTCCTTAGGATAATTTAGATTGAGTAGTGTGTAAGCTTAGGGACTGATGACCTTAGCAGTTAAGTTCCATAAGATTTCACACGAATTTGAATCGCATTGTACCCATCTCTGTTCGAATTGTACTGATATTATTTGCCATTCCCTGGACATTTCCATTAGCTGAGACATCCTATCTCCCCCAAATTCATTCCCCTTTCCGAAATTCCTACCAGTTATACTTTCGCACTCTGATTTCGTACTAACTGGCTCACTTCCGTTTTCATAACCACACATACTAGGTGACTTTTATATTTGCGAGATCTATAAGTAGAACATGAAATTCAGAGACAAACTATCTCACTATTTGCACAGGCACTTATGTGATCTGAGATGGTTCCCTCTACTATGGTGATGCCGTCAAGTTGTAGTGGAAGTCGACACCGAAGACTACCCTGGAGTACTCGAAGACGCTGCCGTGGTGCCGCTGTTGCACTGCGTCCGCTAATGGAGAAGTCGCCTGATGTAGTCATAGCTGCTGCCAGTTACCGAGTGTTCCAGCCGTTTCCGATATCGCTGTTCATTATAGGGGATAGCTGCTACTGTTCTCTGCACTGAATTTATTTTGACTCTGAGCCCCCACACAAATTGCTTTTAACGTGATAGGTTAGGACCTCGATCGACAGTATGTGTTAATTGTGAAAATTACTCAGTAACTTCACTATTTCCAGAAACCTACTTGCGTAAAAAAAACCGATCTCACATTGTGTTTTGTGAGAGGTTCACTCAATAGAAATCTCTACTGGTTTTGCAAAGGCTTTTCCACTTCACATAGTATGCTGAATAACAGAGAGCAAAGGAATTATCACTTTGCAGGACACAAATCCTGGACGAGCCCCCAATTGCAGGATTTCAAAAACATTAAGTGAAATGATGTGGTGTGGTACTCAGCTACGCACCCTCTGACTCGGTGTTGAAATATTTAAAGTTTTGGCTCGTTTCGTTGTCTAGGGCCTGGGATTCGTAGATGCCTCATTACAAGCCGAATACTGCTGAGTCTGCAGTATACGATATGATTATACACATGAATCGATTGGTCATAGGTTCCTATCACTCAGCAATTGCGTATGTAATGTAGAAATTTATAAATGAAAGATTTGCAATTAAATAAAATCTGCAGAAACTTTTAAAACATCTTTAAATGACGAGTACGACAGTAGAAGTACTTTTGAGAATGTGGTATATTTCTGCAAAGCACTTATTGGTGTCGATGGTCCAGCAATTAAATAAGATACAAGTTGAATAACAGGGAAACAATATATTCCTACCTCACGTAATTAGTTATAAACAACAACATAGCTCGCGAGATATTCGCTTCGAAAAGCGAACTACGTCTTCACTGCAGAAGCCATGGAAATCTCACAAGTACACAAGTTGGCAGTACGAAATATTTCTATCTCCCGTGTCAAGGAGCACACTGCTCCACTCGAAGTCTTTCCCACGACCGTACGACATGCCTTCACATCCAGCTCTTTCTGTGTCCTGTGCCATACTCTCCACCGCACTGTCTACCATCACCACCTCCTGTCCTCTCTGAAAACGATGCTATTCCCCAAAGCCCATACGACTCTCTTAGTAACGAGCGCTGTGATTGGTTAGAGCGCTGCCTCCGTATCTCCAAGCCAACGAACGCTCACAAACATTTTGAAACACATTGGAAATACTGGATTTACATTTAAATAACTTGTAATTAAATAAATATTCTTATGGCTGGACCTAAATTTCATACTGTCCCAAATTGTAAATGGTCGCACATTATAATAAACCAACATAACAGATAGCTAGTGGATTTCATTTGGGATCCCGGTAACAACGAAAGGAGGTACGAGATTACGTAGTGAGGGAACCAGGGGAAAGATCGGGGGACCTTTGGAAAAAATAATAGCATCCTTGATTAGAGGTAAGTAAGGGAAACTGAAAAATATTTAGAGGCTGCTTTATTGATCTGTTTCAGAAAGAAGAGATTTATAGCTTAAATATGATATCTTGTACCATTGATATTCACGGCACGTAAAAAATTAATGCATTAATGTTAGTACATAATCAGGTGTGTCTTCTAGGCAGTATCGTGCTGTACATGATCGGAAGACCATACAGATGTGACATTACTAACTTGGTCACAGTGTGTTGTACCATGTGGCCGATGTGACTGTCAATCGTGACATTACAACACCTCCAGGGAACTTTCATACAATAGTGGTATTTCAAAGGGGAAAAGAGAGTCGTTCTCAGCTACATAGGAATATGTTCACTGCACAAAATTATCATCTTCTTCCCGTGGCCATGGCGGAATGAAAAGCTTCGTTCTTAGTGTTTGCTCCGGAGTCATGAAACAAGGGTGAAAATGTGGACGGTCCGACACCGTCTGATGCTGCCTGGGGAGATGGCGCGCGAGAGCCGGCATGTCAGCGTCCATTCTCCTAAAATTACGAATGTGTAACCTTGCAATGGGCACTTCAATGAGGTCGCAGGCGTTACAAACTGTACTGCTTTCCGAGTTCCTCTTACACATGTACTACAGCGAAGGCCGCATTTTTGTTAAACGTTACCGTAGTAGACGCCATCTTACAGTCTCCAACATCGAGCGTCCAGTCTTCCTGATTTAGATTATCTGTGATTTCCCTAAATCACTCCAGACAATTGCCGTGATGGTTCCTTCGAAAGGGCACGCCCGACTTCCTTCGGTATCTTTCGCTAATCCCCATGGGAATGATTACATCGCTGTTTGGTTCCCGCCCCCTCATCAACCAACCAACCAACAGCAAAGCAAACCCAAAGAACGGACTTTTTAGATGCATCTGAATACATCGAGCAATCTGGACTCCTAACGTTTTATTCAGTGTCACAACCTGCAGTGGATGTTGATTTAGTACCTTGGAACTTCATACTGAACTGAATACTCAAGGAACAAACATGATGTTCAACTGCATAGCCATTCTAAGTTTTATGTTGTCATAGACATAATCCGTTAGATTACCTTCATTCCCGTCACTTGTAGAGTTCGTAGTGCAACCGCCAAGAAAGTTTCTGAACGCAGAATGCTGATTTCTGAGGAGAATGTAGGCAAGGAAGATATTTCCAATGGTATTTGGATACAGGTATTGCTTACGCTAATGCAGAACGTGGGAAAGGAGTAGACTGTGCCACAGGCTCTGAAACTAATTCAAATTGAAGCAGTTCCATGTTAGTCAAGTATGCAATGAATTATAACAGTAGTTTCCTTACATGACACCGTGGTATGAACCACAGTACTTACTTGTGTGGCAGAATCATAGTTTCTAGTTCTTTGAAGGTGGCTAACACAAAGGTTGTCAGTGACAATACAGTTTACTATTGCTGCAGTTTTCTGCGAAAAGAATATTCTTTGTGAGTACCAATAATTATGACAGTCTATGCCCCTGTAAAAATAAATTTTTATGCGTATAAAGTGGAACGCTGTTGATTATTCCGAAATTTCATATTGTTCCAAGAGATTCAAAAAATCAGTTTTCATTTTTAACTCAGGTAAAATAGCAACCTTATCCTGCTTCTAAGTTTGTCTAGCTAGTGCTTCTTACATTACGTAATAAACTGGTTATCTTGCTATTAAACCTCTCTTAAAAACGTATTGTGAGCCTGACATGTATTTGCATTCAGTGAGATGTATTCCCGCTCTTTCGAATATTAACGTCTTAAAAATCATCGAAAATGCTAGTAATACGAGAACTGGCTCTGTATACACTACTGGTTATCTAGCAATTACAGGAATAAATAACAATAACGGAAATTCCTGGACGGAGCAATACGTAAAATAAGGTCAGCCACTCATCTATAGCGGTTCGATAGGTGGAGCGCAGTAACACGGAACAGCATTCTAACAATTCAACAGAATTCCGAGTGGCCATTAAGAACTATCTTTCAATTTGTTCAAGATATTCTTAAATTAATGATTTCACTAAATACTTTAAAACCTGTTTAGTTTAACCATCCTTCATTGAAGCCCTTTGTATAGATAGTTTGATATGTAGTATAGCATACAAATTCGTAGCGATGTATGTGTTTGGAGCCGTACTAAGTTATTACTCCAGATGAAATTAAGTCTCTATGAGTCCTTTCTGAGTTCACAGGAAACCATTCAGCGTCTTTAATAAATTCCTGTTTTTCCTGGCAGCCCAGGGTGTTATTTTACACTGACTGTCACTTAGGAAAAGTTCCTCGAATGTTAAAAAATTATCAGCCCATAACAGAGATCCAAACGGGAACACTATGAGTGATCAGCTGCTAGCAAGCTGAGGGCGGATGTCCCGTTCGCTGTGCGATCCGCCAGACGAAATCTGCTCCGGCCAGAGATGAGTCGCGGTGGTACTGCGCTAATCTGCGGTCTGTCTCGGAAACAGTGCTGTGTGAACCTAGATTTTTCTTCGTGCTAAATGGCGCACTTAGGAGCAATGTACTCGCTCTACTGCTGACTCCAAATTTTCTTGAGTTGCTGGAGCGCCCCAGTCTGACAATGATAAATTATTTCAGAACATAATGCGTAGTAGCGGCCTTGTTCCGAAAGCCTCCAATTGTCTTGGTGTAATGCTTGTTTTAGACTGTCTAGTGACGTCCATCATATCTTTTGCAGCGTTGTTTGTTGAGAAATTCTAAAAATTATCTCTTATCGCACAACACCAATCCAAATGCTTTACTTATTAATACTACCTGTATTTCTTCACGGGATATTTTAATAGGAAAAAGGTATCGAATAAAGTGACTAAGTTTTATAGAAAATTATCACGTTGGTTATTTTGTTGCCTAGGCTGTAGCTTCCTAGTCGTCTTAGCTGGCACATTCATATTTTCATAACTTTTGTTTATCACCGTGGAATATTGCAAGGCTTTTTTTCTTGCAATGATGATATGTAAGCATCACGATTTGTCGGACCATCATACATTCTCGTTACAATATGGCCACAACTAGAGAAGATCTATTGAGACAGTATTAATAACTATGCTGGTGTTTTCCTATTTTGTGCTTATGAACTTCACTGTCTGTGCTAGACTTAATGAGTTAAACTTGTGAATTAACAACCTTTTCTTTGGAGAATCATTTAGAAAGGTAAAACTGAAGTCTCTAAACAAAACTAACCCCTTGTATTTCTTACCGACTGACGGAATTTGGAGACGAAAATCCTAAAGTAAGATCATGAGGATTTGTAAACAGCCATAATTAAATCGATATCATGTTACATTAGAAATAAATAATCACAACTCCTACACAGAGATAACATTCTTCCATCTACAAAGAATCATATAAACAGTGTAAGATCGTATGACTCTTTGCACCTTGAAACTAAATGTAAAATAACTAAAGATTATCAACGGCAGCGTATCACGAACACAGACTTCAAAATATCACAGTGGTAACAACAGAATTGAGAAAAGATTAAACATGAAAATACAGCAAATTGATGTTGGGAGTGATGCAGAGCAAACAACTTCAACGCGGTGACATATCAGTCACTCAGAGTTGTCTGTCTTGTCGCTCTATCCTACCCTGTTCTCATACATAATTATATGATGTTCGCGTTAACTGCAGTGTAACACAGATTTCGGAGGGAGCTCCATGACACAGTGACCATAATTAGCTAAAAATCTAATATTTAATCTATAAACAGCTTGAAACAAAATGTTCCTGGTGGTCTGATGCCTCTTCGCCTCATAATTACTATAATAAAATGAGTCCACAAGTCATAGAAATCAGAAAAGTGATCAAAAATGCTATATGAAACCCTAAAATCTAATTTAATTTGCATAAATTTGTTACAAAGAAATTTGAAGGGATTACATCACTTATTCCAATACAGTGTCATTACAGTACAAAAGTAATTGTGCGATAATTGAGTATAGTTAACAACACATCCAAAGTGGTAATATTGTCAAGACAGGGTTCTTTTCTCCTCTTGTGAAACCACTAATTATACTATAGCCGCGAGTGTTAGTTTGCGACAAACTTCATATTCAGTTAAGCCTTGTATTAACAAAACACATCAAATTTACGTTTACCCTCTTTTCTAAAGTAAATGCACATGCATATTGTCTAATAAAGGGAAAATGGAAGGTTGTAACGTTTACAAGACTGTTCTCTGTCCCACTGTTACGAAACTACTGCTAACTTTTCATGTGGAAGTGTTACTTGGTAACAAACTTCTTAGTCCACTAAGCTTATAGCGAAGGAAAACATAAGACTATAGATATACGTTTAACGGGCTTGATTATGTAGCAGCACAAACATGGCGTACAAGTAACAATAAAACGAAATGACAACACTAATGAGAGTTCACTTGACTGTCCTTGTGAAATACTAAATACTGTTTCTGGAAATATAAGTGTTAGTTGGCTATCACTTAATACTGAACTGAAGCTGTTGCTGTATGGCTGTTAATGCTACACTTGTGGTAGTGTGTGTGTGTGTGTGTGTGTGTGTGTGTGTGTGTGTGTGTGTGTGGGTGGGTGGGTGGGTGTGTCTGTGTGCATGTGGATAATGTGTGTGTGTGTGTGTGTGTGTTGTGTGTGTGTGTGTGTATGTGTGTGTGTGTGTGAATGTGTGTATGTGTCTGTCTGTCTGTGTGTCTATGGGTGTTGTGTATGTGTTTGTGAGTGTGCGTCAGTACGTTTGGTGGGACGGTGGAGGTGGGAGGGAATATAGACTGACAAAATTAGATAAGAGGTACAGAAAAGAATGGGAGTTAAGCATCCTCAGTGGCGTTTAAATACTTTTTTGTAATGGGGAATAGCAAATAATAGTGGAATATTTTCCATAGGGGTATAGTGATTATAGCTATAATAGTAAAGGTCATCGTTTCTGCTACATCCTTAAGGACAATAATTACTACAATCTCAATCATTACTTCTAGCACTAAACTTGATACGTCTTTGTCGTCTGTTTCGTTGAACCTTGGCTGTATGGTCCCCTGGGTATCTAGTACAGCTTGTTCTGTAGTCACATCAGTCTCGTCGTACCGCTGTGGGTCGCCCTCTCTTTCATCTGGCAGTGTAGCATCAGCGGTGGGCAGCATTTCTCCAGCTAGTTGATCGTATGCAGCAGCATCCCTGTAAATCGGAAAACTGAAATGCCTATCCTTTCGTGATAGTCTTCATCATGTTGTTTATAATTTACCTTCTCAATTTACCTTGACTGTTCATTTTTTTCCTAGTATACTATAGCAGCATAATCGAATAGTATTGTGATGCAAGAATACAACTCTATAAGAAAATCTTTAAAGTTCAATGAAATATGGTGGTATATTGATATGGAAACTATGTAATATGAGGAAATCTGAAACTGAGTCAAACGTAATTATCGCTATAGGTCCTAGCCTCCTTGTGCGCCCCTCTCTCTGTCGACCTCAGCTTCCCCGTCCCTTTAATCAGCTCCTGATCTTCCCTACTCTCATTATCCATCACCTCCTTATTCCCCTCTCACTGGCGGTCTTCACAAACGAAGCCTCGATTGAGAAATGAACTCATTTAAAGTGAATGGGTAAATCGGTTGGGATCATTGTATAAGAGGTACAGGAAGGCCTCTTCAGCTGCTGGATCTGTGTGGCTAGTGTCTTCGAGGACAGTATTTCTCACAGTTTCAATCAGTGCAAGGGCAGGACTGAAAAGTTTGGAATTATGAAGACTCAACAACAGAATTCTCCCCCCATGAACCATGGACCTTGCCGTTGGTGGGGAGGCTTGCGTGCCTCAACAATACAGATAGTCGTACCGTAGGTGCAACCACAACAGAGGGGTAGCTGTTAAGTGGCCAGACAAACGTGTGGTTAATAAACAGGGGCAGCAGCCTTTTCAGTAGTTGCAGGGGCAACAGTCTGGATGATTGACTAATCTGGCCCTGTAACACTAACCAAAACGGCCTTGCTGTTGTGGTACTGCGAACGGCTGAAAGCAAGGGCAACCTACAGCCGAAATTTTTCCCGAGGGCATGCAGCTTTACTGTATGATTAAATGATGATGGCGTCCTCTTGAGTAAAATATTCCGGAGGTAAAATAGTCCCCCATTCGGATCTCCGGGCGGGGACTACTCAGGAAGACGTCGTTATCAGGAGAAAGAAAACTGGCGTTCTGTGGGTCTCAGCGTGGAATGTCAGATCCCTTAATCGGGCAGGTAGGTTAGAAAATTTAAAAAAGGAAATGGATAGGTTAAATTTAGATATAGTGGAAATTAGTGAAGTTTGGTGGCAGGAGGAACAAGACATTTGGGCAGGTGAATACGGGGTTATAAATACAAAATCAAATAGGGGTAATGCAGGAGCAGATTTAACAATGAATAAAAAAATATCAGTACGGGTAATCTACTACAGAGAGCATAGTGAACGCATTATTGTGGCCAAGATAGACACGAAGCCCAAACCTACTACAGTAGTACAAGTTTATTTGCCAACTAGCTTTGCAGATGATGAAGAAATTAATGAAATGTATGATGAGGTAAAAGAAATTATTCAGGTAGGGAAGGGAAGCGAAAATTTAATAGTCATGGGTGACTGGAATTCGACAGTAGGAAAAGGAAGAAAAGGAAACGTAGTAGGTGAATATGGATTGGGGCTAAGAAATGAAAGAGGAAGCCGCCTGGTAGAATTTTGAGCAGAGCATAACTTAACCGTAGCTAACATTTGCTTCAATAGTCATGAAAGAAGGTTGTATACATGGAAGAATCCTGGAGATACTAAAAGGTTTCAGATAGATTATATAATAGTAAGACAGAAATTTAGGAACCAGATGTTAAATTGTAAGACATTTCCAGGGGCAGATGTGGACTCTGACCACAATCTATTGGCTATGAACTGTAGATTAAAATTGAAGAAACTGCAAAAAGGTGGGAATTTAAGTAGGTGGGACCTGGATAAACTGAAAGAACCAGCGGTTGAACATAGTTTCAGGGAGAGCATAAGGCAACAACTGACAGGAATGGGGGAAATAAATACAGTACAAGAAGAATGGATAGCCATGAGGAATGAAATAGTGAAGGCAGCAGAGGATCAAGTAGGTAAAAAGACGAAGGTTAGTAGAAATCCTTGGGTCACAGAAGAGATACTGAATTTAATTTATGAAAGAAGAAAATACAAAAAACGCAGTAAGTGAAGCAGGCAAAAAAGAATACAAACGTTTCAAAAATGAGATCGACAGGAAGTGCAAATTTGCTAAGCAGGAATGGCTAGAGAACAAACGTCAGTATGTAGAGGCTTATCTCACAAGGGGTAAGATTGATACTGCGTACAAGAAAATTTAAGAGACCTTCGGAGAAAAGAGAACCACTTGCATGAATATCAAGAGCTCAGATGGAAACCCAGTTCTAAGCAAAGAAGGGAAAGCAGAAAGGTGGAAGGAGTATATAGATTGTCTATACAGGGGCGATGTTCTTGAGGACAATATTATGCAAATGGAAGAGGATTTAGATCAAGATGAAATGGGAGATATGATACTGCATGAGGAGTTTGACAGAGCACTGAAAGACCTGAGTCGTAACAAGGCCCCGCGAGTAGACAACATTCCCTTAGAACTACTGACAGCCTTGGGAGAGCCAGTCCTGACAAAACTCTATCATCTGGTGAGCAAGATGTATGAGACAGGAGAAATTGCCTCAGACTTTAAGTAGAATATAATAATTCCAATCCCAAAGAAAGCAGGTGTTGACAGATGTACAAATTACCGAATTGTCAGTTTAATAAGTCACAGCTGCAAAATACTAACGCGAATTCTTTACAGGCGAATGGAGAAACTTCTAGAAGCCGACCTCGGGGAAGATCAGTTTGGATTCCGTAGAAATGTTGGAACTCGAATACTCTCTTTCAAATTCTGAAGGTGGCAGGGCTAAAATACAGGGAGCGAAAGGCTTTTTACAATTTGTACAGAAATCAGATGGCAGTTATAAGAGTCCAGGGGCATGACAGGGAGTCAGTGGTTGGGAAGGGAGTGAGACAGGGTTGTAGCCTCTCCCCGATGCTATTCAATCTGTATATTGATCAAGCAGTAAAGGAAACTTAAGAAAAATCTTGAGTATGTATTAAAATCCATGGAGAAGAAATAATAACTTTGAGGTTCGCCGATGACATTGTAATTCTGTCAGTGACAGCAAAGGACTTGGAAGAGCAGTTGAACGGAATGGACAGTGTTTTGAAAGGAGGATATAAGATGAACATCAACAAAAGCAAAACGAGGATAATGGAATGTAGTCGAGTTTGCTCGGATGATTCTGAGGGAATTAGATTAGGAAATGAGACACTTAAAGTATTAAAGGAGTTTTGCTATTTGGGGAGCAAAATAACTGATGATGATCGAAGTAGAGAGGATATAAAATGTAGACTGGCAATGGCAAGGAAAGCTTTTCTTAAGATGAGAAATTTGTTAACATCGAGTATTGATTTAAGTGTCAGGAAGTCGTTTCTGAAAGTATTTGTATGGAGTGTAGTCATGTATGGAAGTGAAACATGGACAATAAATAGTTTAGACCAGAAGAGAATAGAAGCTTTCGAAATGTGGTGCTACAGAAGAATGCTAAAGATTAGATGGGTAGATCACGTAACTAATGATGAGGTACTGAATAGAATTGGGGAGAAGAGGAGTTTGTGGCACAACTTGATTAGAAGAAGGGATCGGCTGTTGGGACATGTTTCCAGGTATCAAGGGATTAACAATTTAGTACTGGAGGGCAGCGTCGAAGGTAAAAATTGTAGAGGTAGACCAAGGGATGAATACACTAAGCAGATGCAGAAGGATGTAGGCTGCTGTAGGTACTGAGAGATGAAGAAGCTTACACAGGATAGAGTAGCATGGAGGGCTGCATCAAATCAGTCTCATGATTGAAGACCACAACAACAACAACAACTGAAATTTAGAAATTTTTTTATCGGTTCACTTCAGACTTGTGCACGATGCTTTAATAAATATTCATATGGACATCTGATATATACTCTTAATAAATATAATACATAAGTATGCATGTAGTATATTTGAAATAAATTGTTAACTAACTTTCAAAGATTTCTGGTACCAACGTTAAACTATGACTTGTCTTCATGTAGTGTAGAGGTATAGATTATATTTATATTCACATATATTTAAAAAATAAATAGTTTATGTCTTTCCGAGCAATTATTAGACTATCATGTAAAAACCTGAAGTTAACTGATCAACAACTTTCCGAGAATTTTGCTACAAACCTTTTCCGTTTTATATAGTTTATACCATACGAATTAAAAAATTTGTACCCTATGTTCTCCTGGATGTTTATTAGAGTATCGCGAAAATTTTTTAAGTAAATCACTCAAGAACTTTTCGAGATTTTTGGTGACAACATTAAACTACAACTCGTCTTTATATAGTGTTGTAGAAGTGTAGATGATGAATGGAATCAGCAAGAATTATTACACGACAACATTTGCCGTGATAGGCAACAATGTCTCGCAGTACTTCTAGTGTCATTTACAAGTGACACCCAACAATGTATAGAAAAGCTATAATATCAGCATCACATACACTTGAGTGGTGTAAAAAACTGACCTCAAGATGACTGAATAAAAGCCGTGATGGATATAGTAAAATGAATAATTCGTAGTATTGACGTGATGTGTGCTTTGTGTTCCATACGAACATAGGATTTAGGGGCTGTTTTTCATGCTTTTAATAATTCGTTGGAACTGGTACCGTGTCATTCACGTTGATGCTCTCATGTGACATTCCGACCTACTTGCCGAGGCTTTCTTCCGAGAATTGGCTGCTCCAAGCGTGTACCCAGTTCCCAGAAATGTCCCTCCGCAAGAATGCCGAAACGTCAAATCAGAAGATCGAGCAAGGAGGTCGCTGTACCACGAGGACTCTTAACGACATGTGTAGCATTAGTTATTCAGTTTGTCCAAGTCACTACATTAAGTGAAGAAACAACGCGAATGTTATCAAAACCAAAAGAATATAAAATATCAAGTGTTTAGAGCATATAAAACATGCCTAAAAATTCTAATCTGGTGAGATGGCTGTATGACGTACAAACTAAATATTAAAAAAAAATAGAAACATCGTTCTACAGATTTTTTTCTCGTATGTTGTCCTCATTGTGCCTTACGTTGCACTATAAGGCTGCTTGTGAAGATACTGAGCACAAAACGTCTTGTAACTCTACAGCGTCTATACACTAAACGTATAATGCAAGTGAAAACAAGTTAAACAGAAAACGAAAAAATAGCAACACTCACTCACTGTGACGATGAGCAGGCTCATATACGGAAACATCAATAGTGATGTTGTCAGCACTTGCCATAGATTCTTGAAATATGACATGAAATGCTGAAACAGAAGAGAATATGTTGGAGAACATTCTACATTTAGTATGCCTAAGTACGTTCGTGACGTTAAGTTATCCGTGAAATTTTTAGCCAGCAATAACTATTTAATCTGCAGTTTGCCACCAAAAATTATGTAATTATGTCATTCACGTTATTTCTGTTAAGAAATAAAGTGCTGGTCCTTATGTAAAACACTCCTCAAATTACGCACACAGCTATAACAACAATTCAGAGCAGGAAATGTTGATGTCAATACAATTATGTGTTCAGAAATATTCATTACCAAGTTCATAATGAAGCACATAATTCTAAGAGAATAATTAGCGGCTTACATTGAAGTTGTATCTACCTGCATAGTACAGATTCGTATTGTCATTTCGCTCAGTAAATTCTTAAACTAGCAGTCTGTTCAAGCACTTGCTGCTGCGTCTATTTTCTATTATAAAACTACAACACCAAAGGTTTCACTATTATTTCTGAAATTGTCTTTAAATTTAGTCATAGTTTGAACTTTACAGTTTCATAATTATGAAAGTCAGCAGTGAAGTCGGAAACAGCAGCAGTTCCACCTACTGCAATTTATGGTGGAGCATTCTCTATAGTTACTACTTCTCTCGCTGCCGTCAAGTAAAAGCAGACCAAGATGAGAATACAAGACAAGCAAAGGCAAGCGATGTGGTGCAAGTTTCAGGGAAAGTTCACATCATTTCAAATTACGTGGAATATTTTGCTATGAATATTTTCAACAAACAGAAAACCTAATCAGGGAAAAGAACGACTACAGGGAAGACTGTGTTTGGTGGGTTACATCTGGGGATATGTGGCTAGTTTATGTTCACCATCCTCACGAACATACGATGGAAGGCCGTGGTTATAGACGACCTGAATTCTAACATCCCCCAAGACACCTAAATCCGTAGCAAGCGTTAGATAGAAGAAAATGGCATGCATTGACCCAAAAAGAGGACACCGCTTCAACGAGACGGCTCTTCTTCCCTCCTTTATTATATGTATGGTAGACACGACATCGGTCGATAAATTAAGCGTTTACACCTACCATTCTAAAGCAGCCAAGTAATGTCATTGGTAAACGTTGATATTTCCAGGGATGAACAATGGGTAATTTTCTGGGAAGAAGTGAAGGGGTTTCCGGCTGTCCAAAAGTAAGTGGTTGTCAAGGAAGTTACCCCATGGCATCCCCGTAAGTTACTTGAACAAGAGATAGCATAGTAGCAGTTAAGAAAATGAAACAGAATGTATATTCCAGAATGAAATTTTCACTCTACAATGCGCTAATATGAAACTTCCTGACACTCAGTTTCTATCTGCTAGGAAATTTCAGAATGTACATTCTTTAGTCATTTTAAATTATCTAGCTGCAACTTCGCATTTGTTTTTTGGCATTGAAGTTAGAAAGCCGCGTAGAAAACTTCCACTGTCCACTAGGGCACTGTCATAGTGCAACAAATCTCTGATTGGTTTTCTGTAACATTTATAGTTCGTGCCTCACCTGGAACAGAATCAAATTTGCTTGCATGAATCATCCACTGAATTATCAAGATTGCCACCAGCTCAAAAGTCAAACTCTGTAACATAGTTCACTCACTTAAATATGTCTCCTTCCGACGATTCTGCCAGTGGTGGTAACTTTATAATGATGTGATGGCTAATAATTTTAGATTCTTTTCGTTCTGTGGTGTTCCAACAACAACTGCGATCACATTATAATTATTCTTTTGGTAACGACATCCTCATAATTTTATCTAAGAAGAACAACATGCTGAAATTCTTTTTTCCAATGTAATTGGTTCTGTCCGATTGGAAACGCGACATGTTAAGCGACGGATGGCTTCCACGAGACACAGAAAATTATTTATATCTCAGAGAACTGATGGTCACCATCTGAATAATTTTAGGTAGGCTGCTTTGATATTTCATTATTACATTCAAACATATTATTTTTGTATTATGTAAATAATCTTGAATGTGATACATTTTTGACGAGCTTAAATTACATCATAACAACATGAAATGTGTTACTTATGCAAGAAACTGGTCAATTACTTAAGGAATGATGCAGTAGAATATTTGCTACTATACATTTATTCGTAATATTAGTCTGGGTCTGAGAATTCTAACTGAGGACAAAGAAATGTCTGAACATTTGCGAAACCATTGACGTATATCAGCCAAAATTAGCAGTCAAAAAGGTGCCATTGACTAATACCCTTCGCGGGGCAGAAAACGTGATAAGCGCACTTACTAGACGTCTACACAAAACTGGTTGGGAGCACTAGTTCATCTATTCTCTGAAGCACAGAGTGCAGGAACTCATTCTAATTTGATAACGTGCTGTGACAATTTTATCAATATATGCTGAGTTGAAGTAAGAATCAACGAACTAGAATCTTGCCGTAAAATTATGATGCCAAACCCTTAAGACAGTTCAACAAATAGGTAAGTGCACATTTAGTTTGTGATACAAATTAATTTTCGTCGCTCATTCTGTGTCTTCGTAAGTATTGACTCTGTCACTATTATTTGAAAATTATTACCATGACACTGCATCTACACAAAAAACTGAACAGATCATGTAAATGTGAAGAAGAAACTCAGTAACGTTTCATGAAGAAACCACCGGACGCCGTTATACAAAACGCTTGAGCGACCATGACTTACAAAATAAATATGAGTTTGGCGAAAATTAACTAGTTTTAGTAAAATTACACTTACCTAAAACACGTAGGAAAACAGTGAGGCAGTCCATTTCTCCTGCGAAACACGAAATAAGGTTATACGTTTACTCCAACCACAGGGTAACGTCTGCAGTGTTCAAAGATGAATAAGGCAAATCGCTGGTGTGGCTTCCGTTTGGGAACTGAAACGCTTCTACACTGGCGGGCGAGTCCCACGGTGTGAGTCATGCCTCATGGCTGTTGGAGCTCATTTTGTCGACATCGTTTGACTGGAATTGCGTGTTATCTCGACAACTAAGTGAAAGAAATTCCATTCAACTGACAACAGAATGGTGCATTTTTCACTGTGTTTATCTTCGTTTAGAAATAAATTTGATAAAATATTGTTATTCGTCATACTCGTACCAGTGTTTAAATTACATATACGTTCAATAGTCTTTAGCAAAAATATTACAAAATGGGCCTGTTTTGGATCAACAATGACTAAATGTAAATACATAAAACCGCAAACAGTCACTTTTTTGAATAATTATTTATTATTCCATGAACCAGTTTTCGAACCTTTTGAGGTTCATCTTTAGGTTGATCTGTCGCAAGCTAGCACCCACCAATATGCTAGAAATGGTGATGTAATGTCCAGAAACCATCTGAAGATGAACTTGAAAAGGTTCGAAAACTGGCTCGTGGAATAATAAATAATTATTCAAAAAAGTGACTAGTTGCAGTTCTATGTATTTACATTCAGTTTAAAGTCACGGGTTCAAAAATGTCCGTAATGGATAAGCTTGATATCGATGACTAATTTCGTGATGGTTCTGTTGCGCAACAACATAAATCACGTGCCTACTTGATATGAGAACTGTTCGTTATACATCTTTTTATAATAAACATGTTGGCTTTATTTTAATGGAATAACTGTCATACTGTCACATTATAAAATTTCTTCCAATTTCATGGAAACGCGAATTCACCCGAAAGTGGTATCGATATGGAAGGATCATAATTATTCAAAGACTGTGTTAAGTAGCTGACGTCGTTGGTGTATAAGAGGAAATGTTGCACGCCTTTAGACAAAGAGTTAGCTACGCGTAAGTTTTGTGCAAGATGGGTCTGAGATTTCTTAATTAGTGCACAAAAACGAATTTTTCGTCGCGATAGGCTATTTACATAAGAATCAAGGTAACAGTGTGAGTCGTTTTGTAACTGTCTGTTACATGGATCGACCAATCTACACCAAAAATGAAATAACAGTCAAAATTGCAGAGGAACGACATAGCCCTGTATCAGAGGGATGATATGGACTTCACATTACCGTTCTCTTGGAAGTGAAAGCTATATTTTTAATTAACTTGCAAACACTTAAACAGTAATGATGCAAACCTTCTGGACAACCTAAAGGAAAAAATACGCAATGGAAAGCCTGTATGTCAAAATTTGAGGCATGTTCCTCCACACAAAACAGCTTTCGTAATAGGAGACATAGTGCTTTGATGTGCCTTTTGCTGCAATATTCAGTCTGTTGACTAAATTAGGAATTCTTCGAAATTTAACTTTTCTTACTGACTGCTTCAAACGCATTAATTTTTCTGAATTTGCAACTTGGGTGCACGAAATATTGTGGAGAACGCCTTCTGTTCTATTCTCTGACATAAAAGAAGAACATCATCGGTTTACCAACAAACTTACTCAACTATATGACAAATATGCCCCGTACAGATGAAAACGTAAGGAAAAATCCTGCACATAGGTAACTGAAAAATTGAAATAGCTCATGAGTCTCAAAGACACTACACATTGGGCGTACAAACTACGCCCCACACCTGAAAATCATATTACTTACAAGTCGAAGCGGAACAGTCGTCAAGCTGCGAGAAATACTAAACTTAGACATGCCCATACATAACCGACAACAGATATACACCAGTTCTCCTACGGAAAAACCTACCTGGTCTTGATACAGGGAAAGTAAAAGGAGCTGGTCCTCCCATTATCCCAGCCAATCTACTGAAACGATACTTCACATAAGCTAAAACCACAATTAACTCACAAATGGAACAGCGATTCTCAGAATATTTCATGACGGTAGACAACTGTAGCCACGAAAGATTCTATCCACAGCATATTACTTGCAACACCGTCAAAAAAGCTATCTTGCTTTTTGGATCAGCATCAACTGTAGACGATGGCATGACATTCCAAATGATAAAGCTTATTATTGACCCACTACTGCACATTGTAACAGATACTTTCAGCCCCTCCTTCCGCACAAGTGTTTTCCCTACGGCCTGGAAACAGGGACTACCGAAGCCATTACCTAAAATGGAAGCTACGTTCACGCTCTGATTACCAACCTATTTGCATTTTTCCTGAAGTGTCCATCACCTTGGAATGCACAGTCCACTACCAGCTAACAAGCTACCTAACATCAAAAAACGTACCAGAAGTATACCAATCAGGTTTTCGTAAACACCGCAGCACAACACTTGCCTTGATGAAGGTGAAATATGACCCAAGGCTTCACATCGATGCAAAAGAGGCATTTTTCATGTGCTTCTTAGACTTCATCAAGGCCTTTGACACTGTCGACAATGACATTTTAATTGCGAAACGTAACATCCTAAATTTCTCGTCAATTGGAGTGCAATAGTTTTACTCATACCTGATTTTAGCCAGCAGTACGTCATATTCGGCACCGTAAAGTCATAATGGAGGCACGTAGTATCAGGCTTCCCCCATGGTTCGGTATTACGTCGTTATACTCTTCTCATTGTACGTAAAATGATATGAAACAAATTACTTCCTACTGTAAATACCACATGTAAGCTGATGACTTCCAGTGGTATCTAAGAGCAAAACAGATTAGCCCGAAGCCAACAATCAATTACCCCATAACCGATCTGTGTGCACTATTAAAATGGGCGCAGGATACCGAGTTAAAATTGAGCCTTCAAAAACCCGAGTGGTACTGGTTGGTCCTTCTGGGCTCATTGGCCCTAAATATGGGAGATCTTCACAATATTTCACCTTAAATGGAACAAATATCTTTTATCCCTCAGCAAGGAGACTAGGAGTAATATCAGATGAAAATATAAATTGGTCTGAACATGTTACTTCTATGTGCCTGAAGGTATCAGCATCTCAATATGTCCTGCAAAAATATAAAAAGCTTTTCCATCTTGATCTGAAAATAAAACTTGTACAGACACTTATATTTCCAATTATTAATTAAAGCAAAGTTATGCTGCGAGGTGTTTGTCAGGAACGCTCACATTGACTGGAACCGGTTATGAATGCCTGTGTTCGTTATATTTGTGATGTTCGGCTCTTTGATCACATTTGACTGTCATATGGACAGTTATCGTGGCTGCGTGCAGACAAGCCCAGAGATTTCCATACCCTCTGTCTTCTCTACTGTCTTATCTATGAACACTGTCCCTTGTATCTCTCCTCGACCTTGATGCTCTTATCTGTACTACTTGGCAGACGCTTTCATTAGAGCAAAATCGTTTCTGTCCCACTCCATCGTTAGTCACGTCCTCGAAGTTCCTATCAGCAGCATGAATATGACTCTGCAGTAATGTACCACATTGTGTGTGAGGTCTGAATAACATCTGCTGCTTCAGAAGACAGATAATAACATATTTACCAAAGCAAGAGTAATGATCACTATTGTCCTTGTACACTTATTACTGATATTACTGTTACTACTACTACTACTACTACTACTATTATTATTATTATTATCACTGTTAGTGGCAGAAGTTGCAGTTGTACAAGCAATACCGAAATTAATGTTATTAGTTCATAGTCAGTGTTACCTTACTCACAATGGAACTTAAAACATTCAAATAATTTTGATACTTGTTGTCATACTGAAATCATTATTTCTTAGATAACTATGATTTAATAAGGTACTGTATGTGCGAAACTCTGGTCCGATGTAAGAGAGGGCCTCAAAGCCCCTATCACATAGGGTTAAATAATTAAATAAATAAACAATTCTAAAGAAGGAGGTAATTCAAGGATTTTTAAGTACAGTCGCTCTTTAAAAAGGGATATTTTGTCCAAGGAAAAACGTTTCATCACCCCTTGCATGTGATGAGCTTATCTGATCGTAAATACACAAGTTTATAAAGATGACGACAGTTCGTGCAATGTATCTGCTACAACAGACCACATATGATATCCACAAATACTGCTGAGAGAAAAATCCAACTGGGATACTGCAACCTAACCGTCAACTGTTCTTAAAAACGTGGACAGCAGTCTTTAGCACCAGTTAAACTATATTATTTATAAATAAACATAGAGTGAAGGCTTTTCACTTGATATACTTGCAATAAGAACAAGAATACATAAGTCGATTTTAATGTGTTACTGGTGATTAAACGTGCTAGAACATTTGGAATACTAGGCAATACGAGTCACATATCAGAATTCTAGGTGTGCTTCACTACTATAGCAAATTTTATTCACCAAAATCAGCAGGGATTTTCATGAAACACTCAAAACAAAAATAGTTTACAGAAGAACACATCGCAAAGTGCACAGCCTATAGATCGAACAACTTAGAATGCTACTTACAACAACTCCGAGAACTGCAGAACATATGAAGGCTATTTGGAAGAACTACATAACTGGCAAAAATCGAGTGACAGTATTAGTCTTCTATTATAACTAATTAAATACCAACAATTATACTGGTATTTTTATGCATTTGTGCATTCAACGTCAGTTTGACCGTTTCTCTTTTCTTTGTTCCACATTACATTTCATCATCTAAGAGAAAAAGCTCTAATTCTAGCCTGATGAAGCACAATTCCAAGTTTACATCGTAAACAGAAAAATATGCTTGTTTGCCATTATAGGATTTTATAATTTTACCATCAGCCCAGTCACTTGGATTTATGTTTACAGTCTACGAATTATTGTTACGAAACATAAGTGTGTAAAAGGCTTTTGCACATAGGACATACATAGTTTCCAATTTTGAAAGTTTGCCTGTGCAACTAGACCATCTACAGTAATCATCAATGAAATGGATACTCCGCGTTGCAGTTCAACAGCTCGTTATCAGTTAAAGCAGAGAATCAGCAGCGTAAGGAGGAGGATAATATGTCGGCAAAGACAACATATTTTCTTCTGTTTGTTGACATCGTCTAGTTCTAGATACGCGGGGCATCCGAAAATTTCTACTAAAAGTGGTTTTCTGACGATACGTTTTTGCACTGGCGAAGGATGATTTATTATTGGAAAAGGCTTGAGTAAACGAAATTCGTGTGGTATGGCTTACATACAGTGATGAGCCAGAAGAATGTGACCACTTCCTTAATAGAATTTTGGTCCATCTTTGAAACCCAATACAGCAGCGATTTAGCGTGCCACGAATCTGATACGAATTTGGCAGTTTTCTGGAGCTCTATGGTACCTTATGTCTGCTTTTCCTTATGTCAGCATTTTCAGTGGGAGGTGTTTGATCATCCATAATACAGCTCAGACGTGGCTCTCTTTGATATTCAACGCACTTGCGGCGCTGATTATGACAGTACTTCTGCACAGAAAACGAGATTCAGACTAGGATAGGGAATTGATGGAAAGCACAGAAGGCTCCTTTCTATGACGAGGATTTTCGTAAGCTGGCACGACGCCACGACAAATGTATAAATCTGAGGGGCGACTGTGTAGGGAAGTAGCTGACAGCTAAATGTTGGAAATAACGCGTTTTTTATTTTCTCTGCTGTTTCCTTTTCGCGATTAGTCAGATAATGAAAATAGAAAACAGTACTTCTCGCACTTTCCTTACTGGTTCACGTAGCCGCCCAGATGGCACTCGGGCTTGCAGTGTGTAGTGATCGCATGATTCTGACTCACTAGTGTAGATCACACCAAATGTACCATTCGAAAATGGTGTGTAGATAATCTATACTTCTCTCACCGTTGCAAACCACAAGGTGCGTCATAGCAAAAGATTGTATATATAGCGAGGACACAGTGGTTTAATGGCGACTTTTAATGCATTTTGCGTTCGTATTAGTAAAGAGACCTTGGAAATAACGCACGGCAGAAACATTACTAACGGCGACAGAGGCTTTCGGCTTTGTAACGCGTTAAATCCCATTATTTCCATCATTTATCCTCGGCAAACACGATGGAACACGCAGGGTGCCACTGTGTGCGGCTCCCATCTGGACGTTTGGTATTCACGATGTCCTTCAGCCTATATGAAGTTTGAGCCGTGTGTGGCGCGTGTTCCCGCCATCATGTATTTTACACCCTGTTTTTAACGTACTTCCACCTCACTATGTTAATTTAAATTACTGGTGTCACTGAGTAGCTGCTTTGCCTGACTGTGACCAGCGCTAGCAGCGCGTATCGATATATACCCTCTCGTAGTACCTTTGCTCGATTTCTATTACTTCTCGTCCGTGTCTGTCGTAAGCGAGATCGGATCGCGAGTCTGGGATGCCAGTCAGTTGTAACGCGTCTGGAGCGCAGTCCGGACCTGCCAGTCGGGGAGTCGCAATGCGGCACTAGTGCAGTCGTAATGGAGTAGGAGTGAGCTCTGCGTCGACATGGCTCGCCCGACTATTACCGTCACGCATGACTTTAGCCGGCCCACGGCCTTGGTGGATCAGCGGTCAGTCGTCCTACCGGACAACGCGTTTTGGCTTGCCGATCGTTCATGAGTCGGCTGTGTGTGTGCATCGACTCCCGATTTGTCTTCTTGTGTGCTTAGTTATTATTGGGTATCGTTCAGGTCTTGTGCATGTGTTTGGTAGGTTGTGTGTGTAATTGGTGTTATTTCCTCTGACGACTATTTTGATCTAGTCGACATTCTGAAGGAGTCGGTGGGTTGCTGAAGACCAGCGAAGTGATCTCCGCACAGTGCAGTCGGCTGGGTCCACTGGCGGTCCCTGCACAGTTTCGGAACATTGTTGAGGTGTCTGATCGCTACGAGCTTCGTGGTTCACCGACCCAGGGTGTCAAGGTTGATTAATGGTTTCAACTAACCAAGCCACGTGCATTCATGTTGTGGTTCGTTTCAGTGGTTCGCTGTTGGGGAGGTTTTCCTGTGAGCAACACGGAATGTTTCTACTGCTGAAATGCACCATGCGGTGCAATTAACTGTATTGGTTGACTACAATTCGAGTGCACCAGCGGAATTTTCTGCCCTGTTGTCGTTAGTGTTACGGTTACCTGCCCTAGCCACTAACGTAATTTCAGGCAGTGTCCATTCCTCAGCTGTTGTCGCTGTCCAAAATGGTGTGTAATTTTGACAGCTAATATATATTTCATTGTAGATAATCACGTTCGTAACCTTTTGTGTTTGAGTTCTCATGTACTGTTTGGTGGCATACACGTCGTTGTGTCAGCCGGTCCGTAGCTGTCCCCTTGGTGGGTACCGACGGTTCATGTGTAGTTGGGCTCACCTCCTGTCTCACCTACGTGAACGAGGGCAGACCGACCTCTCTGGAGACTTCTGAGTGCCGTTTTCTTTATTTTCCTTCTCACTGGTGTTTAATTCTCTGTTAATAATCTGTCATAGCCCATGATTTAAAAATTCTTGTTTTTACTGGACTTTATGTATTTTGAATTTTGAAAAATCAATTGTGCTCCTCAAGCCGCCTAAAACCTTATTCTTAAAGTTACCCTTTAAGCAAAAACATTGCGGCCTTCTGCCTTAAAAGATTATGGTAACATATATTAAAGTTTTCAAATTTAATTGTGGCCCTCACCCGCTTGTATTACATCTTGCATATGTTCCTTCTATCTACTTTTGCTTTGAGGCTTTCCAGCCTAGCTGTGATACCATATATATTTTAATTATTTTGTTTGCTATTTTAACTGCATTTTTATTTTCTTGTCTTTTAAAATTTCTTAATTGGAGGCCCTCAGCCGTGAAATAATTGCTTGTTTGAAACTCGTGGTTCTAAAGTTTTGGCTATGTGCTATTGTGGTTAAAAGTGTTGTTAAATTATAATAAATTACAATTTTGAGTGAACCTGACCGACACCTTATTTGACCTTTTCCACAATCTTAATCACCTGTTCTGCCCTGCGGGTTTAGCGGGCATTTTAAAGTAGATGTATGACATTGCACGTATATATATAGACAAGGCTTCTTCTTTTGTTTTGGTCGGACTGGTATCAGGCTACGTGATATGTTCAGCGATAGTATCACTTACTATTGTGCTATCATAAAATTTCAGTAAATTAATTTGAAAACTTAACTTTAACTCAATGAACACGAACTAAAAGCCAACTTAAAGTTAAAGAAATATTTCCGAATAAATGTACAGAAATTCTGTGACGCTGCAATAGTGAATTATGCGACCACTGTAGCGTGTAGCCTTATGTCGAGGTCTGGTCAAAATAAAAATAAACCTTAAAGCAGACAACCTTGTTTGTGTATATACATACAATGGCGTTCATCAGGTACCATAGATCAGATGAGTTTGCATTTCCGCCAACGAAGGTGCTACATATTGGCAGACTTGTTGGTTCATGACACGTGCTCGAGACGCCTATAGCTCGGTAATAAATTATGTGACGTGAGTAGAAGAGGTAAGTAATACATGAGTCACCTTACGTTATCTGGCAGGAGCCGAGATGAAGTAGCAACATTACATTCATAGCCAGGTGTGCAACTGGGATACTTCCTAGAATGAAAACATCGACATAGAACATATTTTTTTCAGGTGCTCATTAGACAAACTATAAAGTATGCAGATAGTAGCATCAATGCAACAAACCAGACTTAAACTGAAAATACTATACATTCCATGCCCTTCAGGTGATTAACAAACCAGCTGGCTTACAAAAGCACAGATCAGCATTGAAAACTGTCAGCTTTCACCGGTAAAATCATGAATTCAGGACATATGCTGTATTCCTTATCATCAATCGGAAAAATATTCTTCTGAATCCAGATGAGCAGGCCAAGTGACCGATCTTGACATTTAAAACGCCTACTCTCTGCTCCCAAATAAAGGTGGTATCAACTGATAAATCAAGAGGCACATTTCCTCGCAACAAGCTATCTACTTACCGTATCCTTATGATTCATTATTATTTTCATATTAAATAAGACACATGAGATAACTTCTGAGTTAAACATGTCGAACTGCCATACGTCCTTCCTCCATCATCGTTTCTGTTTATTAGTGATTAAATTACGTTATGGTTGTAGCGTCGTACCCAAAGGCATGCCATAGAACTGATTGTATGATTGACTGTTGTGATACTTCCCCTCTCCCCCCTTGGCAGACTTCACATGGGGGGAGGGGAAGGGGGCTGTGACCCTCACGCTGCATACGATACCATTCTGGCAGTGCGCCGATTCGTTCACCAAGCGAGTCTTCCCAGACCCGTTTGCCCGTGTGTGGGCGTTGGACGCGTGGTCGGGTCCACAGTGCTGGTCAGTCGGTCCGACCAGTGGACTTCTACCTGCTAACCGAGACCGCTACCTGCGCTACCTGCCAACCCACACTCCATCAGTGCAGGCAGGTAGGGTCGACCAAACACTCACCTCTGTCCACACACACTCTGACGAGTCGGCAAGCGAATTGCCGGACGGGAGAGCGTACAGACATGAAAGCTGTAGCCGCCCGCACCCCACGTCCTGGAGTAAACGGCCCTTGCTTCCATAGTTGTTCACTGCCTCAAGTCCACCCTTACACAATGTAGTCTCAATTACCGTGAACATTTCCTCTCATATTCAGTTATTAGGTGGTACTCCACAATACGTAATCTGCAAACATATTCTTTCTATCGTATTTCGACTGATATTGCACAAATGCTAACAGAACTTGAAATTAATTCTTTCAGTCATGGCGTCCTCATATAAGAACATACTAAATAAATTTAAAGTATATTAAATTCGTCCTCACATTGTCACATGCAGAGAGTTTACTTGATAACACTGTCGGCATCTCCTGTCACTCTGTGATACCACAAAACAAACCTGTATGTGCACAGTTACATAGACACTTCCCAATAATCTTAGTACCTCGCATCAGCTGGTTAATATCTTCTGAGTTTATTTTTAAAAAAATTATTTGTACATAGAAAGGTGCTTTCTTGAAGGTGACCAAACTGCTGAGGTCATCGCTCCCTAAGCTCACACTGCTTAATCTAACTTAACTTTTGCCAAGAACAGCACACACACCCATGCCCGAGGGAGGACTCAAAACTCCAATGGGGGGAGCCACGCAAACCGTGACAAGACGCCCTAAACCACGAGACTGAAATCTAAAGATGTCTTACATAACGAAAGGTAAGTGACACATATTTATAACTTTATACTTGTCATCAAATGAGGACATGGTGATTGAAAAATTTCGGATATTATTTCGCTGTCTTTTTAGTCTTCTAACGATGGTTTCACAATGCCTCGAGTCCAAGACAGACAAAGGCCACTTACAGAAGAAGAAGTTACAGAGCTCCTAAATTCATCTTTAATTGATGATCTATCCGATGATCCTGGCGATAGTTTTTAACAAGAGGACAATGATGGAGGTAAAGTTATACGTTTTATTTCATACGGTATATTGTAAGCTGAGTAGCCTAGACACAAAGCCCGCTAACTGCATGATAAGTGACACTGAGATAATCACGAAACACTCACCCCATTCAAACGACAATGCATTGGCAGCGAAGATGTGTACGAATTTGTTACAGTGCAGCCAACCTAAAGCTGAATAAGAAAAATATCTATTCTAATCGTAACAGACTGAAAGGTAGCTTTGAATATCGAGATTCGTAAGCCTGATGTCTGATCACGTGCTTTACATCCAGACATGGCAGGGCAACAGCTACGCCTGTTGAGCATTTAGCGGGCTTTTCATCAGAAGAGAACATGCAGTTAGCCGCTTTTGAAACCGAAAATGATTTTCGACAGCCATTTTTGGCGGTTTATAGCCAGTTTTGCAACGTGAATCATATTCCATCATGTAGGCGCTGAAAAAATCTATGTGGCTGTGTGCCCACCTCAGAATCGACATAAAATGAATTTAGCGGCTTTTTCATATGGCCTACTTAGATGTACAGTTTTTATGAGTTTTTCCTTTTAATAACAATTTTTATTATAGGTTCTGGAAGATGATGATGATGATGTTCGGTTTGTGGGGCGCTCAACTGTGCGGTCATCAGCGCCCGCACACATTCTCAATCTGTACACAGTCCAATCTAGCTACTTTCATGAATGATGAAGGAATGATGAGGACGGCTCACTGTCATATTACTTGACAATGGCCACGGAGTGCTAGGCTGAAAGCTCGCGTAGTTTTAAGCAATTGACGTGGTTGGAAACCCGAGAACATTTTATTCAGTCTGAAGGCATCTTTGGATGTCATTGTAACTTGTACACGAACTCACCATCGGGAACGTAAATATTATAGTTGAAGTTCTCTGTGACCTGTGAAATGGACGCCAGAATGCATTAGTACTGTTCGTATTTACACCAAATCTGGTAGGGTCTATAAGGGGCTGAACAGCGTCAGATGTTAAGCAAACACTGAAAGACACGGAGATGCCTCGCACTCGTGTGGGGCAATTTGCGTGTTTTCATTTGGTTATTTTTGTCGACTCATGCAATATTCAGATTACTAAGACATTCAGATGTGACAGTATCCCGGTTTTGGATTGCGTGGGAACATGAGGGCGTTCATACGCGTCGTAAAGATTCTGGTCGACCACGTTACACCATCACGAGGGAGAATGGAAGTATTGTGTACTAGGCACATGGCAACCTCTCCGCATCTGTGTCTGACATACGAGAACAACATTTTGTGCTCTGGTTTTAGTTGGAGGGCAGAGCAGTTCTTGGCAGTGTTAAGGACGACCTTCGTTTACGTAAATCAGGGGTTTACAAAATACTGTGCCTATGCCGTAAGGAATCCATAGGTCAGATAATTCGCACCATTGAAGACCGATGCAGTGAACACCAGTGGCACACGAGATTGCAACAGCCTAATAAGTGCGCAATCGCCGAGCATTGCCTGCCAGAACTTCACCGCGTGGATTATGACAAGACCAACGTCCTAACACACACTTCGAAATATTGTGAATGTATCATCAAAGAAGCTATGGCGATCAGAGTAAGAAAACGTGAACTGAATCGTGACAGTGGCTGTTTCCTTAACCAAGCTTTGTAACCAGCCTTCACCCAGATTAAGGAGAAGATAGAAATATCCCAGAATGTACTGACTTCGAGGGCAGGGGAAGGAACCTCTGAAAGGCTGCCGGCAAACCTCCCTGGGTGCGGACCTGTGAGGAAAAGCCCAGATGCGGGGCCACAAGCTGGACGTCGAACACCGGTGCGGCCGGCCGAGAGAGCGCCTGCGGCGCAGACAGCACAAGGAGCGCCTGAAGGAGGGGTATCTGATGTATACGTCACGCCTGTCGTCCCTTGGTAGTACATCAGTACACCTCATGATGGCAACAAGATCGATTGCCAAAATATTGTGTCCTTTGTACACTCACACCAGGCTGTTCACCTTAGATTTATTTCGTGAAGATAGAGATTCCCTATAAATTTTTACCACTCATAATTTTTGAATTTGAGACAGATTTTTTTTTTTTGACATCAAGACTTACGTTAAATGATGTATTGAAGTTGAGGAAACTCTATTTAAAATTATCCTCCCCTTTTTAATACTTATGTCTGATTCTCCACCTTAGTTTAGTATGTCAATTATAATTCAAGAAAGTTTTATTTATCACAGTGGTTTCTTAATTTGTGTTATACTCAACAATAGCCTTCTCATAACTTAAAATCACAATCCCATTCACCAACACATTTATATTTTTCTAAAAATTTAAACGAATGCATTCTAACTTTACAGAAGAATTAAATTCGACTTTTACAAAAATTTTAATTTCTAATCCTACTAATTACCTTGTAAATATTAAATTAACATCATGAAACTGCAAAACCCCTTTTTCAATATGTAAACAAACCCGTTATATACTAGAATCTTAGCCTCCAAAGAAAATATCAACATTTGGTTTTCTTAACTTAGATGTGTTGTAAAATATGAAATAAAAGAACATATTATTGATCTGTCGAGATTTAAAAAACTTAAAACGATTGTTAACAAAAATCTGCCTCTTGCACAAAACTCTTCGAAAATTAGATAGTTTTAAACAACATCAATCTTACTCGTGTTCATAATTTTTTTTTCAGTTTAAACTCATACTAGTCTGCCAGAGACAGACGTTTCTCAGAGATCTTCAGTCTCGTTCCTTGACGTCGTCATTCTCCTTTCTGTGCGCCTCTATGTGTCTGCTCTGTGTATGGGTGGCTGTCAGGAGAGAGAAAGGTTGCTTGGTTGCCTTTGTTCCATTCCACATGTACCCATGGTGAAATTATATTAGAGATATATTATTAGCAGCATAAACTTAAATTCTTCGTCAATCCTCGAATCTTTATGCGAATCCATTGTTGGCTAATTCGTCCCCTGTTCTCTATATGAATAGTGATCTCCCATCTCTCGGAGTAACATTTGAAAGTTTTGCAATTTGCCATAAGGCATACTGGACATGTGTATTGCTAGAACAATTAATATTTGATTTTTTTTCTTAGTAGGTAGATGCAATAATGGTTTTGTATGCTAAGGGATTTAGGAAGGTTTCTTGATTTCTTCTGGTCCAGGCTCTTCTTTCTCCATTTAGGTTTTTTTCTTGTTCCATCTTCCTATCTTCTCACTTGTGCCTTCTCTCTTCTCTGGACTAGGAATTGAGATTTAAGACCTACTTAACCCCATTATTGTATAATCCGTTTTATGGTATTTCCTTTCAAATCGTTGTGTACCCTTTGTTGTATCAGGTTCTTCATCTGGATAGATCTGACAGGCTTCTTTCGTTCTTTTGCTTATTCCCATGAGTGTTTAGGGAATGTTTCGCAGTTGCTGGATTTCGTATAGTATGACGATAGTTTCAGCCATTCTGTATCTTGAGTTACAGAATGAATTCAAACATTCGTTTGTCCTTGATGTAACATGTCCGCCGTCTTTCCGTTATGGTGGACAGTCATCATTTCTCCTTACGTTGCTCTAAACAGTTTGCAACAGGAGTGCGAAGTACCTAACACTTAAGCAAAGGCGTTGCTCTGAAGCTCGCATGTGACTTTCAAACGAATAAAGATCGCGTCATGCTACATGTTGAACATATCCAGGATTCGTTGTAGATACCCAAACTTATCCAAGGCATTTCCCTTCGTCATCTAGAAATCTGACATACCAGGCACCGTCACGCAATGTTCTTTCCTGTCATGCCTAACCGCTCTTCTCAGTTCTGCTGTCGATCTGACCAGAATTACAATGCATCGTGCTTTATGACATTACGTATAACACAACATAATGCACACTTTTGTCCATCTTACATCATCAATTTTTTCTAATTTACATGGTATTACTATCTATCTTATCGCAACCCTTTCTCCCTTAAGATACACCACAAGTTTAACAAACACTAAATTACTAAGAGACTTTACAGAAATTCCGTATTTAAACCATACATAAGATTCTCCTTGTTATACTCTTGATAACCTTACATCTTTTTTACTACATCAACATCCATCCTCATTCTATATGTACAATTTTTTTTTTCCTCTTAGAGCAAAGGTTATAGTTTCCTCATCTTCATCATAGCGGATAGTAAGAGGAAAATTGATGGTGATGAAGATTAGTGTATTAGTAGGCCTTTTTTTTCTCTAACTACAGGTACATCATATTATAAAAACTCCGCAACTTGACTCCGACTCCAGCGTCTTTTTCTCTGCAATCTCTTCTCTTCGGCATAAGCTGTAACAGAACTTCAAAATACTATATATGTAAACCTTTTTTATCAAAACTTACTACACTGTCCTCAGTTGTAGTTAACCCTGTCTCCTCCTTCTAAACAGCAAACATTAATATATTTATATATTTATCATAGTCTTTGTTGTAACTGTGGCCAGAATGGTCACGGAGTAGCAATGACGGAAAGCTCGGCCGGACCCGCGGAGAGGCCCGTGAACAACAACACCATGGGAGAGGATGGACACGACCAACGAAGGACAGAATGAATACAATAAGATCGAACAACAGAGTCTTTTTTTTTTGTTTATTGTGATTTCATTCCCCTGACCCATATGGGCAGGGCAGGGCTGTCAGCGGCACAATCCGCCACTGTTCAGCCGAGTTACATGACAACTAAAAGAAGAATAAAATGTCATATATATAAGGCGATAAAAAGAGGGGGAACATAAAACAGAGTAAGGCGAGAAAATGGAGATAAAAATACAGTGACACCGAGACGTTCATGGGGGACAAAAAAAAGTCACCAGAAAGTTTAAAAACACAGTTGGCGATTCTTAAAACACAAAGAAGACACTTAATCCACAAGCACAGGTTAAAAGCGGCCACAGTATTAAAAACACTCCAGAGCAACACACTTAAAACCCACTTGCAGCACACACGATGAAGAATAAAACTGACAGATGGGACCTGCCAAGAGAAAGGTCAGAGAAGATGGATAAGGAGGGGAGAGCAAGGGGCAGCAGGTGTGGGCGGCCGGATGAAGAGTGTAGGGTCGTTATCAGGTACACTAACAGGCAGGAGACACGTGGGGCAGGAGATCAAGTAGGAAGAAAAGGCAGGAGGGAGTGCAGAGAGACTGAAAGGGAGTACAAGAGAGGGAGGGGGAGTAGAAGGGGGAATCCACTCAAGAGACGGGAGGGGGAGGAGAGGGAGCCCTGAGGAGGAGGCAGCAAGAAGATGGTGTTAGAGTTGGTAGGAAGGGTAGACCTCAGGGCGAATCTCATCATCTGGGAGGGGTAGATGGTGGAAGTTGTGTTGGGAAAGGGGATGGAGGGTGTGGAGACGGAGAGAGGGTGGCACACAATGCTAAAGGTGCAGCAATGGAAGGGAGACACCAGTGGATCAGGGGGATCAATGAGGCGAACAATATATAGTGTGCCAATGTGTTCAAGCAAAAGGAGAAGGTGGGGGAAGGGGATGAGGTCGTAGAGGATGTGCATGGGGGATGGAAGGCGGATGCGGAAGGCGAGGTGGAGCGTATGGCGTTCAAGGATTTGGAGGGCTTTATAGAACCGGGGAGGGGCATAAATCTAGACTATGCCGGTATAACAGAGGATGGTGTGGATCAAGGATTTGTAGGTGTGAAGGATGGTGGAAGGACGCAGACCCCACATCTGGCCAGACTGGAGGTGGAGTTGGTTGTGAGCTTTGTTTTGGATGGTAAGGAGATGGGGAGTCCAGGTGAGGTGGCGGTCCATGGTGAGGCCATGGTATTTGAGGGTAGGAGTGAGGTGGATAGGACAGCCATAAATGGTGAGGTAGAAATCATGGAGACGGAAGGAGTGGGTGGTGTGACCTATGACGATCGTCTGGGTCTTGGAGGGGTTGATATGGAGGAACCACTTGATGTACCATGCAGTGAATTGGTGAAGGTGGGTTTGGTGGGTATGTTGGGACCGTTGAAGGGTAGGATAAAGGGCTATGAAGGTGGTGTCATCAGCAAACTGGTGAAGATGAACAGATGGGGGAGGTTTGGGCATATCAGCAGTGTACAGGAGATAGAGGAGAGGGGGAAGGACAGAATCTTGGGGCACACTGGCAGAGGGATAGAAAGTACGGGAGTTGGAATTGTGGATAGTCAAATAGGAGGGACGATGGGAGAGGAAGGAAGCAACGAAATGGACAAAGTTGATGGGGAGAGCATAGGTCTGGAGTTTGAAGAGGAGCCTGGGATGCCAGACATGGGTATAGGCGTTCTGGAGATCAAGGGAAACAAAGATAGTGGAGTGTCGGATGTTAAGTAGGAGGGAAAGAAGATTGGTAAGGTTCAGGAGCTGGTCGTCAGCAGGGAAGGAAGGCCGGAAGCCACAGTGGGAAAGGGGAAGGAGGTGGTGCTGATGAAGGTGGCAGTGAATACTATGAGAGAGGATGGCCTCAAAGACCTTACTGAACATGGAGGTGAGGCAGATGGGACGATTGGAAGAGGTATCAGAGGAGTGTGTGTTAGGTTTAGGGAACAGCAAGACATGGGAAGTTTTCCACAGGTCGGGGCAAAATCTAGTGGAGAGGAGGACATTGTACAGAGTAGCAAGGACAGTCAAGAAGGATTGGGGGATTCCTTCAGGTGGCGGTAGGCGACGCCATCATGATCAGGGGCGGTGTTGCGTTTGGAGCGGAGGACGAGTGTGATATCTTGTGCGGTGATGGGAGTGTTGGTGTCTGAGTTGGGTAACCAATTCAAGTACTGGAAGCTAGGGGCGAGTGGGGGGACAGAGGTGTCAGTGCAGTCAATGACAGTTAGGAAGAGGGAGTAATCAAAATTGGGATTGTCAGGAATGTAGAAGACCTCGGAGAGGTGGGAAGCAAAATTTTGAGCCTTACTGAGGTTGTCAGGAAAGGGTCGATCGTTATTTGTAGATTTGGTAATGTGGGGTGGGATGACTGCCAGTAAGGCGGTGGAAGCCTGACCAGCAGTTGGAGGAGTGGACGGGGAGTGTGGAGTTGAGGCGTGTGCATGTCTGGCGCCAGTCCTGGCGTTTCTTTGCTGTAAGGTGATTCCAGGAGAGTCGCTGTAATTGCCGGTGGCGGGTGAGTGTATCGCAGTCACAGGTGCTGAGGAAGGAGTGGTAGAACCTGCGAGATTCATGCAGAAGAAGGATGGCCTGTGGAGGATGTGCAGGACGGTGAGGGTGGATGAGTTTGGTAGGGACATGAGCCTCCACAGCGTCAGTGATGGTCTTCTGAAGGAAGGAAGAGCATGGGTGATGTCAGCAGGGTGGTGAAAGGTGAGGGGGTGGCTTTCGGCCTGTAAGGCAATGGATTCCCGGTAGACATCCCTATTGTCACATTGGTAGTCATGGACAGAGAAGTGGCTGCAAGGGTGGGATGGGCAGAGGAGAAGGGAGATAGTCACTACCAATGAGATCGAGGACATCAAAGGCGATGCGACCAAGGAGGTTGGGGGAAGTGAGGATAATATTGGGGGTGGAGTTACTTTTAGGATAGGTGTGCTGTGGGAGAGGAACAAGGTGACAATGGATTGTGGCAAGGAACTAATGCCACCGCTGAAGGGTGGCAGGGTCACAGCTGTGGATGTTGAGGTCAGCTGCGATAACATAGGTGGAGAAGGTACAGTCAAAATGGGAAGTGAAGTAAAAGGGCAGAGGAGCTGCAGGGTGGATATAGATAGTGACACAGGTGATGGTGAGGGAGGGAAAAATGAGGCTGAGGAGAAGATGTTTGGTCGGGTCATTGAGGAGGGGTTGTGGCTGGACAGGGAGATGCTTGAGGCGGCCTATACCTAGGGCAAGGGGATTGTCACTGCGGTGAAGGAGATAGGGGAAGGTGTGGACAACATGGTGGGGTTGGAGGGAGGTTTCATTCAGGATGCAGGTGTCAACCTGGTGCTGGGAGAGGGTATGCATTAAGAGGTATTTGTTTGGAGGGAGGGAGCGAATGTTGAGGTAGAGGAGATGATACTGTTGATGCGCCAAGAGGTTGGAAGTGGGAAGGATGTGGGAAGGGGGGAGAGGGGCTTAAATGAGGGTGTCAAGGCGGGTGAAGGTAAGGTAGATCTTGTTGTGGAAGTAGGTGGCTTAGGTGTTTAAGTAGAAAACAGAATGGAGAGCAAGGGAAATCTGCTGGAGAGTGTGGGGGAGCTGGAAGGGGTGGATGTTCTGCAGGACGACGGTGAGGAACCGGATGATGTCTTCTCCTGTAGGGGGAGGGCGGAGGGAATTGTTAGGGTGGTGGTGGTGGTTAGTGTTTAACGTGCCGTCGACAAGAGGTCATTAGAGACGGAGCGCAAGCTCGGGTTAGGGAAGGATTGGGACGGAAATCGGCGGTGCCCTTTCAAAGGAACCATCCCAGCATTTACCTGAAACGATTTAGGGAAATCACGGAAAACCTAAATCAGAATGGCCGGAGACGTGATTGAACCGTCATCTTCCCAAATGCGAGTCCAGTGTGCTAAGCACTGCACCACCTCGCTCGGTAATTGTTAGGGTGGATGGGTATGGGTCAATGGGGCGAATGGGGACATTAAGTTCAGGGTTGGTGGGAGAAGGCTTGGCTTTGCATTTGGAGGAATAGGTGGGGTGAGGTTCGTTGCAGGTGTTGCAGGAAGGGGGGGGGAGGTGAGGTTGGGACACCTGGCTGAGCTTTTTTTTCTTTATTGTGTTTCGATTCCCCCTGGCAGCAGCTTATTACGCCACTCTTCAGCCTACAGAATTTGTTTTAAAGAGATGAAGGTAATAAAAAATAACAGTTGGCGATAAAATCGGTGACTTACAGGTAAAATGGCAGAAAATTCTGGAACTTAAAACATAAAATCCAGGGTTGATGATGCTAATAAAATACACAGGAAGTAGAAAAATAATAGGCAGACAATTAAAAAACACGGCGACAGTCTATGTTCTGTTAGCAAGAGATATAAAATGCACACCCAGCGACAGCATGATTTCTGTTTGCAACACTGTGGAAAGATGCACAACACTGAACACTCACTTAAACACTGCACTAAAAAGTTGGCACAAATATGACATACTACAGCCGAGAGCAGGTGGGGGGAAACTGGGCAGATGACAGTCACCTTGAGAAAGGAGATGTAGGGTGTAGAGATTTCTTATTGAAAACATCCCTCTGTCTACATCCTTCCAAGAAATAACATGTTTCTCGCTTTCCTGAGTAATTCAATTCTCTCTCTTAATTCTTATCTCATAACAATCTTTTATGTCTATTTCCCTGACATCTCATTTTAATAGCAACTTGTGATACCTTCCACAAATGATAAATGCTCCTCATTGTCCTCCAAACTATCTCCTCAACTCCAAACTATCTCCTCAACTAAATCCTCACCATCTGTGACGGAACAAAACACAAATTAATATCTACTTCTTACCTAATTTTTTACTTCCTTCCCAATTCTTGGCTTTCTTTCATCCACAAAAAAAACTTCTTTCTGCATCACACATCATTTTAAGATATAATATAATAGTATTTCGTCAATCTATCCACATGCTAATCTTTATCTTTCTCCTTGCTATATACTCGGTCGCCATAACACATTTCGTTTGCAGAAGAGTTATTTTAATTCTTATATTATTGCTCTTCCTTCACAAGTAACCTCAGTACATCTTCCTTCAGAAGTAACCTCAGTACATCACAATTGTGATCGTTTCATAGTTTTGGTTACTGATAATAACTTGACACCAGTGCCAATTAGTTTAATTTGTACACTACAGCACTGAAGATGATCACGATGTGATTGAAAATCGAATTTGCTGTCAATAAACCATCAATATTACCGCCAACGCTGACCTTCTTTCTAATCTATGGGCATGTGATGCCACAGAGATTCCGTGCGCTGCAGCGGTCGCCTGCCATCGATAGTTGGGTGTTATTGTTGATCGTTGTCCACTGAACATGGGGGGTACAACAAATTGGAAGTCCAAGAGCGATAGGATTCCAGGAGCGCTCATTGAACACGAGTGTTGCACCCTCTCGTTACTTCATGAGGGTCGCACCTTGCAAACTTATGTGTTGAGCAAAGTGTATTTTGTGGCATAAGTTTCTCCCCTTCCTGCGATGGTGGCCCGCAAGTTAGAATGATTAACGGGCAACTTTAACTGACGAAAAACTTATTTTTGTGTGCGCGCTATGATGTTATGGTGAGACCCCAGCTGATAGGAGGTTTGGGCCTCACTGATATTCAGACGAAGGCTTCTGCATTATTTCTTCGACTCACTAGTTTAACGTGTCTTCACGTCCGCAGATAAGTAACAGCTCAACTTTTTACATGTCAATGGTGAGTGAGCTTAGCACTTCCAGCAGATGATGTTATGATAAATAATAATTTAAGGCATATTTCGGAATTTTTTAATGATGTCAGTTATTGATAAAAATGATGTTATGTCGCTGGAAATTTTAAAATCGTGTTTCCTCTGTGAATTCCCTGTGGCCAATAACAGACTGGAAGATTGATTGGTCCAGTGTCAGCCTACCTACTTTTCCAATGGAAGTTGGCTCCACCGACAATTGTGGTGGTGCACCGTCATCGTAAAACCATACCTACGTCGAACAACGTGGAACGTTTTATAAAGTGTCAGGCAAAGAATTGCAAAGTAACATAGCATACAGGAACTCATACAAAATTGTCCGGTGACAGAAGTACTCCATGCGTGATTCCAGCCCAAAGGTTTAGACCAAAGAGTGCCTGTGGCCATTCTTATGGGTAACATGTGGGTTGTCTTTTGACCAGTAATGCATGTTGTGGATGTTGAAAGTACTTTCACGGGAGAAGGTAAATGCGTCGGTCCATATATCGTTATTTACCAAATGCTCGTGATCTTCCACAGGGTGCAAATGCCTTTCATACAACTCTACTCATCGAATGAGGTCTTCTGGCTGCTGGTGTCGAGTTATCATATAATGAGATGAATTCTGTTCTGCTGTCTACAACAAAGACTTCAAAAACAAGTCTTCGGAATATATCTGCCTTGTCATACATGTGTGATCAATAGTATCCGTACACCCCAAATACAAACGTTTTTCATATTAAGTCCATCGTGCTACCACCTACTGTCAGGTAATCCATATCAGAGACCTCAGTATTCATTAGGCATCGAGAGAGAGCTGCGCATGTAGTGCCAATAGTAAACTTCGCAGGCAGTGGTGTTATGGTGTGGACGTTTTTTCATGCAGGGCTCTTGCACCCATTGTTGTTTTGTGTGGCACTATCACACACAGGCCTACATTGATGTTTTAAGCACCTTCGTGCTTCCCACTGTTGAAGAGCAATTCGGGATGGCGATTGCATCTTTCAACACGATCGAGCACCTGTTCATAATACACAGCCTTTGTCATAGTAGTTACACGACAATAACATTCCTGTAACGGACTGGCCTGCACAGAGTCCTCACCTGAATCCTGTATAACACCTTTGGAATGTTTTGGGACGCCGTCTTCGTGCCAGACGTCAAAAACCGACATTGATACCTCTCCTGAGTGCAGCACTCTGTGAAGAATGAGCTGCCATTCCCCAAGAAACATCCAGCACCTCATTGAATGTATGCCTCCGAGAGTGGAAGTTATCATCAAGGCTAACGGTGCGCCAACACCATACTGAATTCCAGCATTACCAATGGGGAAACGGCCTTGCCGGAGTGGATTCACTGGTTCCCGTAAGATCACCGAAGTTAATCGCTGTCGGGATAGCCAGCACTTGGATGGGTGACCATCCAGGTCGCCTTGCACTGTAGCCATTTTTCGGGGTGCACTCAGCCTCGTGATGCCAATTGAGGAGCTATTCGACCGATTAGTAGTGGCTTCAGTCAAGAATACCATCGTAACGACCAGGAGAGCAGTGTGCTGACCACGCGTCCCTCCTACCCGCATGCTCATCTGAGGATGACAAGGTGGTCAGATGGTCCCGGTAGGCCACTTGTGGTCTGAAGACGGAGTGAGCATTACCAATGGAGGACGCCACGAACTTGTAAGTCATTTTCAGCCAGGTGTCCAGAGACATTTGATCACATACTGAATGAGGCGTTCTTCACCGAGGTGACTGGTGGATGGTTTCAAGAATCGTATCCTCTGTTTGTAGAGTCATCTAGTCCCTGGACGACCTCTGTCCATCACTTGTCAACGAAGATCTCTGCCTTCTTGAAGGCGTTGCTCCAGGTGACAAAAAACATTCTAATCGGGATGGTGCCTTTGAAGGTACTGTGCAGCACACGCACGAGCAGCAGCAGCGGCTTGCTTGTCGGATGCACCCAGCATACCCATGCATTCTTCTTTTGTATATTCCATGAATTATTTATTCATTTATGGAACCCTCCCTACACGAACGTGACAGGACCAGTCATGGTTGTGCACTGCGCTGTTAGTAGACACATGCATGCTGTTTATTGTTAAATGGAAGACATATGAAAAAATGATGTGCTGCTTATAAGCGACAAGAACCATGGAACAGACGTCTAAATATTAAAAAAAAGAATCACGACGATTCGAGCCGTAGTTCCATGGTGGATGTAGGTTTCATGTACAAACAGTGTACTTTGTTTTTTCTCCAACCTCTCGGTTTCCAGGAATACATTTACAGCTTTATTTTAACTGAACAAAAACAATGATTAAAGTCACTGAGATAAATATTTTAAAACAAAGAAAAGAAAAAAACATGAAGTACCTGATTATTGGGGAACCTATGGACATCTGCATGTAAAGTACCTACCCTAATCATTATTTGGTTACTTTTACCAAAAGTAATGTAACAGGAATATAAAATTCAAAACAATCTGGAGTATACGCATCCAACTCCTTGAGGATTGAATACGACACAGCATATTAACAAAAATCTCGTGATAGCGTTGCATCCTTTCCAATGTCGAATGGTTCATAATGGTATACTGATAAAATTCGCATGGGAGCGTGCAATGCCCGCTCCCCACCACGTAATGAACATAAAACTCCACGAGCCACATAACTGCATCATTCTTAATTCTGCGAAAGAAGGTTGAATCAGGACACACAGAGTTCATGCTACCTGTCCTTGACAACGCTGCACACAGTTACAGCATTGCCAGAGGCTCGGTTGTTAATTAGTATTCCTGTTAAGCCTGTTGAAGGGACTAAATACTGCTAGAGGCAGTTCTGCCTCGAGATGGGATGAGGAACCGTGTGCCAACCGCCAATTGCGGCGTTTTTTCTTCTCCCAATAAATACATGCAACAATAACAGCATTAAGTAAAGAAGCTCGTCTTGCCACACTGACACGTACCACGCTCGCGCTCGCCCATCGTTAAAGCGTGCTGTTCGCAGAGAGGTGTCAAGGGAAATGCTGGCTGACACCACCCCAGGCATGGGTATGTGTGATGTGCTCACCATAAGTTAGTTTAAGTTAGATCAATTAGTGTGTAATTTTAGGGACCGACGACCCAAGCAGTTTGGGCCCATAGGATCTTACCACAGATTTCCAACTCTAAGTACCTGTAGAACACCTTTGGCTTAAGGTGCACAGTGTTCGATGCTATATCTTCAAAGTGTCCATGTAAAAATTGTCTATACCTGGAGCTAAGGGAGATTCCATGGCAACATCATCTGTTTGCTCATATACACTCCGCTTGAACATGATGGGTACGAAACTCATCGAAACATTGCGACAAGACATCGCAACTGTTGGCGTGATCACGCAAGAAGATTTCGTCAGTGTATTCGTATTATTAGCTGAAACTCGTTGCAGAAATCAAGTACGTTTTACCTCTCCCAGTCGTACTAGCAAGCCCATATTCTCCTGACACTCATTCTTTCCTCTACTACCACGTTTCAATCTACCCTGATTATCTCTCCTTTTGTATACAGAATTACCTGTTACATGTACTCTTATAACTCTTACATGTTTTGGTTTTTTTCCTTGTGACATCGAGATGTTGTTGGCAGTTGTTTTTTATCGATTCTAATGAGAACAATCGCATGACTGAACTTTTCGATGTAAGTCATTCCCTGTATTACCTTCCTAGGCATTTTCTGCCAGTCTTCGATTGTGCTGTATTCGTCTGACCAAAAAACCTTATTTTCTTTCCAGCACAAATTACTGACAACCACTGTCTCTAGATTCACTGTTTGCATTTCCCTTTTCAAATTCTCCGACTTCCCTACCACATTCAGAATTCTGACATTCCTGTATTATTACCCTTTCGTTGGTTAGTCAGTCTTCCCTCATCGTTACTTCCCGTTTCGAAGTCCGCTCTCAGAGAACTGAAAGGATATCTATTTTCTAATGTTTCTCCAGTGGAAACATAATGATGATGACACGTTTTCAGTTACAGGCTGCATGTCCTGTGATTATTCACTATGTCTTTAATCTAGTGGTTTCCATTGCCTTCTGTGTCCTCATAACGTTGACCATAGATGATTCTTCTACCTTTTAAGGGCAGTTTCCCACCACCAGGAAATGAGATTGCACTGAAAGTCTGTTCCCTCCTCCACTATCATTGACAAGGCCATTATCACAAAACTGCTGCTCATTATATTGGAAGCCTTCAGCAGATATTGCTGATAATTTTTATTCAGGTTTTAAGCAGTGGCCTTAACTGAACCCTGGATCTAGGATTTTTTCAGTTGTTAGTCATAGACCACGGATGCTGAAACGTAAAAATAACACAGGAAATCAAGTTACTTAGTTCGTCTTCGAACCGCAAATGGTGCGTCACTATTCTATTTCGATGCCATATTTCGGCTTCCCTTGATATTTCAGTTCCTTTGTCATGGTGTGTTTTTCTGTGTTAATGAGCTGTACTGTACAGTTGAACTTATACCGTTGGTCGAGGAAAGCACCGTTCATTCAAAACAGCTTACCATTCGCGCTAATGTACTAGAGAGGTTGGTTGCGTGCCTGTTAATATATCTCACAGCACATATATTACACCACGCTTTCTGAGTGCTCAGTTTCTATGACAATACTGAAACTCTCATTTCCATGAAGAGTAGCTAAGTAAAGATAAATCTACCAGCTCTTTAGATCAAAGGTGGGAAAATGTGCTATGCAGGCACAGGCGCCCGTGAGTACCCGCATGGAAAGGAAAACCCGCAAGAGTTCCTACGTCACCTAAATGCCATATATAACAGCATTAAGATCACTGTGGACCTATAAGAGAATGGATGCCTACCCTCCTTGGACATTCTGATCATGACAAATCCGGACGGTACTTTGAGACACTCCGTCTAAAACAAGAGGACGCACACCTTAATGCTGTGTGTTGCCACCATCCAGCGCAATGTAACTCGGTGCTAAACACCACAGTACAACGAGCCATGTCTATCTGCAACAGAAAGAGCTAGCTGCAGAAGTTAATTCATGTGCTGGAACATTCCATAAAAACAGGCACAAAGACACACAAATACGACATGCCTTACATACAGATAAAATGTGCGAGGACAAAACAGAAGAAGACGAAGTAAAACTTCTGGCTTTCTGCTGGGTCGCCGAGAGCCAAGACCGCAAGAATATTATGAGATCACCGAATAACGACAGTCTTCCGTGCAACGCAGGAAGCTGAGGACATACTTGACTCTACTGTATCTTACAGCGCCGTACAGCAACGTGTCTCAGAGCACATCATGAACGTACGTCTAGTGCAGACAGACGAGTCCGTGGTAGTAGACAATAGACTTTGAGAAAGACGAAGTAGCTATGCAGCACCAAATGGTTCTGGGAATCGGTTGTCAAAGAGGCAGTGGAAAGAAGTTTCACCTCAATCTAGTAAACCCTGATAACGTGTTTTAGCTTAACGCAGTGTGGGATTCCCCAATGGAGAGAATAGCGCTCCGTTCTGAATGCAGCGGCATCCGAAGACAGACTGGACAGCTACCAGGACTCGACGGCCATGCGGGGCCAAACTGCTACCCCACCACCTGTAGCGTGGCGTTCCCCCACCACTGACGTGGCATACCCTTCCGGAGGAGCGTGATTTAGCCCACCTGCAGAAGTGCACAGAGGGCAAGCGACTATATAGATAGGTGGAACACAGCAACCCGACCATTCGGGTGAAGATGTTGGATACCAAACTTATCGAAAATTTGCGACGAGACGACGCTAATACTCGGTTGTTTACCCGATAATATTTCGTCATTGGAATACGTGGAGAAAGCCCTCAATCATAAATGCAAATACGCCGTTCAAAAATCACAACAGGAGGATTCGGCGCACTCTGGCCTGCCCTGAGGAAGGGATAACACCTGGTCGCGCGCTCCTGGAGACAGTAAGACTTGCTGCATTCTCAGATTCATTTGACAGATAGTACACTTGTCAGTGCTTTCGAGGTTCCTGTGCATCTCAGACATCGCTAATATTTTTTGAAATAAATGAATGATAGTGGCTTCAGAGCTCCAGTATTCCGAGGAATTTTCCATTATTTTGATCTCGAAATTTCTGAGATGAGACTCAGAAGGCCAATCTTCTTTCACCAAGTCGTAATGTCACATGAATTAACAAGAGAGAGCCCATGTCAGTTGGCTCTTCTATGGACGAATAAAAGAACATTACCCATTTACCTCTGCGCATCAGCATACCCATAGTACCTCTTCCACGGCATACCATTTCATCACTTTACCCATTCTTCCAGGACAACTATATACAACTAGACATATTTTATTTTTTATTTACTCTTGAATGCAAAATTTTAACTCTATATATCGTGTAAAACCGTCTTGTAATGGAATTGCAAGTGCCTTATCGTTTAATATTATTGCCAATTCTACCAAATTCTTACGGCATTTAACAGCTGTTGCTGTTTGCATTTGTTGGAGAAATGGTTTGGTAGGATTTCAACAAAATTTAAAGGATGCGCACTTTCGACTCAATCACAACATTGTGCATTCAACACTAAACATGAAATTAAACTGAATTGAATATATTTGGCCTGTACGAATAATATAAGTCAAGAACTGAAGCGGAAAGAAAGAGCATATTGCGTATAGTGATGCTGGAACTACGTTCTTTTATTCATTACATGATATAAAACTTGAAACTTCCGGGCAGATTAAAACTGTGTTCCCGTCCGAGACTCGAACTCGTGCCCTTTGCCTTTCGCGGGCAAGTGCTCTACCATCCGAGCTACCGAAGCACGACTCACGGCCGCTCCTCACAACTTTACTTCTGCCAGTATCCGTCTCCTACCTTCCAAATTTTACAGAAGCTCTCCTTCGCAGGAGAAAAAGTAGGGGTTAGACGCCATGAACTAATAAGCTTAAACGGTCTAATAATAGATGGCCTTGTATGTGATTCGATCAACAGAAGAATCGACGAATAATGGTGACACTATCCACCGTTCTGTAAAATGAAAGTATGAATTATAAAGTTAGGCTACAGAAATGCCGAATAGTGGGCAGTAATTATATCCTGTGCTATTGATCCGCTCGTAATTGTGAGTGAATTTCACTAGAATTCTGCGCACAGCTTTCTATGTATGTGACATCTGTCACTCCACAAATAAATACGTCAATAGTACGCATTATTTCCGTAAGAGAGCGCTACGGCTCGCGCAACAACTACACTCCATGAATGCGACTCAGTCTAGCTCTTCCGTGAGGATTCCAAGACGACATTTATTTATTTTCTGTCACTTATATTTGACCTGAAGTCTAGTGGCTAGGCCATTTTGTGTTTTCACAATTTTAATTTGCACATAATCTTGGAGTTAAGGTAATTTGGTTTCTAGTGTTGGTAGATAGTTGCACATTTATGTACCTCTTAACTTAAAACTAATCAGTAAACAGGGATTATTAGAATTAACAATTAATGTATTAAGAAGAAAAAATGGGAAATGGTTTATGTTTATACACTGCCATCACTGGTGCTGTGTACATCTTAAAGTCACTGAGCGTAGCGGTCTTGGGCTGTTATCACCTGATCTACTACGACCTGCCATCAGAGGCCTGGCTCATCAGCACTTTTCTGAGCCACTCACTCGAATATACATTATGTTTTATTTATTATCGACGCTACAGGATAGAGGATGCTGACATTACGTCTATATCTATCTTACACTCTAATATTGCTGCCTAATGAACACTTCTCTCGTTATCCTCCTGTGACTATCACCAGATACATACAATTAAAACTCTATTTGAAGTTAATTAAGATTCCCCATGTGTGTTTTTTGCGCTCTGGATAATGCAGAAGTAGTACTGTTTCGTGTCTATGTAACATTTTTCACAAGCCATAGAATTATCAATTCTAGTATACTATGCAGCCAGTTTACGTACATTACTCGTAAATACACTCTACCTGATCAAGAGCATCCGTACACTCCTTTTTAATGCGAAATTGATCAGTAGATGTTCCAAGGGGCGGTTCCCCCAATTTAAAGGACTGTATAGGGTATTGCGTTGTCAGTACCGAAGCAGGAAATGGAGAATGTGTCGGTCAGGAGAGCTCAGTAACTTCGAATGTGGGCTATTCGTTAGATATTAACTGAGTAACATACCCGTTAGGGACATTTATACCCTCCTAAAGCTGCCAAAGTTGACTGTTGGTGATCTGATTGTAAAGTGTAAATTTGGAGTAACAATCACAGCCATACTAAGACCTGGCAGATATCATGTACTAACGGGAAGAGACGATGGAGCGTTGCGAAAGAAGTATGTAAAAAAATCACATGGTATCAGCAGAAGGAATCACGCGTGTGTTCCAAAGTATGTAAGCAGCTAAGAAGAATGGATTACAGTGGTCGACTATCTCCTCAAAAGCCACATATTTAAGTAGTCAATGCTAAATGACGCTTGAGCTGATGTATAAAGCGATGTCAGTGCACAGCGGCTAACTCGAAACGAGTCGCTTGGAGTGATGTACCACACTATACCATGCTGCAGTCCTGTGGAAGGATTTGTGTTTGGATAATAGCTGGAGGATGTGACACTGTATCATGTGTAGTGCCAGCAAAGAATTATGGAGGAGGCTGTGATACTGTATGGACGTATTTATCGAGTTTATTGTGCGGTCCCCTTATTGCTCTTAAGATAACTCTAAATGCAGAACTGTATGAACATATTTTAACGCATTTTTATTTTTTTACAGTAGAGTAACAGTTCGATGGCAATAATTTTTTGTGTCAGAATTATAATGCACACTGTGATAAAACAGCATCTGCAAACCAATCGACAGTGGATAATAACATTCCTGAAATGGACAAGTAGACATATCACTACCTACAATGATTTCGGTTCTCGAGGAGATATGAGCTGACAGTGACGGTGTCCCCAATGGAGTTCAAGCCACCGTAAGAGCAAAGCGTAGGCCCTCCCCATATTAATTCCAGAAATAGTTGTCCAGATGCCTTTGATCTCTGTTCCAAGTCAGTTCGCCTTCGTGTGTGTCGCTATTGCCACCACTACTACTGTCACTGCACAGCTGTTGACTGGAAACAAATGACTTGGAGTGATGAGTCATGCTATACCATGTGGGAAGCTGATGGAAGGTATTGGGTTCGTTGAATGGCTGAAGGACGTTACATGGCACCATGTGTAGCATGGACAGTGGAGTATTGCCTGCAGAGTCACTCGTCACTTTGTTCGTTGCTGCATGTACCCTCATCGCTGCAAGTAGTCTTTATGTAAGACTCTAGGTATTCTCCCTGCACTGTCTGTAAGCTTCCTATGGTTCTACATATCGATAGCCCGCAGTTTGAAGAAGTTTGGCGCTTCATCTTCAGACGTTACCACGAAAAGAGAGTAATAGATATCTCACTCGCTCTAGAGGGATGCAGCGGTATGTGAAGGTGAAAGGTTTATTTGAGTGGTAAAAAGCAATTATTTGGTGGTATGCGCACTTGTGCAAACTATACGTTCAGTGCACAAGATATGCAGCTCAGATTCTATTTCACGGAACGAGGAACAATGTGATTATGCTCAATAGAAAGCGGCCAGAAGACGAGCGGTTTGGCTCCCAAAGTGAATCAGATTTATTTTCACTTTCCGTTCAAGAAGTTCCAAGGCTGATTTTGTTACTGGTGTATAAGCAGTCCTGACGAGCGGGTGGGAGACGTACAACCATGGAACCTAAGGCCCTGCCGGTTTCGGTTGTGCCAAGATATTTAACTGGCAAATATCACACTGCAATTGTAAAATAAGTTTTATATCATCCAGAATTAGATTTTCACTCTGCAGCGGAGTGTGCGCTGATATGAAACTTCCTGGCAGGTTAAAACTGTGTGCCCGACCGAGACTCGAACTCGGGACCTTTGCCTTTCGCGAGCAAGTGCTCTACCATCTGAGCTACCGGAGAACGACTCACGCGCAGTACTCACACCTTTACTTCTGCCAGTATCCGTCTCCTACCTTCCAAACTTTACAGAAGCTCTCCTGCGAACCATGCAGAACTAGCACTCCTGAAAGAAAAGATATTGCGGAGACATGGCTTAGCCACAGCCTGGGGGATGTTTCCAGAATGAGATTTTCACTCTGCAGCGGAGTGTGCGCTAATATGAAACTTCCTGGCAGATTAAAACTGTGTGCCCGACCGAGACTCAGCAATATCACTTAAATTTTTGCACAGAGCCGCTGTGATCAATATATTGTTTCAGTGAGTAAACTCAGGGTCTTGTTGGATAATGTGTGTTCTCACAGGCAGATCGAACACTCCGTACAAAACTATAAATATTTCTGAAAAGAAACACGTTTGCCGGAAGGTCCGGTGCTGTCTGCGATAAGACAACAGGAAGCAACCAGCAACGGTGACAGGTATAAGAACTGACTTCGTACGTTCAAATTCAACCCGCAGACGGTGACGATGTCTTTCCGTTTTACACAAACGTTTTCATCGAACGAGTACAAGTACATGTTGATTTGACATTATAAATACAGAACGTCTGGTCGAATCTAATAAACAAACTTAACCCTCTTATCGAGAGATACAGGATGTCCCAGGGGGAATGGACAATGCTCAGGAAGAGTGATCATTCAAGGCAAAAAGTCTAGTAATCATAGATTCTGAAATACATACCTTAAAAGCTATGTGCAGTTTTTCGTCCTCGATGCTGGTATGAATTTTAGAGGCCACGGTTAATAGGCATTTTTGCTTCAAGAAATCGTTCCTGTCATATACCTGATTTCTGACGATTCCTCCTGGGGCAACCTGTAGCCTATACGAAATTTTAAACCACAGAATAATAATTTAGTAATAGGATATCATAAACCACTTATGTGAATTTACGAAACCTTCTGGCATTAGCTATTTATTCTACCAAAAACATAATTCCTACAATATCCTTACTTCTAGCGAAATGCTTTGCCAAAGGATGGAAAACAACCATACAGATGAGTTAATATATGGTTCAAATGGCTCTGAGCACTATGGGACTTAACCTCTGAGGTCTTCAGTCCCTAACTAACCTAAGGACATCACACACACCCATGCCCGAGGCGGGATTCGATACTGGGACCATAGCGGTCGCGCAGTTCCAGACTGTAGCGCCTAGAACCGCTCGGACACTCTGGCCGGTCAGTTAAGGCATAAAACGGGCCTACATACAGCCGGTGGTAACATCTTATCACTTGAGAAAATTTTAAAATAACATATTTGAAAAAGATGCTATATATTTCCATTCATTCCCACTAACATAAAAGTTTCCCAGTAAAGTTTTACACTGAGGTGGCAAAAGTCATGGGTTAGCGATATGCACATACACAGATGACGGCTGTATCGCGCACACAAGGTACAAAAGGGCAGTGAATCGGCGGGACTGTCCTTTGTACTTAGGTGATTCATCGCAAAATTTGTCCGACGTGGTTATGACCGCGCGACAGAAATTATCAGACACTGAACGCGGAATGGTAGTCAGAGGTACACGAATGCGACTTTGCATTTCGGAGATCGTTACGGAACTCAATATTCCGACATACAGTCTAGAGTGTGCCGAGAATACCAAATTTCAGGCATTACCTCTCACCTACGACGACACAGTTGGCAGACAACTTTGACTTCACAACCGAAAGCCGAGTTATGTACGTAGAGTTCTCAGTGCTAACAGACAACCAACACCGCGTGAAATAACTGCAGAAATGAATGTGGGACTTATAACGAAGGTATCCGTCAGGACAGTACGATTTAAATGTGCTATGACAACAGACAACCAACGTGAGCGACTTTGCTAACAGCACGACATCGCCTGCAGCGCCTTTCCTGGGCTCGTGAGTGTATCAGTTTCAACTGGAAAACTGTGGCGTGGTCGGATGAGTCCCTGTTTCAGCTGGTAAGAGTTGATGGTAGGGTTCGAGTGTGGCGCACACCCCAGGAAGCCATGGAACCAAGTTATCAACAGGTCATTGTGCAAGCTGGTGCTCACTCCATTTTGGTGTGAGCTGTGTTTACACAGAATAGACTGGGTCATCTGGTCCAACTGAGCCTGTCATTGACTGGAATTAGTTTTTTTCGTCCACTTGGAGACCATTTGCATTCATGGACTTTATGTTTCTAAACAACGATGTGATTGGGACACAATCTCACTCTACGGGTTTGAGGAATATAGTGGAAAATTTGATCGAATGATTTGGTCTTACAGATCGCCCTACATGGATCCCGTCGAACATTTATGTGGCGTAATCGAGAGGGCCGTTCGTTCCCAACACCCAGCATTGGCATCACTATCGCAATTATGGACGAATACAGTGGCAGCATGCTTCTCTGTTTCTGCTGGGGACTTGCATCGACTTGTTGAGTCCATGTCACGTCAAGCTGCTGCACTACACTGGGCAAAAGGAGTTCAAACACGAGGCTCAATAATACTGAAATTTGGTGAAAGTGGTGGCCAGATACTCACAGATGGTACAAACATTCTATTGTGGGAGGAACCTGAGTAGGTCAAATAAACCTTGGCAGTAAGGCGACCTTACAGGGTAGCCTTGGGGCCCATAGAATACCATGACATTGTTGCCCAAATATTTACCGAACGCCCACTATGAAGACTTATTCTTCTATTGCTCCAAAGTCTTTGTTTTCTTTTCCCTGCAACACTTTTCGCTGTTATGGGAATTTGAGTCACAGATGTTTGGTTCTGCAGTTCTCGATCATCCTGCCATTCCGAGCTTACTGACCTGGTTTCGTGATGTTTTGGTTCTGTCAGGATTAGCGAGCGCGACATTCAGCTCTGCACTGACTTTTGCTGCTGTCGTCCTCACGATCCCTTAGAACGTCCGTATGTCAGCACCACTCAAGACACTCTTTCGTCGCCGTTGTGTCTCAGCAGATGACTTTGTTCCAATTTTTCCCGTATGCAGTACAAATCTTCGGTATATTGCCTCTTTAAACACGAAACGCTTCGGCTACCTACGAGCACCAACAATGTGCGGATCTCATATTATGTTCATGCTTTCGTATGCCATTTTTTCTAACCTCTGTGAATTATCGCTTGACGCTACACTGCGGACGCCATGTACCCGTCATCTCGGTGAATTAAATCTGCAATCATGTGCAACAACAGTTGCCGAAGCTGGTATTTCATCAGAAAGGAACCCAAGGAATTTTGCAGGCTGAGAAAGAAGTGGCAGAAGAAATATTTGTGTTTCTGCAAGAAGAGACGATATGTGCTTAACAAGTGAAGGTGATACTGAAACAGGTCTCGAGCCATGTAGCTCATCATGCTTGTCGGCCAGGGAGACACAAACCAGGTCTCCAGTGAAACGTAGTAAAAGACAATCGTTGTCCATGGGGCGGGTAGTAAACCTGATTGTAAACAAAAAACTAAAAACAAAATGATAGAGAGAGAAAGAACTGATTTCGAACAAATTCGCAGCAATATGACCGTGTAATACCGTTCTTCGTCCATAAATCTATAGATACAATGTGATTAAGACAAGATACATGCATAACGTAAGAAGTGGCAGTTGACCCTGAACAACGAAAAGTACGAGTACCTCGATATAAGCATAAGAAGATTCTCTTAAATTGCGATTAACGGTAAATTTGAAGACTGTCGATTAGTGCAACCACCTAGGAACCACACCCGCCAGCAACTACAATTGGAACCACTCTACTGAAATTGTCGTAGGGAAAATAAAAGGAAAACTGCGTGTTATGACAAGAACCCTTGCAACATTATGACGAAATAGCGAGTGAGTGTCACATATAAAACAAACGAGTTCGGGTAGATAGCAGTTTCTCGCAGCCGCCAAATCTTTTCGTGGCATTTCAGTCGCAATTTTTTCCCTCTAATGTGAAAATATTTTTCTGTCTCTCACCTACATACTTAATAATGCTGATCGTAATAAAATAAGAGAAATTAGAGCTCTCGCAGAACTATGCGGATATTTGTTTTTCGCATGTGTCTTACAGTGGATGCGTTAACCCTCTGCCAAACACTTAAGTCCGAACCTGCAAAGTAATCATGCAGGTGTAGAGTCCCATAATTATATCGCTAATAATAAATTTTCAGTTGCTGTACAATGAATTGGGCGATGGAATTCAAAGTTGCATCTTCGTCCTCAACACACCATATTTCTTTACTAATAACCTACTACATCTTCCTTTGCTTCATATGTCAAATCACCGATAAACCAGCAATAAAACAAAGAGCGGACGTGAGTCCACGCAACAGGATTAGTGTTTTACTTGGATTGAAAGTAAATTATTATTGACTCCACTTAGACAATAGCTTGTAAAGCACACTTTTCAAACGAACTCTATCTGTTGTTAAGTAACATAAAGCTCGTAGTCCAACGAGCTGGTCGGCTATTTGCGCAATGACGCCGCTACTGACGTTCCAGATGGGTATATCATTCTACTTTCCTTTAAGGAAGCTGCGATGTAGATAACACATCCTTTAACAAAATGGCTCTGAGCACTATGGGACTTAACATCTATGGTCATCAGTCCCATCTTCATTTAACACTCTGTCAACGAACATACTCCGGCTAAAGGAGATTTATATTCTCGCAACCTTACCGACGCAGCAAGCTGTAATAGCAATATGCGTAGTGAAAGAGCATGAGAGCGGAATATCCGTGGCCGCATGTGATAAGACTACAGGAATCAGCCAGGAACGGCGACAGACGGGAACAGAGTAACGGCATTGGTCGTTGCACGACGCCCGCATGCGGTGACAATCACGTTCTTTTTGTGGAAATTTTCATGTCTCTGTTAAATGCACACAATCTTACGAATACTTCCACGGCAAACACAGTCATTACCCCTACACGGTCCCAAGACTTGCAGAGGACACCTCGTAAATAATAGTGTTAAATACAAATCATGCCCAGATGTGTATCGCATCCGCGTTACCGGAACAAACGTGTGAAACAATGTGTTCCATCACCCCGCGTATACAGATAACAGAGCTCAATGATGATTGTCGTCATAGAGCATTATGATGAGGACGATCAGTGGAACGATTGAGTATGTAATATCTGACGGGAAAACATCTCATTTAGTGCCTATTTTAATTCACATCATCTTTGCCACATTAATTACAAGTGTAAAAATGTGGTAAGTGTCTTAGATTACTATCGTTGCTTCGTCCCGCAACCGTTGTTGAAAGTGGAACACATGATCATCCATGAAGCACAGAAACGGTTCGTCTTCTAAAGTTATTTGAATCACTGTGACAGGGGAACACGATGAGTAACCTCCCCCAGCACCCGAAACGCACAGGGAAAGACAATACATTAAGGCCAAGGTACTTCCATTGACACGCAGTAAGTTACATGGTACGGTGGTGAGATCACGCAGACGAGATATCGTCCCCAAGGAAACACCATCTGTGCTCCATACCATATCCGAACATCGGTGTCGTTGTCAACAGCTTATCTCCACCCTCCTCAAGCAAGACTGACGTCATGTGTGAGGATATTCTCCAACATGACAGATTGTCCAACTTTCTTGGAGGCAACATCTCATCTGTAAAGAAGCGGCTTCATATACGAAAGACGTCCACTCTGGCTTCATTTCGAGTCAAGGCAGTACAGAAAAACCTCCTAGGTTCTAAAGCATTGTTTCCTCACCGTGTCCAAGAAGGCCGAACTGGACCACTGCCTTTCTCAGCAATTGGCAAAAGATCTACTTTTTGAGGTCGGAAGGAAACTGAGGAGCAGTCACTCCGAAATATGACGTACCTGGTGTGACGAACAGTCAGTCACACATGCGCACTTCACCAGTACCTGTTAATAACGTGATTTAATCGTACTGAAAATGTCTGGAAGTATTTGGAACAGTGAATGAAATTTGGCAGTTCACATCACCACAGTTTTTATCTATTTGTTGTCTAAGATTTGTCTAGCTTACAGCTAGATATGACACACCTCAAGAGAAATAGACTCTCTTCGTCGGTAAATCGAGAGCCCTCTCAAGACTGCAGGGAACGAGAGACGTTATTCCCGTGATGTCCACTGGTGGTAAGCCGTTTTTTGTTGAGTGTGTTTGTCTAATACTTAGCGAACTCCAGGACTACCTCGCATCTACTTCAAGGTTTGAAACCTTCAATCACAGATCACTTAAATCTGGTACGAAGGCTATCGCGCTGCTGGGTAAATTCGTGCTTGGTATTGCTGTTTCTACTACTCGGAACGAGAAACACTCAGGTTATCACATCATTTCCCCAGCAACGAGCAATAAGTGACACCTTCTAATTATCTGTTTGTGAATACCTCCGTTTGGTTGGGCGAAATCTCATATGATGCATGCATCAGCAACAGCATCATTGTAGCCATCGATGTGGCAACAGGCTGATATATATTGAGAAATGACATATTTCAGCTGAAGTTACAAGATTTTTTCTTAATGAATACATCAGGGGTCAGTGTATATGACGAAGCTACGTCCTGTAGTCATCCAAAGTATTTTACAGTTTTATAAGAATTGAGTATCTCTGTAAGAAATGATGGCCAAGAACACTACATTTAGTCAGCTACCTCAAGAAAGTAAATATAAACGCTGCCAACGGCCTTGCCGAGGTGGTAACACCGGTTCCCGTCGGATCACCGAAGTTAAGCGCTGTCGGGCTAGGCTAGCACTTGGATGGGTGACCATCCGGTCTGCCGAGCGCCGTCGGCAAGCGGGATGCACTCAACCCTTGTGAGGCAAACTGAGGAGCTACTTGATTGAGAAGTAGCGGCTCCAGTCTCGGAAACTGACATGCGACCGGTAGGGCTGTGTGCTGATCACATGCCCCTCCACATCCGCATCCAGTGAAGCCTGTGGGCTGATGTTGACACGGCGGCCGGTCGCTACCTTTGGGCCTTCATGGCCTGTGTGGGAGGAGTTTAGTTTAGTTTAGTTTTAAATATAAAGGCTTCCGGGATCTGTTGAAGGTACTGCAGCATGGCCCCACACACACAGAGTGGGCTGGAACGTCTGGACGACCGGTAGTGCGAACAGTCGATCCCATCCAGGCTGGGCTGGTGAACTCCGAACGCCTCATGTTGGACTTATTTCCAGTTGATAGGTGTGGAGACGTGCAGTGCTGGTCGAGTAGGATTGCTCGGAGTAGCGCCTGGATCTCTTCAGCGAGAAGTACGATGCGTTGATAAAGAAATATTATACCTGCGCCATCGGCACTGTAGTCAGGTAGTTCTCAGGATCGTGTACCTTTCGAGGGTAAAGGCCAGTTGTAGGGTTTGTCATTTGGCATACGGTGACGGCAGAAATTTTCACTCTGACAAAGTTCGCTTCCATGGGAGCGGTGTCGCTGTTGTCACGATTCAGTGGGCTTCCATAGTCACTGAATGGTGGAAGACTTATCATAAAAAGTAACATTCGTCCTATCTGCCTGAGTTGACTTTACCACTACATCATCAATGGAGGTGAAACGCAAGTCTGTCCCATTTGCTACATTACTAACAAACGTATAGAAATTTTATGCAATATTGTCTATTCTGTACGGCATGTAAAGGAAACGAAGAAGTCCATATCATTTCATAATATAAGTTTTCATCATAAGCTCATGGACCACCGGTATGCGGTCGTAAGCATTGATGAGTCTCTCGTGTACAAGGGGTTAAGGACGACGCATTACAGCCACGTCCAGTCGCCTTTGTTGCCGTAGAATCACTTGCAGATCAGGTAATTGTGAATTTCAAGCCAATTTACCTGAGAATTCCGAAGTAAAGTAAAGTCGTATGCCATTATTGACTTGGAAATCCCGAATTGCATCTTCAGCCAACTGAATTGTTAAACTTGTTTTCTGCCCTTCACACATGTAGGCACCTTCCGTTAACGAAGTCTGAGCGATGTGTGTCGTTTATGTGTAGCTGATCAGTGTAGATGACTGTAATGGGTGTGGTAGTGTAGTGTTATGTATGGATCGGATGATGAAGAGAGAAAGGAAAGGGTGAAAGCTGATACCGGCACATAGCCTACTTCTCTCAGGTACCACAAACTGGGCCGCCGAGCTTAATTTCCCCATCCTGCAGACGGATCGCAATCAACATTGTCTCATACATACACTTTACAAGTCGTTTGGAATTTAACCCTTATACTGGGGCAAAACAGGTGATTTGTTGCTTTACACCACGACCCCTTCTGTCTGAAACGAGGTGCACGGTACTGGATGAAGAAACGAGCAAAGGAAATCATAGGATAATCTACGGCAAATTAAGAGCAATTTTAGCAGGGTTCCTACAAGAATGACAGGGTTACTGGGACACATGAACAGCAAGATGACTTGATATCTTCAAGTTCAAAGGATAGTGGCTCGTTTGGTATTATCGTGATATACGAGACCGACTTCCACGAATATGATAACGCAAAATGAGTGGCAATCTTTAAAAGATATTCTCACGAAATTTCAGTCAAAATCCAAAGGCGAAATAATTTTTTGGCTCTCACATCCATTGTATTAAAATAAGAGAAATCAGGGTTCGAATGAAAGATGTAAATGTTCGTTTTTCCCGCTACTTGTTCGAGGGTGGATCTGTAGAGAAACGACTTGAACACATTTCGATGAACGGTCTGCAATCACTTAAGTGTGAACTGCGGTGTAATCATGTACATGTCGATGAAAATGTAAATATCTCAGGTTTCCTCTGTGCGATTTTCTAATGATGTACATCCGTATGTTCCGACGAGCTGTTTCAAGATTGTGGACGGTATTTCGAGGATCTACCCAGCCGTCTTTTTCAGGTACTGTGAGTTTTTTCTGTTATGTGTACTAACTGCCCCTACCCCAACCAGAAAGTGAATGCTGCACCATGATACTCGTATCATTGTATACAGTTTTATGATTATGTTCAAGCTTCCGCTTGACAACAGTGAATTTTATTGGCTGTTTTACTTGGGTTTGTCGCTGCTGTTCCTTGGATCTGTCCACGACTCTTCTGATACTCTGTCCCACGTGAGACGTGTCACATCCGTATGGAATGAGATACACAACCGGCTTTCAGATACCTAGCTTGTTTTTAAAATTATGAAGAATAGGAGAAACATTTCCGTTAGATCTCATCGATCTTTCCGGATATTGGGCCAGTAAGCCTAGCTAAGCCATTTTTGGCTCCTATTCCTCAGCCTCAGTCTCAGCTTCAGGTTTTCTTGATTTTGAGTTGAAAGCCCATTTAATTTCATGATCTGAGTGCCCATTCCTTACGAAAACTATCCTTTGACAATTTCTTTCTTTTTTTGTATCCATAGTCACATATCGGATGTTCAGGTAGACTAAAATAATGCTTACACCTGTGTTTTTGGACGTCTAATTTACGTCAGAACTTTATTTAATTCACCGACTTGCAAATCTCCAGCATATAGCTTCTCATATTAACATACGAGACAGCTGATTTATATATCGTGATACATATAATTTGGTGACCATCACCACCAACGCATAGGGTACTATCTAGTTATTGTTCACTTGTTAATGGTTTCTGTATTGCATAGACCAGTACGGACGAATCCCCTATGCTTTCCGTCCATACTTGTTCGTCCGTGTAATTTGCTTGTGTAGCCGAGGTATGCTTCTGTGTGTTATGTAGTCTTCCTTCCGAGGGTGTATTGCGTCATCGTGTGCGTGCGTCCTCACTGCCGCCGTCTTCATCTAGCCGCGACCGCGGCCGTCGCCGCCGCCGCCAACTCCCCCAGTTTATCGCGCAACGACTGCCATCGCCGTCACCACTTCCATCTGGTTGTTGCCGTCACCGCATCACCCCTGACATACCTGCTTCCATACCTCTCACACAGGAGACGCTCACATTGTCCGAAACTCCACCACAGCTCGTCGCCTTGGCAACAGCTTCACTACTTATTAGCCACCACATCTATCACCGACTCACACGTAACAGCCCGCAGAGTAACAGTTGCCACAGACGATATCACTTCATCAAGCCTCACCATTTCAACCAACGCATGGCGTTCTGAAGGACCTGTGAAACACTTAGATGACTCTCAACACAACGACACGTTCCACCACCCCAAACCCACAACAATTTTCTATCCCACATCGTTAAAAACCCAACAAATCGTCAAAATTCTGATATCAGTCCCACTCCCACCCGAAAGAAATCGCAAACTGATCCTGATGACAACCAGCATATGGGCACCTCTCCTCCCCCTGCAACACCTTCCCTACCTTCCACACCTTCACGCTCTTCAACCTAGATCCGAAATTCCTCATATTCAAATCCCTCACCCTCGAAATCTACAAACATCTACCAAGTCTCCACAGCCGAGAAGTCATCTCTAGAAAAGGCACTGTATCAGTTAAATCCTTCGACCCTTGTTTCCATAGTGAACTTCTCTCCAAAAATCATCTCATTACCTTTGGCCCCAAAGTCTCCATAACACCCCAGACCACGGTATCCCTTGCCATAAAAACCCAACTCCCCACTATCCTCCCACTCTCACTGCTGTTATCACTGGAGTCACCCTTGAGATCACCGATGAGAAAGAGGAGACTGAAATAAACAACACCCAGAATTTAAAAATTCAATCAGCACTTTTTATTTTTATTGACTCATCCGCCACCACACACCTTTTCCTTAAAGATGGAGCTCTAATATACGACCACCACTACAAGGTCGAACATTCCAAATCCAATCCCTAGTCCTACCACTATCAAAAGTGCCTCGCTACAATGATCACCGAATTGCAAACTGTAAAAACCAACCTACCTGTCCATCCTGCAAAGCCTTCCATTTCCTTAAACGCTGCCCTCACCTTGATTCCCCTCCAACCTGCAATAAGTGTAGTGACCAATACCTTTAAATGTAAAGCCAAGTCTCAAACAATCAAGCGAGAAATCATAGTCCCATTCCATCCATTGATACCCCAATTCGTTCCAACAATTCTCTTTAGCCAGCCACCACTGCTGAAGACATCATCAAATACATCTACCAAAATATTATTCCATTACAATGTGCACATACCTGTCAACAACTCTCGCTTGCTGCTCGCTTTGTCTTCCATCCCTACACCCATACAACTTACTGCCACAACCAGGTCCACTTCTTCACTCACCTCGACACCCTAGTCTAAGCTCCATGTAGTCCTCATCCACAAACGCTACTCTAGTTTCCTTATAATGACATAATGGAACTACAAAATCCTTTATCTCAACATCTGCTCCCTACCTGCCAATAAACATCTTTTAATGCATACCATGTCTAATACAATGTCCATACCTTTATCGTTAATTTAACATTCCTCCAACGCTGTCACACCAACCAAACCTCTGCTTATATTCTCCACTGCACAGAAAACACCCTTACCCTTTCCAGAAGCCAAGTTGAATTGGACAATGTGTGAATATCTCTGTTAGACCACAATCCTTATACAATATTGCCAACGAACACTATTAGGCCCCTGCGGAAGGGAGAATTACTTTGACAAGGAGGGAGGCGACCCCACCTATAGGGTTCCATCTCCCTGTACATCTCCAGACCGTCCATCCTCCATATCAACATCGTCCACCCTGGAGACAGACGTCTCACTAGGATGGTTCAGTGGAACACTATCAGACTTGCACCCACAGACAGGGGGCAACCGCAACAGACGCAATGAGAAGTGGTCGGTTTCCGCACTTGGATGGCGATTGGAGACGGAAGCCGGGGGAGACGCCGTGTCGTGTGGTGTGAAGGTCAGAGAGGACAGCGCATCACGAGTAACAAGGTCGTCACGCTGTGCACACGTCTGATGGTGGTAGTATTTAGAAGGGATATGGCGCTGTCCCTTCCGTTTCTTCGGTGACCGTTGCTTCCTAATATGTTGTTCCATGTCGGACGGCGGACGGCTGTCGTCTAACATGCAGCCAGACCTCAGAAAGGTGGACGTCGTTACAGACCCTTCACCAAAAATCATTGGGTCAGGACAGAAGCCTGGCGTCTGCTGACAGTCACAGTTCTTTTGTGCTGCCTCCAGTGGCAGTGTATGAGAAGCATGCAAAATGTCCATAGAGTCGTCGAGAGGAGACGTTGCCGCTGCCGCCTGATTCAGAGAGTGCACAGCAGGCAGGCCCGCTGAGGACGCGTAGGATAGAGCTGACACAGTAGGCGACGTAGGGAGGGCGACGTCTCCGATCGGCGTCTGAATCACTCTACGACAGAGACATTCAGAATGGACATGGTCTTCCTCTCCACAAGCTGCACAAGTGCACAACTGGCCATCATACATGACGACAATCATGCAGCTGCCGGTAACCAAGTAAGAAGGCGCGTGTCTCCTCAGTTCAGTTTTTACCTGAAGGACGCCATTTAAGACAGTAGGCTTCAAACGTCTTCCACATTTCAGCAACGTGTCTGACGACATTGTCGTATGGTTTAATGGCGGCCACTACAACATCTGACGGTATCTCAAACGAAAGTACGGAAACTCTCAACGTCGAGAGGCCAACACCAGGATCATGAACCACGACAGCCGTCGGAGAATCGGAACTTGAGATCTTTGTCAAGGCTCACAGCTCATCACTCGCCAACAGTATGTACGTAGTGGTACTTTTTGGTCATTCATGATCCAAAGGGGACGATAATTTTATCGTGGCTTGGCGTTAGGATAACGGCATGATAGTCGATGAATAACGTCAAGAAGTCAAACCAATAAACGGAAGTAAAAACGCACGCGTAAGACAGAAACAAGACGTGATAGCCTAATCACTGCCGAAGGCAGACTGACAACTGGGGTACTCAAGAACTACTGACGGCACTCCCCCACAGCTTTCCTTCCGCCAGTACTTCGTCACCCAGTCTGTGACTATGCCATGTCTCCGCAGTGTCCCTAATACCAAGCCCGCTAGTCTAGCAAGTCTCGCAAGAGAACTTCTGTGAACTTTGGATCTTAGAAGATGAAGTTCTGCCAGAAGTAAAGCTGTAAAGACGGAACCTGAGTCGAACTTGGGTAGTTCAGCTGCTGGAGCACTTGGCCACGGAAAGCAAAGGTCCAAGTTCGAGACTACGTCCTCAAATAGTAATAACCTGCAAGGAAGTTTCAAACCAGCACATTCTCCGGTGCAGAGTGAAAATTTCGTTCTGAATACAGCTAATAGCCTCTCCAAACTACAGTGGCTGCGTAACTGATGAGTACATTGCCCATATATTAATATTATATGATAAATACACTCATCCCAGAACAACTGTACAGCAGAATATTTTCAAAATTGACGTCTGTTTTTCTCTTAGGGTAGCTGTTTGTTCGATGACTAGCACCATTAATAAATTTATTTGTCATTTCGCACTTGTTTTGCAGTCAGATTTTTCCAGCACCTTTATTAAAATACACTCCTGGAAATTGAAATAAGAACACCGTGAATTCATTGTCCTAGGAAGGGAAAACTTTATTGACACATTCCTCGGGTCAGATACATCACATGATCACACTGACAGAACCACAGGCACATAGACACAGGCAACAGAGCATGCACAATGTCGGCACTAGTACAGTGTATATCCACCTTTCGCAGCAATGCAGGTTGCTATTCTCCCATGGAGACGATCGTAGAGATGCTGGATGTAGTCCTGTGGAACGGCTTGCCATGCCATTTCCACCTGGCGCCTCAGTTGGACCAGCGTTCGTGCTGGACGTGCAGACCGCGTGAGACGACACTTCATCCAGTCCCAAACATGCTCAATGGGGGACAGATCCGGAGATCTTGCTGGCCAGGGTAGTTGACTTACACCTTCTAGAGCACGTTGGGTGGCACGGGATACATGCGGACGTGCATTGTCCTGTTGGAACAGCAAGTTCCCTTGCCGGTCTAGGAATGTTAGAACGATGGGTTCGATGACGGTTTGGATGTACCGTGCACTATTCAGTGTCCCCTCGACGATCACCAGAGGTGTACGGCCAGTGTAGGAGATCGCTCCCCACACCATGATGCCGGGTGTTGGCCCTGTGTGCCTCGGTCGTATACAGTCCTGATTGTGGCGCTCACCTGCACGGCGCCAAACACGCATACGACCATTATTGCCACCAAGGCAGAAGCGACTCTCATCGCTGAAGACGACGCGTCTCCATTCGTCCCTCCATTCACGCCTGTCGCGACACCACTGGAGGCGGGCTGCACGATGTTGGGGCGTGAGCGGAAGACGGCCTAACGGTGTGCGGGACCGTAGCCCAGCTTCATGGAGACGGTTGCGAATGGTCCTCGCCGATACCCCAGGAGCAACAGTGTCCCTAATTTGCTGGGAAGTGGCGGTGCGGTCCCCTACGGCACTGCGTAGGATCCTACGGTCTTGGCGTGCATCCGTGCGTCGCTGCGGTCCGGTCCCAGGTCGACGGGCACGTGCACCTTCCGCCGACCACTGGCGACAACATCGATGTACTGTGGAGACCTCACGCCCCACGTGTTGAGCAATTCGGCGGTACGTCCACCCAGCCTCCCGCATGCCCACTATACGCCCTCGCTCAAAGTCCGTCAACTGCACATACGGTTCACGTCCACGCTGTCGCGGCATGCTACCAGTGTTAAAGACTGCGATGGAGCTCCGTATGCCACGGTAAACTGGCTGACACTGACGGCGGCGGTCCACAAATGCTGCGCAGCTAGCGCCATTCGACGGCCAACACCGCGGTTCCTGGTGTGTCCGCTGTGCCGTGAGTGTGATCATTGCTTGTACAGACCTCTCGCAGTGTCCGGAGCAAGTATGGTGGGTCTGACACACCGGTGTCAATGTGTTCTTTTTTTCCATTTCCAGGAGTGTATATAGACTCCTTCATCTCAGTACAGATTCAAAACGACTGATTACTGGCACTGTTTCATTAAGAAAAAGGTTAAGATTCATGTCATGTATTATTTTAGAAAACTTGAAGTTGTTATTATGATACACAATATATTACGTTCTGTTACAGTCAAATTCATTTAGAATGTAATGAAACTAAAAAAAAACAATTAAAACATAAATCGGGTCAATCATGATTGACTGCCCAACGATTAAAATATTGAGAAAGATTATCAACATTATGAATCCACACGATATTTGAAAAAATTACTGTATTTGGGGGGGGGGGGGGGGTGTCCACATAGTTATCATAATAAGGAAGTGTCAATTATGTCGATACGAACGTAAGGACTACACAGTTCCCAATCCTCTGTCGGAAAGAATTTCCGTCGGGGTCCAGCCCACGTCACTTCGGTAGGCACGCATTTAGTGCTACAGATAACATACTATAACTTATTTAACTACGACACTGTAAATGGCGCTTTTCAGTGATTTCGTTCAGCAGCTGTTTGGATCACGACATCTAAGTCTAGTTGTCTTGTCAATTTGTATTCAGCTGCCGTGCCGAGGTACCAAAATCTGTGAGACGTTGTCGATGATAGTGTGCTCCAAGACGATCCTCGTTCAGCCACAGTCAACGGAAGAGTGTAAAAGTTGTGCATAGCTACACATATGTTTGGAAAAATGCTTGATATTTTTAGTTCGTGCATCTTTTCAATCGGTCTAATGGTGCGAAAGTAATGTACTCAAAGTATGAATTGTGAATTGGTTTTAAATACTTAATTTCGTCTTCTATATCTCTAGAGACAACATCATGGTATTCACTGACAAATAACTAGCATGCCTCAGTGAACTGACAGTTAGTTTTCTTTGAGTATATCAGTGAAAACCCAATTGTTTCACTAAAAAACGTTACCGTTTTCCAATTAGACCCTAGATAGTCAATAACGGCATAATAAAACAATTCTCTTGAATAAATCTTCTGAATTAACATCTGTCACTTCATTTCTGGCTTCATAATCAAACGCGTTCCTCTTCTTACAACGAATCACTTGCGTGCGAGATCGCAAGTTCAGTCTTTAGTGAGGTTCATTTGAAAGGGTTGTATTAACAACTGAGGAGGGAAGAGTATTAGCTGCTTATGACTCACAGTGTGCTCCAGGAGGGAGACGGAAAATGACTGTTCGGGAGGTGCAGAGATCAATCTTCTATGAGATACATGTATACACTTCACAAAATTGTGCGCCGAATGCGTTCGATAGCCTTCAGACTGGAACTCTGGGCATGCCAGTCCACGTTTAGGAAAGTTATTTTCCACAAAGCATTGCCTCACAGATGCTGCTTTATCAATGGGTGCATTGCCATCCTGATGCAAGAAATTATCTCCACCGGACTGTTTCCCTAGTGTAAGAAATTTAGGATGCTGTAAAATGTGTTCATACAACACGGCATTTAGCGTCATGTTAAGCAAATTAACGGGACCACACCTCGATAACGTGACACAGCCCTTCTATACTTCGCTGTTGGCACTAAACATGATACCATCTAACGTGCTGCAGTCATTTGGCAAACCCAAACCCTTCCATCGGAGTGCCACAAGGTATAGAGTGATTTATCTCACGTCTTTCGTTTCCAGTAAACCGTTGTCCACTGACATAGGTACTTGCATCACCTCAAGCGTTACATACCACTGACTATTTAAATATTTAGGTTAAGAGGAGCTAGTCTACAATTGTACCTCATTCTACTTGGTCGCCTTCATACTTAGAAACTGACGCGTGATTCCTTCTTCTGGTATGCAATTTCTTACAGCCACCCTTCGCAACGTTCGACGGTCCCTTTCCGTCAGTACATGAAATCTGCAGTCTTAGTTTAGCTGCGGTTGTTCCTTCACGTTTACACTTCACAGTCACATCACCAACAGTCACCTTTGCCAGCCTTAGGATGGTATAAATGTGCCTAATGGGTATGTTACTCAAGTGACATCCAACGATCAGTCCACCTTCGAAGTCACTGAGTTCTCTTGATTGATCCATTCTCCTGTTACTGCTTCTCTACTGACAAGGTAATACTCCATGACTCCCTTTAAACTGACAGATCCGCCTTTCAGGCATCTAGTGCTCAATGCCGCATTAAATAGGAGTGTCTGGATGCTCTTCATCAGGCAGTGTTGATGTAAGGGTAATGTACTTACATTGGCAACGTAGTAAACTAGAATTGCTAATAGCGAAAGCTGAAGCGGTCTGTTACGGAAATGATGCATTTGTTTGCGGTGTGACGGATGTCACGCATATATGCGCAGATTCTAACGAAATTCAGTTAGAGTTACGAGTGGACCAATAGCACAGAACATAGTAAGTGTCTACTATTCAGACATTTCTGTAGTATGACTTAACACAATTTATACTTTCAGAAAGATGGATAGTGTCTACGTTATCTTTCGATTCTTCTGTCGATCGAATCATGTGGGACAAAGCAGTGGACGAGCGGTTCTAGGCGCTTCAGTCTGGATCTGTTCGACCGCTACGTCGCATGTTCGTATCCTGCCTCGGGTATGGATGTGTGTGATGTCCTTAGGTTAGTTAGGTTAAAGTAGTTCTAAGTTCTAGGGGACTAATGACCTGAGATGTTAAGTCCCATAGTTCCCAAAGACATTTGAACCATTTGAACTAGACAGATTAAGCTTGTCAGTTCATGGCGTCTAGCCCCAACTTTTTGTTTCTGGAAAGCCTAAAGAAGTATGACACAACTATTACACTTAAATTTTTGCACACAATCACTGTGATCGATACATTATTTCAGTGACTGGCCTTTAAACAAACGTAGAACGGTATTGGATAATGTGTGTTCTCACATGGAGCTCAGACACTCCCGACAAACTATAAATATTCCTGAAGTCAAACCAATATGGCGGAAGGTCCGTTGCCGTCTGGGATAAGACAAACGTAATCAACCAGGAACGGTGACTCTCATTCATGACACAACCCGCAGACGGTGACGATGACTTCCGTTTCATACAAAGCTTTCCATCAAACGAGTATAAGTACAGGTCTATTTGGCTTTATAAATACGGCCCATGTAGGTCGAATTTGGTAAATAAACTGTCATGTCATATAAGGAGATATAGGGTATCCCAGGAGGAATGGTTAACATTCAGGACTATGACAAGATTTATCACTGGATTCAAAAACGTCGAGTAAACATGCATTTTAAAATGCATAATTTAAATGTCATGAGCATTTCTTCATCTCCGATGATGTGAAACAAAAGTCTTCGTCTAAATAAGACACACTGCATACGAAGTTCTAACCCGTAGAGTAATAATTAATTAGTAGGAAATTGAGAACCATTTATCTGAATTTACGAAACGTTGTGGCATCAACAATTCTTTGTACCAAAAAGCCAGTATTTCTGGGGAAGAAATTTCTTCATTATACTTACCTCTACCTTGGTTCTCTGCAAAGAAGGAAAAACAACCTAGCAGATGGAAGTTAAATCTAAGATATGAAACGGGCCTACATATCTCAGTTGATAACAGCCTATCACTTTAAAAGAAACGTTAAAATAGAATATTTGAATGAGACGCTATCTATTTCCATTTATCTCCATTAACGTAGGTGTCCACCACTTTTTAATAAACTTCCCTACAGTGTTTTACAGCGAAGTGACAAATGTCATGGTATAGCGATATGCACATATACTGATGGCGGTAGCATCGTATACACAGTACAAAAGGACAGTGCATTGGGACGGTTGCCTTTGCACTCATGTGATTCATCTGAAAAGGTGCCCAGCCGCACGACAAGAATCATCAGACCCTGAACACGGAATGGTATTTGGAACTAGACGCGTGGAACTTTACATTTCGGAAATCGTTAATAAACTCAATATTCCGAGATCCACAGTGTCAAAAGTGTGGCGAGAATACCACACTTCAGACATTACCTCTCACCACGGACAACAAAGTCGCCGACAGCCTTCACTTAACGACCGTGAGCAGCAGCATTTTCTCACCGTTTCCATTGCGAACAGACAAGCAACACTGCGTGAAATAACTGCATAAATCAAGTGGGACGTACAAGGAATGCATCCGTTAGGATAATGCAGCGAAAATTGACGTTAATGGGCTATGGCAGCAGACGACCGCCGTGAGTGCCTTTGTTAACATCACGACTTCACCTGCAGCGCCCTTCTTAGCTTGTGGCCATCTCAGTTGACCCTAGACGACTGGAAAACAGTGGCATGACGCATGAGTCCCGGTTTCAGCTGGTCAGAGTTTATGGTAGGGTCCGAGTGTGGTGTACATCTCACGAAGGCATGGAGCCACGTTTTCAACAAGTCCCTCTGCAAAATGGTTGTGGCTGCATTACGATGTGAGCTGCGTTTATATGGAATAGACCGAATCCTCGGTCCAACTGAACCGATCATTGACTGCATGGTTATGTCCGACTGCCTGGAGACCATATGCATTCATGAACTACATATTCCTAAACAACGATGTGACTCGGCCACAATTATTCACGACTGGTTTGAAGAATATTCTGGAAAATTCTATCGAATGATTTGGTCACACAGATCGCTCGACTTGGATCCCATGGAACATTTATGTGGCATAATCGAGAGCTTAGTTCTTACCCAACACCCTGCACCGGCAACACTTTGACAATTGTGGACGAATATAGTGGCAGCATGGTTCTATATTTCTGCTGGGGACTTCCAAAGCCTTTTTAAGTCCATACCACCTCGAGTTGCTGCACTACATAGGGAAAAAGGAGGTCAAACACGATATTCGATGGTATCCTATGATTTATTTCATCTCAGTGTATTTCGGCTTACTTCAACAGATATGATCTCAGACGGATTCCAGAATCATCATGAATGTAAATTTCGATGTTGTTCTTGTCTTTCTCCAACCAAGTTGCTCGAAGCATCATCCATATCCGCACTGGGCAATTTCTGCGACGAATTAGGTTATATCTTATATTGCTAAATACAATCCGCGAACATCCGGGTGATGGACAAAAATATAGAAACACCAGACACACAATACATTACTAAGTCTAATACGGTGTAAGAAATCCGTTGGCATACAAAACACTTACCAGTCTTCTGAGTCTGGTTAAATACAGTATCTTTAGGATATTCAAAGAGATAGCATACCCTTCTTTCTGCAAAGTACTGGAAGGTTCAAATAGCCGTGACGGAGGTGCTTAGCGTTCAGGCAGCGTTCTCTCCGAAGTGGACCACAAAGGCTCAATAATATTGAGATCTGCTGACAATGGCGGCAAACACGGTGTGAAAATTCATCTTAGTGCTCATAAAATCAGTCATAGACGAAGTGAACTGTGCCAACAGTGGCCTTGTTGGGGTTGGAACACAGCATCACCATTGAGGGTGCAAAAATTCTATTATGGGACCGACCTGAGTAATTAACGTGCTCACATAAACCTTGACAGTAATGCAACCATATAGGATAACCATGGGACCCTTAGAGTGATGATACGGTTGCCCAAATCTTAACCGAATCCTCGCCATGTTTCAGTCATGGGATGTAAACTCGGCCAGAAACTGGAAACAGTGTGAAACAAGACTGATCCTTCCATTGCTAGTCTAGGTTGATTTCCGCCCCCCCCCCCTCCTCCCCACCTCACATCGCTCAGCTCTTCTGATCGAATGTGTTCTCCTTTCCTGAGCCGGGGCGTGCTCCCGGCTGCTCTGGTGTTTAACGTAAGGGTTTCAGAGCGTTCCTTTGTGCGAAGTTTGCATCGCGGAAGGTGATTTTATGACATCTCTTACTAAAGTTACTACTTTTATCCTCGCTCCAGGGGCACGTTCTGTCTCTTTCACATTGTTGTCGAAGGGCTGAATCAGTTGTTCTTGGCTTCCCTCTCGCATAGAGTGATAAAATGTGCTCATAGCTTGTTTGTACTCCCGCCCTCCCTTGTTGGCATTCAGTTGCAACACCATTTCGTTGTCAGCACACGCCCCGCTTAGCCGCTCCGATGGTTCTTAACAATTTTTTTCTGCACATTCTGTCTATTCTTCTGTGCAACAGTTTTTATTCAAGCTTGCACTTTCAATATTATTAAACTGGGGTATTACCTACTATCTTGAAGATATGCTTTGTCCTTTACCTGTCAGCATGACTTAAAATTTTAACTGTTGCTACGATTAGCATTTCATATTTCTATATGAGTGTTCACTGACATTGTCTTCACAGACGGATTATTTTCTGCGGTGTTCGTCGGGAATGAAATTATCTAATTTAGCCGACATTTTTGTGGGCATCATAAGTGATGGTTCACCATACTGTCCCCTTGTAGTCCAAATTTCCACTTATTATTTTTTTCATCTAATGTCTTTCAGCAATATTCCCTCATGATACTGAAGAGAGGTCCTGTTGGTTTCTTGTTTTCGTATTAAATTTCTCGTAGTTTGAAACCAACTCTGTGTGGCGTGTTCCCCACGTGTTTTCGAATCTGAAGTTAGCAGTTCAAGATTCTTTGTATTAGAGGGCGCACAACTTACTGTGTGTGAGGCATTGCTGTATGCATGCTTACGATTCTTACTGAACCACTTTTATTGGAAATAATGTTTTGTACTTTGTAAACTGGTTCTATCGTTGCCTTGTCTATCCATATGATCCCTCTTTAATTGCATCTTAATAATTAAATTGAGTGTAACGAATCCATACGTGTATGGTTATTGATGGCTGGTTTAGATTTCATTGAAATAATCTGGTTTTGCTACGTGTCACGAGCTTAGTATTTCTCCCACCTTTGTGTGAGCGATTATTTGGAACCAACATGTTATCAAGTTTAATGCCATAAGAGCCACGAATCATGCTGATTATTTAATTAAGTAGATAAATACTGACTTGCGTAGGCTACCTTGTTGAACTAAGGCTTGTTTGCGATGCATTGAATCTTTCCGGCGTGGAGAGGAAATTCATTGAAATAATATTCCCCAAGAAACCTCTCTGGTAGTATGAGTATCCGAGAAATATAATGCCTCCTCGTATGACAAATGAATCCATATATTCATGGTCTTACAGAATCCAAAGTGTTCTAGCCATTAAGTGGCATAATGTCTTCATTACCAAATTAACTACTGTTTAATCTATCATTTAATGTTGCTTCGGTGAGCGACGATATGGGTTCTATAGGCAAACTTACGCTTTATTCTCATGGCCCCACAAACAGCAATCGGTTTTTCGCCTCGTCAAGTAGCCTTCACCTTCGACATCTTCTTTCCTTGTTCCCATTTCCTGAACATCCTGGGACACCTGGTCTCTCCATCTCATTTTCGGCCTATCTAGAGGTCTTCGTCCATCCGGTTTATTCTCTGAGACGTCTTTCAGTGAAGATCGCTTCTTTCTTCTATAGACGCGGCCGGCCCATCTTAGCCTTCTTGTCTTGGCTACCGCAACTGCATCTGCTGCATTGTATAGATCCCTAAGCTCCCTGTTCTTTCTTCTTCGCCATTCTCCTCCCTCATAGACTGGTCCAAATTTCTGTCGCAGGATTTTATTTTCAAAAACTTCTATCTTTCTCTCCGCGTATTTATCAATTCTCCTTATTTCTGCCTCATACAGTAATAGTGGTCTGATTATGGTTTTATATATTCTTACTTTGGTTCCTCTTGAAAAAATTTTACATGACAGTAGTTCGTTGAGTGTGTATGATGCTCTGGATGCAGCTTTGATCCTCGCCTGTATTTCTTACTTCTCATCATTTTTGTTGTTTACTACTACCCCCAGCTATTTAAACTCATCTACTTATTCAAACACGTGGTTATCGATCTGCAGAGTTTCTCGTCTTTTTGCTCTGTAATTTCTTTCTACCCTCATTAATGTCGTTTTCTTATCATTTACTTCTAATCCAGCTTCCTTTGCTTTTTGAAAGAGTCTTTTTGCCAGTGTTTTAAGGTCGTCCGGATTTTCAGCGATTAGTGCTACGTCCTATGGAAAGGCCATTTTGTTCCTATTTTACCTTCAACTTCTGCTTTACTTGCTGCGTCCAGCGCTTCCTGTGTTAGAATGTGGAAAAGAGGTGTGATGTTCTATTCCCCCGCCTGACACCTGTTTTTATGTCAAACGCCTTGGAATATTCTTCATCCACTTTGACTACCCCTTTCGAGCCTAAGAGTATCACATTCACAAGATTTATAATCTTCTTCGTTATTCCGTATCTCTGTATTTTCTCCCACAACTCATCTGTGGGTATTCTGTAATAGGATTTCTTAAAATCAACAAATATTATTTCCAATACCGAGCGAGGTGGCGCAGTGGTTAGCACACTGGACTCGCATTCGGGATGACGACGGTTCATTCCCGTCTCCGGCCATCCTGATTTAGGTTTTCCGTGATTTCCCTACATCGCTTCAGGCAAATGCCGGGATGGTTCCTTTGAAAGGGCACGGCCGATTCCCTTCCCCATCCTTCCCTCACCCGAGCTTGCGCTCCGTCTCTAATGACCTCGTTGTCGACGGGACGTTAAACACTAATCTCCTCCTCCTCCTAGTATTTCCATTGATTTGCTTTACTCCCAATATTTGGATACGTCTTCTTTCAGTATGAATGTCTGGTAAGTAGTTGAACGAATCTATATAAATCCCGCTTGTTTATCGTTTATTACCTCTTTTGATTATGGTTCTAATTTTTTCTCGACAATCTTGCAGAGGACTTTACAGTCAGTGCTAATTAATGAGATGCCTCTGTAATTTCTGCATTGTTGTTTGTCACCCTTTTTATGAATTGGTATTATTATTACTTCTGTCCACCCATCTGGCATTCTTGCTCATTCCAGACGTTCGTAACAAGTTTGTGTGTCCGTTTTGCAATTTTTATTCCTCCCTTGTTAAACAATTCAGCTGTTATGCCATTTCTCCCTGAAACTTTGTTGTTTCTTATATTTTGATTGAGTCTGTTGTTGTTCCATTTCTGCACTTCTATCTCCAACATTTAGAAGCTCATCAAAATATTCCCTCCAAATTTCCATACTTTTTGATCCTTCCAGAACTGTATTGCCACTTTGACCTTTAATGCCATACATCCATGATATATATCTTTTTCTGAAAACTCCGACTAATTTGTAAAAATATCTTGCATTCCCTGCAATGACAGAAGTAAAACATTTAACCACGATTGCCTGAGTAACCTCGATAATCAAACAAAATTCCTTCGTTGTGGTGAAACAGGTAGCTCTCTTAGCAGAACAGTTGAATGACACGAAAGTAGAAGCTAATCTTTGCAATGCCATGGTTATATTTACGCGAGTAGCAAACAGAAAACTTTTCTGCTTCATAATAACTAGTGATACCGGCTTCTAATAGTAACTGACCTTTTTTAGTGTCCTATTGGTAATTTTTGCTTTGGTTCCCTTCTTTTGATGTATAGATATAAAATGTTGCAAGATTTTTTGTTGTTAGGGCTTGGATTCTGTATTTACTTTACACGAAAAAAAAACGTTCATGTGGCTCTGAGCTCTATAGGACTTAACATCTGAGCTCATCATTCCCCTAGACTTAGAACTACTTAAACCTAACTAACTAACGTAAGGACATCACACACATCCATGCCCGAGGCAGGATTCGAACGTGCGACAGTAGCAGCAGCTTTGTTCCAGGGTGAAGCGCCTAGAACCACTCGGCCATAGAGCCCGGCTTACTGCACAAGAATCTCCTAGCGTCTCACATAAGCGCTTTGCTATAAATCCCTAACCTATTTTCCTTACTTTTGTGTATGGTCGTTTCACATTCCATCATATACGACCTACATCTCCTATAACTTCATCAAAGTCAATAAAATTCTCTTGTTTCCCAACGGAGTTTGATTTCTCCCACAATAACATAGTTCACAGGCGTTTTAGGGTATCTGTGTTTCCAGATACGACACAGGACACTGGGAAGAGAGAATCTCGATTTCCCAATTCCTCATTTAGCTTACCTATGATTACTCTAATTCATGTAAGGCAAATTCCAGGAAGTTTCCACAAACAACAATCCAACCTTACCACGTCCATTCCGAGATTCAGTTTTATCTCTAACGACTTCGACGTTGACGTGATGTTAAACAAAGTTCATTGTTTGGTGTTGCCATAGTGTTCTGAAAAGATGTGGGATGCATTACAATCTACAATATGGCCAACTTGAGTACTTTGTAAGTACATTCCCTTGGGATAGTGAACATCTTAGTCCGTCAATAAAGTCTAGTTCTGAGTCGTTGGCTTGTGTCAGGTAGTCCTCTCACATTCTTTACTCCTATTTCAATAATATTTTGCATACGTCTTGCCTATCACCTTCATTCTCACTTTCAATTCCGTTGGCCAATTTTTCTTTTTCAAGCTGAACTAAGCGACCAATCAGGGGCGGTAATGCACTTTATTTCAACACAGCTCTGGGACTGGAGAAACCTGTCATTCCTTGAGTTTACAAGACTTTCTGTATCTTCTGCCTTCAGTTTGCAGTAGTCTCCAGATTTCGATAAAGAATCAGCCTTCCACAGGGACAAGGCACGCTAACGGCAGTTCAGAAATAGAGTTAACCACACCGGCAGAAGTAAACACAAGTCGGCCCTGCCATCCTAGTCCGACGTTGGGACATTTCAAAAGCGTTCCTCTGGCCAAGTGGACTGAGTGTTCAGTTCAGATAATACGGAAGGAAGGTATAGGAATAAGGGGAGGTGGAAGTTTCCTAGGACTCTAACCCGCCCCAAGGGGTCTGAGTGTCCAGTTGCGGACACTACCGTTTCGTCCTATCGCTGGACCGTGCGCTGAGCAGAGTCACTGTGGTGTGAAGGGAAGTGAGTGATCTTCCTGTGGGACTCAATGCAGACTTCTCCCTGTGCGCTATTCCAGGATCGCCGCGACTTTGATGACCAGATTTGGATTTCAGCCTTATGACAAGAGGCCAGAGTTTTGTTTAACAGTTCACTATCTTACTCGCGATGGTGTCTGAGAGGACAACTGAGCCCCATGGCTACAGCCACAGATGCCTGCCCTACGCCAGGAGGCACTATTGCTTGCAATAGCATCATGTATGGAGACTTCACGCACATTCATTGCAGACACAGTTATCCCGCAATGCAATGCGATCAATCGACGACAGGAATTTCATCGGTTTGAGTACAGTGGGTTTAATTTGAATGAGTAGCTTCCAATAATCATTTACTGTAACATGCCCTTCATGCAACTGTTTGCATACTTCTTTTCTTGTCTTGTTGATTTGGGGGAAACTACGTACGTTGGAACTTAAATGCTGGCAACACTGCTGTGGAGACACTATACAATGGAATGTAGTAGAGTCACCGGTAGCACACGTTATTGACATACCTACCTTACCTCCGAGCAAATGGACTCGCCCGTCGGCAGCCGTTGTGGCCGAGCGGTTCTAGGCGCTTCATTCCGGAACCGCGCTGGTGCTACGGTCGCAGGTTCGAAGTCTGCCTCGGGCATGGATGTATGTGGTGTCCTTATGTTAGTTAGGTTTAAGTAGTTCTAAGTCTAGGGGACTGATGACCTCAAATTAAGTCCCATAGTGCTAAATAAAAAAAATTAAAAAAGAACTCTCCCGTCCCACGTCACCGGAACCTCGCGACTGCTACGGTCGCAGGTTCGAATCCGGCCTCGGGCATGGATGTGTGGGATGTCCTTAGGTTAGTTAGATTTAAGTAGTTCTAAGTTCTAGGGGACTGATGACCACAGATGTTAAGTCCCATAGTGTTCAGAGCCATTTGAACCATTTTGAACCACGTCACCGGCATGCGCCCAATTGAGGGGAACACAATCACTTTTGAGCGAGTGGTCTAACCTAACGGTGTCACTATGTTTTCGAAAGAGGAACAACTGATTTCGATCAAGACTGAATGTGCCAGAGGTCCTACAGTACGACAGTGTCATCAAGGTCTACAAGAGGCGTGCGGGGAATCGCCATTGCCATACACATCAGTGGCACGTTGGGTAAAAGCCTTCAACGAAGGTTTGCAAACTGTGGAAGACAGGCATCGGGTAGGTCGTCCTAGCGTCTCTGTACAAGTGCATGCTGTTGCCGCATTAGTGGACTGATCGACACCCTACTATTCGTGAGCTCGCCCACGAATCCGGATTAGAGCATACGACTGTGATTCAAATCCTGAAGGAACCCTTGGACATGCGGAAAATTGCATCACAATGGATTCTGCATGACTTGGCGGAAATGCAGAAATGGATGCGTTAAGACGCTGCTCAAACGCGCTATGAGTGCGAAGGAGAGGCTTTCTTACGCCGTATCCTAACACTGGATGAGACATGGACCACATCGTACGAGCCAAAACTGGAACGCCATTCCAGCGAATGGGGTCATTGTGGGTCGCCGCGAAAGTTGAATGTGCGTCACAGCTTCAGTATGGTGACAGTTATGGTGATTCTCGTGTACGACTGTGATGGTTTTATCCTAACGCATTACGTTCCTCCACGGCTGACTGTTCGTTTTTTTAGCATCACCTGCGACCAGCTTTACGAAAGACACGGCGACGCTTTCTGCGCAACCCACCCATCATTCTGCACAACAATGCGCCGGCGCATACAGCGCCAGCTGTGGCTGCTCTGTTCGGTCGATGTGACTGGGAAGTACTGTACCATCCACCACACTCTCCGGACTTAAGTCCTTGTGACTGTGACTTGTTTCCGAAGATGAAAGAATCACTTTGTGGTATTCGGTACAGAACTGTTCCAGAGATTCGACAGGCAGTAGACCGCTCCATTCGCACCATCAACAGAACAGGCTGTGCTAACGGTATACTACGCCTTCCACATCAGTGGCAATGGGTTCTACACAACGCTGGTGACTACTTTGAAGGAAAGTAACAGGTGCAAACATGTAACTCTTTTGTATCGGTTGTGAATAAATAGTTGCCACTATTTAAGTTCCAACCATCGTGTAAGAAAGCCCCACTCGTGTATCGCCCTTGAAATTATGAATAATTTTTTTGAGATCATGCTAAAATGGAGATTTCCTTCTTCTTCCGTTCATAGATACGTTATATCCCCAGGTCATGTTCTTGTCTGTTTTAATTTGTTAAAGCGAACCATAACTGAACTAATTTGCTAGCTCTGAAAGTAACAGAACATTAATTCAGCCAGTACTGCGCAGCAATACGCTGGTGGCGATACTAGTTCGTATTGATGAATAATTTTCTCTTTGGTTTCTGTTATAAAGTCAATGTCTAAAAATATATTTTCCATATGTTATTGATTAACTGATAAATGAGTGTTATTAGCAAATCAAAATCTACGATTCAAGTATTTAATTCACTTTCATAATTAAATCGCCAGTGTCTTCTAACCGTAAACACTGAGGTGAGGCTAAAGCAGGATTTAAATCAATGTTTCGTGCTGTTGTAAATCAATCCTCATATGAATGTGTTACCGCTTTCTGATCAGCGGCGATAGTATTGGAGATTGCATTTATTTGCGAATCTATTAAGGATCATAACAAGTTGTCGGTTGTATTTTCGAATATGCCCGACTTCTGGCAAAGTCTTCCAGTCCACAATGTACAGCAGTTACGTTCCACCCAGAGTGTGCTTATGAATTATCTCTAGTTTTAGCAACCATATGTAACTGGTCACTCGACGAAAGATCTGAGATCTGTATCTAAACACTGAAACGTTGCACAAGTCACAGCTATACACGAGAAAGGAAATGGCGGTAATCCGCTGTATCATTGATCCATACCATTGAATCGATTTGTGGTACGGTTTGTCAACATATACACTATCCAATCAAAAGTACCTTGGCACCCATATGTAGTGCAGAATGGACTACAACATATAATGAGAGGTGGCCCTGACAGGATGAAAGGAGGCACGGAATATTTTGTTGTCAGTACAGAAGAAGAAACATAAAAATGGATCTTATAAGAGAGATCAGTAACTTCTAACTTTAACTAGACATTGGAAGTCGCCGGTGTAAAGTATCCATCAAGGACAATTCAGCCCTTCTAAACCTGCTAAAGTTGACTGTTAGTGATGTGACGGTAGTGTGGAAGCACGTAGGCACAACCACAAATGAACCAGGACCATGTAGACCTCGTGTAACGAATATATGAAGATGGTATCTGTTCTTTGGGGCATGTCCGAAAGAACAGATACCATCGATGACCATGCAGCTCTCTTAGAATGAAATGATAATTAAATCAAGACCTTAAGCTGTCGACAGGCGTTGATAAACATCAACGGGGACAGTTGAAAATGTGTGCCCCGACCGAGGCTCGAATCACGGACCTCCTGCTTACATGGTAGACGCTCAGATGGATAGAGGAGAATACCAAATATCAGCCAGATTCACATTCGAGGAAAATCCATTGTAGGCAGCTTCCAGTTGCCTCTCTTAACAAGGAATAAGTGTACCGTGATACTTGTAGCCACATACTGTGTACCGTTCACAATAAGGAGCCGCTCAGTTAGCCCGCTAAAACCACCTTTTACATCGCACCATGCCACTTCGTTGCGGAGGGACTTCCCTACATCTTTTATATCTTACAAATACAAGTGCCCTAAGCATGAACCAGCTTTCAATAAACATTTTCTTTTTATGCACATACCCACACTATGGTAATTTATCTTTTAACAAATCATTTTGCTGTTTACATATATACATTACAAAACTCTAATTATCCTACCACAAATTAAGGACTTTAAATAACAAAGAATACACACTTCATAATTGCACGTACACAGTTACATAATATAAACCTACTTCTAATCGATATAAGTGTTTCACCAGGACATTCACTTTATTCACTTTATGTATGACAGGATGTTGGTTCGGGTCGTCCACATCACTTATACGCAGCCTCTTTGTAATTCTTGTACCAGCGTCCCCTGTCTCGTCGGTCTGAACAGCCCACATACCTCCAAGATTGTAACACACGTCAAAACGCCTTGTCGAACTCAGCTGTGCCCTTGAAATCACACATGAACCACAAGCGAAAGATTTTCACAAGCTGCTTCTGCTGCACATGCCCCACAATACATTGGAGATCCTCTTCCCAGATATCCGTTGAATTCATGTGCCCTTCCTTACAAGTGGTGCACAAGGCCTATGGTACCACATCACCAATAGTAAATACTCAACAACCAGAGTTACCACCATATTTGACTGTCCAAATCACCATTATGTACTCGCCACTGTGGTGAGGATACTGATGAGCGTTGTCTTACGTGATCGACAATGCACAGTGTCTGGCAACTAGTGCAATGGGTACTGACATGTTTCTTCTGTTCCCTGCTAATAATGGTCACCGTACACCCATTTTGCAGTCACCAAGGTCAAGGCTATCGCAGAGTTCAAGTTCGTGACCATTGCCTTCACCATCGGTGATGGGGTGCAATCCAAGGTCGATTTTCGGTACTATTTTCTGATGCTCACTCCACACTCGAATATCTGCCATAATTTACCAGTTATTTGCATGGAACGCCCCACCCTCTCAATTTACATGTACCCTACATTCAATGAGATTGACACATCATGACAAACGTTTTTGGAATGATATGATGTATCAGCACAGTCTCAACCAATGAAAAGGAGGCGTGCTCGAAGAAGTGCGCTATGCCTTTCACTTTACCATTCTTTTCCTTCTCCCTTATTCCTCCTATTCTGTTTATTTTGCTTCTGATGACCCCAGAATTTGTGTGTCTTGTGACATTACAGAAGTCTACTCCTATTGAGAACAGCAGGAGCAAAATAAATGAATAAATAAATAGAGAAATAAAAAAGTATATAAAAAGTAAGAAAGGTAATGGTTCCTGTTTTAGACCGGTTCTGTACATTCCGTAGCTTGACAGAGAGATTGACACAGCTGATGGGGATGTCATGGTCAGGCCTCAGGTTACAAAGCCTACAGACATTGCCCCTTGCCCCCTGGAAATTATTGTGCCTTTCCTTGGTAAAAAAAAAGAAAAAAGTAGAAAAGTGTAGCAGAAAAAAGGCAAATGTGGCACGCTGCTAACATCTATGACATGAATAACACTGAGAAACCAAATTAATGAGTCAGCGCTGAAAAGCACAAGCGAAAAAAAATTAAAAGAAAGGTGAAAAAGGAAAGCAGAAAAGAGAACAAAAAGAGGAAAATAGAAATGGGGAAAGAAGGCGATTAAGGCAACTATTGTAGAGAATCGTGGCATACAGACTCGTGGTCAGGTACGGCACGAATTTTCAACTCTCGCCATCCCATTACTGCAATGATATGAGCGGCTGCAAATCATTATTTCATTGCTATCTCTTTTCAGTGACATTTACTTTCCTTTCCTTTCATCCCAGTTATTCCTCTCTACAAAATGCGATGCTACCACTTTAGTCAATCACGTCACGTGATCCAGGGGTCTAACATTGTAACCGAAAGGTTCTAGGTGCTTCAGCCTGAAACCGCTCAACCGCTACGGTCTCAGGTTCAAAACCTGACTTGGGCATGGGTGTGTGTGATGGCCTTAGGTTAGTTAGGTTTAAGTAGTTTTAAGTTCTAGGGGACTGATCACCTCAGATGTCAAGTCCCATAGTGCTTAGAGCCTTTTGAACCAACTAACATTGTGTTCATATTTCTATGGAATATGGGTTCCATCTCTGCAGGTAATACGCTGGTATTTTTCAAGTTTTAATATTAATGCATAATTGTGCATGTTGATCAGTAACTTCCAAAGAACCTGGAGAGATAGAAAACAATGACAGCCAGACTCTTTATGTGCTGGATAGAAGAATTCTGGGTTGTAAACTTTCTTTTGATCAGAGTGTGAGCAGTTACTGTTTTCATAAAAATAGTGACAAAACTGATAAAAATTTGAAGAAAGAAACCTTCATCTCCAAAGCGGCGCCTTGATATGTAAACAGATCATCCTGGCGTAGTTTGGGGTCAAGACAGGATGGAACACCCTTTGAGGATCTAAAGCATTGTTTACTTTCCATGTCCTAGTAGAGAGAACTGGGCCTCTGCCCTTCTCAGCACTTGGCAAGAGATCTTCTTTTTGAGGTCGTAAGCGGACTCAGGAGCAGCCACTCCGAAATTTGACGTTCCTGATTTGACGAACTCTCAGACACACTAGCACACTTCACCAGGTCTTATTGATAACCTAAAAGTCATCCTATAGGAAACGTCTGAAACTTTTGGAACACTGGGTGAAACTTGGCAGTTCACATCCAAAAAATTTGGTAGCCCATTGGGACCAGATCATGTACAAATGGCTACAGCTAAATATGACACACCTCAAGAAAATTATAGACTCCCTTAGTCGCCAGATAGAGCCCTTTAATAAGGCAGCAGGCAATGTTAGTATTCGCGTGATGTCTCCTGGGGGTGAGTAATTTTTTGTAGGGTGTGCTTGTCTAATATCATGCTAAGTTGAGAAACACTTCGCATCTAGTTAAAGTTTTGGGAACTTCAATGAGAGCTTATCAGGTGCGAACTCTATGCTGCTGCTGAGAAAGTTCCTGCTTGATGTTGCTGGTTCTATTTTGCAGAAATGTGAGAAACTCAGGTTTCCACATGATTTCCCCAGAAACTTGCAAGAAGTGACACTTCCGTATTATCTGTTTATGAACACTTCCATATGGTTGGGCGAAATCTCAGGTACTGCATGCGTCAGTGGCAGCATCTTTGTAGTCATCGATGTGCCGACTGGCGATTATAAACTGAGAAATGAAATAAAATATTTCAGCTGAACTGACAGATACTTGTTCCTGTGCTCTTTTCTTATGAATACGTTAGGGGCCAGTGGATATGATGGAGCTATGTCCTGTAGCCTTCAGTCTGAAATATTTCATTGGCTTATAAGCAGTGAGTACCTAAGTAATAGATGATAGCCAGGAACACTACAGTTAGTCTGCTATTTGAAGAAAGTAAATGTAAAATCTACCAGGAGATGTTGAAGGCGCTGCAGCATAGCGTCACACACACAGGGAGGGCTGGAATGTCTGGAAGGATCAATAAGGGGAATTTGGCGACCTGTGGCGTCAACAGTCAGTCCGATGGAGGCTGGGCTGGTAAGCTCCGAACGCTTCGTGTAGGATTTATTCCCAGGTGAGAGGTGTGGAGGTATGCACTGATGGGTCGACTAGGTATGCTCGAAGTAGTACCTGGATCTCTTCAGAGAGGAGTATGATGCGTTGATAAAGGAATATTACATCTACGCAGCGGCACTGCTGTCAGGTAGTTCTCAGGATAGTGTACCCTTCGGGGGAAGAGACCCGTTCTAGGGTTTATCATTTGGTATGCGCTGATAGCAGAAATTTTCACTCCGACGAAGTTCACTTCCAGGGAAGCAGTGACACTTTTGTCACGATTCAGCAGGATCCCATAGTCACCGAAGTGGTGGATCACATCTCATTAAAAATGTTAATCTTTTCTCCCTGAGCTGATTCCACCAATACATCAATGGAGACGAAACGCACATCAGTTCCCAATAAACATTTGGAAATTCTATGCAGTATTATCCATCCTCTATGATAAGTAAAAGAACTAAGAAGTCCATATTATTTCGTAATATCCATTTTCATCATAAGCTCACAGACCACCAGTATGCTGTCATAAGGATTGAAGAGACTTTCATGTTGAAGGTGCTAAAGACAACGCCCTCACGCCAGATGCAGTCGCCTTTGATCCCGTCGAATCCCATGCTGTTCAGGTTATTTTGGCCCTCTCATCAATACACCTGCGAGGTCCGAAGTAAAGTCAAGTGATAACGTATGCCATGATTGACTGAGAGATCCCTAACTGTAGGTTAAGCCAATTCATTGAAAAAAGTGTTTTCTGGCTTTCAAAAACATTAAATGAAATAATGTGGTGTGGCCCTCAACTACGCACCCTCTGTCTAAGCTTTTTTTTTCTCGTCGCACTTCACACGTTCACACGGATCACACGGATTTTAGCACGAAGTATTGATCAACTCACATCAGTCTTTTGACCAAGTGCCTCGCAGAAAACGTGTGTACCTCTGAATTCCGAATTCCACCGTATATCGTGGCAAATGTGTCTACGATGAAAACCAAAAGAGGAAACCTCTCAACAAACCACTTCCCAAAACCAACCAAGATCCTCGCTAAAGATTCCCTCCAGTGGAAAACGATACTGTAGGAACAAAGTCACAAGGCAAACGCGTGAATCCCAGTAAGCTCAGATTCCCACAAGTTCCATTTAATTGACTTTAATCAGTCCTTCCTACCTCCACGCACCAAAAAAAAGTGTTCTCATAGAATTACAATTTTAATACCAATCAAATTTACCACTAAATTCTTTGCCGCACTCATATACAAAGCATAAACCAATAAATATTTCACTTAAATTCACGAGGTCAATGAACACCACGCACCCTCGGTGCCTAAATTTCCCCATTATGCACATGTACAGTGCCATAATAAAGTAACAAATTACTAATGAATCCTCAAATAACCATATAAATTATCCCTCAGAATTAATAACACTAATTACAGATTACAACAGCATTTCACTTCTGCCCTTTCTCTATATACCCTTACCAATTTTAAACTGCTCTTATTTCCACAAATGCAATAGCAACGACCATAACGTTCTACCATACCAACGCGAATCAGTCTCAGTAGAATCACACCTTCACATACCAATTCGTACGAACTTCATTATACAAACTATCCCCATCCACACTATTTACTTCAGCCCTCTCTAAATTTTCTGTTTCCACACCTTTAGCCGATTCACTACCCACAGCATGCACAAGTTTACTGTTCCACCTCCCCCCCCCCAAAAAAAAAAATATTGACACTTGCAACTTCAACAAAATTACACGTCAATTCACTGTTAAACACTATATCTTCCTGAAATAATACATCGATGCCTAAGCCATCATTACCAAAAATATTCATCTGAGCAACCTTATCTGCTGATACACCATTTAAATCACTACATAGATTCACCTCAGAAACCCTACTTTCCTCCGTCGACAAATTAACTTTACATGAATCATATACAACATTATCCTCCACCGCTACATTACACAAATTGCTGCTACCTTGTCGTACAATTTTGGGACTTCCAGACTTGCAACATTCCGCTGTGGTCGGACAAAAATCAGCTCACACTGCCATTTCTACACACTTTTCATCCAGATTAACTTCCGTTCCTACTTCACATACATTCTCACATTCACACTCTGACAAACATTTTAGATCCACACATTCATCAGTAAGTTTCCTTTTGTCTTCATTTGACACTAGTAATGCGTAAATTCCTTCCTCCGAAGTATCAATACCAGTAGCTTTTACATCATTACATAAATTATCATTACTCTGTTCCTTTAAACAGAAATCATCTACCTCCCCCGATACATTTTTAAGTTCAACTGCTGGCGAGACCAACGCTAAGCCTCCCTTAGTAACTCGATGCATTCAGCCGAAACACATCATCCTCACTTACAACTGGCGAGACCAAAGCTACGCCGTCTTCGCTAACATCGACTCTTTTCGCGCGCCTCACAAATACTTCCTATCACCACTTCCTCCTTACTGCTATTGCTACTATTCATTAATACCTATTCAGAACTCTCCACACAATTTGTTTACTTACATCAATCCCTGCAAATTTATTCCCATTACTTTTAATTAAATCCCTCACAAATAGCCATCTTCTTTAACATACTCCATACTACATATTTGTTGCCTTTCTCCAAGTCTATCATTGCTATCATCACCATTAACTCTAGTCCTTTTCATCGCCTCTTTAGATCGCCATCCCCGGACGTGAGATGTGGCGAACATCAGTTTCCCGACCGGTTGCTACGTGATTGAACTTCGCGTGAATTTCTCCCATTAAATCTGCGTTCTTCACTTGGATCCCGTTCACGGAAGTTATCACTCCTGTTCCTACCCCGCTCATTCTATTCATTTCAGCTACTACCTTTTTGAGAATTCCTTTGATTTCTCTCACGATTATTATTTTGGGGGTGATTATTTAAAATCCCATTTTGATAACTACCACCCAGTTTGCTCTGAGGTTTGAACTTCAAAGTCCTCTCTAATTTTTCTACAAATTCTAGAATTTCATCCACAGAATCACATGGGCTATGAATAAGATCCCACTCCAAATCTTCGGGTAATCGCCTTTTTAACGTGGTGATTTCCATTAAAACCCCCAAGGGATTTTTCACATGCGTAAGTTTGCCAAGTTGACGCTTGGAAAAATCTCTCATCGTCCCATTACCGTACCTGTAACTTGGCCCGTTTAAGAATTCATTTTGGATCCATGTCCGTTTGGCGTTGATCCAAAATTTATTCAAAAATACTTTCGAACTCTTCGTACGATTCCCAAGAACTACATTTAACATTTGCCGAAGTCTGTGGGTCTCCCTCCAAATACTGCTTAGCGTATTTTATTTTCGCTTTGTCCAACATGCCCTAAACAAAAGCGTCCCTACACGCAGCCAAGAAATTTACTGGGTATCTTCTGTCATCTGTGTAACATTTCACAGATCCGGTATTTGCCCAAGGGATATTTATAACCGGCGTGGCCTGTTGGGAGGCTAACAAATTTAAATCCCTTTTTATCTGTTGCATTTGTTTTTTAATTTCATTTTCCCTAATAATACTGGACTTTATTTTATCTATAATTTTTCCCATTTCTTTATCCCCCTCACCTACACGATTGCACGATTGACAATGTCACAATGCCCCTAAGTTCCATCTGTATCTTATCGATTTTTCCCCAAGATATTTTTCCACTGATTCGATTTTAGATTTTACTATTTCAACTTCGTCTGTAATTTTTCCCATATCCACTAGGACACATTTTAATTTTACATCAATTGCTTTTTTCAAAGTTACCCATAATTTTTTTAGTTTCCTCTGTCACAGCAGAACCTATTTCATTTCATATTGTACCTGCAGCCATGTCCTGTGCGGCTGGTCCCGGCAGAGGTTCGAGTCATCCCTCGGGCATGGGTGTGTTTGTCCTTAGGATAATTTAGATTGAGTAGTGTGTAAGCTTAGGGACTGATGACCTTAGCAGTTATGTTCCATAAGATTTCACACGAATTTGAATCGCATTGTACCCATATCTGTTCGAATTGTACTGATATTATTTGCCATTCTCTGGATCATTCCCCTTTCCTGAATTCCTACCAGTTACACTTTCGCACTCTGATTTCGTACTAACTGGCTCACTTCCGTTTTCATAACTACACATTCTAGGTCACTGTTTTATATTCGCGAGATCTATAAATAGAGCATGAAATACAGAGACAAACATTATCTAATTATTTGCACAGGCACTTATCTGATCTGAGATGGTTCCCTCTGCCATGGTGATGCCGTCAGTTGTAGTGGAAGTCGACAGAGAAGACTACCCTGGAGTACTCGAAGACGCTGCCGTGGTGCTGCTGTTGCACTGCGTCCGCTAACGGAGAAGTCGCCTGATGTAGTTATAGCTGCTGCCAGTTACCTAGTGTTCCAACCGTTTCCGATATCGCTGTCCATTATAGGGGCTAGCCGCTACTGTTCTCTGCACTGAACTTATTTAGACTTTGAGCCCCCACACAAATTGCGTTTAACGTGATAGATTATGACCTCTATCGACAGTATGTACTAATTGTGAAATTTACTCCGTAATTTCACTATTTCCAGAAAACTACCTGCGGAAAAAAACTGATCTCACATTGTGTTTTGTGAGAGGTTCACTCGATAGAAATCTCTACTGGTTTTGCAAAGGTTTTTCCACTTCACGTAGCATGCTGAATAACAGAGAGCAAAGGAATTATCCTTTGCAGGGCACAAATCCTGGACGAGCCCCCAATTGTAGGATTTCAAAAACATTAAGTGAAATGATGTTGTGTGGCCCTCAGCTACGCACTCTCTGACTCAGTGTTGAAATATTTAAAGTTTTGGCTCGTTTCGTTGTCTAGGGCCTGGAATACGTAGATGCCGCATTACAAGCCAAATACTACTGAGTCTGCAGTATACGATATGATTATAAACATGAATCGATTGGTCATAGGTTCCTATCACTCAGCAATTGCGTATGTAATGTAGAAATTTATAAATGAAAGATTGCAATTAAATGAAATCTGCAGGTACTTTCTTAACAACTTTAAATGATGAGTACGACAGTAGAAGTACTTTTGAGAATGTGGTATATTTCTGCAAAACACTTATTGGTGTCGATGGTCTGGCAATTAAATAAAATACAAGTTGAATAACAGGGAAACAATAGATTCCTACCTCACGTAATTAGTTATGAACAATAACATAACTCGCGAGATATTCACTTCGAAATGCGTACTACGTCTTCACTGCAGAAGCCATGATAATCTCAAAAGTCACCAGGAGCAAACTACTCCACTCGACGTCTTTCCCACGACCGCACGACATGCCTTCACATCCAGCACTTTCTGTGTCCGTGCCATACTCTCCACCGCACTGTCTACCACCACCACTTCCTGTCCTCTCTGAAAACGATGCTATGCCCCAAAGTCCATACGTCTCTCTTAGTAACGGGCGCTGTGATTGGCTAGAGCGATGCCTCCATATCTCCAAGCCAACGCACGCTCACAAACATTTTGAAACACATAGGAAATACTGGATTTACATTTAAATAACTTGTAATTAAATAAATATTCTTATGGCTGGACCCAAATTTCATACTGTCCCAACTTATAAATTGTCGCACATAGTCCTAAACCAACATAACAGATAGCTAGTGGCTTTCATTACGCATATCGGTAACAACGAAAGGAGGTACGAGTTTACGTAGTGAGGGAACCAGGAGAAAGATCGGGGGATCTTTGGAAAAAATAATAGCATCCTTGATTAGAGGTAAGTAACGGAAAGTGAAAAATATTTAGAGGCTGCTTCATTGATCTGTTTCAGAAAGGAGATATTTATAGCTTAAATATGATTTCTTGTACCATTGATATTCACTGCACGTGAAAAATTAATGTAATAATGTTAGTACTTAATCAGGTATGTAGTCTAGGCAGTATCGTGCTGTACATGATCGGAAGGCCATACAGATGTGACATTACTAACTTGGTCACTGTGTGTTGTACCATGCGGCCGATGTGACTGTCAACCGTGACGTTACAACACCTCCAGGGCACTTTCATACAATAGTGGTATTTCAAAGGGGAAAAGAGAGTCGTTCTCAGCTACATAGGAATATGTTCACTGCACAAAATTATCATCTTCTTCCCGTGGCCATGGCGGAATGAAAAGCTTCGTTCTTAGTGTTTGCTCCGGAGTCATGAAACAAGGGTGAAAATGTGGACGGTCCGACACCGTCTGATGCTGCCTGGGGAGATGGCGCGCGAGAGCCGGCATGTCAGCGTGTAACCTTGCAATGGGCACTTCAATGAGGTCGCAGGCGTTACAAACTGTACTGCTTTCCGAGTTCCTCTTACACATGTACTACAGCGAAGGCCGCATTTTTGTTAAACGTTACCGTAGTAGACGCCATCTTACAGTCTCCAACATCGAGCGTCCAGCCTTCCTGATTTAGATTTTCTGTGATTTCCCTAAATCACTCCAGACAATTGCCGTGATGGTTCCTTCGAAAGGGCACGGCCTACTTCCTTCGGTATCTTTCGCTAATCCGATGGGACTGATGACATCGCTGTTAGGTTCCCGCCCCCCTCATCAACCAACCAACCAACAGCAAAGCAAACCCAAAGAACGGACTTTTTACATGCAACAGAGTACATCGAGCAATCTGGGCTCCTAAGGTTTTATTCAGTGTCAGAACCTGCAGTGGATGTTGATTTAGTACCTTGGAGCTTCATACGGAACTGAATACTCAAGGGACAAACATGATGTTCAACTCTATAGCCCTTCCAAGTTTTATGTTGTCATAGACATAATCCGTTAGAATACCTTCATTCCCGTCACTTGTAGAGTTCGTAGTGCAACCGTCAAGAAAGTTTCTGTACGCAGAATGCTGATTTCTGAGGAGAATGAAGGCAAGGAAGATATTTCCAATGGTATTTGGATACAGGTATTGCTTACGCTAATGCAGAACGTGGGAAAGGAATAGACTGTGCCACAGGCTCTGAAACTAATTCAAATTGAAGCAGTTCTATGTTAGTCCAGTATGCATCGAATTATAACAGTAGTTTCCTTACATGAGACCATGGTATGAACCACAGTACTTACTTGTGTGGCAGAATCATAGTTTCTAGTTCTTTGACGGTGGCTAACACAAAGGTAGTCAGTGAGAATACAGTTTACTATTGCTGCAGTTTTCTGCGAAAAGAATATTGTTTGTGAGTACCAATAATTATGACAGTTTATGCCTCTGGAAAAATAAATTGTTATGTGTATAAAGTGGAACGCTGTTGATTATCCCCAAATTTCATATTGTTCCAACTTATAGAGAGGTTCAAAAAACCAGTTTTCATATTTAACTAAGGTAAAATAGTAACTTTATTCTGCTTCTAAGTTTGTCTAGCAAGTGCTTCTTACATTACGTAACAAACTGGTTATCTTGCTATTAAACCTCTCTTGAAGACGTATTGTGAGCCTGACATGTGTTTGCATTCAGTGAGATGCGTTCCCGCTCTTTCGAATATTAACTTCTTAAAAATCATCGAAAATACTAGTAATACGAGAACTGGCTCTGTATACACTACTGGTTATCTAGCAGTTACAGGAATAAATAACAATGACGGAAATTCCTGGATGGAGCAATACGTAAAATAAGGGAAAGGCAGCCACTCATCTATAGCGGTTCGATAGGTGGAGCACAGTAACACGGAACACAGAACAATATTCTCACAATTCAACAGAATTCCGCGTGGCCATTAAGAACTATCTTTCAATTTGATCAAGTTATTCTTAAATCAATGATTTCACTAAATACTTTAAAACCTGTTTAGTTTAACCATCCTTCATTGAAGCCCTTTGTATAGATAGTTCGATATGTAGTATAGCATACAAATTCGTAGCGATGTATGTGTTTGGAGCCGTACCAAGTTATTACTCCAGCTGAAATTAAGTCTCTATGAGTCGCATCTGAGTTCACAGGCAACCATTCAGCGTCTTTAATAAATTCCTGTTTTTCCTTGCAGACCAGGGTGCTATTTTACACTGACTGTCACTTAGGAAAAGTTCCTCGAATGTTAAAAAATTATCAGCCCATAACAGAGATCCAAACGGGAACGCTATGAGTGATATGATTGATCGAATGGACCATATTTGGTTAGGGTTGAAAGCAGCTGCTAGCAAGTTGAGGGCGGATGTCCCGTTCGCTGTGCGATCCGCCAGACGAAATCTGCGCCGGCCAGAGATGAGTCGCGGTGGTACTGCGCTAATCTACTGTCTGTCTCGGAAACAGTGCTGTGTGAACCTAGGTTTTCCATCGTGCTAAATGGCACACTTAGGAACAATGTACTCGGTCTGCTGCTGACTCTAAACTTTCTGAGCGCCCCAGTCTGACAATGATAAATTATTTCAGAACGAAATGCGTAGTAGTGGCCTTGTTCCGAAAGCCTCCAATTGTCTTGGTGTAATGCTTGTTTTAGACTGTCTAGTGACGTCCATCATATCTTTTGCAGTGTTGTTTGTTGAGAAATTCTCCATTTATCTCTTATCGCACAACCGCAATCCAAATGCTTTACTTATTAATACTATCTGTATTTCTTCACGCGTTATTTTATAGGAAACCGGTATCGAATAAAGTGACGCAGGTTTATAGAAAATTATCACGTTGGTTATTCTGTTGCCTAAGCTGTAGCTTCCTAGTCGTCTTAGCTGGCACACTCATATTTTCATAACTTTTGTTTATCACCGTGGAATATTGCAAGGCTTTTTTTCTTGCATTGATGATATGTAAGCATCACGATTTGTCGGACCATCATACATTCTCGTTACAATATGGCCACAACTAGAGAAGATCTATTGAGACAGTATTAATAACTATGCTGGTGTTTTCCTATTTTGTGCTTATGAACTTCACTGTCTGTGGTAGACGTAATGAGTCAAACCTGTGAATTAACAACCTTTTCTATGGAGAATCATTTAGTAAGGTAAAACTGAAGTCTCTAATCAAAACTAACTCCTTGTGTTTCTTACCGACTGACGGAATTTGAAGACCAAAACCCTAAAATAAGATCATGAAGATTTGTAGACAGCCATAATTAAAACGATATCATATTACATTAGAAATAAATAATCACAACTCCTACACATAGATAACATTCTTCCATCTACCAAGACTCATAGCCACAGTGTAAGATCGTATGACTCTTTGCAGCTTGAAACTAAAAGTAAAATAACTAAAGATTATCAACGGCAGCGTATCACGAACACAGACTTCAAAATATTACAGTGTTAACAACAGAAGTGAGAAAAGATTAAACATGAAAATACAGCAAATTGATGTTGGGAGTGATGCAGAGCAAACAACTTCAACGCGGTGACATATCAGTCACTCACAGTTGTCTGTCTTTTTGTCAATCTATCCCACCCTGTTCTCACATATAATTCTATGATGTTCGCGTTAACTGCAGTGTAACACAGATTTCTGATGGAGCTCCATGACACAGTGATCATAATTAGCTAAAAATCTAATATTTAATCTATTAACAGCTTGAAACAAAATGTTCCTGGTGGTCTGATACCTCTTCGCCTCATAATTAGTATAATAAAAGGAGTCCACAAGTCAAAGAAATCAGTAAATTGATAACAAATGCTATAAGAAACCCTAGAATATAATTTAATTTGCATAAATTTGTTACAAAGCAACTTGAAGCGATTACATCACTTATTCCAATACAGTGTCATTACAGTACAAAAGTAATAGTGCGATAATTGAGTATAGTTAACAGCACATCCAAAGTGGTAATATGGTCAAGACAGGGTTCTTTACTCCTCTTGTGAAACCACTAATTATACTATGGCCGCAAGTGTTAGTTTGCGACTAACTTCATATTCAGTTAAGCCTTGTATTAACAAAACACATCAAATTTACATTTACCCTCTTTTCTAAAGTAAATGCACATGCGTACTGTCTAATTAAGAGAAAAAGGAAGGTTGTAACGGTTACAAGACTGTTCTATGTCCCACTGTTACGAAACCACTGCTAACTTTTCATGTGGAAGTATTACTTGGTAACAAACTTTTTAGTCCACTACAGCGTATAGTGAAGAAAAACATAAGACTACAGATATACGTTTAACGGGCTTGATTATGTAGTAGCACAAACATTGCGTACAAGTGAAAATAAAACGAAATGATAACACAAATGAGAGTTCACTTGACTGTCCTTGTTAAATACTGTTTCTGGAAATGTAAGTTTTAGTTCGTTATCACTTAATACTGAACTGAAGCTGCTGCTGTATGGCTGTTAATGCAACACTTGTGGTAGTGTGTGTGTGTGTGTGTGTGTGTGTGTGTGTGTGTGTCTATGGGTGTCGTGTTGTGCATGTGTTTGTGAGTGTGCGCCAGTACGTTTGGTGGGACGGGGGAGGTGGGAGGGAATAGACACTGACAAAATTAGATAAGAGGTACATAAAAGAATGGGAGTTAAGCATCCTCAGTGGCGTTGAAATACTTTTTTGTAATGGGGGACAGCAAATAATGGTGGAATGTATTCCATAGGGGTATAGTGATTATAGCTATAGCAGTGAAGGTCATTGTGTCTACTACATCCATAAGTATGATAATTACTATAATCTCAATCATTACTTCTAGCACTAAGCTTGATACGTCTTTGTCGTCTGTTTCGTTGAACCTTGGCGGAATGGTCCCCTGGGTATCTAGTACAGCTTGTTCTGTAGTCACATCAATCTCGTCGTACCGCAATGGGCCGCCCTCTCTTTCATCTGGCAGTGTAGCATCAGCGATGGGAAGCATTTCTCTAGCTAGTTGATCGTATGCAGCAGCATCCCTGGAAATCGGAAAAGTGAAATGCCTATCCTTTCGTGTTAGTCTTCAGCATGTTGTCTATAATTTACCTTCTCGAGATATTATTAGACAGTAGTTAAAAATTAGTTAACTGATTCAGGTACGTCGACGGAACACTACTGAAGTAACAATATATTTTTTTTTAAACACGATTGGCTAAATAATCTCAAAAATATTCAGCAATGTTTGTTGACTGTTCATTTTTTTTCCCTAGTATACTATAGCAGCATAATCGAATTGTATTGTGATGCAAGAATACAACTCTATAAGAAAATCTTTAAAGTTCAGTGGAATATGTTGGTATATTGATATGGAACCTATGTAATATGAGGAAATCTGAAACTGAGTCAAACGTAATTATCGCTATAGCTCCTAGCCTCCTTGTGCGCTCCCCTCTCTGACGACCTCTGCCTCCCCGTCTCTTTGATCAGCTCCTGATCTTCCCTACTCTCATTATCCATCACCTCCTTATTCCCCTCTCATTGACGGTCTCCACAAACGAAGCTTCGATTGAGAAATGAACTCACTTAAAATGAATGGGTAAATCGGTTGGGATCATTGTATAAGCTGTACAGGAAAGGCCTCTTTAGCTGCTGGATCTGCGTGGCTAGTGTCTTCAAGGACAGTATTTCTCACAGTTTCAATCAGTGCACGGGCAGGACTGAATAGTTTGGAATGATGAAGACTCAACAACACAATACTCCCCCCAAGAACCATGGACCTTTCCGTTGGTGGGGAGGCTTGCGTGCCTCAACGATACATATAGCCGTACCGTAGGTGCAACAAGAACAGAGGGGTAGCTGTTGAGTGACCAGACAAACGTGTGGTTCCTGAAGAGGGGGGCAGCAGCCTTTTCAGTAGGTGCAGGGGCAACAGTCTGGATGATTGACTAATCTGGCCCTGTAACACTAACCAAAACGGCCTTGCTGTTCTGGTACTGCGAACGGCTGAAAGCAAGGGCAACCTACAGCCGAAATTTTTCCCGAGGGCATGCAGCTTTACTGTATGATTAAATGATGATGGCGTCCTCTTGGGTAAAATATTCCAGAGGTAAAATAGTTCCCCATTCGGATCTCCGGGCGGGGACTACTCAAGAGAACGTCGTTATCAGGAGAAAGAAATCTGGCGTCCTATGGGTTGGAGCGTGGAATGTCAGATCCCTTAATCGGGCAGGTAGGTTAGAAAATTTAAAAAAGGAAATGAATAGGTTAAAGTTAGATATAGTGGAAATTAGTGAAGGTCGGCTGCAGGAGGAACAAGACATTTGGTCAGGTGAATACAGGGTTATAAATACAAAATCAAGTAGGGGTAATGCAGGAGTATGTTTAATAATGAATAAAAAAATAGGAGTTAGGGTAAGATACTACAGACAGCATAGTGAACGCATTATTGTGGCCAATATAGACACCAAGCCCAAACCTACTACAGTAGTACAAGTTTATATGCCAACTAGCTTTGCAGATGAAGAAGAAATTAATGAAATGTATGATGAGATAAAAGAAATTATTCAGGTAGTGAAGGGAGACGAAAATTTAATAGTCATGGGTGACTGGAATTCGACAGTAGGAAAAGTAAGAGAAGGAAACGTAGTAGGTGAATATGGATTGGGGCTAAGAAATAAAAGAAGCCGCCTGGTAGAATTTTGGGCAGAGCATAACTTAACCATAGCTAACATTTGCTTCAAGAATCATGAAAGAAGGTTGTATACATGGAAGAACCCTGGAGATACTAAAAGGTTTCAGATAGATTATATAATAGTAAGACAGAGATTTAGGATCCAGATGTTAAATTGTAAGACATTTCCATGGTCAGATGTGTACTCTGACCACAATCTATTGGTTATGAACTGTAGATTAAAACTGAAGAAACTGCAAAAAGGTGGGAATTTAAGTAGGTAGTACCTGGATAAACTGAAAGAACCAGAGGTTGTACAGAGTTTCAGTGAGAGCATAAGGCAACAACTGACAGGAATGGGAGAAATAAATACAGTACAAGAAGAATGGGTAGCTTTGATGAATGAAATAGTGAAGGCAGCAGAGGATCAAGTAGGTAAAAAGACGAGGGCTAGTAGAAATCCTTGGGTAACAGAAGAGATACTGAATTTAATTGATGAAATGAGAAAATACAAAAAACGCTGTAAGTAAAGCAGGCAAAAAAGAATACAAAAGTATCAAAAATGAGATCGACAGGAAGTGCAAAATGGCTAAGCAGGGATGGCTAGAGAACAATCGTAAGGATGTAGAGGCTTATCTCACTAGGGGTAAGATAGATACTGCCTACAGGAAAATTAAAGAGACCTTTGGAGGAAAGAGAACCACTTGCATGAATATCAAGAGCTCAGATAGAAACCCAGTTCTATCCAAAGAAGGGAAAGCAGAAAGGTGGAAGGAGTATATAGAGGGTCTATACAGGGGCGATGTTCTTGAGGACAATATGATGGAAATGGAAGAGGATGTAGATGAAGATGAAATTGGGGATATGTTGCTGCATGCAGAGTTTGACAGAGCACTGAAAGACCTGAGTCGAAACAAGGCCCCGCGAGTAGACAACATTCCATTACAACCACTAACGGCCTTGGAAGATCCAGTCCTGACAAAACTCTACCATCTGGTGAGCAAGATGAATGAGACAGGAGAAACTCCCTCAGACTTTAAGAAGGATATAATAATTCCAATCCCAAAGAAAGCAGGTGTTGACAGATGTTAAAATTAAATGGTTCAAATGGCTCTGAGCACTATGGGACTTAACATCCATGGTCATCAGTCCCGTAGAACTTAGAACTACTTAAACCTAACCAACCTAAGGACGTCACACAACACCAAGCCATCACGAGGCAGAGAAAATCACTGACCCCGCCGGGAATCGAACCCGGGAACCCTGGCGTCGGAAGCGAGAACGCTACCGCACGACCATGAGATGCGGGCTGTTAAAATTACCTGATTATCAGTTTAATAAGTCACAGCTGCAAAATACTAACGCGAATTCTTTACAGACGAATGGAAAATCTGGTAGAAGCCGACCTCGAAGAAGATTAGTTGGGATTCCGTAGAAATGTTGGAGCACGTGAAGCAATGCTGACCCTACGACTAATCTTAGAAGAAAGATTAATGAAAGGCAAACCTACGTTTCTAGCATTTGTAGACGTAGAGAAAGCTTTTGGCAATGTTGACTGGAATACTCTCTTTCAAATTCTGAAGGTGGCAGAGGTAAAATACATGGAGCGAAAGGCTATTTACAATTTGTACAGAAATCAGATGGCAGTTATAAGTGTCGAGGGACATGAAAGGGAAGCAGTGGTTGGGAAGGGAGTGAGACAGGGTTGTAGCCTCTCCCAGATGCTATTCAATGTGTATATTGAGCAATGTCATTGTAATTTTGTCATAGACAGCAAACGACTTGGAAGAGCAGTTGAACGGAATGGATAGTGTCTTGAAAGGAGGGTATAAGATGACAATCAAGAAAAGCACAACGAGGATAATGGAATGTAGTCGAATTAAGTGGGGTGATGTTGAGGGAATTACATTAGGAAATGAGACACTTAAAGTAGTATAGGAGTTTTGCTATTTCGGGAGCAAAATAACCGATGATGGTCGAAGTAGAGAGAATATAAAATGTAGACTGGAAATGGCAAGGAAAGTGTTTCTAAAGAAGAGAAATTTATTAACATCCAGTATTGATTTAAGTGTCAGGAAGTCGTTTCTGAAAGTATTTGTATGGAGTGTACCCATGTTTGGAAGTGAATCATGGACGATAAATAGTTTAGACAAGAAGAGAATAGAAGCTTTCGAAATGTGGTACTATAGAAGAATGCATAAGATTAGATGGGTAGATAACATAACTAAAGATGAAGTACTGAATAGAATTGGGGAGAAGAGGAGTTTGTGGCACAACTTGACTAGAAGAAGGGATCGGTTTTTGGGACATGTTTTGAGGTATCAAGGGATCAACAATTTAGTACTGGAGGGCAGCGTCGAGGGTAAAAATTGTAGAGGGAGACCAAGAGATGAATACACTAAGCAGATTCAGAAGGATGTAGGCTGCAGTAGGTACTGGGAGATGAAGAAGCTTACACAGGATAGAGTAGCATGGAGAGCTGCATCAAATCAGTCTCAGGACTGAAGACCACAACAACAACAACAAGAGAAATTTAGAAGTTTTTTTATCATTTCACTTCAGACTTATGCACGATGCTTTAATAAATATCCATATGGATATATGATATATGCTCTTAATAAATATATTACACAAGTATGCATGTAGTATATTTGAAGCAAATATCATCTAAAACTATCATGTAAAAATCTGAAGTTAACTGATCAACAACTTTCCGAGAATTTTGCTACAAACCTTTCCGTTTTATATAGTTTATACCATACGCATTAAAAAATGTGTACCCTATGTTCTCTTTGATGTTTATTAGGGTATCATGAAATTTTGTTAAGCAAATCGGTCAAGAACTTTTAGAGATTTTTGGTGACAACATTAAACTACAACTCTTCTTTACATATTGTTGTAGAAGTGTAGATGATGAATGCAATGAGGAAGAATTATTACACGACAACATTTGCCGTGATAGGCAACAATTTCTCCCAGTACTTCTAGTGTCATTATGCAAGTGACACCCAACAATGTATAGAAAATCTATAATATCAGCATCACATACACTTGAGTGATGTAAAAAACTGACCTACTCAAGATGACTGAATAAAAGCCGTGAAGGATATAGTGAAATGAACAATCCGTAGTATTGACGTGATGTGTGCTTTGTGTTTCATACGAACATAGGATTTAGGGGCCGTTGTTTATGCTTTTAATAATCCTTTGCTACTAGTACCGTGTCATTCATGTTGATGCTCTCATGTGACATTTCGACATACTTCCCGAGGCTTTCTTCCGAGAATTGGCTGCTCCAAGCGTGTACCCAGTTCCCAGAAATGTCCCTCCGCAAGAATGCCGAAACGTCAAATCAGAAGATCGAGCAAGAACGTCGCGATACCGCCACGACTTTTAACGACATGTGTAGCATTAGTTATTCAGTTTGTCCAAGTCACTACATTCAGTGAAGAAACAATGCAAATGTTATCAAAACAAAAAGAATATAAAATATCAAGTGTTTAGAGTATATAAAACAGGCCTAAAAATTCTCACCTGGTGAGATGGCAGCATGACGTACAAGCTGAATATTAAAAAACTGAAACATCGTTCTAGAGATTTTTTTTCTCGCATGTTGTCCTCATTGTGCCTTACGTTGCACTATAGGGCTGCATGTGAAGATACTGAGCACAAATCGTCTTGTAACTCTATAGTGTCTATACACTAAACGTAATATCATGCAAGTGAAAACAAGTTGAACAGAAAACGAAAAAATGGCAACACTCACTCAGTGTGACGATGAGCAGGCTCATATCCGGGAACATCAACAGTGATGTTGTCAGCACTTGCCATAGATTCGAGAAATATGACCTGAAATGCTGAAACAGAAGAGAATATGTTGGAGAACATTCTACATTTAGTACGCCTAAGTACGTTCGTGACGTTAAGTTATCCGTGAAATTTTTAGCCAGGCAATAACTATTTAATCTGTAGTTTTCCACCAAAAATTATGTAATTGTCATTCACGTTATCTCTGTTAAGAAATAAAGTGCTGTTCCTTATGTAAAACACTCCTCAAATTACGCACACAGCTATAACAACAATTCAGAGCAGGAAATGTTGATGTCAATACAATTATCCGTTCAAAAATGTTTATTACCAAGTTCAGAATGAAGCACATAATAATTAGCGGCTTACAGTGAAGTTGTATCTACCTGAATAGAACACATTCGTATTGTCGTTTCTCTCAGTAAATTCTTAAACTAGCAGTCTGTTCAAGCACTTGCTGCTGCGTCTATTTTCTATTATAAAACTACAACAGCAAAGGTTTCACTATTACTTCTGAAACTATCTTTAAATTTAGTCATAGATAGAACTTTACAATTTCATAATTATGAAAGTCAGCACTGAAGTCTAAAACAGCATCAGTTCGACCTACTGCAATTTATGGTGGAGCATTCTCTATAGTTACTACTTCTCTCGTTGCCGTCAAGTAAAAGCAGACCAAGATGAGAATACAAGAGAAGCAAAGTCAAGCGATGTGATGCAAGTTTCAGGGAAAGTTCACATCATTTCAAATTACGTGGAATATTTTGGTATGAATATTTTCAACAAACAGAAAACCTGATCAGGGAAAAGAATGACTACAGGGAAGACTGTGTTTGGTGGGTTACATCTGGGGAGATGTGGCTATCAAACTAGTTTATGTTCACCACCCTCACGAACATACGATGGAAGGCCGTGGTTATAGATGACCTGAATTCTAACATCAAGACACATAAATCCGTAGGAAGCGTTAGATCGAAAGAAATGGCATGCATTGACCAAAAAAGAGGACACCGCTTCAACGAGACGGCTCTTCTTCCCTTCTTCATTATATGTATGGTTTTCGGCTGTCGAAACGTAGGTGGTTTTCAAGGAAGTTACCCCATTGCATCCCCGTAAGTTACATGAACAAGCGATAGCATAGTAAACAGAATGTATATTCCAGAATGAAATTTTCACTCTATAGCGGAGTGTGTTCTGATACGAAACTTCCTGGCAGATTAAAACTATGTGCCTAAACGAGACCCGAACTCAGACTTTTGCCTTTCGCGCGCAAGGGCCCTACCAAATTTCTGTTGATCCACTCACTCAGTTTTTTATTACAGAGTGCAGCTAAGCCTTTAACCGAAAATGCTGAGCTACCGTGCCGGCGTCAACTGAGCTATCCAAACACGAATCACGACCCTTCCTCACAACCTTACATCCGCCAGTACCTCGTCTCCTACCTTCCAAACTTCACAGAAAGTCTCCTGCGAAACGTGCGCAACTAGCATTCCCGGAAGAAAGGATATTGAGGAAACATGGCTTTGCCCCTAGCCAGGGAGGATGTTGCCAGAATGAAATTTTCGCTCTAGGGTGGAGTATGCGCTAATATGAAACTTCCTGACACTCAGTTTCAATCTGCCTAGAAATTTCAGAATGTACATTCTTTAGTCATTTTAAATTATCTAGCTGCAGCTTTGCATTTGTTTTCTGGCATTGAAGTTAGAAAGCAACGTAAAAAACTTCCACTGTCCACTAGGGCACTGTCATAGTGCAACAAACCTCTGATTGGCTATCTGTAACATTTATAGTATGTGCCTGACCTGGAACAGAATCAAATTTGCTTGCATGAATCATCCACTGAATTATCAAGAAACGCCACCAGCTCAAAAGTCAAACTCTGAAACATAGTTTACTCACTTAAATATGTCTTCCTCCGACGATTCTGCCAGTGGTGGTAATTTTATAATGATGTGATGGCTAATAATTTTAGATTCTTTTCGTTCTGTGGTGTTCCAACAACAACGGCGATCACATTATCATTATGCTTTGGGTAACGGCGTCCTCATAATTTTATCTAAGAAGAACAAGATGCTGAAATTATTTTTTCCAATGTAATTGGTTCTGTCCGATTGGAGACGCGACATGTTAAGCGACGGATGGCTTCCACGAGATACAGAAAATTATTTACATCTCAGAGAACTGATGGTCACCATCTGAATAATTTTAGATAGGCTGCTTTGATATTTCATTATTACATTCAAAGATATTATTTTTGTATTATGTAAATGATCTTGAATGGGATACTTTTTTTGACGAGCTGAAGTTACATCATAACATAATGAAATGTGTTACTTATGCAAGAAACTGGTCAATTACTTAAGGAACGATGCAGTAGAATATTTGCTACTATACTTTTATTCGTAATATTAGTCTGGGACTGAGAATTCGAAATGAGGACAAAGAAATGTCTGAACATTTGCGAAACCATTGACGTATATCAGCCAAAATTAGCAGTCAAAAAGGTGCCTTTGACTAATACCCTTCGCGGGGCAGAAAACTTGATAAGCGCACTTACAAGAAGTCTACCCAAAAATGGTTGGGGGCACTAGTTCGTCTATGTTCTGAAGTACAGAGAGCAGGAACTCATTTTAATTTGATAACGTGCTGTGACAAATTTATCAATAAAAGCTGAGTTGAAGTAAGAATCAACGAACTACAATCTTGCCGAAAATTATGATGCCACACCCTTAAGACAGTTCAACAAATAGGTAAGTGCACGTTTAGTTTGTGATATAAATTAATTTTCGTCGCTCATTCTGTGTCTTCGTAAGTACTGACTCTGTCACTACTATTTGAAAATTATTATCATGACAGGGCATCTACTCAAAAAAAACTGAACAGATTATGTAAATGTCATGAAGAAACTCAGTAAGGTTTAATGAAGAAACCACCGGACGTTGTTATAGAAAACGCTTCAGCGACCATCAGTTACGAAATAAATATGGGTTTGGCGAAAATTAACTAGTTTTAGTAAAATTACACTTACCTAAAACACGTAGGAAAACAGTGAGGCAGTCCATCTCTCCTGCGAGACACGAAATAAGGTTATACGTTTACTCCAACCACAGGGTAACGTCTGCAGTGTTCAAAGATGAATAAGGCAAATCGCTGTTGTGGCTTCCGTCTGGGAACTGAAACGCTTCTACACTGGCGGGCGAGTCCCACGGTGTAAGTCATGCCTGGTGGCTGTTAGAGCTCATACTGTCGACAGTGACGTCATGTACATCGTTTGACTGGAATTGTGCAGCCACCTAAGGGAGCTGTCTTGCGTGTTATCTCGACAACTAAGTGAAAGAAATTCCATCCAACTGTTAACAGAATGGTGCATTTTTCACTGTGTTTGTTTTCGTTTAGAAATAAATTTGATAAAATGTTGTTATTCGTCATACTCGTACCAGTGTTTAAATTACATATGCTTTCAAAAGTCCTTAGCAAAATTATTACAAAATGGGCCTGTTTTGGATCAACAATGACTAAATGTAAATACATAAACCGCAACCAGTCACTTTTTTGAATAATTATTTATTATTCCATGAGCCAGTTTTCGAAACTTTTGAGGTTCATCTTCAGGTTCATCTGTCACAAGCTAGCACCCACCACTATGCTAGAAATGATGAGAAACCATCTGAAGATGAACTTGAAAAGGTTCGAAAACCGGTTCATGGAATAATAAATAATTATTCAAAAAAGTGACTGGTTGCAGTTCTACGTATTTACATTCAGTTTAAAGTCACGGGTTCTAAAATGTCCGTAATGGATAAGCTTCATAACGATGACTAATTTCGTGATGGTTCTGTTGCGCAACAACATAAATCACGTGCCTACTTGATATGAGAACTGTTCTTTATACATCTTTTTATAATAAACATGTTGGCTTTATTTTAATGGAATAACTGTCATACTGTCACATTATAAAATTTCTTCCAATTTCATGGAAACGCGAATTCACCCGAAAGTGGTATCGATATGGAAGGATCATAATTATTCAAAGGCTGTGTTAAGTAGCTGACGTCGTTGGTGTATAAGAGGAAATGTTGCACGCCTTCAGACAAAGAGTTAGCTACGTGTAAGCGATGTGCAAGATGGGTGCGCGATTTCTTAATTACTGTACAAAAACGAATTTTTCCTCAACGATAGGCTATTTTCATAAGAATCAAGGTAACAGTGTGAGTCGTTTTGTAACTGTCTGTTACATGGATCGACCAGTCTACACCAAAAATGAAATAGAAATCAAAATTGAAGGGGAACCCCATACCCCTGTATCAGAGGGATGATATGGACTTCACATTACCGTTTTCTTGGAAGCGAAAGCTATATTTTTCATTAACTTGCAAACACTAAAACAGTAATGATGCAAACCTTCTGGACAACCTAAATGAAAAAAATACTCAATAGAAAGCCTGTATGTCAAAATTTAAGGCATGTTCCTCCACAAAAAACAGCTTTCGTAATAGGATACATAGTGCTTTGATGTGCGATATGCTGCAATATTCAGTCTGTTGACTTAATTAGGAATTGTTCGAATTTTACCTGTTCTTACTGACTGCTTCAAACGCATTAATTTATCTGAACTTGCAACTTGGGTGCACAAAATATTGTGGAGAACGCCTTCTGTTCTATTCTCTGACATAAAAGAAGAATATCATCCGTTTACCAACAAACTTACTCAACTATATGACAAATATGCCCCGTAACAGCTGAAAACGTAAGGAAAAAACCATCACATAGGTGACTGAAAAATTGAAATAGCTCATGAGTCTCAAAGACGCTGCACATTGGGCATACAAACTACGCCCCACACCTGAAAATCATATTACTTACAAGTAGAAGCGGAACAGTCGTCGACCTGTGAGAAATACTAAACGTAGACATGCCCATACATAACAGACAACAGATATACACCAGTTCTCCTACGGAAAAACCTGCCTGGTCTTGATATAGGGAAAGTAAAAGGAGCTGGTCCTCCCATTAGCCCACTCAATCTACTGAAACGATACTTCACATAAGCCACAACCACAATTAAATCACAAATGGAACAGCGATTCTCAGAATATTTCATCATGGTAGACAACTGTAGCCACGAAAGATTCTATCCACAGCATATTACTTGCAACACAGTCAAAAAAGCCATCATACTTATTGGATCAGCATCAACTGGAGATGATGGCATGACATTCCAAATGATAGAGCTTATTATTGACCCACTACTGCACATTGTAACAGATACTATCAACCACTACTTCCGCACAAGTGTTTTCCCTAAGGCCTGGAAACAGGGACTACCGAAGCCATTACCTAAAATGGACGCTGCGTGCACTCTCTGATTGACAACTTATTTGAATTCTTCCTGAAGTGTCCAACGCCTTGCAATGCACTGTCCACTACCAGCTAACAAACTACCTAACTTCAAATAATGTACCAGAAGTATACCAATCAGGTTTCCGTAAACACCGCAGCACAACAACTTGCCTTGATGAAGGTGAAATATGATCCAAGGCTTCACATGGATGCAAAAGAGGTAACTGTCATGTGCTTCTTAGACTTCACCAAGGCCTTTGACACTGTCGACAATGACATTTTAATAGCGAAACCTAACAGCCTAAATTTCTCGCCAAATGCTGTGCAATGGTTTCACCCATACCTGATTTTAGCCAGCAGAGCGTTATGTTCGGCACCGTAAAGGCACAATGGAGGCACGTAGTATCAGGCTTCCCGCATGGTTCGGTATTAGGCCCTAAAATCTTCTCATTGTACGTAAATGATATGAAACAAACTATTTCCTACCTTAAATACCACATGTAAGCTAAAGACTTCCAGTGGTATCTAAGTCAAAACCAATAAACCCGAAGCCAACCCTCAAGAACCATAATACCGATCTGTGTGCACTATTAATATGGGGGCAGGACACCGAGTTAAAATTCAACCGTGCAAAATCCGAGTGGTACTGGTTGGTCACTCTGGGCTCATTGGCCCTAAATATTGGAGGTCTTCACAATATTTAACCTTAAATGTGACAAATATCTTTTCTCCTTCAGCAAGGAGACTAAGAGTAATAACATATGAAAATCTAAATTGGTCTGAGCATGTATCTGCAATGTGCCTGAAGGTATCAGCATCTCACCATGTCCTGCAAAAATATAAAACGCTCTTCCATCTTTATCTGAAAAAGGAAGTTTTCCAGACACTTATATTTCCAGTTATTAATTAAAGCAAAGCTATCCGGCGAGGTCTTTCTCAGGAAGGCTCACGGTGACTGGAACCGGTTATGAATGCCTGTGTTCGTTATATTTGTGATGTTCGGCTCTTTGATCACATTTCACCATCATATGGACAGTTATCGTGGCTGAGTGCAGACAAGCGCAGAAATTTCCGTACCCTCTGTCTTCTCTACTGTCTTATCTATGAACACTGTCTCTTATATCTCTCCTCGACCTTGATACTCTTGTCTGAACTACTTGGCAGACGCTGTCATTAGAGCAAAATCGTTTCTGTCCCACTCCATCGTTAGCCACTTCCTCGAAGTTTCTCTCAGCAGCATGAATCCGACTCTGCAGTAATGTACCACATTGTGTGTGAGGTCTGAATAACATCTCCTGCTTCAGAAGACAGATAATAACATATTTACCAAAGAAAGAATAATGATCACCATTGTCCCTTTACACACTGGTTACCCTTGCACATAACTCATTCTAGCCTGATCTTATTACTGATATTACTGTTACTATTATTATTATTATTATTATTATTATTATTATTATTATTATTATCACTGTTAGTGGCAGAAGTTGTAGTTGTACAAGCAATACCAATATTAATGTTATTAATCACTGTTACCTTACTCACAATGGAACTTACGACATTCAAATAATTTTGATACGTGTTGTCATACTGAAATCATTATTTCTTAGATAACTATGATTTAATAAGGTACTGTATGTGCGAAACTCTGTTCCGATGTAAGAGAGGGCCTCAAAGCCCCTATCACATAGGGTTAAATAATTAAATAAATAAATACTTCTAAAGAAGCTGGTGATTAAATGATTTTTAACTCCAGTCGCATTTAAGAAGGGAAATTTTACCCAAGGAAAAACGTTTCATCACTCCTTGCCTGTGATGAGCTTATCTGATCGTAAATAGACCAGTTTATAAAGATGACGACAGTACGTGCAAAGTATCTGCTACAACATTCCATATATGATGTCCACAAATAATGCTGAGAGTAAAACCCAGCTAGAATACTGCGACCCAATCGTCAACTTTCTTAAAAACGTGGACAGCAATCTTTAGCACCAGTTAAAGGATATTATTGATAATGTGTAGATTTTCGAACAAAGAGTGAAGGCTTTTCATTTGATATACTAGTAATTCGCTACAAGAACACATAAGTAGATTTTAATGTGTTACTGGTGATTTAACTTGCTAGAACATTTGGAATACTAAACAATACGAGTCACATACCAGTATTCTAGGTGTGCTTAACTACTATAGCAAATTTTATCCACCAAAATGAACAGGGATTTTCATGAAACACTCAAAACAAAAATAGTTTGCAGGAGAACATATCGCCAAGTGCTGAGCGTACAGACCAGAAAACTTAGAATGCTACTTATGATAACTCCGAGAACTGCAGAACATTTGCAGGCTATTTCAAAGGACTACAAAACTGTCATCCACCAAAAGAAGAACTTCGTTTTGATGACGTAACCAATATACAACAGACTCAAAGCCAACAACAGTAGAGGAAGTCAGATGAATCGTAAAACAACTCAAAAAACAAAGCATCAGGAGAAGCAGTGCAATTGCTGATTTGTGGAAGCAATCGAGTGAAATATTATTCTTCTACTATAACTTCTTAAATATCAACAATTATACTGGCATTTTTATCCATTTGTGCATTCAACGTCTGTCCGACCATTGCTCTTTTCTTCGTTCCATATGAGTTCTCATTATCGAAGAGAAAAAAACTCTAATTGCAACCTGATGATGCTCAATTCCAAGTTTACCTCGTAAACGGAAAAATATATTTGTTCGCCACTCTTGGATTTTCTGATTTTACCATCAGCCCAGTCACTTGGATTTATATTTACAGTCTTCGAATTATCGTTACGAAACATAAATGTGTAAAAGTCTTTTGCACATAGGACATACATAGTTTCCAATTCTGAAAGTTCGCCTGTGCAGATTGACCATCTACAGTAATCATCAAGGAAAATGGATACTGCGCCCTACAGATCAACAGCTGGTTATCAGTTAAAGCAGAAAACGAGCATTGGAAGAAGGAGGATAATGAACCGGCAAACTCAACATATTTTTTTCTGTTTGTTGACAACGTCTAGATCAAGATACGCGGGGCATCTAAAAATTTCTGCTAAAAGTGGTTTTCTGACGAGACGTTTTTGCACTGGTGAAGGATGATTTATTATTGGGAAAGGCTTGAGTATACAAAATTCCTTGCCTTTGTGGTATAGCTTACATACAGTGGTGAGCGAGAAGAATGCGACCACTTCCTTAATAGAATTTCGGTCCATCTTTGAAACCCAGTACAATAGCGATTTGGCGTGCCACGGATCTGATACGAACTTGGCAGTTTTCTGGAGCTCTATGGTACCTTATGTCTGCTTATAGGTCACGCAATTTCCGTACATTATGGGCCTGTGACCTTTGGTCGCAGAGCTGGCGCTAGATGGCGTCACGGTGTGTTCCATCAGGTTCAAGTCGTTAATGTGAGTTTGCTATCATACTCCATCGTAGCGCAACTTGTCCTAGTGACACCAACTATTACCCAGATGATAGGTACCTTCACCATCGGAGTAGATTTCGAGCATGAAGGAATGCAAGTGGTCCACAGTAATGTCCATGTAATCCACAGCAGTCTTCGAGCCATCAATTAGTAACACAAGTGGCTTGGAAGCCCAGGTGAATGTTTCCCATACCATAATACAGCGTCCGCCAGACTACGTCCGTAGTGCAATACGTATTCCGAGTAGCCGTTCGTGTCGATGATGGCGCAGCTGAACACGACCATGGTTCTCTTGCAATAAGAAAAATGAACCACATACGCCTATGCGACGCAGTTCCATTGATCCACAGTCTAATCTCGATGATCCCGTGCCCACTGCATTGTTGGGAAGTGTGTCTAGTGCGTTCTTCAATCGTTTCATGTCGCACCTTTCAGTTCTGAGCCCACAGTGAGCGGGTAAAGATGCGTAGCTAATAGTATCTCCCGCCAAGTGCGAAGTCCTGCTGAGGGCTTCAGCCTGATTCGCCCACACAACGCAACTGTCATGAGTGTCCGTCTTCATGACAATGCTCCGCCATACACTTCAGAGGCAATAACGGACCTCCTGCAGCGTTTTTAGTGGGTGGTGTTTGGTCACCCACCATACAGCTCGCACTTGACTCTCTCTGATATTCAACTCACTTGGTGCGCTTGCTATTACAGTACTTCTGCAGAGAAAACGAGCTGCAGACTAGGGTACGGAATTGATGAAAAGCACAGAAGGCTCCTTTGTGTGAGGAGGATTTTGATAAGCTGGCACGACGCCACGACAAATGTCTAAATCTGAGCGGCGTCTGTGTAGGGAAGTAGCTGGAAGGTGTAGCTAAGTGTTGCAAATAGGACGTTTTCGATTTTCTCTGTTGTTTCCTTTTTGGCGACTTTCCTTTTTGCATCACGCATCCGCCCACGCCACCAGTTGGCATTCGGACTCGCGGTGTGTAGTGAACACATGGTTCTGGCTCATTAGGTCACACCAAACGTACCATTCGAAAATGTTGCGTAGAAAATCTATACTTCTCTCACCGTTGCAAACCACAAGGTGTGTCATAGTAAAACATTGTATATACAGCGGGGACACAGAGGTGTAATGGCGACTGCTATTTAATTTTGGGTTCGCATTCGTAAAGAGACCTTGGAAATACGCACGGTAGGAACCTTATTAACGGCTACAGAGGCTTTCGATTTTGAAACGCGTTGAATCCCATTATTTCCTCCATTAGCCCTAGGTGAACACGATGGAACACGCAGAGGGCCACTACGTGCAGTACCCCTCTGTACGTTTGGTATTCACGATGTCCTTCATCCTGCATGAAGCTGATGTATGACATTGTACGTATACATATAGACAAGGCTTCTTGTTTTATTTTGGCCGGTCTTGTATCGGGCTATGTGGTATATTCAGCGGTAGTATCACTTACTATTTTGCCATCATAGAATTTCTGTAAACTAATTTGGAAACTTGACTTTAACTCAGCGAAGACGAACTAAACGCCAGCAAAAAGTTAAAGAAAAATTTCTGAATAAATCTACGGAATTTCTGTAGATAAGCGTGTAGCCCGATGTCGGTCTGCTCAAAATAAAAATAAACCTTAAAGCAGACAGCCTTGTCTGTGTATATACATACAATGGCATTCATCAGGTACCATAGGACAGACGAGTTTTCCATTTTCGCCAACGAGGGCGCTACATTATGGCAGACTGATCGGTTCATGACACATTCTCGAAACGCGTATAGCTCGGTAATAAATTCTATGACGTGAGTAGCCGACGTCAGGATTACATGAGTCATCTTAAGTTATCTGGCAGGAGCCCAGATAAAATAGCCACCTATGTTCTAATGGACTACCAGCTGCACTTCCGAAACATCGTCAACTAGTCTTTGCGCCCATAAAATTTGAAGTCTGTGGATGGGAATGTTTTTCTGAGTCGTGAGAGGAAATGTAGGTTGCTGTGGGAAACGGCTCTGAAACAGTTTGATCGGTCACATTACATTCATAGCCAGGAGTGCAACTGGGATACTTCCCAGAATGAAAACATCGACGTAAAACATACATTTATTCAGATGCTCATTAGACAAATTATGAAGTACGCTGATAGTACATCAATGCAACACACCAGTCTTAAACTGAAAATACTATATATTTGAAATCCTACAGTTGATTAACAAACAAAAATGGTTTACGAAAACACAGATCAACATTAAAAACAGTCAGCTTTGACTGGCAAAATCGTGAACTCAGGGCTTACGCTATATTCCTTATCGTCACTCTGAAAAATATTCTTGACATTCGAAATGCCTCTTCCCCGTCCTCAAAGAAAGGTGGTATAAATTGATCAATCAAGAGGCACCTTTTCTCCCAACAAGCTACCTGTTTACCGTTTCCTTATTATTCATTACTATTTTCATTATTAAATGAGGTACTTGAGATAACTTCCGAGTTAAACATGTGCGAACTGCCCTGAATCCTTCCTCCGTCATCGTTTCTGTTTATTACTGATTAAATTAAATTATGGTTGTAGCCTCGTACGCAAAGGCAGGCTATGGAACTGATTGGCTGATTGACTACTGTCGTATTCCCCCTCTTCCCTCTCGGCTGACATCGCAGGGGCACGGCAGGGTGGGGGCTGTGACCCTCACCCTGGCTACGATACCGTTCTGGCAGTGCGCCGATTCGTCAGCCAAGTGAATATACCCAGACCCGTTTGCCTGTGTGTGGGCGTTGGGCTTGTGTCCCGGACCACTGTCCTGGTCAGTCGATCCGACCGGGCGACATCTACCTGCTAACCCAGACCGCTATCTGCCAATCCACACTCCATCAATGCAGGCAGGTAGGGTCGGCCAAACACTTGCCTGTATCCACACACAATCTGTCGAGTCGGTGAGAGAATCGGTTGACGGGACAGCGTATCAGTCGGACTGTGAATGGGAGCCTTCACAGACTTGAAAGCTGCAGCCACCCACACCACACTTCCTGGAGTAAACGGCCTTTGGTTCTATTGTAGCTAACTGTTTCAAGTCCACTCTTACAAAATGCAGTCTCCAGTACAGTGAACATGCCCTCTCATATTTAGTTATTAGGTGTTACGCCACAATATGTAATCTGCAAAAACATTATTTCTATCGCCATTCGACTGATATTCCACAAATGCTCACGGAACTTGTAATTAACCCTTTTGGTCATGGCGTCCTCATATAAGGACATACCAAATAAATGCATGTTGTTGTGGTCTTCAGTCCTGAGTCTGGTTTGATGCAGCTCTCCATTCTACTCTATCCTGTGCAAGCTTCTTCATCTCCCAGTACTTACTGCAGCTTACATTCTTCTGAATCTGCTTAGTGTATTCATCTCTTGGTCTTCCTCTACGATTTTTACCCTCCACGCTGTCCTCCAATGCTAACTTTGTGATCCCTTGATGGCTCAGAACATGTCCTACCAACTGGTCCCTTCTTCTTCTCAAGTTTTGCCACAAACTCCTCTTCTCTCAATTCTATTCAATACCTCCTCCTTAGTTATGTGATCTACCCATCTAACTTTCAGCATTCTACTGTAGCACCACATTTCGAAAACATCTATTCTCTTCTTGTCCAAACTATATATCGTCCATGTTTCACTTCCATACATGGCTACACTCCATGCAAATACTTTCAGAAACGACTTCCCGACACTTAAATCTATACTCGATTATAACAAATTTCTCTTCTTCAGAAACACTTTCCTTACCTTTTCCAGTCTACATTTTATATCCTCTCTACTTCGACAATCATCAGCTATTTTGCTCCCCAAATAGGAAAACTCCTATACTACTTTAAGTGTGTCATTTCCTAATCTAATTCCCTCAGCATTACCCGACTTAATTCTACATCTACATCTACATCCATACTCCGCAAGCCACCTGACGGTGTGTGGCGGAGGGTACCCTGAGTACCTCTATCGGTTCTCTCTTCTATTCCAGTCTCGTATTCTTCGTGGAAAGAAGAATTGTCGGTGCGCCTCTGTGTGGGCTCTAATCTCTCTGAGTTTATCCTCATGGTCTCTTCGCGAGATATACGTAGGAGGGAGCAATATACTGCTTGACTCATCGGTGAAGGTATATTCTCGAAACTTTAACAAAAGCCCGTACCGAGCTACTGAGCGTCTCTCCTGCAGAGTCTTCCACTGGAGTTTATCTATCATCTCCGTAACGCTTTCGCGATTACTAAATGATCCTGTAACGAAGCGCGCTGCTCTCCGTTGGATTTTCTCTATCTCTTCTATCAACCCTATCTGGTACGGATCCCACACTGCTGAGCAGTATTCAAGCAGTGGGCGAACAAGCGTACTGTAACCTACTTCCTTTGTTTTCGGATTGCATTTCCTTAGGATTCTTCCAATGAATCTCAGTCTGGCATGTGCTTTACCAACGATCAACTTTATATGATCATTCCATTTTAAATCACTCCTAATGCGTACTCCGAGATAATTTATGGAATTAACTGCTTCCAGGTGCTGACCTGCTATATTGTAGCTAAATGATAAGGGATCTATCTTTCTATGTATTCGCAGCACATTACACTTGTCTACATTGAGATTCAATTGTCCTTCCCTGCAACATGCGTCAATTCGCTGCACATCCTCCTGCATTTCAGTACAATTTTCCATTGTTATAACCTCTCGATACACCATAGCATCATCTGGAAAAGCCTCAGTGAACTTCCGATGTCATCCACCAGGTCATTATGTATATTGTGAATAGCAACGGTCCTATGACACTCCCCTGCGGCACACCTGAAATCACTCTTACTTCTCCATTGAGAGATACATGCTGCGTTCTGTTATCTAGGAACTCCTCAATCAAATCACACAATTGGTCTGATAGTTCATATGCTCTTACTTTGTTCATTAAACGACTGTGGGGAACTGTATCGAACGCCTTGCGACAGTCAAGATACACGGCATCTACCTGTGAACCCTTGTCTATGGCCCTCAGAGTCTCGTGGACGAATAGCGTGAGCTGGGTTTCACACGACCGTCTTTTTCGAAACCCATGCTGGTTCCTACAGACTAGATTTCTAGTCTCCAGAAAAGTCATTATACTCGAACATAATACGTGTTCCAAAATTCAACAACTGATCGACGTTAGAGATATAGGTCCATAGTTCAGCACATCTGTTCGACGTCCCTTCTTGAAAACGGGGATGACCTGTGACCTTTTCCAATCCTTTGGAACGCTTCGCTCTTCTAGAGACCTACGGTACACCGCTGCAAGAACGGGGGCAAGTTCCTTCGCGTACTCTGTGTAAAATCGAACTGGTATCCCATCACGTCCAGCGGCCTTTCCTCTTTTGAGCGATTTTAATTGTTTCTTTATCCCTCTGTCGTCTATTTCGATATCTACCAATTTTTCATCTGTGCGACAATCTAGAGAAGGAACTACAGTGCAGTGTTCCTCTGTGGAACAGCTTTGGAAGAAGACATTTAGTATTTCGGCCTTTAGTGTGTCATCCTCTGTTTCAGTACCATTTTGGTCAGAGAGTGTCTGGACATTTTGTTTTGATACACCTACCACTTTGACATAGGACCAAAATTTCTTAGGATTTTCTGCCAAGTCAGTACATAGAACTTTACTTTCGAATTCATTGAACGCTTCTCGCATAGCCCGCCTCACACTGCATTTCTCTTCGCGTAATTTTTGTTTGTCTGCAGGGCTTTGGCTATGTTTATGTTTGCTGTGAAGTTCCCTTTGCTTCCGCAGCAGTTTTCTAACTCGGTTGTTGTACCACGGTGACTCTTTTCCATCTCTTACGATCTTGCTTGGCACACACTCATCTAACGCATATTGTACGATGGTTTTGAACTTTGTCCACTGATCGTCTACACTATGTGTACTTGAGACAAAACTTTTGTGTTGGGCCGTCAGGTACTCTGTAATCTGCGTTTTGTCACTTTTGCTAAACAGAAAAATCTTTCTACCTTTTTTAATATTTCTATTTACGGCTGAAATCATTGATGCAGTAACCGCTTTATGATCACTGATTCCCTGTTCTGCATTAACTGTTTCAAATAGTTCGGGTCTGTTTGTCACCAGAAGGTCTAATATGTTATCGCCACGAGTCGGTTCTCTGTTTAACTGCTCAAGGTAATTTCCAGACAAAGCACTTTAAAAAATTTCACTCGATTCTTTGTCCCTGCCACCCGTTATGAACGTTTGAGTCTCCCAGTCTATTTCCGGCAAATTAAAATCTCCACCCAGAACTATAACATGGTGGGGAAATCTACTCGAAATATTTTTCAAATTATTCTTCAGGTGCTCAGCCACAACAGCTGCTGAGCCCGGGGGCCTATAGAGACATCCAATTACCGTGTCTGAGTCTGCTTTAACCGTGACCTTCACCCAAATCATTTCACATTTCGGATCTCCGTCAGTTTCCATCGATACTATTGCACTTCTTATCGCTATAAACACGCCTCCCCCTTCACTGTCCAGCCTGTCTCTGTGGCGTACGTTCCAATCTGAGTTTAAGATTTCATTACTATTTACGTCTGGTTACAGCCAACTTTCTGTCCCTAGTACTATATGGGCGTTGTGACCGTTTATTAATGAGAGCAGTTCTGGGACCTTTCTATAGACGCTCCTGCAGTTTACTATTACCACATTAATATTGTTATTCCCTGTTACATTTTGCCTACTCCTACCTTGCCGCGTCTCAGGAGGCATCTTGTCGGGCCTAGGGAGGGAATTGTCTAACCTAAAAAAAAACCATGTGCACTCCACACGTACTCCGCTACCCTTATAGCCGCTTCCGGCGTGTAGTGCAAGCCTGACCTATTCAGGGAGACCCTACATTTCTCCACCCGATAGCGGAGGTCGAGCAATTTGCACCCCAGCTCTCCGCAGAATCGTCTGAGTGTTATGGTCTTCAGTCCTGAGACTGGTTTGATGCAGCTCTCCTTGCTACTCTATCCTGTGCAAGCTTCTTCATCTCCCAGTACTTACTGCAACTTACATCCTTCTGAATCTGCTTAGTGTATTCATCTCTTTGTCTTCCTCTACGATTTTTACCCTTCACGCTGCCCTGGCAAGTCCTTTGCTGTCTCTGACAGAATTACAATGCCATCGGCACACCTCAATGTTTCTATTTCTTCTCCATGGATTTTAATACCTACTCCGAATTTTTCTTTTGTTTCCTATACTGCTGCTCAATATACAGATTGAATAACATCGGGGAGAGGCTACAACACTGTCTCACTCCCTTCCCAACCACTGCCTCCCTGTCGTGCCCCTCGACTCTTATATCTGCCATCTGGTTTCTGTACAAATTGTAAATAGCCTTTCGCTCCCTGTATTTTACCCCTGCCACTTTTAGAATTTGAAGGAGAGTATTCCTGTCAACATTGTCAAAAGCTTTCTCTAAGTCTACAAATGCTAGAAACGTAGGTTTGCCTTTCCTTAATCTGTCTTCTAACATAGTCGTAAGGTCAGTATTGTCTCACGTGTTCCAACATTTTTACGGAATCCAAATTGATCTTCCCCGAGGTCGGCTTCTACCAGTTTTTCAATTCGTCTGTAAAGAATTCGAGTTAGTATTTTGCAGCTGTGGCTTATTAAACTGATAATTCGGTAATTTTCACATCTGTCCACATTTGCTTTCTTTGGGATTGGAATTATTATATTCTTCCTGAAATCTGAGGGTATTTCGCCAGTCTCATACATCTTGCTCACCAGATGGTAGAGTTTTTTCAGGACTGGCTCTCCCAAGGCTGTCAGTAGTTCTAATGGAATGTTGTCTACTCCCGGGGCCTTGTTTTGACTCAGGTCTTTCAGTGCTCTGTCAAACTCTTCACGCAGTATCGTATCACCCATTTCATCTTCATCTACATCCTCTTCCATTTCCATAATATTGTCCTCAAGTACATCACCCTTGTATAGACCTTCTATTTACTCCTTCCACCTTTCTGCTTTCCCTTCTTTGTTTAGAACTGGGTTTCCATCTGAGCTCTTGATATTCATACAGGTGGCTCTCTTTTCTCCAAAGGTCTATTTAATTTTCCTGTAGGCAGTATCTATCTTACCCCTAGTGAGATAAGCTTCTACATCCTTACATTTATCCTCTAGCCATCCCTGCTTAGCTATTTTGCACTTCCTGTCGATGAGACTTTTTGTATTCCTTTTTGCATGCTCATTTACTGCATTTTTATATTTTCTCCTTAATAAATGCATAGTATATTAAATTCGTTAAATTTTACCATTTGTGATTGTTGTCCTCACACTGTCATAGGCAGAGAGTTTATTTGAGAACAGTGTCGGCATCTCCTGTCAATCTGTGGTAGCAAAAGACAAAACTGAATGTGCACATTTACATGGACGCTTCCCAGTAATCTTTGTACCTCCCATCAGCTGGCTAATATCTTCTTAGGTTAGGTAAAAAAAAATATTTGTACGTAGAAAGGTGCATTCTTGAAGGTAAAAACTAAAGATGTCTTTCAGAACGAAAGGTAAGTGACATATTTATAACTTTATACTTGTCTCCAAATGAGGACATTGTGATTGAAAAATTCTGGACGTAATTTCGCTGTCTTTTTAGTCGTCTTACGGTGATTTCACAATGCCTCGAGTCCAAGACAGACGAAGGCCCCTTACAGAAGAAGAAGTTATAGAGGTCCTTAATTCATCTCGAACTAACGATCTATCCAATGATCCTGGCGACAATTTTGAATAAGAGAACAATGATGGAGGTTGCGAGGTGCCGGGGCTAGCGGTGTGTTTAGCACCAAATTCAGCTAGGATTTGCATATGGAAATGATGCCCTAAGCGCCCCCTTTCGTACCTCCGTCTTTTTGCTGTTGCACATGGATTAAAAAAGAAAAGCAGACTGATTATAATCGACCCTGCAAGTGGAGTAGAGAAGAGTTTGGCACCTGCAAAAATTTAATTTGATAAAAATTAATTTGACAGTTGAAAGTTTAATTAATGTCGTGACACGTGAAAGAGTTGTTCTACCTAACAACAGAATGAAAGTTCTGTTCAAAGTAACAATTGGATTTGTTCTGACTAAATTCAAAATGAAAAACACATGAAACATTCACAATACGTAAATTTGATCACAGATAATTGCTGAGAAGGTGAAGTTGTCCATAATCTAACTTGTGACATTTATGGCCAAGTGGTATGTGGAGCCAATTCCTTGCAACTCAAATCTTAAGAAAAGCGCCCAGCAAACCTTACATTAAATGCGCTGCAACAGTAGTGACAAGTCAGACTATGAAAACCCAATACAGAACTAAGATAGAAAGAACAGCAACAGGCACGCTCTGCTGAGCTCTGATTATCATGTAGCAAAATTCCCTAATCTGCCAGTGCTGCGGACATACATTACCAAGCTGTCTTCTTTACTGCAAGAACACGATCTGGAGTATCGGCGGCGATGGCTGGTTGCTTCGACGTCCTGTCGTGGTGACGATAATGTCGCGAATATAGCCTGATACTAGTTACCCCAGCCTGGTTGTTCCAGACTAAATACCTCCTAGTAGTTCAAATGTGCCTCTGAGGGAGACGAAGAAAGCTCGCCACACAATCACTGACGGTACAGTGACTGATTTTAACAAGGGAAATCATGCAGTAACTCCGCTACAGTCATCTTTAGCCAAAACTGCTCAAGACGGACAACATTCAAACAGGTACTATTAAACAGAAGTATATTAGACAGCCAACGGAAGGCAGACTGTCAAGAGCAGCGAGTGCTCAGTCTTGTAACCTACTCAGACCGAAAGGCGAGGCTAGACTCCCTCACAGAGCACCCGTACAAGCCGAAACCTGTACATTACTACCCCCACCACACTGGCTGTGGTTAAACGTGCCAAGCAGCAACTTGATAACCGGTGAAAAATTCCACTCTATTGGCGAAACACTTCTACTACACCAATGGATATACTTGACGGCAATTTCTGCGCCGATTTTGCTACGTCACGGAGCTTCTCCCTGATCAAGCCAATAGTAGGTAATCTGTTACAGAAAACGCGGGAATTTGAACGCTGAACTGCCTGGGAACTCATATCGTTTCCACGCCTCACTCCCCAGAAGGTGTGTTTACCGAATTTCCGAAACGAAACGGAATGTCTCATCCCAGGCGCACCCTCAAAGCTCACCGTGGGCGTGTCGTCCCGCTCTTTTGACAATGCCGGCGTCGGGGCAGCATCCACCTCATTCAGCCAGTCCGTCACACCAGCCAGCATAACCCTTTCTTAACCAGAAGAACCCTCCTGACATTCCGGAGCACCTAGGCGACGGGAGACACCGCGTCGGAAGAAATAGCAAAACTTCACCGCATGCAATTAGAGAGGAAAACATTTATGTCCTCAGAATTCTCAATACTAGCATTTTAATGACAGTTCTCGGCTATGCCTACCCAAATCGAATTACTAAGAGCAAGATGATTGCTGTAAACATGAGAGAGGGCAGGGCACTGTGTGCATCGGAAAGGCATGCCACCTCTCGAGGTAATGTTAGACGTTTTATATCTACGGTATGTTGTAAGTTGAGTAGCCTAGACACAAAGCACGCTAACTGCATGATAAGTGACACTGAGATAATCACGAAACACTCGCTCCATGCAAACGACAATGCATTGATAGCGAGAATGTTATTGTTGCATACGAATTTGTTATAGCGCACCCAACCTGAAGCTGAATAAGAAATATATCCATTCTAAGCTTTCAACGTGCAGACTGGTGAGTCTGATGTCTGTTCACGTGCTTTGCATCCGGACATGGCAAGGTGACAGCTACACCTATTGAGCATTTAGCGGGCTTTGCATCCGAAAAAAAAGGAAGTTAGCTGCTTTAGAAACTAAACATGACTTTCAACGGCCATTTCTGACAGTTTATATCCGGTTTCGCAACCTGAAACGTATTCCGTCACGTAGGCGCTGAAAAAATCTATACGGCTTTGTGCCCACCTCAAAATTGACATAAAATGAAGTTAGCTGCTTTTTCATCCGGACTACTCAGATTTACGGTTTTTGTGAGTTTTTCCTTTTGTAATAGCATTTTTTATTATAGGTTCTGATGATGATGATGTTTGGTTTGTGGGGCACTCAACTGCTCATTCATCAGCGCCCGTACACATTCCCAATCTGTACACAGTCCAATCTAGCTACTTTCATGAATGATGAGGACAACACAAACACCCAGTCCCCAGGCAGAGAAAATCCCCAACCCGGCCGGGAATCGAACCTGGGACCCCGTGATCTACAGGCCACTAGACCACGAGCTACGGACTAGGTTCTGGAGATCCCCTAACCATCAGAGCGCAAAACATTGATGACAATGACCAAGATATGAAATTTTTGTGATGGACGTTGTTTACCTAGAGTGGTATCGTAATCTTGGACACATATCACCTAAAAAAGATATACGGTGGAGGAAAAGAGGACTCTCTTATATATTTCCTTTTATCGAAAGGTACAAATGTTACTCTGAGCCAGTGGATAACCTTGATAGTCCTTACAGTATCAATTTGGAGCAAAATCAACGAACGGTTCTAAAAGAAAAGAAAAGTACTACAAGAATGAAGCAAAGCGCAGAGATATACGTTTTTGTATCTTCTTCGACTAGGAATGGTTAGTTATGTTTATTCACGACACTACGGTATCGTCCGGCTGTTATGAAAGGATGGTTACATAAAACTGAAGAATACCTATTAATTAAGTAAACATCCAAATTCTACCGTGGTTACTATTCCACACAGAAAACGTAAAGTAGATCTGTGCCTACTTGATATACACTGCCTGAAGAATGAAGTGAAGTCCTCAAAAAGCAAGTAGGAAATGAAATGAAACTTAAGGTATAGAGAGGTTATGTGATGTTATTTCAGTGATTACAATATCAAATAAAGTTTTTGCATGCATTGATTCCGTTCGGAATGGAAACATAAAGCCGTTATGTTCTCTCCTGAGGCAAGCTGTACCACAACTGTAGTAACTGGCTTATGGTATCCTGGATATTGGCACTGGAACGCAGTTCAGGTCCAAGCTGGTCCAACACATGTTGCATCGCAGACGGACCCATTGATATTTCTAGGCCCCAGATTACTTGAAATTTTGACAAATTTAGTGTCCAGCATGTGAAACATTGTAGTGACGATTCAGCTACTGCGATAATGTTTGTATTTGTTAAAAAAAAAAAAATTATCTGACTTCCAACAATCAATAAATCAGTAGAAATTGGGGATAGGAAACGTATTGAGTCTAATGAAGAACTAATTTCTTCGCCATGAGTTCGTAGGAGAGTGCGGCAGCAGCTTATCACTTGAAATATTTTTTTCAATACACGAATTTTATAGCAACGGAATTATTTACTTACGCAACACACAATGGGATGTGTTTACTTCATCTTCCGTTGTATACGTACCATTTCCTTAGCCTCTTACTCACATTGGTCTGAGGCAGTAGCGCGTATCCGCATGTTGAGAGAATAAGTATAACTGACTACAGTTGCGCTAATGGTGGCATTTCCGTTAATGCCCAGATGGTATGTTAAGAACAATAATGCAGGTAGGTTAGAATTTAACGTCCCGTCGATAACGATGTCATTAGAGACGGAGCACTAGCTCAGATTAGCAAATGATGGGGACGAAAATTGGCCGTGCTATTTTCAAAGGAACTATCCTGACATTTGCATTTAGGGAAATCACGGAAAACCTAAACTTAGATGGTTGAACGGGGATCTGAACCGTCGTCCTGCCGAATGCGTGTCCAGTGTGCCAACCATTGCGCCACCTCACTGATTAATTAAGACGTTATTCAAAGTCTAATGAATGGATTGTATAGCCATAATCGGAATTGACGGAAAAACTCTAGTTCCTGAATTAATAACAGACGAAGTGCACTGATATACATGGAGACTGCTTCGTGTGTGATTAGAAAAATTACTTTTGTTGCCAGGCCAAGTACATTTTATCGAGCCTTTGTATCTGCAACACTGTTTGGCACTGTTCTACATTTTAAAATCTACCTATACTCAGTGTGACAAGCACCAGGTAACAATCGTGAAGTCAGTCCAAGAAACATTAATGATCCTAAATTGCGTATCAGTACGTGTGATGTGCACCTCATTCGCATAATTGCTGAAAAGGTAACCAAGAGCTGAAACCTTAGTGTAGAAATCAAACGCACGTCTCAGCCACGGTTTCAAAACGAATCACTGCAACTCGTTCGGAAACATGTAGCGTTCTCTCAGCAGACAGGAATGCGACATAAGGACCCGCAGTCTTCCGAGTCAAGATAAGCTCATATTCTTTCTAGTTCAGTAAACGCGTTGTTCAGCGCTATGTATGTTAGAAGGGCTTGCCAGTAGAAGGGAAGTTCCATGAATAACTCTCTAGCAACGTGTCGACACTGATCTCTCGCGCTATCTGTTACAAGAAGTATCGTCAAAGAAAACATGAGAAAGATGTAATGCTCACATTCTCCTCGCACAGTTCTTAAGGAACACAAAATGGTTTAATAAAAACGCCATAGAAAACAGCCGTAATCTGTGATACGTTGCTTTATATAATATCATTTGATAACTTATAAAATATCATGTTATACTATATTTTCACACAATGTCAGTTCATAAACTAGCATATGGCTGTTATATTCATTGAGTGCAGATCTCATCCGTAACAAGAGATTTATTAATCGGAGCCAGTTTGAGAATTATAAATTATTCTGATTTAAACAGGTTCATAAATTCTCTGTTCTCCTTTCCCGAAATTGTTGTAGGTCCAGCACCGTACAGTAACCAAGGCTCTAGTATGGCAACTGAAGTACGTTTTGATGAGCATATGATCATAAAACACTCAGCTTTATCCAGAATTCTTGAACAAATAATGTATTCAAGAAGCCGGCCGCGGTGGTCTAGCGGTTCTAGGCGCTCAGTCCGGAGCCGCGAGCCTGCTACGGTCGCAGGTTCGAATCCTGCCTCGGTCATGGATGTATGTGATGTCCTTAGGTTAGTTAGGTTTAAGTAGTTATAAGTTCTAGGGGACTTATGACCTCAGCAGTTGAGTCCCATAGTGCTCAGAGCCATTTGAACCATTTTTTGTATTCAAGAATACCTTCACATATTTGAAAAATGAAGTGCTAACAAAATGGCAATTTGGTTTTCAGAAAGGCTTTTCAACAGAAAATATGCCTTCACTGATCAAATATTAAATGCTCTGAATAACCGGAGGTCATCCATTGGGATTTTCTGTGATTTATCAAAGGTTCTTGAGTGTGTGACTCATGAAATTCTTCCAGGTAACCTTAAGTATTTGGGTATGAGTTGGACAGTGCACAAATGTTTTTATTTGTATTTAACGGAAAGAAAGCAGAAGGTTGAAATTAACAGTACAGATATTCTACAAATATCGGCAGAGTCCTCTGACTAGGGAGTTGTCACGAATGGTGTGCCACAGGTTCAGTCTGCGGTCTCTTATTGTTCTTAATAAACACTGAAGAGCCAAAGAAGCTGGTACAGCTCCCTGATATCGTGTAGCCCCCCACCCCCCTCCCTCCTCCGAGAAAGCAGAAGTGCCGCAACACGACGTGGCATGGACACGATGAATGTCTGAAGTACTGCTGGAGGGAATTGACACAATGAATCCTGTAGGGCTGCCCATAAATCCGTAAGAGTACGACGGGATGGAGGTCTCGTCTGAACAGTACATTGCTAGGCATCCCAGATATGCTCAATAATGTTCATGTCTGGGGAATGTGGTGGCTAGCGGAAGTGTTTAAACTCAGAAGAATGTTCCTGGAGCCACCCTGCAATAATTCTGGAAGTGTGGGGTGTCGCGTTGTCTTGATGGAATTTCCCAAGTCCGTCGGAATGCTCAATGGACATGCATGGATGCAGGTAATCAAACAGGATGCTTCCGTACGTGTCACCCATCAGAGTCGTATCTAGACGTATCAAGGGTCACATATCACTCCAACTGCGCACGCCCCACACTATTATAGAGCCTCCAGCAGCTTGAACAGTCCCTTGCTGACATGCAGGGTCCATGGATTCATGGGGTTGTCTCCATACCCAAACACGTCCATCCCTTCGATACAATTTGAAACGAGACTCGTCCGACCAGGCAACATGTTTGCAGTCATCAACAGTCGAATGTCGGTGTTGACGGGCCCAGGTGCGGTGTAGGGCTTTGTGTCGTGCAGTCATCAAGGGAACAAGAATTGGCCCATATCGATGATGTTTTGTTGAATGGTTTGCACGCTGACACTTGTTGATGGCCCAGCATTGAAATCAGCTGCAATCTGATGGAGGGTTGCACTTCTGTCACGTTAAACGATTCTCTTCAGTCGTGGTTGGTACCGTTCTTGCAGGATCTTTTTCCGGACGCAGCAATATCGGAGATACTGTTTCACCGGACTGCTGATATTCACGGTACACTCGTGAAATCGTCGTACGGAAAAATACCCACTTCATCGTTACCTCGGAGACGCTGTGTCCCACCATTCGTACGCCGACTGTAACACCGGGTTCAAACTCATTTAAATCTTGATAACCTGCCATTGTAGAAGCAGTAACCGATCTAACAACTGCGCCAGACACCTGTTGTCTTATATAGGCGTTGCCGCCCGGAGCGCCGTATTTTGCCTGTTCTCATATCTCTGTATTTGAATACGCATCCCTATACCAGTTTCTATGGCGCTTCATTGCGTAATAATGACTTGCTACTGCCGGCCGCAGTGGTCTCGCGGTTCTAGGCGCGCAGTCCGGAACAGTGCGACTGCTACGGTCGCAGGTTCGAATCCTGCCTCGGGCATGGATGTGGGTGATGTCCTGAGGTTAGTTAGGTTTAAGTAGTTCTAAGTTCTAGGGGACTAATGACCACAGCAGTTGAGTCCCATAGTGCTCAGAGCCATTTGAACCATTTTTACTTGCTGCTCTATATTAATGAAGGTGCAAAGCTAGTTCATTCGCTGATGACTCAAGTATTCTAATCACACGAGACAAACAAGAAGTAACTGAGGAAATAGTAAGTAATATCTTCCAGAGAATTTTAAGTGGTTCTCTGTAGATGGATTTAATTTAATTTTGAGAAAACGCAGTATATACAGTTCTTTGCAGTAAATAGTATAACACGACTGATAGTCTAAATATAGACTTTGAATACAAGTCTGTTGCTAAGGCAGAATACTCGAAATTTCTGGGTGTGTGCATTGATGAGAAATTCAACTGGAAGAAACACGCTGATGATCTGCTGAAACGTTTGACTTAAGCTGCTTATGCTACTAGGCTATAGCAAATTTTGGTGATAAAGGTATCAGCAAATTAGCCTACTTTGCATATTTTCATTCACTTCTTTCATATAGCATCATTTTTGGGATAATTTATTTTTGAGAGGAAAAGTATTCATTACACAAAAGCGTGTAATCAGAATAATACTTGGAGCCCACCCAAGATCACATTCCAAACATTTATTTAAGGATTTCGGGATATTCACAGTACCTTCGCAATACACATATTCACATTTGAAATTTGTTATTGATATGATGAGGAAGTCCCATACCCCTTGACAGAGCGTAGGGGAACGATGCGGGAGACCCGCACCGCCGTACTAGGCAAGGTGCTAATGGAGGTGGTTTGCCGTTGCCTTCCTCCGACCGTAATGGGGATGAATGATGATGATGAAGACGACACAACACCACCCAGTCATCTCGAGGCAGGTGAAAATCTCTGACCCCGCAGGGAATCGAACCCGGGACCTCGGGCTCGGGAAGCGAGAACGCTACCTCGAGACCACGAGCTGCGGACGTTATTGATAACCTATCCCAAATCAAAAATAATAGCAAAGTACATAGCTACAATACTAGAAGAAAATGGTCTTCAGTATTCACTTTGACACAGAGAGGGACGAATTATGTTGCCACAAAAATCTTTTGTTATTTACCAAATAGTGTCAAAAGTCTGACAGATACCCAGCCAGCATTTAAAAACAAATTAAAAGAATTTCTGAATGAGAACTCCTTCTACTAAATAGATGAATTTTTAGATTCGAAATAGTATCTGTAAAAAAAAAAAAGTATTATATCCTGTAAAGAAAGCTTATGTTAGACTAACGCGTTCCCCATCACTACGAAATGTCGTATTTATGACCTGTTGAACAAGTACTAACATAATTTAATGTAATCTACATCTACATTTATACTCCGCAAGCCACCCAACGGTGTGTGGAGGAGGGCACTTTACGTGCCACTGTCATTACCTCTCTTTTCTGTTCCAGTCTCGTATGGTTCGCGGGAAGAACGACTGTCTGAAAGCCTCCGTTTGTGCTCGAAGCTCTCTAATTTTAGATTCGTGATCTCCACGGGAGGTATAAGTAGGGGGAAGCAGTATATTCGATACCTCATCCAGAAACGCACCCTCTCGAAACCTGGTGAGCAAGCTACACCGCGATGCAGAGCGACTCTTTTGCAGAGTCTGCCACTTGAGTTTGCTAAACATCTCCGTAACGCTATCACGGTTACCAAATAACCCTGTGACGAAATGCGCCGCTGTTCTTTGGATCTTCTCTATCTCCTCCGATCTGGTACGGATCCCACACTGATGAGCAATACTCAAGTATAGGTCGAACGAGTGCTTTGTAAGCCACCTCTTTGTTGATGGACTACATTTTCTAAGGACTCTCCCAATGAATCCCAACCTGGTACCCGCCTTACGAACAATTAATTTTATATGATCATTCCACTTCAAATCGTTCCGCACGCATACTCCCAGATATTTCACAGAAGTAACTGCTACCAGTGTTTGTTCCGCTATCATATAATCATACAATAAAGGATCCTTCTTTCTATGTATTCGCAATACATTACATTTGTCTATGTTAAGGGTCAGTTGCCACTCCCTGCACCAAGTGCCTATCGGCTGCAGATCTTCCTGCATTTCGCTACAATTTTCTAATGCTGCAACTTCTCTGTATACTACAGCATCATCCGCGAAAAGCCGCATGGAACTTCCGACACTATCTACTAGATCATTTATATATATTTTGAAAAGCAATGGTCCCATAACACTCCCCTGTGGCACACCAGAAGTTACTTTAACGTCTGTAGACGTCTCTCCATTGATAACAACATGCTGTGTTCTGTTTGCTAAAAACTCTTCAATCCAGCCACACAGCTGGTCTGATATTCCGTAGGCTCTTACTTTGTTTATCAGGTGACAGTGCGGAACTGCATCGAAAGTCTTCCGGAAGTCCAGAAAAATAGCATCTACCTGGGAGACTGATCTAATATTTTCTGGGTCTCATGAACAAATAAAGCGAGTTGGGTCTCACACGATCGCTGTTTTCGGAATCCATGTTGATTCCTACAGAGTAGATTGTGGGTTTCCAAAAACGACATGATACTCGAGCAAAAAACATGTTCTACAACTCTACAGCAGATCGACGTCAGAGATATAAGTCTATAGTTTTTCGCATCTGCTCAACGACCCTTCTTGAAGACTGGGACTACCTGTGCTCTTTTCCAATCATTTGGAACCTTCCGTTCCTCTAGAGACTTGCGGTACACAGCTGTTAGAAGGGGGGCAAGTTCTTTCGCGTACTCTGTGTAGAATCGAATTGGTATCCCGTCAGGTCCAGTGGACTTTCCTCTGTTGAGTGATTCCAGTTGCTGATGTCCCTCTTAATTTCCCTTTGCGTGAAGTAGTAATTGCCTTCTGCATCCCGCAGCGACTCAGTTAGCTGACATTCCGCACGTTTTATATCCTTGGACATGTGGTGGATGGAGATCGAGTGTAAAGATTGACCCTATCTAAAATAGTTAGCAAGAAATATAATATGGAACAGTTCATTGTCAAGCTATGTGAATGTTGATGCAGGTTCAACAAGCAGCGGTAGTTCTACGTTAACAGTAAATGAATAAGTAACGCCTACCTAGTATACTTTGGAGCTGCTTCCTGTTTCTGGTAAAATTTCAGCCAACGATTGATTTCATCAACATCCACATATATACTCCGAAGGCCACCTTACGGTATGTAGCGAAGAGTACTTCTTGTACCAGAACACTTATGGTCATTTCGCGATACGTAAGTGGCAGGAAGTAACATTTTGCCGGATGATACACAACACTTCACTTTTTGCGTCTACTACTGGAGTTTGTGGAGCATCTGCGTAATGGTCTCGCCGACTAAACGATTGTGTGACTAAACTCGCTGGTCATCGTTAGATCTTGCCCATTTTCTCTATGGATTCAATCTGGCAGGTGTGCCAGATTAATGAGCCATACTCAAGAATGGTCCAATAAGTGTTTATTAGACACTTCTTTCGAGAACGAAACACATTTCCTTAAGATTCAACCTATGGATCTCTGCCTGGCATCTGCTTTTCTCACTGTGGTCATTCTTCTTTAGGTCGCTCAGTATGATTACTCCTTTCTTATTTTACTGTAGTTACCGTTTCCAGCGATTTGTCACCAGTAGAATAACTGTACAGCTGTGGACTTATTCTCCTACATGTGCCGAATACGCTACACTTATTTACGTTTTGGGACAATTGCCATTACCCGCACCATTCATCATTCCTCTTCTTGCTACCTTCTTACATACAGCCACATCATCTGCGGACGGGCTCATGCATCTTTTAACATTATCCACTAGGTGATTTGTCTACAGAGTGAACCACAACTATACCAATCAAGTTTCAGAGGTTATTCAAAGATACCTTCTGAGCATTTTTGTGTAAGAAACCCACAACCTCGGGAATCTTTTTCAGAGTCAATGCATTTCTTTTGGTTTTTTGCTCCAGTGACATTTGTGTCTGCATTACAATGAAAATAGTGCACAACAGTCAAATTTTGACGGCATGTGCTGTATGTCTTGTTTCCACTCTCTAACGGTTCCCGCTGTTCACAACAGTAGTACGGAATTTACGCTTCGCCTCCGAAGTTGCATTCAGTACTGCTCGGCTCTGTCTTGCATTTGTTTTTCCGGCAGCGGTAGTTCTACGTTAACATAATACACAGCTGTATGGGTAAGTGTACTGATGAAGACTTGGCCGATAAGCACCTCATGTATTGCTTCACCGAATGGACTGGAAGACCGGAACAAAAACGTGACGCTCAGCTGTTCCCGCTTCGACAGCAACCACATCACAGTACAGCTTTTCGTCTGATGGCTGTTGCATTGCTCTGTGTTGAGTTCTGCGTGTTTCGCATTTTGGTTATTGCTCAATATAGTCTTCTTCACTTTTCTGATGATATTTTCAGAGAAAAAAGGGCTGTTGTGGGGGATAAAAGCAGATCGTAATTACATTAGCCGCCGGAGACCAAGGGTCCTTTATACGAGGATCCTCTGAAGGTATCCCTGAAGAAACCCTGAAAGTTTGCCGGTGGGGCTCTGGTTTATTCTGCATGTCGTAAACATCAAGGGTCCTATCACACTTCCATGAGAGCTCTCGTGAAATTACCTTTCCATCTGTCAACTTTGTTTCGTTAAGAGTAATGTGTTGAGTTCTGTTAGGAAGGAAGTCTTAAATATAGTAAAAAATCAGGCTTGATACTCGATGCGGTCGTACTGGGTTCACAAACGACGGTGCGTAGGTCTGGTGAATGGCATCCTAAGATCAAGGATGCGCGTGGATGTGTACGACGCGGATGTGTACGGCGCTCTGGATCTCACGGACGAACAGAGCGAACTGAGTTTCATTGTTTGTGGAATCCCTGTTGATTTTTGACAGGAGATTTTCATTCTCCAGAATGTCGTAATACTTGAGCAAAAAGCATGCCCCTTAACTCTACAATACACTGACGTCAGTGATATTGTCCAATCATAATTTGTATCCATCCTAGAACTCTACATAAAACGAAAATTACCTTCAATTTTTCCCGGTTTCTAGGCACTTTTTGTTGCTCCAGAGACCTACGATAAACTGCTGCTGGAAGGGGAGCAACTTCTTTCGCATGATTTCTGTAGACTCATACAGGTATCTCAACTGAACCGTATGACTTTCGACTATAAAACGATTGTAGTTGCTTTTTGACTCCGTGATATCTCAATATCTGCTTTTTCGGCGTTGGATGTGATTGAAACGAGCAACCTCATAACGATCATCTGAAGTGAAACAGTTCCGGAAGACAGATTTCAGTATTTCTGCCTTATATTGAAAATGAATTATAGGAAGTTACTTCGTTACAGGTCGAATACGAGAGCATCGGGAACTCCCGCCGATGAGCACTGTTCCGGCTGCAAGGTGTTTTCACCGTAGTGCAGCGGTAACAGGGAGTGTTCGATGTCGACCCAAAAATGAGTCTTTAAAGACAGAAGCGTAAGGAATGAAATTGTATCGTCAGATTTAGTATTAATTTTTAATTCAGTTGAAAAAATAACGAAATATGACCTAACCCCTTAATCTTTTGTAATCTGCTGTCAATGGAATCACTTCCAAAATATAAATCAAAGCAAAGCTGTACATGACTTTATGCCATTAATTTTGTTCCTATCCCAGACACTTAATAGAAATCCTAACTCACGCATCAAAACGTTTATACATTACAATGAAACATCTTTGTTTCTCACAGAAGTTGTACCTATACCTAACACAAGAAATTAGCTGGTAGTAATTATGACAGACGGTACTAAAACACCGCATTTAAGGTAACAATATTGTTATCATATACCTGTGAATACAATGCATCAAAATTTGTTCACTTTTTATAAATTTCATTGTTAACATTTTCTTTCTCATTTTAGTTTACAGTCAGAAAATGAAGGTCGATTGACAGAAGTTAAATGAAATTACATTGCTCCACACTTGTATTTAAGTAACTTGCAAGCGTTTATAGCAATTACTAAGCTTCTCTGCAGTTTAAGATAGTACTATTATAATCTGTCCCCGTCTCATCAGAGCGTGATAAAACCTTCCGTTTCTGAGAAGTAAACTGCATCTGTGACATCGGATACAGTCCGTTTCTTTAAAATCTGCGCCCTTTGCGGAAGCAAAGTGTTGACTGCGTCTTCTTTCTTCTATAGCGAGTCTAAATTCAGTTCGGCACGCTTCAAACTGTTCACGTTGTCCTCTGCTATCTTCGTTACCTCACCCAAACATTTTTATAGAATTTAAATTGGAATATATTTTTCTACGTAGCATCCCATATCTGCACAAAATATTATTCTCCCGTCCTTTGTTTCTTTTCTATTTACTTTTACTTGATCTTCCCGCTCTTACGCACTCATTCTTTTTTCGTCTGGTGTCTTTCTACCTGTATCTACTGATTTTTTCCGCTCTTCTGCTGTCTTTCCGTCTGCGCTGCAGCTCTCAAATCTGCCTAACCATAGTATGAACTACTCTGCACCACGGTAGTTTTAAATTATCCATTTGCGCCCGTCTTACTTGGTTCCGTCACTAGCCTGGTTTCTGAGGTTCAGGTAAGAGGATTGTCTTTGATGCCTCCTCAATGGAAAATTATGTCACCATTTCTCAGGGTGCCATAGAATCTTCTTGACGAGTGTTCTTTCTGACCTCCCTTGAACGATGTCCACCAGCACAATCTACAGCGCAAAAAAACAAAATTTTAGGATCATAAACTCTGCGAAATAGCGCCCCTGCTAATTTGTCCAAAGCAAGTAATCCCACTCACACACAACACTCTTCACACGCAACCAAATTTTAGCATCCAACTAAGATCTCCACACGTAGGACAAGTTACACAAAATGATCTCCCAACATACATGCACAGAAAAACACGAGAAAGAAATGACCCTTCAGATGCAACACGCCAGCAATGCCTATGATGCAGACGCAAAACGAAAGAAAAAACAATGAATTTTATGACTTCTGCAAGCGAAGGAAACCAAAGGAAAGTACCAAGGACAGAGGTCACCATTAAAATTACATGATTCGTGTTGTAAAGAAGACGTATATGGGTGTGTAACCGTCTGATCTAGTGCGAAAATTAGATGCAAAGTACACGAAATAATCATATACTTAACGCATGACGCAATTAACATCAATGCTCAGGCAATTGACAGGCCTGGAAGTCGAAATAAGCGACAGTAGCGAGTGCAGTACCTACTACTGCTATAAAATATGCACATTATTGACACTCCTTACCACCAAATTCTCTATTATTTCAAAAGTAATCGCCATAACTAATAACATGATTCTCCCACTGTGAGACAAGACTGTCAATACTTTCATGAAAAAACGTCTGCAGTTCCCTACCAGACCATGATTGTTCCCAGGCGTGTACCTCTTCGTCTGAAACAAACGATAAGCGTATTGAACGTGCAGAGCAGCGACTGACGTAAGCTGCCCAAGAGGCCCGCAGGACCTCCTTGGTGTTGAAGAAGATGGAGCACACCTCCTTTATGATCTGGAATGATTGCTGTACGGTCCAGGGATGGTTAACTTCAGATATGTTTGTCTTTACTACAAAAGCTGTAACCGTAAATTAAAATGCGATTTTCACGAATACGTATATTTCCAGTTGTCGGAACACATAATCTGAGGAAGGTAGATACGATTTGAATCGGAATTTCTCGCCGGCATTCTATCAATGTACGTAACCATTTTGCGATATCTTCAGGAATCAGTTTTTATCTCAATTTTAATTGCCATAAGTGTTAATACATTTATCGCAATGTCTTCAAGGAAAAATTTTGGCGTTTGCCTACTGGCCCACGCACGCTTTGTGCGAAGCAAATCAACGGTCATGAACCTCTTTCTTCGTGGCATCAAATATAAGGAAATCGAATGGGGAGATGTCGTAATTGAATGGAGGGTGAGTAAGGACTTCCCCGCGGAAGTTCTGCAACGTACTCGAAACAACCTCGGTGATGTGTAGGCCCGCGTAATTTCAAATATTTCCTAAAAATTTTAATATTTAAGGTTTTGTTGATAGGAAACCAGAAACTTTACTAAATTTCATAAAGCATTTATTGAAGAAACTGTCAGCACTAGCAGTACTTATTTTGGCGAATGGTTTCAAACTTTACAGGTTCCGGCCAAGTCAAGATCAAAGTCTTGACTTGTTAAGAGGCACGTGGGGATTGAGACATTCATCCTGCAAACATTTTATAAAGCATGTGTTGCCACTTTGATGTATATTATCAAGATTAGGCACCGTCAGTGTAGCCTCAGTAGGTCAGGCTTCAAAACGAACCTGTAACGTTTTAGACTAGTTACCAAAATAAGTACTGCAACTGTAGACAGATTCTTTAATAAACGTTTTATAAAATATTTGATACATTAAACCGCCTGTAAAGCAGTCAGTCATCTAAAGCTGCTGTTTCGTTGGGGTTTCATTCTTTAAAGAATAAGAGGCTTAGCCTGTCGCTATTGCATTTTTCGGTAATTTTCCAGGGCTCCACCCCTTCCACCACTCTCTAACTCAGTTTCAGTCTATGTCAAAATGTACTGTTTGAAATTAGCTCTCATTAACATGAGATAAAGTGCTGCCCCTGGGCCTCCGAAATGAGAAACTCAAGGAAAAATAAAACGTCAACTTCACACAAATGTTATTTCTGTATTATCAATCATTCCTTATTTAATGTTGAATACGCGGCTCCTTCCCTCCCCCCCCCCCCTCCCCTGTCGGAGATTCGAGTCCTCCCTCGGGCATGGATGTGTGTTGTTCTTAGAGAAAGTTAGCTTAAGTTAGATTAAGTAGTGAATAAGCTCAGTGACCGATGACCTCAGCAGTTTGGTCCATAAAGAGCTTACCACAAATTTCCAAATTTACTAATGTTGAATGTTCCACGGCAACTGGACGTCCACTGGTGGTAGCAGATGAGTTTTTCAGACCAATTACGGTTTATGCTCCCCTGGACAGATGATCGTGCGCGTGTGCGTCGTAAAACGTCTGAAAGCAAACACCCTGCAGCTATGTGGGTGCGAAAGGTCTGGGGAATGTTTTCGTGGAATTTCCTGAGTGATATCGTCATTCTGGAAGGCACAGTGGGTCAACACCACTATGGATCTATCCTTGGGGACCATTTCCACCCTTATAGTCAGTTTCTGTTTCCTCAGCACGATGGCATCTACCAGCTGGACAATGCATTGTATCACACAGCTTGCAGTATACGTGTGTAGTTCGAAGAGCACCAGGATGAGTTTACTGTACTTCCCTGGGCACCAAACTCCCGGGATTTAAATCCAGTTAAGAATCTACGTGACCACATTGATCAATCTTTTTGCGCCGTGAATCCTCCACCGAGAAACCTATGCTGGCCATGGAACTGGAGTCACCATGGCTCCACATTCCTGTCGGTACTCTCCAGAAACTCACTGACGCTCTTCCTCATGTCTCCCGCTGCAAAAGATGGTTATTCAGGCTTTTGAGAGTCACTTTAATGTGACTGGGCATTCGACATACAACATTTTCAGCAACTTTTACCAACACCGATCCCATAGAAATAACGCTAAAATTGTCTGCGTGATACCCTTCCTCTTTTCTATAAAGCAGTTTTACTACTCGGTATTTTAATAGTTTTTTGTTTATCTACGACATGCCCAATTAGACACTATTTGTAATGCTACACACACACACACACACACACACACACACACACACACACACACACATATAATGATATTTCCGCTACTTACAGGTTAGCGCTGCCGGCGAAGCATTATGTGCTGCTCGCCGCCAGTATGAAGACTTCACCTACGAGACTGCAGCCTGCCAGCTGTGGGTGGAATTCATCTCTCCACGCCCCCACTCATATATAATGGAAAATCCAGGATCGAATGGAACAATACCAGAAAAGGAAAGCTCTCTGAGACTGCAGACGTGTGTGCAAGTTGCGTGAGTATGTGTGTGTGTGTGTGTGTGTGTGTGTGTGTGTGTGTGTGTGTGTGTGCCTACTGCTGACAAAGGCCTTAATGGCCGAAAGCTATAATCGTGTGAATCCTTTTGTTGTGCCTATCGCGACTCAGCGTCTCAGCATCTCCGCTATATGGTGAGTAGCAACTTTCCTTCTCTCTCTCTCTCTCTCTCTCTCTCTCTCTCTCTCTCTCTCTCTCTCTCTCTCTATATATATATATATATATATATATATATATATATATATATATGTGTGTAGTGTAATGTATGTTGTATAATGATGATGGTAGAAGGGAAAAAGTGAATGTCTGTGCCGGCCCACAGCCTACTCCTCGTGAATAGCAACAACGGGGCTGCGAAGTTTAGCGTACCTATCAACAGAGTGACATGACCTCACTTCATGAGACGCTGTAGAGAGGATTGGTACTTAAACCAGGACGTTGGAGCAAAGTCTGGTGATCAGGAACCTTGCGCCACCACCTCTCCTCTCCTTACCGGCCAAAATACTGGCAGTGAAGATTTTTTCCACCAACAAGGTTCGAAGCAGTTTACCCCGATTCGAGAGCTACCACACAAACGTGTGTTAGCGACATCGGCCTCAGAGGTGGGTATTTCACACGTGTGTGTGTGTGTGTGTGTGTGTGTGTGTGTGTGTGTTTGTGTGCGCTTGCACAAATCTCTTTTAATGTTAAAATTTGCGCATCATGGCCTGAAAGGCCATTTACTTATTTACTAACAGAATGTTCATCTAGTAATGAGGAATAAACAAAATAAGTTAGCTACAATTGTTACACTTCACAAAACTGACCATTCCTAAAGACAAAAATAGAAATGTGGCTAAGTACCGGGCTAACATATGCAGCATATTGCATCAGTATCCTGCTAGATACCACATCATACCCATGAGAGTACTTAGTCTTCACCGATTTCATTATAAACTCAGTCTCCCCACCGTAAGGGAAATGGAGGTGTATTTCAAAAAGAAGTCTTGGAAAGCGATTTCTAAAAGATCTATATGATTTCATGTAGAATCTAAGTTTTTGTTTGATTAACCTGCTACACCCAGAAAGTGGTTGTTAAATATACAGTATCTATATCTGATTTATCGGTAACAAAAACATCTTTATTATGTATTGACCTTATATCCTCAACGAAATATTGCTGATCAGACAATAACTTCACAACTTATGATACAATTGTACAATACTGTAGGGTCTGTATAGTTCAGAAATATGATGCATTGTTCCTACTTCGCGAGGCTCCCACCGTCGGAGGTTCGTCCTCCCTTGGGTATGGGTTGTAAGACGTCATGGTCTCATGACCTTCATTGCTTACATATTCCGCCCTCACAGTCATATTCCGCACATCAAGACGCTTCATTCGACCCCAAACTCGATAAGATAAAGTCAGTGTTGTATGAATTCATGTAAACCATATGCAAATAACTAATAAATCGCAAGTGCACACCGTGGTTGAAATACTCGAGGCTGGTGTACACACATACACTCCTGGAAATGGAAAAAAGAACACATTGACACCGGTGTGTCAGACCCACCATACTTGCTCCGGACACTGCGACAGGGCTGTACAAGCAATGATCACACGCACGGCACAGCGGACACACCAGGAACCGCGGTGTTGACCGTCGAATGGCGCTAGCTGCGCAGCATTTGTGCACCGCCGCCGTCAGTGTCAGCCAGTTTGCCGAGGCATACGGAGCTCCATCGCAGTCTTTAACACTGGTAGCATGCCGCGACAGCGTGGACGTGAACCGTATGTGCAATTGACGGACTTTGAGCGAGGGCGTATAGTGGGCATGCGGGAGGCCGGGTGGATGTACCGCCGAATTGCTCAACACGTGGAGCGTGAGGTCTCCACAGTACATCGATGTTGTTGCCAGTGGTCGGCGGAAGGTGCACGTGCCCGTCGACCTAGGACCGGACCGCAGCGACGCACGGATGCACGCCAAGACCGTAGGATCCTACGCAGTGCCGTAGGGGACCGCACCGCCACTTCCCAGCAAATTAGGGACACTGTTGCTCCTGGGGTATCGGCGAGGACCATTCGCAACCGTCTCCATGAAGCTGGGCTACGGTCCCGCACACCGTTAGGCCGTCTTCCGCTCACGCCCCAACATCGTGCAGCCCGCCTCCAGTGGTGTCGCGACAGGCGTGAATGGAGGGACGAATGTAGACGTGTCGTCTTCAGCGATGAGAGTCGCTTCTGTCTTGGTGCCAATGATGGTCGTATGCGTGTTTGGCGCCGTGCAGGTGAGCGCCACAATCAGGACTGCATACGACCGAGGCACACAGGGCCAACACCTGGCATCATGGTGTGGGGAGCAATCTCCTACACTGGCCGTACATCTCTGGTGATCGTCGAGGGGACACTGAATAGTGCACGGTACATCCAAACCGTCATCGAACCCATCGTTCTACCATTCCTAGACCGGCAAGGGAACTTGCTGTTCCAACAGGACAATGTACGTCTGCATGTATCCCGTGCCACCCAACGTGCTCTAGAAGGTATAAGTCAACTACCCTGGCCAGCAAGATCTCCGGATCTGTCCCCCATTGAGCATGTTTGGGACTGGATGAAGCGTCGTCTCACGCGGTCTGCACGTCCAGCACGAACGCTGGTCCAACTGAGGCGCCAGGTGGAAATGGCATGGCAAGCCGTTCCACAGGACTAGATCCAGCATCTCTACGATCGTCTCCATGGGAGAATAGCAGCCTGCATTGCTGCGAAAGGTGGATATACACTGTACTAGTGCCGACATTGTGCATGCTCTGTTGCCTGTGTCTATGTGCCTGTGGTTCTGTCAGTGTGATCATGTGATGTATCTGACCCCAGGAATGTGTCAATAAAGTTTCCCCTTCCTGGGACAATGAATTCACGGTGTTCTTATTTCAATTTCCAGGAGTGTACATTCCAGACACGACGGTCACAGGAGCTTTTAGTTCGAGAGAGGCAACTGCACGCCAGGAGGCCAGTCCCAACCCATCTACGTCGGCCGGTGGCCGCCCGTGGAGTGGACAGCGTTCGCCCGAGGGAAAGGAGGAACGATCCCGTGTTCAGCTTAAAAGCAAATTCAGCTACATTGTGTGGGAGCGGCCAGCCTACACATTCTTTACACATAGCATGCAGTTTCATCGATTTTCACAGGGAGACAGCAAACGCCAAACGCCGATACTACAGATTTCCGGATTGGTCGCCTTAAACGAAACGTCATTCTCCCGTTTTAGAAGAGCAATGCTGATTGGCAGACGATATTTCTGACTCCTTGAGCTGAAGAGACCGAAAGATATACCCCTTCACGTCTGGCGTGGAGAGGCGCCGTTCCGTTGTCGCTCTTGGAGCGAGGAACAAGTCTCTCATCAGTACTTCACTGGGAGAGCACCCCTGTCGAGAGCGAATCGAAGTGCGACTCTCTATAATTGAGTCCATGCGATTAAGCGTTGCTCACTGTGTTGGCCGACACACTTATTGTGTGGTGTGAACGGACAGAGCTATAGTTAAACGCCTGCGAGCTAATTTTTGAGTGGCATCGCGGTGGACTGGTTATCTGACCGGTGTACCATGCCAATAGCTAGACTAGAGGCGAATAGGAATCCTTGACTTCATCAAAGCATAGGGAGAGTTTGATTAGCGAAGGTCAATCCAGATAGAACGTGAGTTATCTTATTTGTCAGCAGCGAGCGGCGCAGACAGCAGTCATCGCAGCTTACGGTATAGTGCGCTACAGCTATTGCGAGCCCCATATTTCCTTCACAACAGAACACTTCACTGCATTTCACATGCGACAGCCTCAACCGTACCTAGCAACATTCTATACGATAATTATTCAAGTTGAGGAGGTGGGCCTCTCAGCCATTGTGCCAAGTCAACAACAATCTTAAACTTTGTATAGAAATTTCATTAGTGAATCCTATCCTTGAGAGGTAACTTCACATTCCAATAAAAACCAGGATATAACTTGTTCAATTCATAACTAAAAATGCCATTGTGATTTCTCAGAATTTTTGCAAAATAAATAATAATTTTCGTTAGTTTCATGTTTTCTTACACTAACTAGCACTATTCCACTACCCAAGTATCCCACTAGTTACGTAAGAAATTTTGTGAATTTTTGTGTCATTTCCTTATAGCAGACGACTCCAGAAGATATTTATTGCCGCCGGCCGGCCAAGCGGTTAAAGGGGCTACAGTCTGGAACCGCACGGCCGCTACGGTCCCAGGTTCGAATCCTGCCTCGGGCATGGATGTGTGTGACGTCCTTAGGTTAGTTAGGTTTAATTAGTTCTAAGTTCTAGGCGACTGATGACCTCAGACGTTAAGTCGCATAGTGCTCAGAGCCATTTGAACCATTTTTGATATTTATTGCCGAAAATTTTTCAGGCATTTCTCTTTAGAACGTTAGGAGCGTCTGTTTGAGTTCTGTAGTAGTGTGGGGGTGGAAACTACATCTTGCAGGAGCCACAGGGTAAAGGGTACATCTCAGATTAATCTGTTGCGCAGAATTACAGAATAGCACATCAACCCCACGCCCATAGGGTGTCTGCGTTGTTCTTGGCGTAAGTTAGTTTAAGTAAGATTAAGTAGTGTGTAGGCTTAGGGACAGATGACCTCAGCAGTTTCGTCCCATCGGATCCTACCACAAATTTCTAAAAATGTGCCTTCGGACATACACGCATGTCCGAAGTAACAGGTACTGCGGCAACTAAATCCGTTATGAGATAACATGAAATGTATTCGCGGTTTCGAATGTAGACAATTGTCGGCTGTATAATGAAATGACGACAATCGAAATTTGTGGCGGACAGGCACTCGAACCAGGATTTCCCTCTCATTACGAGCAGCCGCCTCTCTACCAGGCCATCTTAACACGCACCACGGCCGCATCCAAACTTCCATATGTTAACTACACTACTGTCCATTAAAATTGCTACACCACGAAGATGACGTGCTACAGTCGCGAAATTTAACCGACAGTAAGAAGATGCTGTGATATGCAAATGATTAGCTTTTCAGAGCATTCACACAAGGTTGGCGCCGGTGGCGACACCTACAACTTGCTGACATGAGGAAAGTTTCCAACCGATCTCCCATACACAAACAGCAGTTGACCGGCGTTGCCTGGTGAAATGTTGTTGGGATGCTTCGTGTAAGGAGAAGAAATGCGTACTATCACGTTTCCGACTTTGATAAAGGGCGGACTGTAGCCTGTCGCGTTGAGGTTTACCGTATCGTGACATTACTGCTCGCGTTGGTGGAGATCCAATGACTGTTAGCAGAATATGGAATCGGTGGGTTCAGGAGGGTAATACGGAACGTCGTGCTGGATCCCAATGGCCTCGTATCACTAGCAGTCGAGATGACAGGCATCTTATCCGCATGGCTGTAACGGATCGTGCAGCTACGTCTCGATCCCTGAGTCAACAGATGGGGACGTTTGCAACGCAATAACCATCTGCACGAACAGTTCGACGACGTTTGCAGCAACATGGACCGTCAGCTCGGAGACCATGGCTTCGGTTACCCTTGACGTTGCATCACAGGCAGGAGCGTCTGCGATGGTGTACTCAACGACGAACCTGGGTGCACGAACGGCAAATGGCATTTTTTCGGATGAATCCACGTTCTGTTTACAGAATCATGATGGTCGCATCCGTGTTTGGCGACATTGCGGTGAACGCACATTGGAAGCACGTATTCGACATCGCCATACTGGCGTATCACCCTGCGTGATGGTATGAGGTGCCATTGGTTACACGCCCCGGTCACCTCTTGTTCGCATTGACGGCACTTTGAACAGTGGACGTTACATTTCAGATGTGTTACGACCCGTGGCTCTACCCTTCATTCGATCCATGTGAAACCCTGCATTTCAGCAGGAAAATGCACGACCGTATGTTGCAGGTCCTCTACAGGCCTCTCTGGATACAGAAAATGTTCGACTGCTGTCCTGGTCAGCACATCCTCCAGATCTCTCACCAACGTCATTAACGTCTGGTCAATGGTGGCCGAGCAACTGGCTCGTCACAATACGCCAGTCACTACTCTTGATGAACTGTGGTACCGTGTTGAAGCTGCATGGGCAGCTGTACCTGTACACGCCACCAAGCTCTGTTTGACTCAATGGCCCGGCGTAAAGCCGTTATTACGGCCAGAGGTGGTTGTTCTGAGTACTGATTTCTCAGGATCTATGCACCCAAATTGCGTGAAAATGTAATCACATGTCAGTTCTAGTATAATATATTTGTCCAATGAATACACGTTTATCATCTGCATTTCTTCTCGGTGTAGCAATTTTAATGGCCTGTAGTGTATAACCATGTGTGATATGTGTATGCGTACTTTCCGAGAGCGTTCTGAAACGTCTCATGCCGCCACTGCTGCTTCAACTGATGAGGTAGATCGTTCCGCTCGCTTATAAGGGCAGCATAATCAGATGGCAGTTGGCAAATCTGAGTTACAGGGCCAGATTGATAAAGCATTACGTGAGCCCCATAGTGAAACCTAGCAGCCGTCCATACAGACTGCTGCAAGCTCTTCTGAAGCCGCTGCAGTGGTTCCTATCATGCATGTGCGTAATGTTGCCAGTACTCACCATGCAGCTATATTTGTACCTTCATTTTCTCGAAAACACAGAGAAAATGTCACCAAATTTCTCCAAAATGTCCATGATTCAGAGAAAACATGTTCCTGGCCCAACACCTTTTTTTTTAAACGTAAAAAAAATTAACGCATTCCGCGATGCACGCTCATATGTTGAGTCAGCCGATGGATTCCATGACGCAGTCACTTTCGATGTCCTGGTGAGCGTGTTAGCAGATAGCTTCTCCGACAAACAGGGTGCCCGTTATTATTGTGATCGGTTATCGACACTCCGACGAAAGAATGGAAAAGATTTCGAAGTATTTGCTGATCGCATCAGAACTGTATCTTGCAGCACTTAACGTAGAATAAAACCCGTAACGATGTGCTTATCGATAACGTCGATACCAGACCTATTCATGTATTTATGCTGTAAATTAACCCGCAGATCTGAAGTGGAATAAAATTATCCTCCCCACCTCTTTGCATGAGGCAATTCGATTAACATTAATACGCGAAGAAACAGGACGTTTCGTTCCGGCCCCCGCATGCAGTAATGAATCACGCCGAGTTTTTGTTGATGATACTAGTTGCCAGCGGTGTGAAAAGCCAAATGTCACTGCAGAGCATTTCCGAAATCTTTGTTGCACACCCAAAAGACAAATGTCCGCAACCGAACAGGCAAAGTCTTCCACAAAGGAATGCTCCGCAAAATGATAGATGAAATGGGAGGCCCCAATGGAATAACACACAATGAGGAAACGAGCGATGGGCAGGCACTGCCTTGTACCCTCGCCCCAGCCAGAACTGTGAATCCAGTCAAGAAAGGAAGGATAAATGACGTGGCGAATTTAGTACTAGAAGATACTCTCAGAAGGAAAACACACCTTATATTATTAGATACCGAAACTGAAATTAGTGTCCTAACATGACAAGCGGCTTAGGTGAGGAGATAATAATACCTGCTGCACCTTATTTTATCGATCTTCAAATCGATGGGAAAAATATGCGTTTGACATGGAAGTAGTGCGGAGACGAGATTTCGATATCATTTTAGAGAATCACTTCCTGCAATGTTTTTAGGCGGTGGTAGATTAGAAGACGCGAAATTTTTAATTCAGTAAGACAGCCTACTGTTTGGGCAGTAACGAGCGCCTCAGTCGTGAGGAACTTGTTGTGTGAGGCCTCTTTCGCAAGCTCCAATAGAACTGCGTATTTGGGCGTTAAAAACTACCACCCCTGTCAGAATCAGAGTAGATTGGCAAACTATTCTTAGCAGTGAAAAGACTGTAGCTAACGACGTTCCTAAAATTACTCGATTTGAATTAATCAGCATAACTTTTATTTTGCCTGATGGAATGTTTATGAATCATGCTGATCACTTTCATCGTGAAACTAATATTATTGCTTCATTCAAGCCTAATTGTGAATTTGGTGGACCACTAATTCATGGACCACATTGTACGGCATATATTCCAGTTTTTGATACTATTCAGGACTTAGAAATAACTCTAACAGATGAAAATGATAATTTGATTGACTTCAGTGTTTCTTGTGTGGCAGTTGTTTTAGAAATGAGAAAAGTAAACATAACCTAAATTTTCCTTACGAGGATAGTGAAATAAACATCCATATAGAAGTAGGATGGCTTCATCTTAATCATGCTCAGTTGCATATGAATTTAAGTAATATTAAAGCTTCAACATTAAAGCTGATGGATAAGATTACCCAACATATGATGAAAAATCCAGTAATAATTTAATCGATAATTATGTGGCAAAGCGACTTGATTTTATATGCATAAAGAAAGGAAATGGTGTTTTACTAGAATCGAGCATCCTTTCACTTCGTTATCAGTTTTAGTGTATCTGACTCCATCTATTACTGATAAAATAAACAGGGAAATCGTATACTTAACAACGGAAAAATAAAGATCAGGAAAATGAGTCACTTTATCCACTTGATAGATTTTTGAAAGATTATAAACAGGTGATGTTGAGAGGTTCCATGCCCTCTTTTCCATTTCTCCTCTCATTTTCATCAATTTTATTAATGATCTTTGTCTTTGCATGGTAGTAACAAAACAAATAAGGTTATTGTAATGAGAGTATTTGTACTGAGAGCTCAAAAAATACTTTTCACTTGAGGGCTAAACATGTTGGGTTGCTTCCCTGGGTGGCTTGTGAGAGACAAGCATCGGATGACGCTGTAGACGGAATTTCCGGTTGGGGGCTGCACTTCTCTGAATTCTGAGGGGTTCGTACAATAGGCTTAAGTGCCTGGAGGAACGACTGACGTCGGTCGAGTTTCGCCTATTGCATGCAGGGCGAAACGACCTGCGAGATGTCGCCGCAGTTTAAGTGTTTACCATTCCGTTGCGTCCGGGTATCAATCTACGGTTGTTTGTTGCTGGTGCTGTGGTGTACGGTAAGGTGTCGAACTTGAATGACTGTAGGAAGATACAAGAAGCCTTAGACAAAATTTCTGGTTGGTGTGACTAGTGCCACTAGCTCTAATGTGGGAAAATGTAAGTTAATGAGGATGGGTAGGAAAAATAGACCTGTAATGTTCGGATACGGCATTAGTAGTTTACTGCTTGACTTGTAAGGGGTTTCTTTCAACAAAATGATGATTAGGGACCCTAGGTGGATCAGCCAAATGTCGTTTTTTTTTTTAGCAAGAATGCTTTTACTTGTTCACTTTGCCTACTGGATCTGGTCGTTGTCTCTGACTGAAGGCCTGTTACGAGACCCAACCTGTTAATTAAAACTGTCCTTTCACTAATTTTGATTAATATTTAATACCTAAATAGTGTTCAGGGAACTGATCACTACTAAACAAACAAGGACAGCATTGAACACATTTATTGAACAACTATCTTCCTAACATCAAACTGAACAATGACATACATTTATAAGTGATAAAATTAAGGTAGTAATGGCAATGGCCCTTAAATTCAAAAACTAACTCTTAAGGTCGGATAACGCATCTGTACTTGTTATTTTCTACTCCCTCCCCTTGTCAGACGGCATAAAATACGTCAGACAAACCTACTGCAATTAACAACTTCTCAATAAGAGCGTGGCTGGAAAACTGAGCTCTGGTATCACAGGCGTGCGTAATATCGGATTAAATACCGAAACTGAGCATTACGTTACCAAATGCAGCATCGTGGACAGGTCAGCGAGCTGCCGATGGCGTCCGCGTCGTCGAGGAGCCTCAATTGCAACAAAATGAATTTATTTTCGCGAACAGGCTTCCTGTTCGTAAACTCCTATTCAAAATCTAATTCTGCTTTCTTTCCAGTTGTCTCGCACTAGTTAAGACGGGACTCACCAGCCCAAAGGCGGAATCCAGTAACGTCTTTAGTAAAATGTGGCTCCAGGAAATTGCTCTGTCTGCTTCCTGTGAGACAGTATTTCCAACCATAATTAGCAGAAAAGCCTGTCTCTTAACAGTAAAACATGACAGTACTCCTAACTGAATACTAGATTCAGATGCAGCTTGCAGACTTTTCAAAGTTCTACACAGCCCACTGAAAAGAATTTACTCGCCTACAGCAGAGCCGAAAGCACGACGTTTGCTCGCTACAGCAGCTAAGACGCTTCTCCTCGACAACAGCTCCAAAAGCTTCCCTCTGCAAAAATCAAAACCCCCGCGCTATTTTTCGAGCTGGCCAATCCCGTGGCTCTCGACCATCACAGTTCGCTCCCACTATTATATCCTGGCTTCCTCCAGCCAATTAAAACATTCTGCGCCTTACTGCGCCTAGAATGTTCTGGAACAAACTCCGTTCAAACCTGAACCCACCAATCGTGTCTCTCTGTTCGCCCTAGCACGGGAAAAGGTCACTGCACTAGCTTAACCACAGTTCTTAGAAAGCCCCAGAAAACGCTAAGATTCTTGGGAAGGCTCCCTTACGCGCCAGCTCATTTCAACATAGTGGCGTCGGCGTAACGCCCAGCGCGAACGAGGCGCCGTCCCTCGAAGGCCTGCCTCTGTTTGACCGCGCAGGGGGTGCCTACCTGTTCCGACGGCGCGTCTCCCTCAGTGGGACGCTTTCGCATGCCGACTCGTAATGGTCGGTTGTAAACTTCCGCACCTCTCTGCCCTGCCTTTGAGCAGTGCCGTTAGTCCGCTCCAGCCAAACTCCGTGAAAATATCACCTGAACCCCCACTTCATGCAACATGCGAATTTCTTAAAGTGAATACGCGTCTTATGCCGTCTGATACTTCTTATATTAATTTCAATAGGCTGATTGCCTGATAAATAATGTAATAAGTGATATCTAACTCGTCTTTGCAACAGTTATTATATTACAGTAAGGTACAAAATACTGCTACCTTACAGACTCACTTGCGTCGTTTAAAAATCTGGACGTAACGTTGTGAGCATGTGAGGGCTGTGGTAGGGAAGGGGAATGTTCGACTTCGGTTTATTGTGAGAATTTTAGGAAAGTATGGTTCGTCTGTAAAGAAGATAGCATATAGGAAGCTGGTGTGACTTATTCTCGAATACTGCCCAAGTGTTTGAGATCTGTACCAGGTCGTATTGAAGGAAGATGTCGAAGCAGTTCAGAGGCGAGTTGCTAGATATGCTAACGGCAGGCTCGAACAACAGGTACGTGTTTCGGAGTTGTTTCGGGAACTCAGATCGGAATCACAAGAGGGAACACGACGTTCTTTTCAAGAAACACTATTTAGAGTATAAAAATGTCCAGCAAACATATGCTCTAAAACGCATACCTTAAAAGTTACGGGCACTTGATCATTAGAAGAGTTGTGTCTCAAAGTAGCAAAGATGAACAAGTACTCATAGCTCTTAAGGCATGCATTTTCGACCCCATTTACTGAGACTTTTTTGCTTCTAGTATTGTGTACTTTCAACTGTATGCGATTACGCCATTAATTATGATACACTCTGTAAATTCCGCAAAATATTTAAGAAGGCGATGCGATGTCGTCATTCGTTAGTCTGTTTTATTTCGGCCAATGAACTTGTAGAGGAGCATCCTGTGAGATTCGTGTAATATAAATATAGGTTGCCGTAAGAGTAAATAAATATCACAGGAACGCTCTTAGGTATACAAAGAATGTTAGGCAATGACATCAGAACGAATGTGTAGTGATGTCATTACAGATAGAGCACGAGCTTGTGTTGGGGAAGTCGGAGGTAACCATCCGTTAGTACTGGAAGGAATCGTTCTAGTTTTCCCTTTAAATAAACTGGGAAATTCTGGATATGGCTTGACAAATGGAGTTTAGGAACTTGTTCCTTCATGAAATGAGTCCTGTGTCCTAATCACCGTCATTACGCGATCGAGGGAAATTCTTACGAAACAGTGCCTCTTGCCTAAAAGGCACAACTCGAAACAGCAATACATAAATAGGCATATATTAATAGAAACACATATGCCGACGGAGGATAAACGTACGATACTTTTAAATAAGTACTGTGGCAAAATTTTATCGCAATACGTCTATTAAGCAATTTCATTTCTTTCCAGATGGCGACAACACAAAAACTGAATCAAAAAATTAAAATGTTTCTTCTTTAAAAAAAAGCAAGAAATAAAAAATAGAACTATTTTCAGTATTGCCCTGTTAGATTACCAGAAACTCGGCGATATAGTAATTAATGTTATCGGTTTTGCAAGCCATATATCACAGATGGTGCTCAACAAAAACCCATGGCCATATGGAAACGCTGTCGGGTTCTATGCAGCATGTGCAACGGTAATTTGATTTAGTCTCAATCGTTATTTGCCACAAACAGCTTGAGGATAGAAATAATCCTACGTTATCGAAAAAGTGCCAGGTTACTTTTATTGACAAAACGCATGGCAGCATTATTCTTCAGAACTATTAACTTAAATTACTCGCCCCAGTTTGTAGCAAATTTCAAATTTGCTACCGTCCCGGATCCTATAAAAAATAGTCTCAAGAAGGTGTTGAGAAGTTTCAGAAAGTAGTCTTGCGCACTTGTCGATGATGATCTCTTTAATAACAGCGGTATAGCCGGCCGAAGTGGCCGTGCGGTTCCAGGCGCTGTAGTCTGGAACCGCGAGACCGCTACGGTCGCACGTTCGAATCCTGCCTTGGGCATGGATGTGTGTGTTGTCCTTAGGTTAGTTAGGTTTAACTAGTTCTAAGTTATAGGGGACTAATGATCTCAGAAGTTGAGTCCCATAGTGCTCAGAGCCATCTGAAGCATTTTTGAAAAGCGGTACACATAGGAGAACGATGTGATCGATCGTGTTGTCTCGAAGTGGGAGTAACCGAAGGGGTTGAGTGAAATATAGAGACCGAAGTTATTCAAGGGAACAGAAGTCAATGAGGGAGCATTTGATGAAGATTATTCCTTTGTAACTGATAGTGAGGAATGTTTGGCCACTTGCGACATATTTGTAGTCATCGCTGGAGGCAGGGTTTACTCTACAACTGGGCAGACCACGTGCTTGATAAGTCACATTGGCGTTGATACTCTTTCTCAGAGCTAAGATTTGAAGGCTGAATGTCCTGATTTTGTACTGATTTCCACTCTTCATTGTTCCTTGTTTACTTGATATTTGTATTTCTTTTATTCAGGTATTTAGGCACAGCACCGGAATGCAAAAGACACTTAAGTATATCCCGTTGTTGTACTACTATTGTAATACTTCATCCTGTGATGTGGTAAGTATAAGACAGAAAGGTTTTGGATTAAGTCCCTTTTTAACTGGGCTGATATTTCACCCATGGCCCTAAGAACTACATCACTTCAACATGCTACGTGTTGCAGTTAAATGTACACTGCTGCCTGTCAAAGGAGATGCTTCACTTTTCATTCTCTTATTTGAATGCAATACTGCGCTCATCTCGAGAACAGATTACCGAATCTTTCACACACCCCTAGACAATATCGCAAAGCTTGACATAAGTGTGCAATACGCTGTTATCCAGGTGTCTTGATTAACATAAAATTAATTTTTTCTAAGTAATCGGTCTGTAATTTGTATGCACGTTCGAAGATTCTCCTGTTACCCTGCACTTAGTTTTGAGTTCGATATTCTTGAAAGAAAATAGAAATTTTAATTAACAAATGTCACTGGAATAGGTCTACGTATTGAGCAGTTTTTACAATCTTCGATTTTCCCACCCTCATGCCCACACTTATTCTCTTAACGAGACGAGCAATATTCGTGGACTACATTGAGTTATGCTATGCACAATAGAGGCACACTATTATTCTTGTGATGCACACAGCATTCATGCCTCTAGTATATCTTCACAGTACATCTTCACTTGGCTGTATATCGAAATCTTCGTTGTGAAGTGGAACGTCGCTCTCTACGGCTTGGGACGGAACACATTTACTGTGTTCATCAAATTATTGTTACAGTTCCTGGTGGATTCCTGTTATCTAATCTGAGGCAGCCTCTTACCATCAAATTGCAACTCTCTCATTGCTAATATATATACACTACTGGCCATTAAAATTGCTACACATATTATACTAGAACTGACATGTGATTACATTTTCACGCCATTTGGTTGCATAGATCCTGAGAAATCAGTACAAAGAACAACCACCTCTGGCCGTAATAACGGCCTTTATACGCCTGGGCATTGAGTCAAACAGAGGTTGGATGGCGTGTACAGGTACAGCTGCCCATGCAGCTTCAACACGGTACCACAGTTCATCAAGAGTAGTGACTGGCGTATTGTGACGAGCCAGTTGCTCGGCCACCATTGACCAGACGTTAATGACGTTGGTGAGAGATCTGGAGGATGTGCTGACCAGGACAGCAGTCGAACATTTTCTGTATCCAGAGAGGCCTGTACAGGACCTGCAACATACGGTCGTGCATTTTCCTGCTGAAATGTAGGGTTTCAAAGGGATCGAATGAAGGGTAGAGCCACGGGTCGTAACACATCTGAAATGTAACGTCCACTGTTCCAAGTGCCGTCAATGCGAACAAGAGGTGACCGAGACGTGTAACCAATGGCACCTCATACCATCATGCCGGGTGATACGCCACTATGGCGATGACGAATACACGCTTCCAATGTGCGTTCACCGCGGTGTCGCCAAACACGGATGCGACCATCATGATTCTGTAGACAGAACCTTGATTCATCCGAAAAAATGGCGTTTTGCACCCAGGTATGTCGTGATGCAGCGTCAAGGGTAACTGCAGCCATGGTCTCCGAGCTGATAGTGCATGCTGCTGCACACGCCGTCGAATTGTTCGTGCAGATGGTTGTTGTCTTGCAAACGTCCCCATCTGTTGACTCAGGGATCGAGACGTGGCTGCACGATCCGTTACAGCCAAGCAGATAAGATGCCTGTCATCTCGACTGCTAGTGATACGAGGCCGTTGGGATCCAGACCGGGTTCCCGGGTTCGATTGCCGGCGGGGTCAGGGATTTTCTCTGCCTCGTGGTGGCTGGGTGTTGTGTGATGTCCTTAGATTAGTTAGGTTTAAGTAGTTCTAAGTTCTAGGGGACTGATGACCATAGATGTTAAGTCCCATAGTGCTCAGAGCCATTTGAACCATTTTTTGGATCCAGAACGGCATTCCGTATTACCCTCCTGACCCCACAGATTCCTTATTCTGCTAACAGTCACTGGATCTCGACCAACGCGAGAAGCAATGTCGCGATACGATAAACTGCAATCGCGAGAGGCTACAATCCGCCCTTTATCAAAGTCGGAAACGTGACGGTACGCATTTCTCCTCCTTACACGAGGCATCACAACAACGTTTCACCAGGCAACGCTGGTCAACTGCCGTTTGTGTATGAGAAATCGGTTGGAAGCTTTCCTTATGTCAGCACGTTGCAGGAGTCGCCACCGGTGCCAACCTTGTGTGAAAGCTCTGAAAAACTAAATAATTTGCATGTCACAGCATCTTCTTCCTATCGGTTAAATTTCGCGACTGTAGCACGTCATCTTCGGGGTGTAGCAATTTTAATGGCCAGTAGTGTACTTTTGTCTGACATGTTCAATGAGCATGCGGGAACATCAATATTCCATTACAGTGCAACATATGAAAACAGATCATTACTGGAACAAAATACCGTTCACTAAAGTAATAAGCAAATACTGAAACTGCACACATTGCAATGTTTCTCTGATGGCAACAATGAGGCTCAGGCGCTATGTGTTATTGACTTAATGTCACATAACAAGAGATGGCCTTGAACTTCTCTCAACCACTCGCCGAAGAGCTTTTAGTGATGTGCCAAGAACTGAAGCAAACTGATTTTCTTCATTCGGTGTACCTGCAAGACTAGAGTCAACACTGGCAGCCAATAAGCTCTTTCCGTAATCAATGGAACGTTAGGTTTATCAAGATGCTTCATTCCAGTAGGGCGTTACAGCCCGCTAAAGTTTTGACGAATTACATTGGCGGCAGTCAAGGTCAACATTTTATTTCAACTCTGGTAAAGGAAGAGAAGTATTGTGGAGGTGGTCAGCCTATGAATATTCAAGGAACAAATCCTTAGAACATATAGGAGACGACTGAAATTTTTTGGTCGTATTAAGAATATTAATTTTAAACGCATTATTGATCCAGGTATCTGAATTTCGTCAAAAAATTCGTTACTGAGCGTCTGCAATTTTTTGCTGTGTATTGTTGGCGCAACTTCGGTGTTAGCACCTAAGTACTCCACCCTTGTGCAGAGTTGACAAAATTCCCATCTGAATACCACAACATTTGGTAGGCACAGTCAGTTTTGCTGAAACTGTCGTTGGAAACAGAGTCTTATTCACAACACCAAGACTTGGGCCGAAGGCTGTCGTTTTAAATGAGAGAGCATGTTTCTAGAAAGTCGATAGCTTCTCGACGCATTAATTGCAAAACAGGACTCATAAATCTAGCAAACATAAACATGCTTTTCACACCACTTTTCTGTAAGACTCTGGAGACAAAAAAAGGCTCGGACATCGTGCGGCTTAGGCCAATAGGTCGGATTTTCAGCGGAGATGTAGCCGTGCATTCACCCCAACGACTAGTGTAGGTGGAGAATGGTAGACCAGCAACGCCAAATAATAGACGAGAGAAAATTCGGTCAATTCATTTGACGCTTTGAAGTTACGTATACAAAACGTGTATAGGGAGAACTCTACAAAACCTATCCAGAACCTCTTTACTCCTTCTACATCTACATCTACATCTACATGACTACTCTGCAATTCACATTTAAGTGCTTGGCAGAGGGTTCATCGAACCACAATCATACTATCTCTCTACTATTCCACTCCCGAACAGCGAGCGGGAAAAACGAACACCTAAACCTTTCTGTTCGAGCTCTGATTTCTCTTATTTTATTTTGATGATCATTCCTTCCTATGTAGGTTGGGCTCAACAAAATATTTTCGCATTCGGAAGAGAAAGTTGGTGACTGAAATTTCGTAAAAAGCTCTCGCCGCGACGAAAAACGTCTATGCTGTAATGACTTCCATCCCAACTCGTGTATCATATCTGCCACACTCTCTCCCCTATAACGCGATAATACAAAACGAGCTGCCCTTCTTTGCACCCTCTCGATGTCCTCCGTCAATCCCACCTGGTAAGGATCCCACACCGCGCAGCAATATTCTAACAGAGGACGAACGAGTGTAGTGTAAGCTGTCTCTTTAGTGGACTTGTTGCATCTTCTAAGTGTCCTGCCAATGAAACGCAACCTTTGGCTCGCCTTCCCGACAATATTATCTATGTGGTCCTTCCAACTGAAGTTGTTCGTAATTTTAACACCCAGGTACTTAGTTGAATTGACAGCCTTGAGAATTGTACTATTTATCGAGTAATCGAATTCCAACGGATTTCTTTTGGAACTCATGTGGATCATCTCACACTTTTCGTTATTTAGCGTCAACTGCCACCTGACACACCATACAGCAATCTTTTCTAAATCGCTTTGCAACTAATACTGGTCTTCGGATGACCTTACTAGACGGTAAATTACAGCATCATCTGCGAACAACCTAAGAGAACTGCTCAGATTGTCACCCAGGTCATTTATATAGATCAGGAACAGTAGAGGTCCCAGGACGCTTCCCTGGGGAACACCTGATATCACTTCAGTTTTACTCGATGATTTGCCGTCTATTACTACGAACTGCGACCTTCCTGACAGGAAATCACGAATCCAGTCGCACAACTGAGACGATACCCCAAAGCTCCGCAGCTTGATTAGAAGTCGCTTGTGAGGAACGGTGTCAAAAGCTTTCCGGAAATCTAGAAATACGGAATCAACTTGAGATCCCCTGTCGATAGCGGCCATTACTTCGTGCGAATAAAGAGCTAGCTGCGTTGCACAAGAGCGATGTTTTCTGAAGCCATGCTGATTACGTGTCAATAAATCGTTCCCTTCGAGGTGATTCATAATGTTTGAATACAGTATATGCTCCAAAACCCTACTGCAAACCGACGTCAATGATATAGGTCTGTAGTTAAATGGATTACTCCTACTACCCTTCTTGAACACTGGTGCGACCTGCGCAATTTTCCAATCTGTAGGTACAGATCTATCGGTGAGCGAGCGGTTGTATATGAGTGCTAAGTAGGGAGCTATAGTATCAGCGTAATCTGAAAGGAACCTAATCGGTATACAATCTGGACCTGAAGACTTGCCCGTACGAAGCGATTTGAGTTGCTTCGCAACCCCTAAGGTATCTACTTCAAAGAAACTCATGCTAGCAGATGTTCGTGTTTCAAATTCTGGAATATTCCATTCGTCTTCCCTGGTGAAGGAATTTCGGAAAACTGCGTTCAATAACTCCGCTTTAGCTGCACAGTCGTCGATAACAGTACCATCGGCACTGCGCAGCGAAGGTATTGACTGCGTCTTGCCGCTTGTGTACTTTACATACGACCAGAATTTCTTCGGATTTTCTACCAAATTTCGAGACAATGTTTCGTTGTGGAACCTATTAAAGGCATCTCGCATCGAAGTACGTGCCAAATTTCGAGTGTCTGTAAATTTTAGCCCATCTTCAGGATTTCGCGTTCTTCTGAACTTCGCATGCTTTTTCCGTTGCCTCTGCAACAGCGTTCGGACCTTTTTTGTGTACCACGGGGGATCCGTTCCATCTCTTACCAATTTATGAGGTATGAATATCTCAATTGCTGTTGCTACTATATCTTTGAATTTGAGCCACATCTCGTCTACATTCGCATAGTCAGTTCGGAAGGAATGGAAATTGTCTTTTAGGAAGGCTTCTAGTGGCACTTTATCCGCTTTTTTAAATAAAATTATTTTGCGTTTGTTTCTGATGGATTTGGAAGAAATGGTATTGAGCCTAGCTACAATGACCTTGTGATCACTAATCCCTGTATAAGTCATGATGCTCTCTATCAGCTCTGGATTGTTTGTGGCCAAGAGGTCAAGGGTGTTTTTGCAACCATTTACAATTCGCGTGGGTTCGTGGACTAACTGCTCTAAATAATTTTCGGAGAATGCATTTAGGACAATCTCGGAAGACGTTTTCTGCCTACCACCGGTTTTGAACAAGTATTTTTGCCAACATACCGAAGGTAGGTTGAAGTCCCCACCAACTATAACCGTATGAGTGGGGTATTTATTTGTTACGAGACTCAAACTTTCTCTGAACTGTTCCGCAACTGTATCATCGGAGTCTGGGGGTCGGTAGAAGGAGCCAATTATTAACTTAATTCGGCTGTTAAGTATAACCTCCACCCACACCAATTCGCTCGGATTTGATCGCTTGATCAAATATTTAGTGGATCCTAACGCAGTACGTTGACTGCATCATACAATTCGGAATTTGAAAAGTCAGAAATCATCTGCCGTTCCATAATTCTCACCATTTGTGTGTCGTTATATCCCTTACCTGAGCAGGAATCTCCAGCTTCGTCACATGTATCTGACTAGGACTGCAACTGTCTAAAACCGTAGCACAATATGCTATGAACTTAACAAAAAGACCGTCTTTCTTGTCTTTGCGAAGAAAGAATACATTTGCTTCATATGACAGAAAAACAGTCGTATTCACGGGAAAATTCCTTGGATTTATCTCACAACTCTTCTGAAATTCATTGGTAATTCTACGATTTGCGTCTTTTAACAATGGATCACTAAACAGGAATTAATATTTGCAATTCGTGGAAGAAGATGTGCTATTAACGTTGTTTGCCGTTTCTTCTATCAAGCGAACCATGAAGGCGAACGCCATCTATTATCAGACTGCAAAAGTGTATATTTACAACCCATCCGACAGTTACTGTTATTATGTGAAATCTAGTATGAAAGAAGCAGGTAAAGTCCATTTTACCTCTGGACCGCTGCGGTCTATGTACTGTACAAGTGAATTTTCGGTAGCCAAATGTAATGCTATGATGAAAAAACTGTGTTCTCGCATGCTCGAAAGACACTGAGACAGGTCTATAAATATTACTGAAGACAAGCATGCTGTCGGAAGGTCCGAGGGCGCCTGCGATTAGACTATAGGAATCAACCAGGAACGGTGATGTGAATCTACCCAACGGATATAATCCGAACGATCCGCAGACGACGACGATGACCTTCCTTTTCGAGCGAGTTTTCACCTTACACTCATGTAAACTAACACTTTTAATGTAGTTAACTGGTTACATGAATACTGTTCCGACGACACCTAGTTGTATTAACACAGTAGTATTAACCGTGCCTTTCACGCATTTATGTGTTGTGGGCACCTTTTTCGGCAGTTGGAAAAGTTAACCACGTAATCATAGTACGTTTATTCACTTGCGAAACTCGTTGACATCAATGTATTTGAATATAGCAGCAAAAGAGATTTTCGTAAATACTATACTCGAAGAGAAAGTGATTAGTATTACCATTTAGCAAATCGAAGCCTCACACAGAAAGGGATGATATATATAGCTATAAAACTCTTAGACGATTTTTCCATGGGAATGTAATGTCTGATAGATACCAGAAAAGATTCCAAAAGTAGAGTGAAGAGGTTTATTCTCACCTACTTCTTATCCACTGTAGAGGCATTCTGAAATAGAATTAATAATTCCTTTTCTGAAGAAAAATCTTTGGTGGCCAGTTTGAATGCTTATAAATTCCTGGTAGTACCGGAAATGGAAACTTTTCTTCCGGATGACAGTCTGCTAAGCCACTCAGGACCAGCTGTGGGCTTCTAAACGGTCCTTTCCCTTCCATCACAGAAGGGGACAGGAAAATATCGTTAATATTGGTTCAAAGTTGATTATTTCTGGTTTATAATATGTCGGTAACCGGTTCGTCAAGGATCTGCATTCATTATGGTTTTGCTTAGAAATCATGTTCAGAGAAATCCCCAAATATGTATCCAGGACCCTTTTGAAAGTCCGTGATCAAACCTTTCCTGGGACAGAATTCTGTGCGTGGGGGCTTGAGATCATTCGGCATTTACAAAGTCACAGATCATGTACAGTTCCGCAATTCTAACTATGTGTGTGTAGCTACTTCACTGCCTTCACATGCATTTGACTTGGTACTGCTGTTTTCGCAAACCTTAGTACATATATACTACGAAAATAGCAGAAACACGACCTATAGGTGAAAAATCTCAGGAACGTTTGTCCACATACGTGTAAACGTCATCGCTCAGTTCCCAGAGGTTTTCTGATTTACTTCACCCTTTTCTGTTGTTTTGGAAGAGCGTCAAAAGATAAGTCATACTGAGAACTTCCTCGCAGAACATTTACCCTCCTATGAATTCAAATTTTTATAATTTCTTGCGATTTTAAAATACCAGTAGCATTAACAATAATGTAAAATAGAAATTGAGACGAAGTCTATTACTCAAGCTTTTGTATTGAGCGGGCAGGAGACAAATTTCTCGAATTGGCAGAGAAAAGTTTTCTACTAGAAAAGAAATACACATACTTTTAGAAGTAGTTCTCTGTCAGATCAGAGTGCTTCTGTCATAATTTACTCAGGAAGTTGATTTCTTTATCAAAATGTAATCCACGAAGAGTGCAAAACACCAATACATAGCTCCCATAAACACTTCATTGGATTCCATTTTGATCTTTATATGTGGTAAGAATGGAAGCACACTGTAACACGTCTGCTGAACAGGTTGGATGACTCAATAATTTATACTTCAACCGCTTCAATCCTCTCGTTAGCATTTCACATTTGTGAACAGATGTTCCATCCTATCAAAAGATTTTCTACACTACTGGCCATTAAAATTGCTACACCAAGGAGAAATGCAGATGATAAACGGGTATTCGTTGGACAAATATATTATAATAGAACTGACGTGTGATTCCATTTTCACGCAGTCTGGGTGCGTATATCCTGAGAAATCAGTACCCAGAACAACCACCTCTGGCTGTAACAACGGCCTTCATACGCCTGGGGATTGATTCAAACAGAACTTCGATGGCGTGTACAGGTACAGCTTCCCATGCAGCTTCAATACGATACCACAGTTCATCAAGAGTAGTGACTGGCGTATTGTGATGAGCCACTTTCTCGACCACTATTGACCAAACGTTGTCAATTGGTGAGAGATCTGGAGCATGTGCTGGCCAGGGCAGCAGTCCAACATTTGCTGTATCCATAAAGGCCCATACAGGACCTGCAACATACGGTCGTGCATTATCCTGCTGAAATAAAGGGTTTCGCAGGGATCGAATGAAGGATAGAGCCACGAGTCTTAATACATGTGAAATGTGACGTCCACTGTTCAAAGTGCCGTCAATGTGAACAAGAGGTGACCGAGACGTGTTACCAATGGCACCCCATAACAACACGACGGGTGATGCGCCAGTATGGCGATGAAGAATACACGCTTCCAATGTGCGTTCATCGCGATGTCGCCAAACACGGATGCGACCATCATGATGCTGTAAACAGAACCTGGATTCATCCGAAAAATGACGTTTCGCCATTCGTGCACCCAGGTTCGTCGTTGAGTACATCATCACAGGCGCTCCTGTCTGTGATGCAGCGTCAAGTGTAACTGCAGCCATGGTCTCCGAGCTGATAGTCCATGCTGCTGCAAACGTCGTCGAACTGTTCGTGCAGATGGTTGTTGTCTTACAAACGTCCCCATCTTTTGACTCAGGGATCGAGACGTTGCTGCACGATCCGTTACAGCCATGCGGATAAGATGCCTGTCATCTCGACTGCTAGTGATACGAGGCCGTTGGGATCCAGCACGGCGTTCCGTATTACCCTCCTGAACCCACCGATTCCATATTCTGCTAACAGTCTCTGGACCTCGACCAACGCGAGTAGCAATGTCGCTATACGATAAACCGCAATCGCGATAGGCTACAATCCGACCTTTATCAAAGTCGGAAACGTGATGGTACGCATTTCTCGTCCTTACATGAGGCATCACAACAACGTTTCACCAGGCAACGGCGGTCAATTGCAGTTTGTGTATGAGAAATCGGTTGGAAACTTTCCTCATGTCAGCACATTGTAGGTGTCGCCACCGGCGCCCACTCGTGTGAATGCTCTGAAAAGCTTCTTCCTGTCGGTTAAATTTCGCGTCTGTAGCACGTCATCTTCGTGGTGTAGCAATTTTAATGGCCAGTAGTGTATATAACGGTCCAAGTCTCTTACAAAATATTTATCATTCGCCTGAATCAAAAGATTTGCTTAGCAATTTCATGTTAAGATTTCCGTGTTTGCAAGATAATATAAAGAAGGATACCTTCCATATCCCAGAATACAACGCCATGCTCTCTGCCTCCCTTGTCACATCCGTCTCCCCTCCCCCACGCGGATCCTGTACGATCTCATTCCTTTCCCCCACCTTCTCCTTTTTCTTGAAAGGATACAGATCCTGTACACCTCGCGCAAACTCTACCCTCCTCACCCGCTTGTCTCGCCCATCCTCTCCCACCCCCGCCCGCTGCCGTGCCCATATTCCCACGTCCCACCCAGTCTCCATCTCTCCACCATCCTTACCCTCTCCCAAGGTGGCTTCCGCCAGCTCCCCCTCCCTCATGATGTCCTCCTACCCTCCATCTACCCCTCCTATCAACTTTGATCCTCCCCACCCCCACTCCCATGTCCTCTCCTCTTGGCACCCTCCTTCCCTTCTCTTTCCTTTTCCCCCGTCACCTTCCTCCGCCCCTCTCCCTGTTCTCCCTTCCCCCTATCTCCCCTGCCCATGTCATCGCTTCTCCCCTCCCCTTCTCCCTCTCCCTCTTCCACCCCTCCCCCCTCCTCCTCTCCTGGCAGGTCCCCGGACTCGTACACGGTTAGTGAACATTCACGCGCCGGAGATCGACGCCTTGTGTTTCTGTGTGCCGTCGTTTTGTGCTTAAGTGGTTCAGTGTAATTCGTTTTGTGCACCTACATTCATGTGTGACAATTTTCGTCTATGTCTGTGTCCAAGTGTCTGAACAACTTTTATCTTGGACTCTACGCCCGTGAACAGCTCCATGTATTTTAAAAAGTGTTTGTCTCCGTTTACATGTCCACCATATTTTTTCTCTCACATTGTCTTCATTTGTATCTTGTATGTTTCTCTGCGGCCGAAGAGCGGCGTAGTATGCTGCTGCTGGCCTGCCTGTAAACAGGTTTGAAAATAACAATAAAGAAAGAAAAAATCCCAGAATACACTGGTCGCTGCCTTCCTTACGGATTAAATCTGCATCGTCTTTGTTGCAACAGACTCATCAGCTTCCATCCTTTGGTTTAATTGTTGCTTAACTTCTGTCGCAAAATGTTACTTCTCAGCTTATCCACAACAGCATATACGGCTCCCACAAAATCGTGCAATTTGACGTAGACTTGTTTGGCATGGTCCTCGGTTCAGAACCCATATCGACCATATGGAACTTGATTTTCACAGATTTCCCGAATTACATCAGTCAAATACCGAGACAATTCGCTTGAAAATTGTACTGCCAAATGTCTTCTATAATCTGAGCTCGTGCTCCGTCTCTAATGTCTTTGTCGCTGGCATTGTATTAGAACAAACTTGCCTTTCTTTCTTCCCAAGAGGTCAGTTAAATTCATTGTGAAAGAAGCCATGCATCTGTACGTCGTTAACCACATTACGGTGTTTGTTGGACGGTACTCCTAGAATCACTACAGTTTTTCCTTTTCCCTATAAATGGAAGAACGACCCAATAGTTCTTAGAATGAGCTACAATTTATCTGATTTTATCGTCCCCTTTCGAGTCGTATGTGGGAGGAACTAAAATGTTGCCAGACTCTTCTTGGAACACACTTCTCCGTGATACACAGTGCCTCCAGCGACGTTCAGTTGTAGAGGAACACTCCTAGGGAGCCTATACAAATATCTTCTCCTCTTCTCTTATTTTCTTTTATTCATTGTGTTAGTGATAAATGGCATTTCATTTACATATGATACATACATCTGTCTGAACAGAAATGTTTAATGTATCATTTTGTAACCTTCCTGTAACAGAGCTTGTTTCGGCTATCAAACTGAACAGTGGAGGGTTAGGGTTGGTGACGAGGAAGACTGATGTTGTTGACGTGAGGGCGTGGCTGGTGCGGTGGCGCTACAGTGTGGCACCGAGCGACCTCTACGGTCGCAGGTTCGAATCCTGGCTCGGGCATGGATGTGCGTGATGTCCTTAGGTTAGTTAGGTTTAAGACTGATGACCTCAGAAGTTATGTCCCATAGTACTCAGAGCCATTTCAACCATTTGTTTTAGCAATAAATCAGTTTTCGCGTTTGCAACGGAAGTTATATGGGTCGCTAGTGAAACAGTACGTGTGCCTGAAATCCGATTTGAACATTATGAGGCCCATGCTACGATGTCAATAATTCTTGAACTTTCTCGTGGCACTCAGTGAACGGAAACTGTTTTACGGGTTAAAATTCAATAAAACAGTCTTGATCGCAACAGATCTTTAGTTTGGTTGGCAGCCGGTTTCTGTCAATAATTTAGGCCATCATCAGGCTGTGATTATTGCAATACAATAGAAACACATATTCAGAGGGTTTCTGCACAAATAAATGGCAACATGGCTCAAAACGTCTACTATAAAAGTTACATTAACAGCAAAATAAAATGCTATACCCATGGTGGCGGCTGGTGGTACTGGAACGAGGGAACACGGACGTTAATTGCTTAATAAGGCAGCATTACTCGAGAATACATACTGTAAGAACCTCCCAACGCATACGGCATTACATGACTGAGAACCAAAAATGTACTCATTATGTGAAGTATGCTACGTTACATGGTGTAATTGAAATCTAGAAGAAAACCCGGTATAAAAATATACACAAAAATTACATACATAACGGTTCATAACAAATCATGTCATAATCGACTTAAAATAAATAAACTAAATACCTGACATAATTTGATCGATTTTGTGTGCAGACTGTATGTGTTAACTGTCCTCTATGACCTCGTTAAAGTAGTCGCAGCGGAGACGACTGTATTGGTTACTATGGAAAAAGCTTGGCGGTATCGATAGTTACGCTCCAACGAGGCCCACCACAGACACCGTGATAGTGCACGGAACTCTGAGGAGGTGGCGGCTATCCAAAGGCTTCGAAGTCGATCGTCGAGTTACAACTTTGATAGACGATAGTAGCGAAGAAACTGACTTCCACAGTCCTGCCTCCAGTGGTCAGAAGAAACGACTGGAGCCATCACTGTACACTACTGTCAAAGGACGTGGTTATAAAACTTTGACTAGTAAGGAAGTGATGGCTTCAAAATCTCTACTCCCTGTTACCGCTACACGAAATTTTCCTTCTGTTATAATAGTACAATCGCCCTATAAATAAAATCTGTGTGAGATAACACGAAAATAAGGTCCTTCAGATGTTGGAAAAAAAAGTTAATTATCGCCACGTTTACAAGCGACAGAAGATCGTATAATAAAGGAAGCATACTTAGTATATATAGAATACGGATTGGGACATTAGTAAAAGAATGAATGACTGTAAGAGAGAACAGTTTGTCAATTATGTAGTAGGTTCCTGCTTGGACCCTCTCATAGAAATAAACTCGGTCTGAGAAGAAAATGTAATGACAGTCATAAAAGGAAACTCAGTTACAACAGAAAATGTAACATCAAACTCAAGGAAGGCAAAACCAATGGTCATTTATTAATGTTACACCTTGTAAAGCCAACATTTCCTGTCTATTTCACTAAATCACTATGCATGTGAGTGTGTGTGTGTGTGTGTGTGTGTGTGTGTGTGTGTGTGTGTGTGTGAAAAAGAGAGAGAGAGAGAGAGAGAGAGAGAGAGAGAGAGAGAGAGAGAGAGAGAGAGAGAGATATTTGCACAATTTCGGTGTTGCAGCAATCGATAGCGTGTGCTGGAAAGAGATGTAAGTGTGCTCCGAAGAAAGCACAGCTACTCGAAACTTCAGGTCTTGGTCACGCAGAGATGAGTAAGGTTGGAAGTACGAGGCGAGCTTCTTTTAAGATACTCTAAAGGACTTCCGGGGGGGGGGGGGGAGGGGGGGGGAACAAAGAATGCTGGGTGATGTGCTGTTATAAAGCACTCTGGCAGCAGACTTCATGGTGAGTGGACGTGTTGAGTAGCTCCGCTAAGAAAGCGTGGCATGGTTGGTGAGTTCACCTTAAGTGAGCAACATCGATACTAACTCCTTTATTTCAGTGTTAGGAAATCAGGACAGGTTTTAAATTAAGATGGGTGTGTGAAATATTTAATAATCTTATGACTATTTTAAGATATCGCGTGAAGCTTTGTAATGGTAAATCTCTGAGTCGTGCTGCACAAGATCAAGGTGAAATGGTAAGGCACAGCTGGTAAATCTTAAATTAGGATGCGCGTGTGAGATACCATTCGTGTTTTGAGGCTGAATAGAATAACACGTGTGACTTAATGATTCATTGTGCACGAGCACCCCAGTGTCGAGAACAAGGTGTGTGTAATGTGTTTCAATGTTTGTGTGAAATTGTTATATGTTCTGGAAATTTGTCTATCGTGAAAGAAGGGAATATTAATCACGATTCCGAGATTTAATTTGCAGTAGGCTAACACGTGGACTTGGTGACCACGTGGCAGGCAATGTGTTGATCCACCGTTTGCTTAACACAGTGAATTAGTTAGGATGCTAGAGAGTTTCTTCTTGTTATTTAGGTTGTGAATTAATATATTGTGGGGCGATTTTAACAATCATCATGTGGGTAATGTTTATGAATGTTCCAGGTGCACGTGGTTTCGATCTTATAAGCGTTGTGAGTAGCGAGAGCAATATTCCGTTCTAAGTTAAGCTTCACCGCAGGAACAGACCTTAGTCGGCAATTTGCTTAAAGAACCCTCTTAGTGACTGAAAGGAGTTGGGCTGCGAGGTAAAGTACGCGTTGTGCAGAAGGGACAGGGGCTGCGCTTGGCCGACTTCTAGTCGCTCTGGGGAAATTCACCGTCTTGGTGGTGAGCAAAAAGGGCTCGCTAAGCGATGTGTAGCGGCTCGTTAGCGTGCGGAGCTTTCGGCCACACCTCTGCTAATTTAGAATTGCGGAATGCACCTTACCTCGTAACTTCATAATCAAGTCCATATAGCGTTCGACAGTGCTGCATTACTTGTAATGTGTTGCACCATACTAATCGTGATGCATGAAATAAAATACGGTGTGGAGTAAATGTATGACTCTTAACACACAAGTACTAGCATGAATGTGAATACATCCAGTCCTCATCCATTACCTGAGTAAATTATCCGTTGGCTTATAATTGTAAAGGCACCCAGGAGATTGACATTATTATCATAATGTTAAATGTTGCAATCAGTAAAATACATTAATGTTTAACTCACTGGTTTGCTATTATCCCAAACAATTAAAATAGAATCCCGTATTTATAACGAAATCAGAGACGTAATTATCAGAGAAACAGAAAATGATAAATAAGCTAGAAGCATTAGAAGCAGAAACCTTTTATTAACTCTCCACATGACCCCGAATCTTTCTATTTGTTCCATTAACAAACATATTTTCAGGAAACGAACCTTCCCCGTAACAGGAGCCTTTCAAATATGAACAGGAGGCATTCATAGTATTTATATTAAAATTATTAAAATCATAAAATATTTGCTTTAGGAGAGAAAAATTACGTGGCCATCCTTGGGTGTAACTAGAGTTCGATAACACGTATATTATTCTTAACTGGTATTGTTAATTACAGTTGCAAGTGATAACGAGTGAAGCTCTTGATTTCTACGTTATAAAAGTTTAAAGAGAAGGCTGCAGTTTACTTATACCAAATCGTCAGAAACAGTAAAGAAATATCTTTGAACTCTGTCTAAAAAAAAGTCTTCCATTGAAAGGATGCTTTTTAAAATTTTGTTTCACATATACCACGTAGAGGGCGCTGTATAGAGTTACATACTCCACAAATACGTCACTGCCGAGTGTTTCAAACTGTTCTCATTTTGCATCTCAAATGCCAATACATCAGGACCCGAATGAGAGATGGGGTAATACGTGAATCGTATCATTATCTGATAGCTAACACTTGGTTCAAGAATCATAAAAGAAGATTGTATACATGGAAAAATCCTGGAGATACTAGCAGGTATCAGATAGATTATATAATGGTAAGACAGAGATTTAGGAACCAGGTTTTAAATTGTAAGACATTTCCAGGGGCAGATGTGGACTCTGACCACAATCTATTGGTTATGAACTGTAGATTAAAACTGAAGAAACTGCAAAAAGATGGGAATTTAAGGAGATGGAACCTGGATAAACTGACTAAACCAGAGGTTGTAGAGAGTTTCAGGGAGAGCATAAATGAATAATTGACAGGAATCGGGGAAAGAAATACAGTAGAAGAAGAATAGGTAGCTCTGAGGGATGAAGTAGTGAAGGCAGCAGAGGATCAAGTAGGTAAAAACACAAGGGCTAGTATAAATCCTCGGGTAACACAAGAAAAATTGAATTTAATTGATCAAAGGAGAGAATATAAAAATGCAGTAAATGAAACAGGCAAAAAGGAATACAAACGTCTCAAAAATTAGATCGACAGGAAGTGCAAAATGGCTAAGCAGGGATGGTTAGAGGACAAATGTAAGGATGTAGAGGCTTACCTCACTAGGGGTAAGATAGATACTATCTACAGGAAAATTAAAGAGATCTTTGGAGAAAAGAGAGCCACTTGTATGAACATCAAGAGCTCATATGGAAACCCAATTCTAAGCAAAGAAGGGAAAGCAGAAAGGTGGAAGGAGTAATTAGGCGGTCTATACAAGGGCGATGTACTTGAGGACAATATTATAAAAATGTAAGAGGATTAGATGAAGATGAAATGGGAGATACGATACTGCGTGAAGAGTTTGACAGAGCACTGAAAGACCTGAGTCGAAACAAGGCCCCCGGAGTAGACAACATTCCATTAGAACTACTGACGGCCTTGGGAGAGCCAGTCCTGACAAAACTCTACCATCTGGTGAGCAAGATGTATAAGACAGGCGAAATACCTTCAGACTTTAAGAAGAATATAATAATTCCAATCCCAAAGAAAGCAGGTGTTGACAGATGTGAAAATTACCGAACTACCAGTATAATAAGTCACAGCTGCAAAATACTAACACGATTTTTTTACAGACGAATGGAAAAACTGGTAGAAGCCGACCTCGGGGACGATTAGTTTGGATTCCGTAGAAATATTGGAACACGTGAGGCAATAGTGACCTTACGACTTATCTTAGAAGAAAGATTAAGGAAAGGCAAACCTACTTTTCTAGCATTTGTAGACTCAGAGAAAGCTTTTGACCATGTTGACTGGAATACTCTCTTTCAAATTCTAAACGTGTCAGGGATAAAATACAGGGGGCGAAAGGTTATTTACATTTTCTACAGAAACCACATGACAGTTGTAAGAGTCGAGGGACATGAAAGGGAAGCAGTGGTTGGGAAGGGAGTGAGACAGGGCTGTAGTCTCTCCCCGATGTTATTCAATCTGTATATTGAGTAAGCAGTAAAGGAAACAAAAGAAAAAATTGGTTTAGGCATTAAAATCCATGGAGAAGAAATAAAATTTTTGAGGTTCGCCAATGACATTGTAATTCTGTCAGAGACAGCATAGGACTTGGAAGAGCAGTTGAACGGAATGGACAGTGTCTTGAAAGGAGGATATACGATGAACATCAACTAAAGCAAAACGAGGATAATGGAATGTACTTAAATTAAGTCTGGTAATGCTGAGGGAATTAGATTAGGAAACGAGACGCTTAAAGTAGTAAAGGAGTTTTGCTATTTGCAAAATATCTGATAATGGTCGAGCTAGAGGGGATATAAAATGTAGGCTGGCAATGGCAAGGAAAGAGTTTCTGAAGAAGAGAAATTTGTTAACATCGAGTATAGATTTAACTGTCACGAAGTCGTTTCTGAAAGTATTTGTATGGAGTGTAGCCATGTATGGAATTGAAACATGGACGATAAATTGTTTCGACAAGAAGAGAATAGAAACTTTCGAAATGTGGTGCTACAGAAGAATGCTGAAAATTAGATGGGTAGATCAAATAACTAATGAGGAGGTACTGAATAGAATTGGGGAGAAGAGGAGTTTGTGGCACAACTTGGTAAGAAGAAGGGGCCGGTTGGTAGGATATGTTCTGTGGCACTAGGGGATCACAAATGTAGCATTGGAGGGCAGTGTGGAGGGTAAAAATCGTAGAGGGAGACCAAGAGATGAATACAGTAAGCAGATTCAAAAGGATGTAGGTTGCAGTAAGTACTGGGAGATAAAGAAGCTTGCACAGGATAGAATGGCATGGAGAGATGCATCAAACCAGTCTCTGGACTGAAGACCACAACAACAACAATCATTATCTGCTGTCTCAGGAAGAATCACCAGTATTCAGGGATATGACAGTAACGATCATTGTAAGCAGAAAAATCCAGTAAACACGGACTCTAAAATGCAAAAATGTTTACCTAAAAGCTATGAGCACTATTTCATCAACGTTACTGTGAAATTCACATATTCTGCTGAACAAGTGCAAGCAAGGACCTCAGAGTAGGAAAGATTCGATTTACTGTATCGAAAATGAAAAAGCGCTCATAACTCTTAAGGTTTTTAGAGCCCATAAATGTTCGTTCCTGTCACATCTCTGAATATTGACCATAGACAAGCCATGAAAGGTATCTGGAGACATGGTTTTAACGCAGAAACGTCAGGACTGCTAAACATAACTAGGCAGTTACAAAAGTTACGTAGAGTGTTGTTTCTCTTTCAAATAAATTTATTGGTACTTGTGAGGAACGAAGGTAGTGGCTCCCGAGACAATATTCTGTATGTAAAGTCTAATGTTAGTATCACCTTTCTAATATCTTTATTAAATGACGATTCATGTGACAGTTTACCTGCTTTTTATTATTAGCTGCTAATGACTCACCACGTGCATCAGGAGGGCAACAGAAACGGAGTGTCCTGGAGGTGCAAAGAGCAACCTTCTACTGGTTTTATGTAGTACACTCCACAAAATGGACATCATGGAGATTCAAGAAATGTCCAAGACAAACCTTTGACTTGTATCATGTGTAAGATGGCAAGAACTATGCCCCTTACATGAAGTCATTAAAGATCCCCTAACTCACGTTGAGTGAACAGTAGGGCTGAACGAAATGACTGACAAGGCACAATGCATCTTGTAGAGGGTATAGTATGGACATATTGGAATAATTAATGTCAGGCGATAGTTTTCAAGTAATTCACATGACATAAAAACTTTGTGGGAACGAGTCGATTTACTGGACGCTAGTTTACCCCAGGGAAGTATTTAGAGTTGACCGTGGCCAGCTGGGGAACGGCGAAGGGAAGTGACAATAGGCAGCTTAGGGTGGCTCAAGCTCTGAGAAAGCAGTAACGCAACACTGCCTCCAGCCGCCTTAAGATGAGTGACGGAGAACTTGTACGCCTGTTGATAAATGTCTGTCGTCCCGTTTTCAGGGAAACATGCGAGAAAGCCGCGCAAAGTTACGGTGGAGCGGTCAACTGAGGTCAAAATATGCGTGTTCGTGACTATAGCAGCTTCACGCTGAATTCGCGGACCGCACAGTCTGAAGTAAATCAGGTGAAGAGCGACTCAATGAAATACGCCAGCCTCCGATGGGAACGCAGGACTGAGGAATTTAAAGTACTCTGCTGGGAGTCAGAATTCCGGAAAAATTTGTGTTTGTGCAGACGCTAACCTTGATGGGTGGCCTGGGAGGAGTTAAACAGAAGAAGTTGAGAGGGAGAGAAATTTTGTGGGAATTTGTTCACTTCCCAGAGCAGGCATTGGTGGGCGCTGGGAAGCAAAGCATAATTAACGCGACTTGCGCTGCAATTGGCGTAAGTGATTTTGCTGGAGGGGAAACGGAGGCGAAGGGCAGACTGTGAGAAGTCCCTGTAAAGGTCTTCCGTTCCCAGCTTGCCTAGAGTGCGGACGTGGCGTTCTTTACTCAGCTTGCCTGAGAAAGAGTGAGCATCTCTGCAGTTTAGGACCTAGCAAATGGAACGATTGAACTTGAAGAGAGGAAGTTTTGGTTCAGCTATATACTGAGCAAGATAGCTAGGTGTGAATAGACAAACGCAGCCTTGAAGCACCACGAGGTCGGCCGACATCTGCACAACGACGCCCCTCCGCCACGCTGCAGCTCGTGATTTGCGCCCTCTCCAGCCACTGATTAATTTGTTGGATTATGTCGGCAAAGTTTCCACGAGGGTTTCATGGGCCGTGTATTGTAGAATTCTTCTCGCACTTCGCATTATGCCTGGGTTAGTCGATAGGCATTACTTTGGAGTTATAGCGCTTTACTCCACACAAACGCAATTTATTACCACTGCCTGATAGGAGAGTCTTGTAATGTGATGATTGAAGGTCGGGAATTAAAATAAATTTGTGCTAATAGACTGCATCTGTTTTCAATCAAGTAGTTGAAATCCTAAGTCACTTTCTTAATTAATTTTATGTTCAACATTTGCATCTGGTGTTCAATAGCTGAATATAACATCAATATGCACCCCTTTTTAATTAAAAGTGATCAATTAATGTCAACACTGCCACCGCAGTTCAATCAGGAGTCACAGGGCCATATTACTTTTTTGCGTTATCCGATATTGCGGCAGTTTTGCACTCTCTGTCGATTTGTTAGTCAATTAGTTGGGGTGAACACGCGCCAAAACCACCTAAGTGACGGGTGGGGTGTTACACATGGACACAAATTGAGAAATGGCTTGCCATAGACTTGCACCAGCAAGATCGACGGCGAACTCTTTCGAAGTTACAAACAGTGCAGGATTTTCAGCTAGGTATCCAATCTTAAAGAACGCATATAGTATCATACTGGTGCAACTGGGTGATATGAACTGATGGAATGTGATGGCATGGAACCGAATGCGAAACAGTCTGTTGTGGAGCTTATCGTTAAACTGGCTATCCTTTAAGAAGTAGCTGCAGATAGTGCGATAATATGATTTATAGACACGAAAAAAAAACAAATACCTAGAGGCTGAATTTGTCCAGTAGTTCCAGAAGGTATGATTTGGAATGTCACACACTTGGGTTGGTTCAAATGGCTCTGAGCACTATGGGACTTAACATCTGAGGTCATCAGTCTCCTAGAACTTAGAATTGCTTAAACCTAACTAACCTAAGGATATCACACTCATCCATGCCCGAGGCAGGATTCGAACCTGCGACCGTAGCAGTCGCGCGGTTCCGGACTGCAGTGCCTAGAACCGCGAGGCCACCACGGTCGGCATTTCAGTCGAGATAGTTTGCAGTAGAGGAGTATGATTTTTATGCACAGACCAGTAATCAATCAATAGCTAGTTAGTTTCATCACCTATTGATTAAAAGCAATGTTCAATCCTAGTTGTAGTTTTCTCACTCATGTTTGGTGTGACGCAAATATTCCCTACACGCCCTTTGAAGATCATGCACACAAGAAAGAATCGTAGGGGGCAGAGCACACCCAAATTCTCGCAGCACAATAAATGATTTTCCAACCAATCGACGTAATTGAATACGAGTGCGTCAAAGCTTTGATGGTAGTTGACCTTGATACAACTGTCTCGGTACCTCTCATTTCCAGGGATCCTTTCATAAGCGTTTCTTCTTGAAATCCCGATCGGTCGGTATTGAAACAAAGTCCTTACTGAACGATCGGATAAATTTGTTTATCTCATCCAAAAATTTTCGGGCTGATTCCCCAGTTTGCTGAGTATCGTCGCGTTCACACTTAAATTGAAATTTCGTCATCAGACGTCTTCCAGTTTGTAGCACTGTTTGAAGTTATGCAGCAATTCACTGCTTCCGTTGAAATCACTGCAATCTAGGTCGCGCGCAATCTGATGTGCATAGCGTAGTAGGTCACTATCATGCGCGTCCTGTAAATTCTATCGAGCATCCTTGAAAAGCGCAAACACCAGTTTTTGCAACACGTGCGTCTTCTCATCCCTTGAAAATCGGTAGTTTTTCTTATGCATTACACGTTCATATTGCTGCAGTCTTATTAGAAATCTGTTCATAACTGTATCATTTTTTACTATTCTGCGCATAATCTTCCATGTAATTAATTATGTTTAGTACCCGCTCCTTGGACGACGATTATCCTTTATTATGTTTCATTGGAGACGGGTTTGTGACTATCAGTCAGACAAGGATGAACTACATGGCTCGACACCTGTTTCAGTGTCACTTTCACTTGTTCAGCACGTATAATCATCAGTGAACTCATGTACACTGATAAGCCAAATCATTATGACCACTGCCCACGCCCACGCCTCACCAGAAGAACTGGTGGAGCCATTTTACGACAGAACAACGTTCGTCCACACATGGAACTTGTCTCTAAGGACTGCCCTGCCACAAATGTCCCCAGACCTGTCCCTAATAGAATGTACGTGGGACCAGCACAGACACCAACTCCATCCCTGTCCCAGTACCTAGAATATCTAGAAAAAGTTGCAAGAGTTTGTAAGCTCTCTACAGACTGTTAAAACGGCCCTATGACACCCTTCCCACCCGAAACAGTGCTTGCATCCATGCCATATGGGAGGTAACGTTATACTGGTAACTGGGATTATACGGCCACACACCGTCAAGTGGCTTGCGGAGTATGGATGTAGATGTAGATGTAGACTTGATACCATGTCAGATTCTTTACAGCATGTGCAACGGTAATTTGGTTTAGTCTTAGCTGTAATTTACCACAAATAACTTGGACATAGAACTATTCCTACTTTATTGCAAAAGTGCCACTGTCACAACCATCGTCAAAAACGATAGCATCATTACTCTTGAGAATTACTCATTTACATCAGTCAATCAAATTTCTAGAATATTCAGTTCGTTCCATCCCTCCCTTCGGGGTGCTAAAGTTTTTTTGTCAGGCAGTGTTCTATGCTTTTTCACAGTTTTTCATTCGTCACAACGTAGGTTATCCGGTTACATTTGCATTTTTACGGCACTGACGTTTATAAATTTGGCAAATTTTTTTAAGGAGGAGGTGACATGATGCTAAAGACATTTGTTAGTATGTTTTATTTCAGCCAATGGACATGTAGATGGAGCATTCTATGAGGTTCGTGTGAATGGCAGAACACAATATATAGGTTGTCATAATCTCTCTTTCCAAACATTTATCCTGACTGGTGGGGTCTGCTGTTATGGTTAACTGGATTAAGGGGTGGCCGGATGCCCTTCCTATCGCCACTACATACCGGCCAGGGGACGGAATGTGTGTACCCCAACTGTCTGCGTCTAGTGTAATCCATGGAACAGTGCGAACGTGTTGTAAATGACTGCGAGTCGTGTAACTGGGGCGGAACGTGGGTTCAAATGGCTCTGAGCACTATGAGACTTAGCTACTGAGATCATCAGTCCCCTAGAACTTTGAACTACTTAAACCTATCTAACCTAAGGACATCACACACATCCATGCCCGAGGGAGGATTCGAAGCTGCGACTGTAGCGGTCGCGCGGTGCCAGACTGTAGCGCCTAGAACCGTTCGGCCACTCCGACCGGCCGGAACGTGGGGACCAGTCCGGTATTCACCTAGCGGGATGTGGAAAACCACCTAAAAACCACATCCAGGCTGACCGGCACACCAGCCCTCGTCGTTAGTCCGCCGGAAGTATTCAATCTGGGGCCGGCCTGCCTACCCGAGTCCAGCAAGCAGCACGGGTCATATAGGTTACCATAATATAAGTATTAAATAAACGTGGTAGAGACCCTCCTAGATGTACTAACAGTATTGGAGAACGACATTCGAAAGGATGAGTAATGATAACAGTACAGATGGAGCATGCACATCTGCTGCACATGTCGGAGGTCACTAGCCGCTATTACTGGAAGAAATCACTTTAGTTTTCGCTTTAAGTAAACTGGGAAATTCTGGGTATGGATTGACAGATGGTGTTTAGAAACTCGGCCCTCCATAATATCAATCCTGTGTCCTAATCATCGTATCTACGCGATCGAGGGAAATTCTTATGAATGGGTGCCCGCTGCACAAAAGCCACAAATTCGATCAAAAATACACAAATAGTTAGGTATTAATAGAAACGTGTATGCCAAAGGAGGTTCGACGTGTGAAACTTTCAAACAAGTACTGATGCAAAATGTTATCGAAATACACCTCCGAAATACTAAGAAATCTCAGTTGTTTACAGATGGAGATAACACATGAACCAAACCACACTGTAACAATGTTAGAGTGTGGTTTCGACAAATGCAAAAAAAGTAGAAAAAAACAAGAAGTACAACTGTTTCAACTACTCCCTTGTCAAGTTATTGTCTGTACTATCGTATGCTATTATCATTTTCAGTTCTCGCTGTTAACTGTGATACATCCAGCTTAAACGGGGTTTCGCAGGAGGAATGATCAGTATTCAGGTATATAACAGGAACGAGGATTCGAAGTAAAAAGTCTAGTAGACATGGGTCCTACAATACATACCTTACTAGATATGAGCATTTTCTCATCTTCGTTAGTGTGAATCACAACTCTTCTACTCGGTAAGTGCTCATAACTCTTAAGTTATGTATTTTAGATGTCATGTATACTATACTTTCTGTTCTTGTTTTCGTCCTTGTTATCTCCTCCCAAAACATGAAAAGCAAAGACCTTTGCAGAGATTTGTTTAACAGTATTGAAGATGAGGTGCTCGTTTCTCTTCAAGTATACATTTAAGAGCCCAAGTTTATCAGACCTATTGCTTAGAATGTTCCTTCCTGTCATATCCCTCAATATTGACCATTCGCACTGTAAAATCCAGTATGCGTCGATTTTTGAAATGGCAGCCAACAGCTCAGTCGCGATTGTAATGACATTAACAACAACAACAAATTAAAGCCAAGTTTTCTGTCCTTCTTCCCTGTCTTAAGAAATTTATCACTGTTGTTTGTATACCGTAGCGAATTTCTATCAACTTTATTTATTTTATTTTCGGTAGGTTGAAATGAATGCTTCAGTCTAATAGAGGAGCTGACTTTCGCTCTCTTAAGAAATCTGGTCAGATCTAAAAATTACGTAAACCATGCATCTTAACTAGCAAAAAATTCATTTTTTCTAGGCAATATATTTGTAATTTCTATTCACGTTGGAAGATTTTTACCTTTTGCTCTACATTCCAGTGAATGCTATGTTGGAAGTTCTTGAAAGAACATAGGAATTTTCATTAACGTATGCCGCAGGGACAGGTCTAGTTATTAGGTAGCTTTCACAGTCTTATGCTTATGCATCAGGTCTCACATAGTATTTTTTCATGTAGTTTAATGAATATTTTGGAAACATAAACTTCTGTTGTCTAGGAATCACATCCTACACTGTGGAAGCCATCTTTGAATGGAATTGTCTTACTTTTTACAAGACGAGCAATGTACATGGACTGCATTGTGGTATCCTCTGTACAATAAAGACACATTATTATTCTTAGAATGTAGACAACATTCCTGCCTCTAGTTAATTGTATCCACGGTATATCTTCACTTGGCTATTTATCGAAAACTTTGTTATGAAATGGAACGCCACTGCCTACGGTTCGGAAGAGAACACATTTTTCCCGTGCTCATAGAATTCCTGGTATAGTGATGCTATATAGTCGGAAGTGGCCATGGAGCTTTAAGTTGCAATTTTAATCTTACTAATATTTGTAGTTCTGCCTGAAATATGCCATTAAAATGCGTGAACACTAACCTTCCATTACAGTGCTACATACGGTAACAGACCATTCACTTGAACAAAATAACCTACTGATTACTAAAGAAATAAGGAAATATTGAAATTGTATACTTTAGAAGGTGCCTCTGATGCTAACAATAAGGCTCGTGTCCAGTGTATTAATAAGCTTAGGTCATCTAACGTGAGATGGCCTTGAACTGCTCTCAAGCATTGGCCGAAGTGTTTTTAGTGACGTGCCAGACACTGAGGTAAACTAAGTTTTTTTTCATTCGGTGTACTTACAGGCCGGCCGCGGTGGTCTTGCGGTTCTAGGCGCGCAGTCCGGAACCGTGCGACTGCTACGGTCGCAGGTTCGAATCCTGCCTCGGGCATGGATGTGTGTGATGTCCTTAGGTTAGTTAGGTTTAAGTAGTTCTAAGTTCTAGGGGACTGATAACCACGGCAGTTGAGTCCCATAGTGCTCAGAGCCATTTGAACCATTTGTACTTACAGTACTAGAGCCAACTTTAGCAGCCTAGGTTCTTTTTGTTTATCAAGAAACTTCATTCTAACAGAGCGTTGCAGCCCGCAGTAGTTTTAATGACTAATATTAGCGGCCATCAAATTTAACATTTCTTTAAACTCGAAAAAAAGAAGGAAACTGTAGTCAAAATGATCAACCTAGAAGTTGAAGGTGCAAATCCGTGAAATGTGTAGGAGACGACGGGATTTTTTTAATCGTGAGAAGAAAATAACTTCAACGTGTGCTATTGATTAAGGTACCTGAATTTCGCTACAAAATTCTTTATTGAGCGTCAACAGTTTTTTGCTGTATATTGTTCATTTCCGTAAAGCACCTAACAACTTTATTCTTAGGCACACCTAACAAATACCTCACACGGGATGTTGCAACATTTGCTACGCACGACGGCCTAGGTGGCCGAGCGGTTCTAGGCGCTACAGTCTGGAAGTGCGCGACCGCTACGGTCGCAGGTTCGAATCCTGCTTCGGGAATGGATGTGTGTGATGTCCTTAGATTAGTTAGGTTTAAGTAGTTCTAAGTTCTAGGGGACTGGTGGTCTCAGCAGTTAAGTCCCACAAGAGCCATTTTAGCCATTTGCTACGCACAGTCAGTTTTGCTGCACCTGCAACTTCAAACTGGGTATTATTCGCACCGACAAGACTTGGGCGGAAGGCAGACATATTAAAAGAGAGGGCATATTTCCAGAAACTCGACAACTTCTCGACGCATATCTTGTCAAGCAGTCCTCGTGATTTTCTCGAGAACATAAACATGGTTTTGGCTCCACTGTGATATTCAGAAGACAAAAACAGACGCGGACGTAATGTGGAGTAGGCCAATAGGTCGTATTTCAAGCGTATATGTGGCCTTGTATTAACAACGAGTATGGTAGGCCACATGGGAGAAAATTCGGTCATTTCATTTGATACTTTGATGATTCCTATAGAAACTGTGAACATTGAGATTTCTCAAGAACGTATCCAGGAACCGCTTTGATTCGTTGATTAACACTATAAGTGCCATGTCAGTCATTTTTGACCCACGACTTTTTTTTCGACGGCCGTAGTCTCCTCCATAATCACTGCAGAATGAAACGGTCGCATGACTTTTCATCATTTATGGAGTTGTACAACTCACCAAAATTTCATCCCCCTAGCTCACCTAGAAGCATGAAAAACTTACCTGTTACACCAGTAGTACCATGTGGGTCATTTTTTACCCATACCCATTTTAACGCAATTTGTTATCAGTAACACCGGTTTTCAGACACTAGATAGTTTCTGGGAGTGCCTCGACGCTATTTACGAGATTTTGGAGTATATTATCGTACTTTGGCCCAAAAACAACGTGAAATACGAAGTATTCGGTGGTTGGATGATACTTTATATCAGCGCCGCTTTCCGTTTTCTATGGACTGGCGACATGCAGACCTACGGAGTGACACTGTGAAGCTACAGAATAACATATTATACAGTGGGGAATCCTCCCGTCCCCTTCTGCACTACTGTCTGGGGCGCTGCTAACAGTTCTCTTACACGACAGCAGATGTCAGGCGCGTCGCCCTTACAGAACGTCACGAGTGACAACTTCTTCACCTCCGTGAAACTGGCAGATGAGCTGAAACAAAAGGGAACAAGTTTAGTTGGCGCTCTTCGGAGATCACTCAAGGAGATCCTTCCTGCAGCGCGGAGTGGAGACGACACGTATATGCAACTCCCTTACAAGTCAGGCGACAATCTTCTCTCAGCTTACCAAGGGCAAAAGAAAAAAAGTATTCGTAACCTGAGTAACATGCACGCTGGATGTCAGATGAATGAGAATACTGAGAAGAAACTTCCAGAAAGTGTGAAGTTTTATATTGAAACTAAGGATGGTGTCGATCTAGTTGACCAAATGGCTAGACACTGCAGTGTCCAATCTGGCACCCACCGACGGTCTGTGCGTGCTTTTACAGTATTCTTGAGCTTGCCATGATGAAGATTAGGTTAGATTAGATTAGATTAATACTTGTTCCATAGATCACGAATACGACACTTCCAAATGATGTGGAACGTGTCGGGTTAATAAACGAGGTCTGTACAAGATATTACATTATACAAAATATTGCATGACACTAATGTTTAAGTTGGTTTTTTTGTTTTTTTTCCCTTAATTTATATATAAAAATTCAGCCAATGAGTATAAGGGGTTGTCATCTAGAAATTCTTTTAATTTATTTTTAAATGTTGGTTGGCTATCTGTCAGGCTTTTGATGCTGTTTGATAGGTGACCAAAGACTTTTGTGGCAGCATAATTTACCCCTTTCTGTGCCAAAGTCAGATTTAACCCTGCATAGTGAAGATCATCCTCACACAATTTTTAAGTTACTTACCTCGAAGAAGATTTCACATGGGGACTTATCTTCAGAGTTGCCGATGAGCTTGCTGCCCTATACAAACTGCACACAGGAGCCAGTCTCCCCTTGCAGGCACTCGATACCTGCGCTGGTCAATACGGAAAATGGATTGTCATATTCAGGACTTTATCCTCAAAGTCGCAGATGAGCTTGTTGTCTCTTATAAACCGCAGAGAGAAGTCAGTCTCCCCTTTCAGGCACTCGACACCGGCACTGGCCAATATGCAAGTAGAAGATCTCGTCAAATCCAGGTTTCCTGCAAGCAACAAAACAACAAATGGAAATAAAACATCAAGCGTATGCTTCAAGTACAACAAGTATGTATGCAAAAGTTGCCGAGCAAAAGCTCTGGTCGAATGTCTGAATCCCAGCTTCGGCATTCTGTCACGTCCTCGTTCTTAAATATTTCCAAATATTTATAATTATAGGCCGAAACTATTCGTTCTTATGTTTCGGTTCCTTGACTACAATAATCGAGAAAACACGCAGAGCATTTTAGTCACTTGCTGCATTTTAGAATCTTTCACAAATATTTGGTACTTACCTTATTTTTCTATAAAAGTGAAAATACTATTAATACTCACATAAACAATGTTTTCATTCTGCTTCAATTATTTTATAAAGAAAAACGCTATAACATTGTTTTTCTTACTTGTTTTAACGACGGGTGATGAAATATGTGATTTCTTTTGTAAAATTTAAAATAAAAAAAAGGTAACTTTTGAAAGTTTATGTTTGACAGTGTACTGTTCATTTTGGAGACGTATTGACAACATGAAGACACTCAAAACACCACCCAAATAGGAATAAAACAGTGCTTTTCCACTGTGGGTAAAAAATGACCGACATGGTACCGCTAGGTGTATGGCGAAGGCCCGTACTTCTAATGTTCAATATTTAGTGGGTCCGACTGCAGGAAGTTGACACCATCACATAACTGGGAACTTAAAAAGTCAGAAATCATCTACAGTTCCGTAATTCTAACCATTTGTGTGTTATTCTAATCCTTACCTGAGCAGAAATCAATACTTTCGCCACACTTAGCGGACTATGAGTTGCAGCTATTTCAGAGCGTAGTGTGAATATATATTAACAAAAAAACACCTTTATGTCGAAAATATTATGTTTGTGAGAACATAGTTTGTATACATTTCCTCTCCGCAACAGAAATACTTTCGTATTCACTCACATGTCCCGTACATAATTCTCACAGCTCTTTCGAAAGTAACTACGAGTTGCGTCTTTTAACAGCGTACCACTAAACAGGGATTAATAACTGCAATTTGCGGAAGAAAGGGTACTATTAGCGCTATTTTGGTGTTTCTTCTACCAAGCGAACCATGTAGGTTAACGCCATCTGTTATTAGACCTAAAAATCTATATTTACATGCATACAACCGTTATTGTTATTATATGAAACGCATAATGTAGCGTGAAACAAGTGGGTAAAAGCCATTTTTCCTCCCGAATGCTGCGGCCTGTGTGTTGAACACGTGAATATTCCTCTGCCACGTGTAATGCTATGATGAGAAATTGTGTTCTCGCATGCTCGACGAACATTGAGACAAGTCTATAAATATCATTGAAGAAAAACCAGATACCGAAGGTCCGAGGTCGCCAGCGACAAGATTATAGGAATCAACCAGGAACGGTGACATGCTTCGACCGCACGGATATTATCCGTGTATATACTTTCCGCAGACGACGACAATGACCTTCATTTTCGTGCAAGACTTCGCGTTACAGTCCTGTAAATTTACACTTTCAATATAATTAACTAATTATATGAATGTTGTTCCCACGAAGCAGAGATGGATGAATCAATAGCATTAAGTGTGCGTTTCAGATACCTAAGTGTTGCAGACATCTCTTTAAGCAGCTGGGAATATTAACCCCAGCATCACAGCACATTTATTCACTTACGAAATTTGTAGTCAACAGAGAATTCGAGTATGACAGCAAAAGAGATATTCGGAAGTACAGCTCTAGAAGTAAAAGTGAACAATATTAATATTTAATGGTTCGAAATAGCCAGCTGTTGTGCCCGAGCGGTTCTAGGCGCCTCAGTCCGGAACCGCGCTGCTGCTACGGTCGCAGGTTCGAATCCTGCCTCGGGCATGGATGTGTGTGATGTCCTTAGGTTAGTTAGGTTTAAGTAGCTCTAAGCCTATGGTACTGATGACCCCAGATGTTAAGTCCCATAGTGCTCAGAGCCATTTGGTTCGAAACAGGAAGGCGTGAAATATGGAGGTATAAAGTTTAAGAAGCTCTACCAATGTGAATGTAATGGATGAATAGCAACAGTGTTTCCAGACATAGGTTGCAGTAGTTTATCCTGACCTCCTTTGTTCTACGTAGAGGAATCCTTGAATATAATTAATTAATCATTTTTACAGGAAAGCCGGTAAATGGTCAGTTCACAGTCTTATAAATATTTATTTATGTTATATATACTCCGGCCACATGACCCTGGAGGCCCACCGGTACTGACCGACCTCCTTGTCATCCTCTGACAGTGGCGTCATTGTATGCATTATGGAGGGGCATGAGGTCAGCACACTGCTCTCCCACCGTTGTCAGTTTACGTGACATGGTACCGCTATCAGTCGGTCAAGTAGCTCCGTAATTCGCATCAAGAGGTAGAGTGCTCTGTAGGAATCAGCATGGGTTTCGATAAAGACGATCGTGTGAAACCCAGCTCGCGCTATTCGTCCACGAAACTCAGAGGGCCATAGACACGGGTTCCCAGGTAGATGCCGTGTTTCTTGACTTCCGCAAGGCGTTCGATACAGTTCCCCACAGTCGTTTAATGAAAAAGTAAAAGCATATGGACTATCGGACCAATTGTGTGACTGGATTGTAGAGTTCCTAGGTAACAGAACGCAGCATGTCATTCTCAATGGAGAGAAGTCTTCCGAAGTAAGAGTGATTTCAGGTGTGCCGCAGGGGAGTGTCGTAGGACCGTTGCTATTCACGATATACGTAAATGACCTTGTGGCTGACCTCGGAAGTTCACTGAGGCTTTTTGTGGATGATGCTGTGGTATATCGAGAGGTTGTAACAATGGAAAATTGTACTGAAATGCAGGAGGATCTGCAGCGAATTGACGCATGGTGCAGGGAGTGGCAATTGCATCTCAATGTAGACAAGTGTAATGTGCTGCGAATACATAGAAAGAAAGATCCCTTATCATTTAGCTACAATATAACAGGTCAGCAACTGGAAGCAGTTAATTCCATAAATTATCTGGGAGTACGCATTAGGACTGATTTAAAATGGATTGATCATATGAAGTTGATCGTCGGTAAAGCAGATGCCAGACTAAGATTCATTGGAAGAATCCGAAGTAAATGCAATCCGAAAATAAAGGAAGTAGGTTACAGTACGCTTGTTCGCCCACTGCTTGAATACTGCTCAGCGGTGTGGGATCCGTGCCGGATAGGGTTGATAGAAGAGAAAGAGAAGATCCAACGGAGAGCAGCGCGCTTCGTTACAGGATCATTTAGTAATCGCGAAAACGTTACGGAGATGACAGAGAAGCTCCAGTGGAAGACTCTGCAGGAGAGACGCTCAGTAGCTCAGTACGGACTTTAGTTAAAGTTTCGAGAACATACCTTCACCGAGGAGTCAAGCAGTATATTGCTCCCTCCTAAGTATATCTCGCGAAGAGACCATGAGAATAAAATCAGAGAGATTAGAGCCCACAGAGAGGCATACCGACAATCCTTCTTTCCACGAACAATGCGAGACTGGAATAGAAGAGAGAACCGATAGAGGTACTCAAGGTACCCTCCGCCACACACCGTCAGGTGGATTGGGGAGTATGGATGTAGATGTAAATTAGATGTAGGGTGCACCCTATTCCTGTCCTCTCACTACAGAAAAATCGTTAGCAGTGACGCAAATTGAACCTGAACAGTCTACTTAGCTACCGAGACGCCGCCGTATGCTTCTAAATCGTCATCTTCTCTTCCCTCAGAGAAGATGATCGTTAATATTGCAAGAAAGTCTTTTATTTCTGACTTATATAATTTGTCGGCAACCGGTTCGTCAAGGTCTTCACCCTCTGTGGTCTCGCATACAACTTACGTTCAGACAGATAACTAAGAACTTATTCAGGTCCCATTAGAGCTGATATCAGACCTTTGGTGGGACAGACTGCTGCACGTGGGGACTTCAGACCATTCAGTATTTACAAAGTCAGCGATCATGCACAGTTCCGCAGTCCTATCCAATTTTGTTTAGTTACTTCACTCCCGTCAGAAGTGTGTTCCTTGACACTGCAGTTTTCGAAAACGTTAGTAGACATTCACTACGACAATAACAGAAACAAAACCCTTATGTGACAATCTTTGACTACAAATATTCTACAAAATTTTAAAATCGTTTGTCCACACGTGTGAAAGCGCCATCGCGACGTTCGCAGCTGTTTTTGAATTATTTACTTCATTTTTCTTCTGTAGCTTTTGGAAGAGCGTTAAAATGAATAGCAATATTGAGAACTGCCTCGCAGAAAATTTACCCTCGCATGAATTTCATCATTTATAACAACTTACGGTTTCAAGATATCATTAGCGTTAATAATAATGTAAACCAGAGACTGAGACGAAGTACGTTACGCAAAGTTGAAACGAGGAAATTTTCTCGTATTGGCAGCGAAACGTTTTCTACTAGGAAAGAAGTGCATATATTTTTCGAAGTTGTCCTTTTTCAGATTAAAGCGCTTATGCCAATATACATCCAGTGAGTTGATTCCGGAAGAACTGCAGAACCCCATACACGTCTCCTGCAGTCACTACGTTGGACTCCATTTTGGAGTGGCCAACATCTTTACACGTGGTAATAAACGGAAGCAGAATATTGGCAGTCTACTGATCAGGTTGGATGATACAATAATTTATACTTCAGATCCTTCGGTTTTCTCATTACCATTTCACTTTTGTGAGCGAATGAACAATACTGGCAACAATTTTTTTTATAGCGCTCCAAGCTTCATACACTGAAGCGCCAAAGAAACTGGTATAAGCATGCCTATTCAAATACAGAGATATCTAAACAGGCAGAATAGGGCGCTACGGTCGGCAACGCCTATACAACACAACAAGTTTCTGGCTAATGGCAGGCTATCAAGATTTAAGAGCGTTTGAACGTGGTATTGTAGTCGGCACACGAGTAATGTGACAGCATCTCAGGGGTAGCGATGCAGTAGGGTTTCTCGCTTGCGACCATTTCACGAGTTACGGTGAATATCAGGAATCAGGTAAAACACCAAACCTCTGACATCGATGGGGCCGGCAAAAGATCCTGCAAGAACGGGACCAACAACGACTGAAGAGAATAGTTCGCCGTGACATAAATGTAACCCTTCCGGAAATTGCTGCAGATTTCAATGCTGGGCCATCAACAACTGTCAGCGTGCGAACCATTCAACGAAACATCATCGATAGGCCTTTCGGGGCCGAAGGCCCTCTCGTCTACCCTTCATGACTGCACGACACAAGGCTTTACGCCAGGTCTGAGCCCGTCAACACCGACACTGGACTGTTGATGACTGGAAATATGTTGCCTGGTCGGACGAGTCTCGATCCAAATTGTATCGAGCGGATGGACGTGTACGGGTATGGAGACAACCTCATGAATCCATGGACCCAACATGTCAGCATCGGTCTGTTCAGGTTGGTAGAGGCTCCGTAATGGTGTGGGGCGTATGCAATTGGAGTGATATGGGACCCCTGATAGTCTCTGACAGTTGACACGTAAGTAAGCATCATGTCTGATCACCTGCATTCATTCATGTCCTTCGCGCATTCTTGGGAAATTGAAGCAGGAAAATGCAACACCCCAAACGTCCGTAATTGCCACTGAGTGGGTCCAGGAACACTCTTCTGAATTAAAACATTTCCGCTGGCCATCAAACTTCACGGACATCAACATTATGGAGCATATCTGGGATGCCTTGCAACATCCTTTTCAGAAGAGACTTCCAACCCCCACCCCTACTCTTACGGATTTATGAACAGCCCTACAGGATCCAGGGTGTCAATTTCCTCCAGCACTACTTTAGACAATAGTAGAGTCCATGCCACGTCGTGTCACGGCATTTCTGCGTGCGGGGGCCCTACGCGGTATTAGACAGCTGTACCAGTTTCTTTGGCTCTTCACCCTACAACATTTTTATCTTTCACCTGAACCAAAAGTTTCCTTACTAAATGTCAGCTGAGACATCCCTTTCTGAAAGGTAATAAAAGGAAAGGTTTTTTTCACGTCCCAGATTGCTTGCGGATGAAATCGACGTCTGCTATTTTGCTACAGAAGCAAAGACTTTCATTCATTAGTGTCGTGTTGCTTCATTTCAGATGGTTCAAATGGCTCTGAGCACTATGGGACTTAACATCTGAGGTTATCAGTGCCCTAGAACTTAGAACTACTTAAACCTAACTCACCTAATGACATCACACACATCCAACTCCAAGGCAGGATTGGAACCTGCGACCGTAGCGGTTGCGCGGTTTCAGACTGAAGCGCCTAGAACCGCTCGGCCATACCGGCCGGCTGCTTCATTTCTATCACAAAATGAGGTCCCTCAGCTTATCCACAGCAGCATCTTCAGCTCTCACAAAATCGAGCGACTTGGAGCTAGACGTATATTGGTGTGGTCCTCGGTTCAGTTCCCTTTTCGACCACCTGGAATTTGATTTTCACAGCTTGGCCTAACTACATCAATCAGAGTTCGTACTTTTTCTCCTGCGTCTTTGTTGTAGACAGTATGTTAAAACCTGCTAATCTTTAGTTAGGCGCAAGTTGAATTCTTTTTAAAACAAGCCAGGTACATCTGCATCTACACTGAGACATACACTGATGACCACCTTATGGTGTGTGATAGAGGGTACCTCTAGAGCCACAACTTTTCCCACTTTCCCTATATGTGGAAGAACGGCCAGATAATTCTTAGAATGAGCTCTTATTTGTCTGATTTTCTCGTCGTGGTCATTTCGCCACTAGTATGTTGAGGGAATTAAGACGTTGCCCAAATCTTCTTGGAAGACACGCTTCTACATAGCATCTCCAGCGACGCCCACTTGTAGAGGTACATGTCTAGGGAGCCCAAAAACTTATTTTTTTCTTTTTTCTTTCATACAATTTATTTAGTGATAAATGGCAATTCATTCAAATATGACACATGCATCTGTCTGAACGTAAATTTTTGATGTACCTTTATGTAGTCCTCCTGTAAGACTGCAGGCCGGAGTGGCCGTGCGGTTCTAGGCGCTACAGTCTGGAACAGAGCTACCTCTACGGTCGCAGGTTCGAATCCTGCCTCGAGCATGGATGTGTGTGATGTCCTTAGGTTAGTTAGGTTTACTTAGTTCTAAGTTCTAAGCGACTGATGACCTCAGAGGGTAAGTCGCATAGTGCTCAGAGCCATTTGAACCATTTGATAGCTATGCTCCAGCAAGGTCCACCACAGACATTGTGGTACTAGACGAAAGGCTGAGAACGCAGTGGCTATCCAGTCGCTTGGAAGTCGATCGTTGTGTTAAGGCTTTAATAGACAATAGCCGAGAAGAAACGGACTGCCACAATTCTGTCTTCAGTGGTCAGAAGAGACAGATGAAGCGAACATTCGTCAGGACTGTGGATTACTGTCTAAGAACGTGGATATAAAACTGTGACAAGAGATGACTTCTGTTCCTCTACTTACTCTTCATCATTACAGGTAATTTCTCCTATAATTGGTGGTAAAATGGATTTATAAATAAATTCTGTGTGAGATAACATGTATGTAAGGTCCTCCAGTTTTTTTTTTTAAATACTGTATAAAAGCGTCACCCCGTTTACAGGCGACAGAAAACCGTTTAACAAAGAAAGCACATTTCGTATATGTAAATTACTAGTTACTTACATTATTAAAAGAATGCGTGACTGTTGCAGAGAACAGTTTGTCAACAATTTAGTATTTACACTCCTGGAAATTGAAATAAGAACACCGTGAATTCATTGTCCCAGGAAGGGGAAACTTTATTGACACATTCCTGGGGTCAGATACATCACATGATCACACTGACAGAACCACAGGCACATAGACACAGGCAACAGAGCATGCACAATGTCGGCACTAGTACAATGTATATCCACCTTTTGCAGCAATGCAGGCTGCTATTCTCCCATGGAGTCGATCGTAGAGATGCTGGATGTAGTCCTGTGGAACGGCTTGCCATGCCACTTCCACCTGGCGCCTCAGTTGGACCAGCGTTCGTGCTGGACGTGCAGACCGCGTGAGACGACGCTTCATCCAGTCCCAAACATGCTCAATGGGGGACAGATCCGGAGATCTTGCTGGCCAGGGTGGTTGACTTACACCTTCTAGAGCAAGTTGGGTGGCACGGGATACATGCGGACATGCATTGTCCTGTTGGAACAGCAAGTTCCCTTGCCGGTCTAGGAATGGTAGAACGATGGGTTCGATGACGGTTTGGATGTACCGTGCACTATTCAGTGTCCCCTCGACGATCACCAGAGGTGTACGGCCAGTGTGGGAGATCGCTCCTCACACCATGATGCCGGGTATTGGCCCTGTGTGCCTCGGTCGTATGCAGTCCTGATTGTGGCGCTCACCTGCACGGCGCCAAACTCGCATACGACCATCATTGGCACCAAGGCAGAAGCGACTCTCATCGCTGAAGACGGCACGTCTCCATTCGTCCCTCCATTCACGCCTGTCGCGACACCACTGGAGGCGGGCTGCACGATGTTGGGGCGTGAGCGGAAGACGGCCTAACGGTGTGCGGGACCGTAGCCCAGCTTCATGGAGACGGTTGCGAATGGTCCTCGCCGATACCCCAGGAGCAACAGTGTCCCTAATTTGCTGGGAAGTGGCGGTGCGGTCCCCTACGGCACTGCGTAGGATCCTACGGTCTTGGCGTGCATCCGTGCGTCGCTGCGGTCCGGTCCCAGGTCGACGGGCACGTGCACCTTCCGCCGACCACTGGCGACAACATCGATGTACTGTGGAGACCTCACGCCCCACGTGTTGAGCAATTCGGCGGTACGTCCACCCGGACTCCCGCATGCCCACTATACGCCCTCGCTCAAAGTCCGTCAACTGCACATACGGTTCACGTCCACGCTGTCGCGGCATGCTACCAGTGTTAAAGACTGCGATGGAGCTCCGTATGCCATGGCAAACTGGCTGACACTGACGGCGGCGGTGCACAAATGCTGCGCAGCTAGCGCCATTCGACGGCCAACACCGCGGTTCCTGGTGTGTCCGCTGTGCCGTGCGTGTGATCATTGTTTGTACAGCCCTCTCGCAGTGTCCGGAGCAAGTATGGTGGGTCTGACACACCGTTGTCAATGTGTTCTTTTTTCCATTTTCAGGAGTGTATATTAAAATTATTAAAATCCTAAAATATTTTCTTAAAAGAGAAAGTAGGTGACCATCCGTGACTATAACTATGGTGCCATAATAAGTACAACAATAATCTTTTAACTTTTATTGTTAGCTCCAGTGGAAAGTGATAATTAATGAGCTCTTGATTTCTATATTATAAAAGTATAAAGAGAGGGTTGCAGCAATCTTACAGTTAATCGTCAAAAGGTTCAAAGCAGTACTTTTCTCTAAAATGAAGCATTCCATCGAAAGAGTGCTTTCTAAAATTTTGTTTTACACACGCCACGGAGTGGACATTGTGTAGACAAATATACTCCACAAATACGTCAGTGCCGCACGTGTAAGAACTGTGCACATTCTGCATCTGCACTCACACTATATCAAGCCTCGGATGACAGCTGGGAGTCGTATCATTACCTGGAACAGACATACGGGTTGTCCCAGGAAGACTGGTCAATATTCAGTAATATGACAGGAACTATCATTCTAATCAAAAACGTGCAGTAAACATGGGGTCTAAAATGCATACCTTATGAGCTATGGGTACTTGTTCATCTTCGCTACTGTGAAACGAACGCCTTCTGCTAAAGGGCTTATAGCTGAAAAGGTACGCCTTTTAAAGCCCATATTAATTTGGTCAATTGTTTTTTGTTTTGGTCCAGAAAATCTCCTCCAGAAATACGGAAAGGAAGGAACTTACGCTAGAAGAGATCGCTTCACAGTATCGAAGATGAAGAAGCGCTCGTAGACCCTAAGGCACCCATTTTAAGAGCCCATCATTTCTGGACTTGTTTACTTCGAATAATCGTTTCCGTCGTATCAATGAATACTGATCATTCCCTCTGATACTCCCTGTGTTACAGATCTGGAGACGTTATCCGGAGCGAAGAATCGTAAAATACCAGTACCACTCGTCCACATTGCCAAACGATCTCGGAATCCTACAAGAGGCGAGGTGCAGACGTAGCAAATAAATTTTGAAACAGACTGCTAAATAAGACCAGGGAAATACAAAACTTGTGTATTGTCTGCTTTCTCGTTAAAATGAATTATTTGTCATTTGTAGTAATTAAAAGTAGGGACTGTCTAGACACTGTTCGTATACAAAATCTAATATTAACATCACATCTCTAATGTCTTTATTAAGCGACGATTAATCTGAAAATCCATCCAGTTTATATTTTAACACTAACAAGAAAATTAATTCGGCTGTGTGGACTCTAAAACGTAAACAGTGACCTTCTGGGTGGTCGCATTGGTAAATTCTTATCGCACCAAACTGCTGAGGTCATCGCTCCCTAGGCTTACACACCACATAATCTAACTTAAAGTAACTTACGCTAAGGACAACACACGCACCCATGTCCGAGAGATGACTCGAACCTCTGACCGGGGGTACCACGCTTACCATGGCAAGGTGCCTAAGACCTCGCGGCTACGCCACGCGGAGGTGACCGTCTGTCCGCCTCCATAGCTGAGTCGTCAAAGCGGCAGAACGTCATGCAAGGATCCCGGGTTCGATTCCCTATTGAGTTGGAGATTTGCTCCGCTTGCGAACTGGTTGTTGTGTTGTCATTACTACATCTTCCTCATCGACATCCATGTCGCTGAAGTGGCGTCAACTAAAAACACTTGCAGCAGACAAACGGCCTACCCTACAGGAGGACTTAGCCACGCGACATTTCATTTCACTAATTGTCATAAATCAGGTACGTATAAGACTGTGCGCAAGTCATGCACAAACACTAGCGTCATCGTTGCCTCGCCTGGCTGCGCACTTCGCCCACATCCACGCAACGCTGTCTGAGTGTGAGGAGGGGTAAAAGGGGGAATCTGGGAACGTGCCACATTTCAATGGCGATGCAGTCGTACTGTATACACATTGGTTTCATACACTGATTTTATATTTCGTATTTCCCAACAACATAGATCACAACCATAACAAATTTTCAGTGCTACTCGATTATTTTTTGGAGCATTGAAGACGTAATATATTTTTTATCTCATACAAGCTGTTTGCATAGGTACAGACGCAGACAATTTTACATATATTAGCACTCAGGTTGATATGTAATCCTGAGTTGTTTAGTTTTAGTGGAGAAGAGTTTGTACCTCTTTAATTCTGGCGAATTTTGCATGAGAACTGGACATGCACTCGGCCCCTCCTTACCTACCACCTAATTGATTATGTGCACAACGGTAACGAAAGGAACTGATGGTGGACCCTGCTAGTTGGTAAAATAAGGAGTGCACACTCACAATAATTTAATAAAAATCATTATCTACTCAATAAAGAAAAATGGAATTTTAATATAATAAACGACAGGAAATGGGATTCTACATCTAGCTATGAAACGATATGTGGATTAAATATTACAATGTGATTTATTACAAATTACAACACAAAGGTACTTGATTGTCACTACAAACTGTGTTGAACTCGAGTTGACTCGAGAACAAGGGGCTCCTACTCTCTGTGATGCAATAGATTCACGATAATGATTGGAGGTCCTAATGAATCAAACATTACTCCCCCAACTATAATGCAGTATCGCGATTAGTAGTGAGGGGTCAAATGGGATCACATGGAGAAACAAGCAAGGTGGACTTGTATCAAGGCGAGCGCGCGTGCTGCTGAGACCTTCAGTATAAAATTGATAGGTCCTACAGTGCCGGAGCTTCGAAATACTTTACCAGTCCTGAAAACTGCAGCATGTCGTCGGTAGGCAGCGTTCTGATCATGTAGGCGCCGACTTCTGATGTGCAGCAACCCTGTTTCAACCCCTGGCCTCGAAGGTTGTCCGAGAATTCTAAGTTCTGCCGAAAAGTGCGACTATGTCGCAAGACCGTCCGACTCCGACGAAGATAAGGTACCGAATGCTGCGCCCGCGCAACGCAAGAGCGAAGCCAACCTTACTCATCTCCCCACTACCCTCTAAAACCACGAATCACCATTCAGTGCTCTTTCCAAAATTCCCACGCAATATCTCAGAACATCATTTGTGCCAATAGCGACCATTCCGTCCGATTTCGAGCAGGGCTTTATGACGTCAACTGGCCTCAGTTTAAGTTGACCAATCATGCCTCTGCTATTTAGCTCGGGGGCACTGGACTTGTCATTTGACCAGCTACGAAAACAACATGCCTAGGCCACCGGCCATCTGGCACCAGACAGTCGCGCCCAGCTGGGCGTGGTTCACAGGTATTCTGAGAATCATGAGGACAATGCAGTCAGTCGGCGCCAGCAGTCTTCATTCCAGATGCGCCAGAACAGGAAACACATAAACTACAGCGACAATCAGATGCCTCGCATGTCGTTTCGCCCTACCTACAATAGGCGAAACGCGACCTAGGTCAGTTGTCCTGCCAGTCGCTCAAGCCCATTGATGTACAACCCTCTCATTATTCGAGAAAGTGCTTCCCCCCCCCCCCCCCAGAAATGCAGTGTTCTGCGTCCTCCGGTGCTCGCCTCGCACAGGCTACCCAGGGAAGTAACAGAGGAAACTAAAAGCAAGACCACATACAGTTCCCAGCATGCATAGCAATCAAGTGAAAAGTATTTTGAGCTCTCAGTACAAATAGTCTCATTAGAATAATCTTATTCGGTCTGTTACCACCGTGAAATGTCATAAAACATCTAAAATTGATGAAAATGAGAGGCGACGTGTAAAAGAGGGCATGGAACCTCTCAAGTTTCAAAATTGAAAATAGCTTTTCACACACCTATGTTGTCCGGATTGTTATATCACATTTTTAACATCGTTATGGAGACTTGGAACACAATGCCAAGAAAAACAATGTTGACCTCATCGACAGTTTTTCTTAAAAGAACTTGTCTTTTAAATGGCAGTTACGCTGCAAATCAGTCTGTATTATCTGCATTATGGCAGGGGTGAGGGCATCCTTCGTGCAGATGAGCTGCCGCTTTTGTTGTCGCCGGCTGGTGAAAAAAAATGGCTCTGAGCACTATGGGACTTAACATCTATGGTCATTAGTCCCCTAGAACTACTTAAACTTAACTAACCTAAGGACATCAAACACATCCATGCCCGAGGCAGGATTCGAACCTGCGACCGTAGCGGTCATGCGGTTCCAGACTGAAGCGCCTAGAACCGCACGGCCACACCGGCCGGCCCGGCTGGTGAATCGGGGATGGCGCCAGCATTGTATGGTGGGTTTCCCACGGTATCGTATGTCATAGAGTTGTAGGCCGGCGTCGAGGGGCTTCGGTGACTGGGGTGCTTGGTGCGCCGTTGGCGGTGGCAGCGCCGTTGAGAGCGGCGGCGGCGGCGGCGGCGGCGGCGGCGGCGGCGGCGGCATGTGGCTGTAGGGCGTTGCTGAGAATGGTGGTTGGGCTGCCTGGCTTCGGATCAGGTAGTGTGTAGGCGGCCTTGAGCCTGTCGACTGAAACGCTGGGAGGGATGCTGTCGAGTTGTAACGTAAATGTCTTGGATTTCCACTTCAGTAACCAGCGGGCTTCAGAGTTTCAAATAGGGGGCTGGTGAATGTCAATGTGAAGTCTAACATCTGTGCATGAAGCCACCATGAATGAATTCCCTGTGGTGGTCATGGCACTGGGGTAGGGTGGGTCGCAGGTGAACCACGCAGTCCTGCAAGATGGTGACAAACTCAGGGATGACATCATCTGTGGGCAGGTGGGTGGGCTCGAGAAAGTCGCCTGGGATGGCGAGCAGCTGACCAAAATCAAGGTCAACGGCACACGTTCCAAACTCATCCTTGTGAGTGATGCGAAATCTGAGGAGTGCTAGGGGCATGGCAGTGGTCCACCTGTTGCTGTGGCAGGTCAGAGTGGCCTTCATGGTATGGTGGAGCCCTTCCATCCACCATGCCATTGGCAGCCAGATGGTAGCTTGATGTGAGGTGGAAGTCAATGCCACAGACGTCTGTTAGCACCTAAAAAAGGGCAGATGTAAACTGGCTTCCGCTGTACACAGTGACAGCCGAAATCGGCGATTCACTTGGAGACGAAAGCAGTGGTTACCATGGTGGCAGTGATGTCACATACTGGAGTTGTCTCAGGCCAGTGGTAAGGAGGTAACTTTAGTTGTCAGAGGAAGGTAGAGGGCCAGCGAGGTCTATGTGAACATGGACAAAGTGCTGTCTGACATATAGTAATGTGGTGATGGGGGTTATATGTGGTTGCCAACATTGTCAAGTTGACAGGTGAGGCAGGTGTGGGCCCAGGTCCTGCACTTCCTCTGAATACCAGCCACATGAAACACAGCATCACCAGAGCAGCAGACGCGCACACACTAGGGTGTGACAGGTTATGTAACAGGTCGAATGCGGCGTTGCGGAAGGAAGCAGGCAGGAACGGGCGTGGTGAGCCAGTGAATACATCGCACCAGATGTTGTGTGAGCCAGTAGCTGGAGTATATTGAAGTATCTAGTAACGGCGTCCAGATGGAGGTGGGTGAGTTTCAGTTCGTGCTCCTCAGCAATGATAACTGAGGCAGTCAGTGACGACGTTGTCAGTACCTGCAATGTTATGTCTATTGGTAGTGAATACGCATATGAACGACAGGTGCCGGAATTGATGTGAGGAGCACTGCTTGAAGTCTTTTGCGATATCAAATGTAGTATTTCATAGATGGCCAGCAGTTCATTGTCGTATGGGCTACAGCATCACTGGCAGAGAGCTTGCTGGAGAAGAAAGTGAGCAGCTGCCAGGTGTCGCCAGCGTGCTGCTGCTGGACAGCGCTGATAGTTGTTTGGCTGGCGTCGACCATGACGGCAAGTGAGGTGGTAGGGCGGAGCAGGTGAGCAGGATAGCGTCCACCAAGTCATGCTAAGTGGCAGAAAAGCTGTCTTCCATTTGTGGCGTACATGGCTGCAGCTTGTTCCCCTTTGTTTGTGTGCTATGGACTGTGGCAATGAGCAGCTCCTGCGTAGTGGTGGCATTGTCAGATGGCGGCGGAAGAAGTTTAGCGTCCTCAGGAATGGCAGAAATCCTTGGATGTCTCTGGGAGCGGGAAATCGTGGATGGCTTGAACCTTGTTGGACAGAGAACGTGAGCCATTGAAGAAAATGATATTGCCCAATAATAACACGTCGCTGTCACCGATAACGTTCTTTTCTGTGTTGGGGATGTCGCTGGTGTCCTGAAGGCGCTCTAAAATGCTGTGGAGGTGCACACAGTGTTCCTTGAACATCACGGAAAACACGATTATGTGGTCCAGTTAGGTTAAACAGCAAGGCAAGCCTCGCAACACGCTGTCCAGGAAACACTGCCACATTTGGGCGGCATTACAGATACCGGAGGTCATAAAGACGCCCTTGTAGATCCCAAATGGCGTGATGATGGTGGTAGTCTGGATGTCCTCAAGTGTGACAGGAATGTGGATGGAAGCCTTGGTGCACTGAAAATTGTAGCTCCAGCCAGTGCTTTCATGGAACTGTGTAAGAATGGCACCGGGTAATGGTCAGCGATGGGGCGTTTGTTTAGCTTCTGGTAATGGCTGCATCAGCGTCAGGAACTATACTTCTTCTTGACAAGGTGTGGGGCAGTTGCCTACAGGCACTTGGGAGGATGCAGCACACCAGCAGCGAGCAGCTCGTCAAACTGGGCCTTGGTGATCTTGAGTTTGTGCAATGGCAGGCGACATGGCCAGCAGAAGACGTGTGATGTTGATGTATTGAACACGTGAATAGCGGACATCCCAAGGCATGTTACATGGGCGTGTGAGACCAGGAAATTGTGCCAGTGGGTCAGTGTAAGGGCCGGAATACGCCACCTGCTTCACAATAAAAAGAACATCGAAACGAATAGTGCACTTTATTCGTCTCCCAGTGTTGCTGTCATTGAGGCTCTGGTCTGCAATGTCAGGGAGCAGACGGTAGTGCCCAATGAAATCCGCTCTCATAGTGGGGTCACTGATGTCAGCGACGGTAACGGCGCATGGGAGGTCCCATTGTGGGCGGAGATCGAGGATATGGTAGTGTATGCTCTAGGTGGCAATGGTGGAGTTGTTTGCTGCCATGAGGAAGATGGCTGAGGTGATACCAGGACTCTGTATGAGCTTCCAATGCGAAGATAGGAAACTTGGAGCTGGTGTCGATCAGGAAAGGTGCGGCAGAGCGAGTGTCACTGACGAACAGACAATGGGAGATAGAGCAACAGCCAGGTGCACCTTATACCAGTGGCTGTTGGCATTTTAGTTCCAAGAGCAGGCCTCCCTGTAGTTTACAGCATCCAGATTGAAACACTTGTGGTACCAACAAAGGCCAGCTGTGTAGCAGGAGGTGTTGGCCAGGTGGCTAGAGCAGCGCCGGTGGCTGGAGCTGTATGGATGGCGGCGATCAGAATAGGGGCAGTCAACAGTTGCTTGGAATGTTGCCACATCGCTGCTGAGGTGGGCGAGGTTGTCACATATCCCTGGCTGCTGGGTGCTGTGGGTCAGTGGGGACAGGAGTGGCTGGTGATATTAGAAGCACTTCGAACAGTGAGTGGAAGGGGGTCGAAATGGGGTAGATGGCAGAGTGAGGGCCAACTGACTGTTCTGGGTGGTGGTGAGGCTGGTGCACAGTGGCAGCAGCTGTGGGCAAGGAGGTCAGCATCTAGTGAACCCCCTCTACGAGGTCGGTGGCATCGGTGAGGGAGCGGTCGACATGTAACGCCACAGCTGTCTGTATCAGGGGTGGGAGGCGAACAAGCTAGATCTTGCATAGGAAGCCACTGGAGACCATGTGTGACTCTGTCAGGCTTTGGAGGTGGCGCAGGAGTTGCAAGGGTTTCCAGTCCGCACACTGCTTGAGAGATAGGAGGTCGCGGATGTGTTGTATTTCGGAGATGTGTCTCGAGGCGACATTTCTTCTGGCGGTCGGTGGCTGGGGGCAATGAAATAACGTTGCCGACCTCCATCATATATATCCACTAGAGTTGGCTGATTATCATAGAGAACCTTGTGGCGTCCTGGGTGATGCCACAGCTGGCGAATATGGCGTCTGCCGAGGAAAACTACTGGCAGTAAGTGAGCTGCGGTGCGACTGGGCGAAGTCGTAGCGGCATGCGGGGCAATGGGCGTTGGCGCGTCGAGGTAGGGAGAGTCGACGGCATAGGCGGCGCAATCAGGGGCCAGTGCGGGCGTCGGAGTGGGCCGCAGGTAGTCGCATCGCATCGAGCTGCACGCGGAGGTCGGCATTGATGCGTTCCAGCTCCGCGAGGCACGCGGTCAGCTCGGCGATGACGTCTTGTGGCGCTGCAGCAGCAGCCGCTTGCGGTAATGCGTCTGTTGGGACAGATGGGGAAGCCACTGCCACTAGGTTGCACAAAGGACGGCAAAACGCGCAAGACAAACGGCTCGAGACGACTCTATAGCATGAAAACTGAAGTTGCTGGTGGGGTGCACACGTGCAAGAAAGTCGAAATGAGCGCTGAAGGAATGAGACGGCCTACACCATGTTGAAATAGGAGCGACTCTTTTGCCAGGATACCAGCGTAGGACTGTTTCCTTGCGTAACTTCAGAGTCGATTGCCAAGGAAACACACAAAATACTCTCGAAATTGACAAGTTCTGAACAAAGTCACACGCCGACATCTACATCTACATCTACATCTACATGATTACTCTGCAATTCACATCTAAGTGCTTGGCAGAGGGTTCATCGAACCACAATCATACTATCTCTCTACCATTAAATTCCCAAACAGCGGGCCTAAAAAACGAACATCTAAACCTTTCTGTTCGAGCTCGGATTTCTCTTATTTTATTTTGATGTATATTCCTACCTATGTAGGTTGGCCTAACAAAATACACTGCTGGAAATTGAAATAAGAACACCGTGAATTCATTGTCCCAGGAAGGGGAAACTTTATTGACACATTCCTGGGGTCAGATACATCACATGATCACACTGACAGAACCACAGGCACATAGACACAGGTAACAGAGCATGCACAATGTCGGCACTAGTACAGTGTATATCCACCTTTCGCAGCACGTAGAGATGCTGGATGTAGTCCTGTGGAACGGCTTGCCATGCCATTTCCACCTAGCGCCTCAGTTGGACCAGCGTTCGTGCTGGACGTGCAGACCGCGTGAGACGACACTTCATCCAGTCCCAAACATGCTCAATGGGGGACAGATCTGGAGATCTTGCTTTCCAGGGTAGTTGACTTACACCTTCTAGAGCAAGTTGGGTGGCACGGGATACATGCGGACGTGCATTGTCCTCTTGGAACAGCAAGTTCCCTTGCCGGTCTAGGAATGGTAGAACGATGGGTTCGATGACGGTTTGGATGTACCGTGCACTATTCAGTGTACCCTCGACGATCACCAGAGGTGTAGGGCCAGTGTAGGAGATCGCTCCCCACACCATGATGCCGGGTGTTGGCCCTGTGTGCCTCGGTCGTATGCAGTCCTGATTGTGGCGCTCACCTGCACGGCGCCAAACACGCATACGACCATCATTGGCAACAAGGCAGAAGCGACTCTCATCGCTGAGGACGACACGTCTCCATTCGTCCCTCCATTCACGCCTGTCGCGACACCACTGGAGGCGGGCTGCACGATGTTGGGGCGTGAGCGGAAGACGGCCTAACGGTGTGCGGGACCGTAGCTCAGCTTCATGGAGACGGTTGCGAATGGTCCTCGCCGATACCCCAGGAGCAACAGTGTCCCTAATTTGCTGGGAAGTGGCGGTGCGGTCCCCTACGGCACTGCGTAGGATCCTACGGTTTTGGCGTGCATCCGTGCGTCGCTGCGGTCCGGTCCCAGGTCGACGGGCACATGCACCTTCCGCCGACCACTGGCGACAACATCGATGTACTGTGGAGACCTCACGCCCCACGTGTTGAGCAATTCGGCGGTACGTCCACCCGGCCTCCCGCATGCCCACTATACGCCCTCGCTCAAAGTCCGTCAACTGCACATACGGTTCACGTCCACGCTGTCGCGGCATGCTACCAGTGTTAAAGACTGCGATGGAGCTCCGTATGCCACGGCAAACTGGCTGACACTGACGGCGGCGGTGCACAAATGCTGCGCAGCTAGCGCCATTCGACGCCAACACCGCGGTTCCTGGTGTGTCCGCTGTGCCGTGCGTGTGATCATTGCTTGTACAGCCCTCTCGCAGTGTCCGGAGCAAGTATGGTGGGTCTGACACACCGGTGTCAATGTGTTCTTTTTACCATTTTCAGGAGTGTATTTTCGCATTCGGAAGAGAAAGTTGGTGACTGAAATTTCGTAAATAGATCTTGTCGCGAGAAAAAACGTCTTTGCTTTAATGACTTCCATCCCAACTCGCGTATCATATATGCCACACTTTCTCCCCTATTACGTGATAATACAAAATGAGCTGCCCTTTTTTGCACCCTTTCGATATCCTCCGTTAATCCCATCTGGTATGGATCCCACACCACGCAGCAATATTCCAACAGAGGACGAACGAGTGTAGTGTAAGCTGTCTCTTTAGTGGACTTGTTGCATCTTCTAAGTGTCCTGCCAATGAAACGCAACCTTTGGCTCGCCTTCCCCACAATATTATCTATGTGGTCTTTCCAACTGAAGTTGTTCGTAATTTTAACACCCAGGTACTTAGTTAAATTGACAGCCTTGATAATTGTACTATTTATCGAGTAATCAAATTCCAACGGATTTCTTTTGGAACTCATGTGGATCACCTCACACTTTTCGTTATTTAGCGTCAACTGCCACCTGACACACCATACAGCAATCTTTTCTAAATCGCTTTGCTACTAATACTGGTCTTCGGATGACCTTACTAGACGGTAAATTACATCATCTGCGAACAACCTAAGAGAACTGCTCAGATTGTTACCCACGTCATTTATATAGATCAGGAACAGCAGAGGTCCCAGGACGTTTCCCTGGGGAACACCCGATATCACTTCAATTTTACTCGATGATTTGCCGTCTATTACTACGAACTGCGACCTACCTGACAGGAAATCATGAATCCAGTTGCACAACTGAGACGATACCCCACAGGCCCGCAGCTTGATTAGAAGTCGCTTGTGAGGAACGGTGTCAAAAGCTTTCCGGAAATCTAGAAATACGGAATCAACTTGAGATCCCCTGTCGATAGCGGCCATTACTTCGTGCGAATAAAGAGCTAGCTGCGTTGCACGAGAACGATGTTTTCTGAAACCATGCTGATTACGTATCAATGGATCGTTCCCCTCGAGGTGATTCATAATGTTCGAATACAGTATATGCTCCAAAACCCTACTGCAAACCGACATCAATGATATAGGTCTGTAGTTACATGAATTACTCCTACTACCCTTCTTAAACACTGGTGCGACCTGGGCAATTTTCCAATCTGTAGGTACAGATCTATCGGTGAGCGATCGGTTGTATATGATTGCTAACTAGGGAGTTATTGTATGAGCGTAATCTAAAAGGAACCTAATCGGTATACAATCTGGACCTGAAAACTTGCCCGTATCAGGCGATTTGAGTTGCTTCGCAACCCCTAAGGTATCTACTTCTAAGAAACTCATGCTAGCACCTGTGCGTGTTTCACATTCTGGAATATTCCATTCGTCTTCCCTGGTGAAGGAATGACGGAAAACTGCGTTCAGTAACTCCGCTTTAGCGCCACAGTCGTCGATAACAGTACCATCGGCACTGCGCAGCGAAGGTATTGACTGCGTCTTGCCGCTTGTGTACTTTACATACGACCAGAATTTCTTCGGATTTTCTATCAAATTTCGAGACAATGTTTCGTTGTGGAACCTATTAAAGGCATCTCGCATTGAAGTCCGTGCCAAATTTCACGCGTCTGTAAATTTTAGCCAATCTTCGGGATTTCGCGTTCTTCTGAACTTCGCATGATTTTTCCGTTGTCTGTGCAACAGCGTTCGGACCTGTTGTGTACCATTAGCGAGCCGACGTTGTTGGCACTGGAAAAAAGCACAGTGCGGCAGAAAAAGCGGACGCCGAGAAAGGTGACCGTCTCGCCCGGAGTTTAACCAGCACAGCAATATTCCGACGAGAGGCGCGGAATTAACAGAATTTGGCACAAGACGCAGCACGACTATTCACACACCCAGCGACAGAGACGGCGCAGCGCGGCTGCCTCTCAAAACTTCGCGTTATGCGTTGCCAAGTGGCACGTCCGTCGCTGTGCGAGGGTGGAACAGGAACCGATATTGACGCCGGGAGGAGAAGGAGACTGGGAAGGCTATGTCGGCGGAAGTCTCGCTACGGATCGAGCTATTGTTGTCTATCATTAGCGAGTGACCGTAGTGTGCAGGTATCTGGTCACACGGCAGGATAGACAGCTTGGGACGGACTAACACGCAAAGGGAGAAACTCGCTGCCTTAGAGAGATAGCGGCAAACGGAACTGCCAAGACAGCTGTGCAGCGAAAGGCCGCTAGCTGAGGTGTGTTGGGTGTGCAAAGATGAGCAGCGGTGATATCGTTTGTGGAACCGATCAACTAATATGATCTGCTAAAGAAAACAGTTGGTGCAGACGACCTGAGAAGACTGAGCATATACGAGGCTAGCAGTAAAAGGTTTTTTCCTGTCTTTTGGTAATAGTTGCGAACTGTTGAGCGGTGATCATCCCCACTTCTTGTTATTTTCCAGCTGCGTGGTAGGGACGATTTAAGAGGTGTTGTACGTACGACAAGGCAGTGGGATTTCTTCCAGGACTGTTATAAGGTTTACTAGGGTTTTATGAATAATACAGATTCCTCTTCCTCCTACTTTCTTATCCCATCTGGCACGATGGCGGTGAGAGGGACACTGTGGCCAGATCTCGAGTTAGACCCCTGCATGCTCTGCCCCTAGAGCCCCAGCGGCCTTTCTTAAAAAAGAAAGAACGTGATTAAGGCGACCGCTCGCGTAGAAAAAAATGACGTTAGAGCACTTGCCCATGAAAGAAAATGGTGCCAAGTTAGAGTCTCGGACCGGCTCACAGTTTTATTTTGCTAGATACTCTCATATCAGGGCATCCTGCTCTGCAGTGTGAAAATTTCATTACCGATAATCTCTTTAACTTTTCTACAAGGTAAATGCGTTCTCCCAATGACCATTACGTTTACTTTTCTTTACATTTTTCCTACAGGCGTTTGGCTTTGGCATCCCTGCGTTCCCAGTTTATTTCACTGCTAAGTGATTAGTTTTGCTGAAATCCTGCCTTTCCCCTGAGCGTTTTTGTACTTTCCTGTGCAACTACTATGATCGTCCTTTTGAAAGACATTCATTTGTTTACAAATCAACTTTCTACTGTGCTATTCATTACCGCAGTATCCATAGGTTCAGAGAACAACAAACGCACAGCACATTCCTCAGTACTTGAGTATCCCACATCTCTTCTTCTTCCGGATGATTTTCTTAAGCTTCAGTCTATTCCTTATTACTACTGAATTGTGATCCGCGTTTATATCTGTTTCCGCGTACGCCTTACAATCCAGTATCTAATTTTGGAATCACTGTCTGACAATGATGCATTCCAAGTGGTATATTTCTGAGTCTCCACGTGTTTTTCATGTGTGTCTTTTCCTTCTGTGATTTTTGAACAGTGTATTCGCTATTATTAGCTGAAATATATTACAGAAATCATTACACATTTTACCTCTCGCATTCATACCATCAAGTCCATATTCTCCCGTAACTCGTTTCTTCCTCTGCTACTGCGTTCTAATCCACCATGATTATTAAATTACCACCTCTCCCTGTACACACTGAATAACCCGTTCCATATTTTCCTATACCTTCTCTATCTCTTCGTCTTCGGCTTGTGACGTCGGCATGTATCGCTGACTATTATTGTCGGTGTTGTTTTGCTATCGATTCTGCTGAGAAAACCCTATGACTGAACTTAATGCTGTAACTCACTCTCTACCCTAATTTCCTATTCATAACGAATCCTACGTCCTTTGTGCCATTTATGCTGCTGTTCTTACTAGGTCATATTCGTCTGATCAGAAATCCTTATGAAACAATGGGTGACTAAAACACAGGAAAGAATTTTTCTCGAACTTCATAGGGATTATGTTACAACTAATATATTCTTCCATTCGTTTAACTTCTTCAAGGAAACTACTAAAGATAATATATTAATTCTGACACACATCTAAATTAGTTTCTTATACATAATGAAATGAATTAGATATTTTAACCTCGTTAATAGATGAAGTCCTCCTGCCTTGAACTATGAACCTTGTTTTTGGTGGCGAATCTTGCGTGCCTCAGCGATACACACAGCCGTACCGTAGGTGCAACCACAACGGAGGGGTATCTGTTGAGAGGTCAGACAAACATGTGGTTCCTGAAGAGGGGCAGCAGCCTTTTCAGTAGTTGCAGGGGCAACAGTCTGGATGATTGACCGATCTGGCCTTGTAACGTTAGTCAAAACGGCCTTGTGTTAGTACTGCGAAAGGCAGAAAGCAGGGGTAACCTACAGTCGTAATTTTTCCCGAAGGCATGCAGCTTTACTGTTTGGTGAAATGATGATGGCGTCCTCTTGGGTAAAATTTTCCGGAGGTACAATAGTCCCCGATTCGAATCTCCGGGCGGGGACTCCTCAGGAGGACGTCGTTATCAGGAGAAAGAATACTGGCGTTCTAAGGATCGGAGAGTGGAATGTCTGATCCTTTAATTGGACAGGTAGGCTAGAAAATTTAAAAAGGGAAATGGATAGGTTAACGTTAGAGATAGTGGGAATTAGGAAGTTCGGTGGCAGGAGGAACAATACTTCTGGTCAGGTGAATAAAGGATTATAAATACAAAATCAGACAGGGATAATGCAGGAGTAGGTTTAATAATGAATAAAAAAATAGGAACGCGGATAAGCTACTATGAACAGCATAGGTCACCACGTGACTACGCGGTCATTACATAATTTTAATTTGGTCGATCAGCCAGTCGGTTTACACACACTAGTTTTTAGAGTCTCAGTCACGTTCTCACGCTGACTACACGATCCTGTGACTAAACGTATCTCTCTTCGTTGAAAATTGTCTGTCTCTATTACTCCAAAATGGTTAGGATCGCAGACTGATGAACAATAGTCATGAACTGGTGAAACAATTGTTTTGTGTGTAAAATTATTCTTGGACAAGTTAAATTTCCTTAAAATCATTTCAGTGATTTTGCCTGCGCACGACTTTTTTTACGTGACCATTCCGCTTTCAGTCACTCCGGACTGTTAGTTCTGGGTATTTTATGCTAGTTATTCCTACCAGTGATTCGTCGGAAATAGCCTGATAGAATAGGAGCGGACCTTCTCGCCGACTTACACGCAATATGTTACATTTATCTACTTTGAGAGTCAACGTCCAGTCCCTGTGTCAATCGTCGATCCTCTGCAAGTTTTCCTACTTTTCGCAACAGTGTTCTGATGACGTAAACTTCCTACAGATAACAGTCAGAAAGCTATTTCTATAACATTAGATTTCGCTCTTTCTCTTTGTATAAGTTCAACAAATTAGATACTATGATAATCAAACCAGTTTAACTATTAAATCCACGTCTGCAATGTTAGTTAGTTTTTCTTCTCATATACATATGCGATCAGTTATTCCACACACCTTCAGTAAAGGATCGTTTCTTTACCGTTCTAGATTTTTACTTTTGAAGTTGCAATATTGAAATTATCGTCATGTGGTACAACTTCGAGGTAAGTATGGTTTACTGTTGATTTTAATAATCCATTTCTTAACTTTTGAAAGTAAAGAGTGTTTTTTTGTTTTTTTTATATATAATTCCCCTACTTCGACACCATATTCTTTGCCGATAAACAGTCGAAACTACATAATCGTATGTTAGCTTTAGTTTCTACACTGATGTGGAAGACTAACGGACGAAAGTAACTTTCACATGATGTGTCACTACCAAGTAACATATCTAGATGATATTTGGATCATACATACAAAGAACTACTACCATATCAATGTAGAAGGTAACTGAAAGAAATACGCAATGAGACGAACATACACTCAAGAGCCAAAGAAACTGGTACACCTGCCCAATATCGTGTAGGGCCCCCGCGAGGAAGCAAAAGTGTCGCAACACGACGTAACGTGGACTCGACTAATGCCTGAAGTAGTGCTGGAAGAAATCCTGCAGAGCTACCCATAAATCCGTAGGAGTACGAGGGGGTGGAGATCTCTTCTGAACAGCACGTTGCTTGCATTCCAGATATGCTTAATAATGTTTATGTATCGCGAGTTTGGTGACCAGAGGAAGTGTTTACACTCAGAAGAGTGTTCCTAGAACCATTCTGTAGCAGTTCTGGACGTGTGGGGTGCCTGCTGGAATTTCCTAAGTCCATCGGAAGGCACAATGGACACGAGTGGATTCAGGTGATCAGACAAATTGCTTGCGTACGTGTTACCTCTCAGAGTCGTTTCTAGACGTATCAGAGGTCCCATGTCACTCCAATTGGAAACGCTCCACACCATTACAGACCCTCCGCCAGCTTGAACAGTCCCCTACTGACGTGCAGGGTCCATGGATTCATGAGTTTGTCTCCATACCTGTACACGACCATCCTCTCGATGCAATCTGGAATGAGACTCGTCCGACCAGGTAACATATTTCCACTCATCAATAGTATAATGTCGGTGCTGACGGGCCCTGGCGAGGCGTAAAGCTTTGAATCGTGCAGTCATCATGGGTACACGAGTGGACCTTAGGCTCCGAAAGCCCATATCGATGATGTTTCGTTGAATGGTTCGCACGCTGACACTTGTTGATGGCCCAGCACTGAAACCTGCAGCAATTAGCGGAAGGTTTGCACTTCTGTCATGCTGAAAGATTCTCTTCACTCGTCGTTGGTCTCGTTCTTGTAGGATCATCTTCCGACCACAGCGATGTTGGAGATTTGATGTTTGACTGGATTCCTGATATTCACGGTATACTCATGAAACGGTCGTACTTTAAAATCCCCACTTCATCGCTACCTCGAAGATGCTCCGTCCTATCGTTCGTGCGCCGACTGTATCACCACGTCCAAACTCACATAAATCTCGATAGCTTGCCATTGTAGCAGCAGTAACCGATCTAACAATTGCGATAAACACTTGTTTTATATAGGCGTTGCCCATCGCAGTGCGTATTCTGCCTGTTTACATATCTCTGTGTTTGAATGCGAATGCCTATGCCAGTTTCTTTGGCGCTTCAGTGTATATGATACATTTATTCAAAGACAGTAATTACATTGAGATGACCACAATAGTTGATGATCCCCTGGACATTACAAAAGGCGGTACGTTGTTTTTTATGAGGTGTGTGATCACCACGGCTGCAATACAACCACAGGTGGAAACACAAGCGGCCAAAGACACTGGTAGCTAGGGCATAGCCACCTGTGGTAAACCAACATACGCAAACAGCGACAAACGTCGGTAAGCCCCTGCACATCAGCAACACTGACTGGCAACTACCAGCTGCTACTAGAGCCGATCAACAGGCCACAGCAGGGACACCGACCGAGCTCGCCCACAGGCGCACAAACAAACTGCCAACATTCCCTCACACTGTGTCCCCGGTATATGACCTATAGGACACAAGATAGATAACAAACGTAACTGTTGCAAGTTGCTGACGCTGAGCGAGGACTCCGTACCAGCACCCAGCGCCAGCCGCAGAGCAGCACAACGCACAACGCCAAGGTATCGACAAGCATGATACCCACTACTAACAAAGCCTATCCTTGCCCAACCTATCGCAGGCAGCAAGAAAACCGCTACTGCTCTTACCACCCGACCTAACTATCGCAGAGGTTTTTTTTCCCTAGGCTCTTGCTCTGGCACTTTTTTTCCTCTGCCCTTAAAACCGCTACCCTTCGTCAGATTTCGACCAATCTATCTCCAGATGAGGGCGTATTAATGGTTAATCCTAACCAGACGTACGTAAACGTCGCAGTACCCACATCCTGCGACACCTGACTCTAGTGAATACTAACCCTTATGCAGAGATGGCAGTAGACCTTTTATGTTGGCCATCATGCCGGTGTGGGCGTGGAGGGGCTCCACCTCTATTTAAAAAAAAAAAAAAAAAAAACAAAAAAAAAACGCTGCAATGCGTGCTATGAAACCTATTCCCAGTTATTGATCCTGCTTGATAGCTGTTCGCAACTGACAATGCTCGTGGGTTCCCGCCTCACGCCGTATGACGGTACGTCCAGAAGCATTACGGAGACTAAATCTGCTGTCATCCGAAAAGAGCATGCTACTCCATTCATCTTTTGTCCAGTACCTACGCTCTTAGCATCATCGCAAATCTCTGAACGCAGTACACTCACTGGCCATTGTTATTGTGATATTGTAGTCCTTCCCATGAGCGCCATCATTTGTATGGATGATAATGCGTGACGGCATCGATCAGAGGAGGTAGAGGAGCTCTTGGAATGAGTGGTTATTTGGCGAATAGACAGGCGTGCCGTTCCTCGACTAAAAGCCCTTCGGCGACGTGTGGAATGTGTAGCGTTTTAGAGCATGTTCACATACATCAACGATAATCGAGCAGTAGTCAACAACAGTGGTGAAGGAACGGAACGCCCTACATCAAGGACTCCGTACCAGCTATTTGGCCAGCCAGGGAGCGCGTTGCAGAGTAGGTATTGAGTCCGTGGTAATTATACTCCCTCTTTAGAACCTTGTCCCACCTTTTTTAATGTGCATGAGGGGATGATAAATCGCGATGGCTGCAGTGTGAATACAGGGTGATCCTATAGTCACTATACATTTTGTACTTAAACAAATTTTATTAACCAATATGTAATGGCACTGCAACTTATGTTACAATAGGACATACACTCCTGGAAATGGAAAAAAGAACACATTGACACCGGTGTGTCAGACCCACCATACTTGCTCCGGACACTGCGAGAGGGCTGTACAAGCAATGATCACACGCACGGCACAGCAGACACACCAGGAACCGCGGTGTTGGCCGTCGAATGGCGCTAGCTGAGCAGCATTTGTGCACCGCCGCCGTCAGTGTCAGCCAGTTTGCCGTGGCATACGGAGCTCCATCGCAGTCTTTGACACTGGTACCATGCCGCGACAGCGTGGACGTGAACCGTATGTGCAGTTTACGGACTTCGAGCGAGGGCGTATAGTGGGCAAGCGGGAGGCCGGGTGGACGTACCGCCGAATTGCTCAACACGTGGGGCGTGAGGTCTCCACAGTACATCGATGTTGTCGCCAGTGGTCGGCGGAAGGTGCACGTGCCCGTCGACCTGGGACCGGACCGCAGCGACGCACGGATGCACGCCAAGACCGTAGGATCCTACGCAGTGCCGTAGGGGACCGCACCACCACTTCCCAGCAAATTAGGGACACTGTTACTCCTGGGGTATCGGCGAGGACCATTCGCAAACGTCTCCATGAAGCTGGGCTTCCCGGCAAGGGAACTTGCTGTTCCAACAGGACAATGCACGTCCGCATGTATCCCATGCCACCCAACGTGCTCTAGAAGGTGTAAGTCAACTACCCTGGCCAGCAAGATCTCCGGATCTGTCCCCCATTGAGCATGTTTGGGACTGGATGAAGCCTCGTCTCACGCGGTCTGCACGTCCAGCACGAACGCTGGTCCAACTAAGGCGCCAGGTGGAAATGGCATGGCAAGCCGTTCCACAGGACTACATCCAGCATCTCTACGATCGTCTCCATGGGAGAATAGCAGCCTGCATTGCTGCGAAAGGTGGATATACACTGTACTAGTGCCGACATTGTGCATGCTCTCTTGCCTGTGTCTATGTGCCTGTGGTTCTGTCAGTGTGATCATGTGATGTATCTGACCCCAGGAATGTGTCAATAATGTTTCCTCTTCCTGGGACAATGAATTCACGGTGTTCTTATTTCAATTTGCAGGAGTGTAATTTCAGTACATTTCAATTTGACCACATTGCACGTCTAGAGCCACCCCCCCCCCCTCCAGCGCTCCCCTGTAGACCGAAAAACCGGCCCAAACATATCTGGTGTTATCTCAGATGCTGCTGCTCGAATCCGCTGTATTAAGTGTTTAGTGCTGCGGATCTTCGCCTGGTATACGTTAGGCTTTATAAACCCCCATGCAAAAAAGTCTAAGAGTGTCAAGTCAGGAGAGCGGCGTGCCCACATCCGTGGAGAGGCACGACCAATCCATCTGCAGGGAAATGCTTGATTCAGATAATCCCGAACAACGAGGGCAAAATGGGGTGGTTCACCATCCTGTTAAAAAACAACAGTATCCATAATCCCATCAGATATCAACTGGGGCTGCAAAAACTGTTCCAACATATCTAGGTATGTTGTTCCAGTAACGGTTTGTTCTGCAAAGAAAAAGGGCCCGTACACTGTTGACCTCGTTATCCCTAACCACACGTTCACTTTTGCTTTGTCCCATTGCCGTCCCACACTTGGCTTTTCGCCTGCCCAGATCCTGCAGTTGTGTCTGTTCACATGTCCACAGCTATGAAAAGTAGCTTCATCACTGAACAAGACATTTTGCATCAAATTATCATTTTCCACAGCTTGTAGCAGGTCATGACACATAGCTTGTCTGGCTCCATAGTCCTTCTTATGTACGACCTGGTTATGGTACGCACGTTATCGCAGCTTTGTAACGAAGACCTCTCCATACAGTGGTTTGAGGAATACCAAGCTCCTAGCCCGCATCTCGTGCTCGTGCGGTAGCGTTCTCGCTTCCCGCGCCCGGGTTCCCGGGTTCGATTCCCGGCGGGGTCAGGGATTTTCACTCCCTCGTGATGGCTGGGTGTTGTGTGTTGTCCTTAGGTTAGTTAGGTTGAAGTAGTTCTAAGTTCTAGGGGACTGATGACCATAGATGTTAAGTCCCATAGTGCTCAGAGCCATTTGAACCATTTTGAACCAAGCTCCCTACTAAGTCTCCTGGTAGATGCGGAAGGACTACAAGTGATCGCATCCTGCACTCTTTGCACGGTGTCTGGAGTTATGACCGGCCTCCCTGGACGTTCTTCATCTGCAACACCACCAGTAGCACTCACCCCGTCTTCAGGCCACGAGTGGCCTACCGGGCCATCCGACCGCCGTGTCATCCTCAGTGGAGGATGCGGATTGGAGGGGCATGGGGTCAGCACACCGCTCTCCCGGTCGTTATGATGGTATTCTTGACCGAAGCCGCTACTATTCGGTCGAGTAGCTCCTTAATTGGTATCACGAGGCTGAGTGCACCCCGAAAAATGGCAACAGCGCATGGCGGCTGGATGATCACCCATCCAGGTGCCGGCCACGCCCAACAGCGCTTAACTTCTGTGATCTCACGGGAACTGGTGTATCTATTGCGGCAAGGCCGTTGATACACTACCAGTAGACTTCAATTTATTGACGAGGGTCTTGATAGCAAGCCTGGAGAGACCTGTTTTCCGGAATCGACGGGCAACGTCTGTCCGCAGCTGTTCATACGTCATTCCACGAAGACGAGCAGAAACAACAGCGATTCGTTCTTCTTAGGTTAGCATTCTGTCGTAGTACCTGTAAGAAACAAATATTCCGTTACTATATCACTGAAATGTATATTGACTTATTATATCACTGAAATTATAGTGACTTTAGAATCACCCTATATTATCCCTGTATGAAAGTTTCATTTCTGTACGTCTGACTGAGTACAATCTGCACAGTTGCAATATGTACTATATAGTAGCAGTTCTTTCCAAATGTGTTCCAAGTTTCAGCGCGCTGTGTTAACTGACAGTGAAACGTTGTGCGAAAGTTACTATTGCCATTCATTTAAAAAGAGAGCAGGAGCTAAACTCATCTCGAGGTAGTAGCACTTTTCAGATAAAGTCGAAATGCCTGTAGCATTCGTTTCTAAATATGATACAAGGGGAAACGCTTTCACCCTGTATTGTGTTAGCAAAAGACATGGCAAGCGTGTGGGAAAGAGGCATCCAATTAACTTTAAGTCTCTGATTGGTCAAATCGGTTTGCAGTGCAAAGACCATTCACTGAGCTTTGAATGCCGGGCTCCAACTCGTAATTGGCATGTGCGAAATTAGGGGAAGTCAAAAAAGATAAATGTGCTTTTGGAACCGAGCTGAGGAGCAAACACGGAGAAAGAGAGATCATCACTCTTGTACAAGTCTCTCGTACTGGCGCATAGCTAGTAAAGAACTGCAGGTCTCTACCTAAACGGTGAGACTTGTGTCCTTTGCTAAGGCTCGACTTAGGTACTGCTTATACTATCACGGTCGCAACGAGTGATGCGTGGGTGTACTTATTTGTCTTGAATCGGCCGTCTAAACATTTGACGTATTCCGACATGCACAGTCGTCAAATTGGTTTGGCAGACCAGCAAACGGGTCCACCTGCACACTGGAATCCGTCGGGGTTTCAGAGGCTCTTAGGGAAGTACCTGCGTTCTGAATTAACCTAACGCGAGACCGCGTACTTGCATTTTTCAGGAACGCGCATTTAGTAACAGATGGCCGCCGTCCATGACTTCAGTCACCGAACGCATCATAGAGTGGCGCTTTGACCAGTAGGATGGTAAAGTATTCGCTGCTGCGAAGTAGGGCTATAATATCTATTTCTAAGCACCCTGCTCTTTCGAACCATATTTTTCCTTTTGTTGTATGGTATAATATACATGCTTGGTGGTGGCGTAGTTTGATGCCATAACCTGGATTCACGTGTATGAAGTGAGATAAAGCGATTAATGATCTGGGTAGTGTCTTATGTCGATTCCCAGCAGATCACTTGGTCCACCATAGATCCCATTTTAGTAAGGCTTATGTTAAACAAATATTTATGTATGATGATTCTTTAATAATTTTGTTGTCTTGTCTTGTTTAAGATCAATAAATCGATTTTGAATTAGAATACAATTTCTCCCTGAATTCTGATTACCAGTTCCTTCGCATTTTTATGGCAGTCTAGATCAGAAACATAAGGAGTAGCTTTTGCATTTGGTGTCCACTGCGTGGATCTTTTACTTCATTAACAGTAATCTCCCTTCAGACGTTCGTTAATAGTTTTTAGGTGCCCGATTTGCATTTCAAAATAAATTGATATCTTTGATTTGCGTAGCACATGTAGACCGAATAACTTCCCTCAAAAGTCACAGGGTTCATTTAACGCAGCACTATGTTTTGTCCGTTGAAAATTATTCTTCAATATTAATGTGGAATAAACTATTATTGTTGTAATTGTCGAGAGATAATCCAATACGTGGTTCACTTCTCGTGATACTCTGTTCGAAATTGTAGGACACTATAGTTTTATCTTAACTCCTTTCCTTTTTGATATGACACACTGCTATGAATGGTCACACTTTATCCCTATAATAAATGTCCCTAACAGGGTCTCAAACAGAAAATCAAGTTTCTTCGCGATATTTGAATAGAAGCATTGGCAACAACTGAAGTTCTTAAATTGGATTTCATGATAGCGATCCTTTATCGACTGAGATGTTCGCTGGATGTTAGCATTATCTGAGTTCTGCCAGTTTTCGTACTTTTGACTATAAATTAAAAGAACAAAGTATACCTTTAAGTAGCCCGACTACCAGTGAAGGTAACTATTTCACGTAGTGGTGAATGAACTGAAGAGGTACGAATACTCAGGACTCAAACACTAAAACGTCGGACACCAAAATCTCGAACACAAAGACTCCTCGATGCTAAAGGCTCTCAAACGCTAAAGACTCCAAGACGCTAAAGACGTTAACAATACGTGTGTTGGATTTCTATAGTAATTGTGAAACAAAAGGGACGTTCTTTGGAAACTCTTTAAAGAAAGCCTCTTGCTGTTTTGCATATATTGTTGGCTCATATTATTCGTTTATATAATTTTCTCTATTCTAAAATGGGAATTCGTGATTTTACATGATATATGGGAACTGATCATGACTAGTTCGAAAAAAATTTTAGTTTCAAAACAAAAACCAGATATGCAACGAGGAGTTACAGTATTCCTGTCCTACAAACAAAATGCATTTCCTGCTTTCGGCAAAGTCCTTATAATAGTTTACTACGTTTGCTCATCTTCCTCGTTTCTGTTTCTGCTGTACGTGAAAGTGATAACCTTTATGACACTAGAACAGATGAAGAGTAATAAAAATCCCAGTCTTTAGGATGCTGAAATATTTAAATGTTAATTTCCGTGTCATTTTATAGTAGCATCCTGATACTCCGTAACAAACTTTTACGAACTCATTGAGAGATTAGCTTACATGAAAGTTGAAACTTTAATAGTGGCAACTCTGCTGCAGATATGCAGCTCAACGGAATCTCCACCTACATATACACTCCGCTAGCCACCAAGCCGTGTGGCGCAGGGCACAATGCGCGCCAGAGTTATATCCCCCCCACCCTTTCTGTTCCACTCACGGATCGCGCGAGGGAAAAACGACTGTCTGAACGCCTCAGTACGAGCTCCATCGATTAACGCCGTTTATACTAGACGTTAGTTACTCCCACATTACCTCAGAACAAATCGACTGTCCTCACATCAAGCGCATTCGCAGATGAGACAACGACAGAGCCTTGTGTAGCGGACATACTAACGAGCTGTCACTATGTTTTCGCAACAAGAATATCGGAGTTGGGTAAAAACAGAATGTACAGAATTTGTAACCGTATATCTGTGTTTTACGAATGCTGGAGATATGTCCCATTAATTCAACTCCCTTCCTGGAGGACCGGAGCATATTTCGGATTACCATGCCCTAGGCAGACTGCTTATCCCGTGTTTTAAGTTCTGCCTGTCCAACAACGATTGGGGAAAATGACCTAGATTCAAGAAAGCATCTCTGTTAGAATAGGAGAAGGGTAGCTCGCCTGATATGGACATACAATGAGAATGACAAATCACAGATGGCCAAAGAAGATTTTGATGTAATATGCTCAAGGAAGGAGAAGAAGTGGAAGACCAAAGGTTGCTTCGTTATTTGGGACACAAGAGGCCATGAAACTAAGAGAAATAGAAGAATACGAGGGACGATGGAAGACAGAAACGCATGGCGACTAATATGTGGGATATGGGGACTGCTGTAGGAATCCCACTGGAGAGAGAGGGCCACAACATGTACAATAGGACTACCTCGTCGAAGGTCGTTAAGAGGGTTGTTTTACGCTGGCAATCTCTATAATAGGTTTGAAGGAGGGTCCCCAAAACGCGGCAGACATTTGTTGGTCATGTCTTCCCTTGTCAGTGCTTAAGAACTGTCTGCTCTTACTGCGATAGTAAACAGTGATCGACGCCAAAAGAATGGCGAGCTGGCTCAAGAGGCAGGACTAGCTCATACGACTGTCCTTCATATTCTGAAGAAACAACTGGGTTTCACACAAATACCTTCATGATCAGTTCAGCTTGATTTGACAGAAATATAGCAATGGCTTCGATAAGACGCTGCTAGCTATGAACGCAAATGAGAGGCTTTGTTATGCCGTATCATTATTCTGGACGAGACGTGGGCCAATTCGTATGAGCTACATCTCAAACGCCAATCAAAGGAATGGAGTTATTTCGGGTGGTCACGACGATCAGCAATTCGCCAGAACCCCATAAAAGTTTACGTTATGGTGACTCTCGGTCACCAATGTAATGGCGTTGTTCTAACGGGTAGCATTCCATAGAGTATACTACATTACTGTTTTTGTTTGATTTTTAACTAAATCAGCTACCAGCTTTGAGAAAGAAGAAACGACACTTTTTAGAGAATCATCCCATCATTTTGCAGGACAATGCTCGATCGCATACAACGCAAGATGAGACTGGTTTGTTCCATCGATGGGAGTGGGAAGTGCTGTACCATCTACCATAATTCCCGGATGTAAGCCCTTGTGACTTCGATTTCATTCCTAAGATCGGAAAATCACTTTGTGGTATTCACTTCAGAATGGCTACAGGCAATAAACCGCTCCATTTGAACCAACAATACTTCCAGCGCTACTAAAGATATCCTACTACTTCCTCACCACTGTCAACGGGTTGTAGACAATTGTGGTGACTACATTAAAGTAAAACTTTGAAATATATATATATCTGTTTTGGTATCATCAGAAACTAAGCAGTTGTCACAATTAAAGTTCCAATCTTTGTAGCTGGAACCTAGCAAGCAAGAATGCAGTGGGTGAAACATTAATAATAATGGAAATATTCCCTTAAAAATTTTATGGGGACATTTATTTGCGATTGCTGGAGTAGGGGCACTAGCAATGCTATAACACATTCCCTTTCCGTATTACAAAAACATTCGTAGCCTCGTGCATATTTCTTGGATTCATCTCACATTTCTTTCGAAATTCTCTATTGTTCCTATGTTTTCCTTCTTTTAACAGTGGTGCATCAAACACGAACTAATGTGACATATGGCAGAAGAATAGATACTACATGGTGGGGCAAATAAAAGTAGACTAGAAAACAGAATTCTAGGGTACAAAGAAACACAACAAAGGAAAAGAAATAAAGAACTAACCTGACTATATCAGGTGTAGAAAGTGGCCACCATTCATGATTTGGCACTTTTGGGCCCTGGTCAAGTTGCTTAAGGCGGATAAGGCGGATCAAAGCTTGACTGCTGGAATTGCTGCAGTCATATCCGAAGTGTTGTGCTACAGCTCTTGAGGAGTAAGAGGATTGTCACGATACACCTTAGACGTGAGGGCACCCCTCCCCCCCCTCCCCTCCCCCCGCAAAGTAATTGCACATTGACAGATCCGGTGACCTGGGTGCCCATCTAGTGCTGCGACTAGACTAACCTCTGCTAACAAAACTGTCAGGTATGAAGATTATGTAAATGTGCTCCAAGGTGAACGAGTGCAGGGCAGGCAGAGCTTAAAACACCGGATACACAGTCTGCCTGGGGCATTGTAACCCAAAATACAGTCCAGTCCTCCAGGACGGGAATTGGATCATTGGACCAGAACCCCAGCATTCGCGAAACGCAGGTACATGGCTCGAGCTATCTGTTACATCCTCTTACACGTTCAGTTTTTACCCACCACTGTTGTTTTTGTTTCGAAAACATCTTGAGAGAACGCTATACGAGGCCCAGTTCCTTTAGTGTCTGTGAATGAGTGCTATGTGAGAAGGACAGCCAGTTTGTGCAGAGGTGACGTAGGTGTATGTAACTAACGTCTAGCATAAACGATATTTCTTGATTCCGTTGAGCTGTCTACCTAGAATAGTATTGCAACTACTAAAGTTCCAACCTCAGTATGAGATAATCTCGCAATGAATTTGTAAATCTCTCGAATGGAGTCCCACGATGATACAGTGAAAAGATGAGGAATCTGACATTTAAATACTTCAGCATCCGGAGCACTGGGATTTTTATTTCTCTTCATTTGTTGTAATACTCTAAAAGTTATCATTACCATCTAAAACAGGAATAGAGACAAAGAAGATGAGCAAACGTAGTAAGATATCGTAATGAATTCGACACAAGCAGGAACTGTATCTTATTTGTAGGAAATGAATAATACCTATTTTGAATACCCTCCTTATTTCAAAAGTAATATAAACCAGTGGATAATATCTGTTGTGCAGTCGCGTTTACATTTTGTTATATTTAGCAACGAATGCTACAAAAGTGGCGTTTTGCCTTCATTTGAAGAGTGACACGATCTCCAGACTCGTTTAGCTTCTACTCTCTTTTTAAAGGAATTCCGAAAGTAGCTTTGGCATAACGAGACACTGCGAAGTAACACAGAGAGGTGAAACTTGGACCATTCTTGTAAAGAAGTGCAACAGTATAATATTGATTGCAACTGAAAGAACTGCTCAGTCAAACGACCAGAACCGACACTTTCACCGAAAGACAATATTTACACTTAAGGCACCACGATTTGTTATGGTCCCCTGGACATTAAGAAAGATAGGACATGCTTCTTAAGAGGGTGTGTGATTATCACGGACGGCATTACATACCATGCAACATTCTCCCTCGCTAACCAAAAAACTGGTAAGGAGTTCATGATGTAGGACCTTCCATTCCTCCAACACTGCGGTTGACTACTGCTGGATTGTCTTTGGTTTATGTGGACGTGCTTCAACTCTTCTTCTTCTTCTGCATATCAACTAATGAATCTTTGCGATCTCATTAGTCCTAAAACATCCCACACGTCCTCGATGGGCTATATGTCGGCGAAAGAGCTCGTCTACCTGCCCAGATCGATGCCATCACGCATTGCCATGCATATAAATGACGTGAGGGCCGAATGCACCGCTGAAAGACACACATAATGTACCCACGAACATTGTCAGTTGACAATGAAACAGCCAACCACAATAACTGGGACAAGTATGCACAGTATGCATTGCCGACTCTGATGATCACACACCTTATTAAGAACAATGTCTAGACTAAGGTAATGTCCAGGGAAGCATCAAATATCAGTGTAATTATTGTCTTTAAATAAATGTGTCACATATTTGAGTCTTATTGCGTATTTCTTTCAGTTTTCTTCTGTAATATACTGTAGAGGTCTTTTTATGTATGCTCCAAATCCTATCGAGCTATGTTACTTCATAGTGATACATCACGCAAAAGTTACTTTCGTCCTTCAGTTATGCACACCAGTGCAGAAACTAACGCTAACATACGATGACTTGGTATGAAGTGTTTATCGCCAAAGAATATGGTATCAAAGTATGGGATTTATTTCAAGAAGCCATTCTTTACTTTCAAAAATTAACGAATGGGTAGTTAAACTACATCTACATCTACGTGATTACTCTGCTATTCACAATAAAGTGCCTGGCAGAGGGTTCAATGAACCACCTTCATGCTGTCTCTCTACCGTTCCACTCTCGAACGGCACGCGGAAAAAACGAGCACTTACATTTTTCCGTGCGAGCCCTGATTTCTCTTATTTTATCGTGATGATCATTTCTCCCTATGTAGGTGGGTGCCAACAGAATGTTTTCGCAATCGGAGGAGAAAACTGGTGATAGCAATTTCATGAGAAGATCCCGTCGCAACGAAAAACGCCTTTGTTTTAATGATTGCCACTCCAATTCACGCATCATGTCTGTGACACAATCTCCCCTATTCCGCGATAATACAAAACGAGCTGCCCTTCTTTGTACTTTTTCGATGTCATCCGTCAGTCCCACCTGATACGGATCCCACACCGCACAGCAGTAATCCAGAATAGGTCTAAACCATTCTTACCTCGAAGATGCACCACACTGGGATCATTTCAATATTGCAACTTCAAAAGTAAACATATAGAACGGTTAAGGAACAATCTTTAGTGAAGATGTGCGAAATAACCAATTGCATAAATATATGAGAAGAAAAAGTAAGTAGAAGAGGTGGTGCAAATGTAGAATACAATTGTGTTTTTCTTTCATAAATTTTTCAGTTTTTCATGCTAAGCGAATAAGATATCTGTAGTACATGCTTTGGGACATATTTTAATGCTTCCTATATTTTCGAATACATTTTGCAATAGGAACATTTCTAAATTGGAATTAACACAAAGTATGACATTTTTAGCACTTCAGATTATGGAGTACAAATATTTAATAGTCCATTCCTTTCAATTTGTTAAAATTAAAAAATGGAAACTCTAATAATTCATTGTCAATGAAATCACTTTTAAACATAATAACACAATAGAAAACGCGCTAAATACACGGTTTTCATTTATTAAATTCCTTACTATAAGGAGTTTCACTTGCAGGAGTCACATTCACATCGTCCTTTACCGTAACATGCAGATCAGTGTGGGCCCTCACACCAGACACATGTGCGCCCACATTTCACACGTCAGACATATTACCGACTGAGCGAGGTGGCGCAGTGGTTAGCCCACTCGACTCGCATTCGGGAAGACGATGGTTCAAATCCGCGCCCGGCCATCCTGATTCAGGTTTTCTGTGGTTTCCCTAAATCGCTTCAGGAAAATGTTGGAATGGTTCCTCTGAAAGCGCACGGCCTATTTCTTACCCCATCCCTACCTAATCCGATGGGACCGATGACCTCACTGTTTGTTCTACTTCCCCCGGATCAACACATTACCCATTCTTCCCCTGCCTCGCCATGCAAAAATTTACCTGAGCAAAAGAAACAATTGTCATTTCCAGTAGTGGGTACACTATTGTCCAGAACGCTACTGAGGGTGGACGGATCATGTTTCACTAAAAACATCATCTTCAGAATCAGATGATTCTTGATTCCTAGGCTCTGGTGGCATCTGCTTCTTTGTCTCCCGTTTATTTGTTACTGTCGTCAGTACTTCAAGAGATCTCTTGTATAGGGACAGGGGACAAGGTTAGGACTGCTGAAGGACTTGCTTTTCTTCCCCTTGTGTCTGGCCTCTTCTTTATTTCTGCAACGGCTGAGATTTGCCAAGGTGTGGTTTCAGTCGTGGCAGCAGATGTTCCTCCCTCGATTTAGACATTAGTCCTTCCACTTTTAGAAGCCACAGGTCCTGTAGATGATTCATTGACTGGATATTTGGGTACATCCTCAGTTATTCCTTCGTTGCTGGGAATGAAATCTGCACCCGTGAAAAAAAAAGAGGATTTAACGGATATATTCTTGTCGCTTTAAATCCATTGACTGCTCTCCCTCATGTCTGGTACTTAAGGTAGACCTTCCCATTCAGTTCGACAATGTCCATGTTCATTACTCACTCGCACTTCCCTCATCTATAATCGCACCTGCTCAGAGTAATAGTCTTTCAAAGGACTTATGGAAGTTCTACCCAGCGGTTGTATGAGGAGGCAGACACAAGATGTTCACATGATTTCGCGTGCGAAATTTATGACATCCGGATTTCTGGAGTGACCCATTTTCTTTTCTCTAACATTTTTAATTTCTGTTTTCGTAGCAAAATTAACCCACTGCCTTCGAGCTCTTAAAGTCATTCCTGAAGCAATTCCTGTAAGTAAAACAGGTTGTGATAGTAAGGTACAAATATGGAATACTAGGACATAAATATGGAATTCTAGTATTTCATAATAGTGACACAGCAATTCTGAAATTCAAAAATGCAAATAAATCCAAAAATTGAATTTAAATAGGCAACAAACATGCCATTTTACGGCTTAACGTATTAGCTAAACGTCTGTTTACAAAATATATTAATAATTTATGTATTATGACCAGAATGAAACTGAAAACTACCAACCTGCAACAATTATTCCTTCTAGTGAATTCGTTAAACCAGTTTCACTCATTCTCATTGGCTCCCAACAGTAACAGAAATGCATCCCAAAGTCGTCTACAGTTGCTGAACGTAGTTTTCAAGCAGCTAACCAAAGTACAGCACATACAAGGCGGGAAACTATAGTATTCCATATTACTTCCCCTATTCCACATTTGTACCTCTTTCCCGAACATTGTAGAAGCAGATTTAATAGTTACATAGGTTTGAGTATCGTATGCATTAGATTTGCTGAATTTAGATAAAGAGCTAAAGCGAAATTGGATGTTATAGTAATACCATTCTTACTGTTATGTATGGGAAGTATACTTCGCCAAAAGACTCTTGGGAAATTTAGGAAGTCGTGCAAAGGATCAACGATTGATACAGGTAATGGACGCTGAATCCGAAAGTAAATAAATGTAACACATCACGCATATGGAAAATACGTCCACTGCTGTTCCACCACTCTATTTCCGACGAATCACTGGAATGAGTAACTAGCATAAAATACCTAGAACTAACAGTCCGGAGTGACCGAAAATTCAACGTTCACATAAAACGCATTGTGCGGAAAGGGGGTGCCAGGCTGAGATTCACTGGAATAAGTTTAAGGAAATTTAATTTGTCCACCAAAAATGTGGCACACAAAACAATTGTTCGACTTGTTCTTGAGTACCGTTCATCAGTCTGCGATCCTTATCACGTTGGCGTGATAGGGACAAACAGTATCCAACAAAGAGGGATGCGTTTAGTCATGAGATCTTTTACTCAGTGTGAGAGCGTGACGGTAATGCTCTACAAACTACAATGTGTAACACGACTGGCTGGTCGACCTAATTTAGAACGTGTAAATCACCCTGTAATCAAGTGGTGACGTAATATCATTATGTTGCACTGATTGAACTTGTAGAATGATAAATCCTATATGTGGGATTCTGAGGTAAGAAGAATAAAATTAAATTTACTGTCCAGTTGAAAATCAATAAAATACCATTCATATGTTCGCCCTGTGATATTATGCAAGGGCCTAAATTCAGAATCCATAAAACTAAAGGAACGTCTTTCTTTGACATTAAAGATAGGCCACACAACTATATAATACTAATATTGTTTAACCCCATGAACCATGGACCTTGCCGTTGATGGGGAGGCTTGCGTGCCTCAGCGATACAGATAGCCGTACCGTAGGTGCAACCACAACGGAGGGGTATCTGTTGAGAGGCCAGACAAACGTGTGGTTCCTGAAGAGGGGCAGCAGCCTTTTCAGTAGTTACAGGGGCAACAGTCTGGATGATTGACTGATCTGGCCTTGTAACAATAACCAAAACAGCCTTGCTGTGCTGGTACTGCGAACGGCTGAAAGCAAGGGGAAACTACAGCCGAAATTTTTCCAAAGGGCATGCAGCTTTACTGCATGATTAAATGATGATGGCGTCCTCTTGGGTAAAATATTCCAGAGTTAAAATAGTCTCCCATTCGGATCTCCGGGCAGGGACTACTCAAGAGGATGTCGTTATCAGGAGAAAGAAAACTGGCATTCTACGGACTGGAGCGTGGAATGTCAGATCCCTTAATCGGGCAGGTAGGTTAGAAAATTTAAAAAGGGAAATGGATAGGTTAAAGTTAGATATAGAGGGAACTACCGAAGTTCGGTGGCAGGAGGAACAAGACTTCTGGTCAGGTGACTACAGGGTTATAAACACAAAATCAAATAGGGGTAATGCATCTAGCGGTTCTAGGCGCTCTGTCCGGAAGCGCGAGACTGCTACGGTCGCAGGTTCGAATCCTGCCTCGGGCATGGATGTGTGTGATGTCCTTAGGTTAGTTAGGTTTAAGTAGTTCTAAGTTCTAGGGGACTGATGACCACAGATGTTAAGTTCCATAGTGCTCAGAGCCATTTTTGGGTAATGCAGGAGTAGGTTTAATGATGAATAGGAAAATAGCAATGCGGTTAAGCTACTACAAACAACATAGTGAACGCATTATTGTGGCCAAGATAGATACGAAGCCCACACCTGTTACAGAAGTACAAGTTTATATGCCTATTAGCTCTGCAGATGACGAAGAATTTGAAGAAATGTATGATCAAATAAAAGAAATTATTCAGATAGTGAAGGGTGACAAAAATTTAAAAGTCATGGGTGACTCGAATTCGGTAGTAGGAAAAGTGAGAGAAGGAAACGTAGCAGGTGAATATGGACTGGGGCAAATAAATGAAAGAGGAAGCCGCCTGGTAGAATTTTGCACAGAGCACAACTTAATCATAGCCAAAACTTAGTTCAAGAATCATAAAAGAAAGCTGTATACATGGAAAAAGCCTGGAGATACTGACAGGTTTCAGATAGATTATATAATGGCACGACAGAGATTTAGGAACCAGGTTTTAAATTGTAAGACATTTCCAGGGGCACATGTGGACTCTAACCACAATCTATTGGTTATGACCTCTAGGTTAAAACTGAAGAAACTGCAAAAAGGTGGGAATTTAAGGAGATGGGACCTGGCTAAACTAAAAGAACCAGAGGTTGTACGGAGTTTCAAGGAGAGCATAAGGGAACAATTGACAGGAATGGGGGAAAGAAATACAATAGAAGAAGAATGGGTAGCTTTGAAGGATGAAGTAGTGAAGGCAGCAGAGGATCAAGTAGGTAAAAAGACGAGGGCTGGTAGAAATCCTTGGGTAAAAGAAGAAATATTGAATTTAATTGATGAAAGGAAAAAATATAAAAATGCAGGAAATGAAGCAGGCAAAAAGGAATACAAACGTCTCAAAAATGAGATCGACAGGAAGTGCAAAATGGCTCAGCAGGGATGGCTAGAGGACAAATGTAAAGATGTAGAGGCTTATCCCACTAGGGGTAAGATAGATACTACCTACAGGAAAATTAAAGAGACCTTTGGAGAGAAGAGAACCACGTGTATGAATATCAAGAGCTCAGATGGCAACCCAGTTCTAAGCAAAGAAGGGAAGGCAGAAAGGTGGAAGGAGTATATAGAAGGTTTATACAAGGGTGATGTACTTGAGGACAATATTATGGAAATGGAAGAGGATGTAGATGAAGATGAAATGGGCGATACGATACTGCATGAAGAGTTTGACAGAGCACTGAAAGACCTGAGTCGAAACAAGGCCCCCGGAGTAGACAACATTCCATTAGAACTACTGACGGCCTTGGGAGAGCCAGTCATGACAAAACTCTACCAGCTGGTGAGCAAGATGTATGAGACAGGCGAAATACCCTCAGACTTCAAGAAGAATATAATAATTCCAATCCCAAAAAAAGCAGGTGTTGACAGATGTGAAAATTAACAAGCTATCAGTTTAATAAGTCACAGCTGCAAAATACTAATGCGAATTCTTTACAGAGGAATGGAAAAACTAGTAGAAGCCGACGTAGGGGAAGATCAGTTTGGATTCCATAGAAATATTGGAACACATGAGGCAATACTGACCTTACGACTTATCTTAGAAATTAGATGAAGGAAAGGCAACCTACGTTTCTAGCAATTGTAGACGTAGAGAAAGCTTTTGGCAATGTTGACTGGAAAACTCTCTTTCAAATTCTGAAGGTGGCAGGGGTAAAATATAGGGAGCGGAAGGCTATTTACAATTTGTACAGAAAGCAGATGGCAGGTATAAGAGTCGAGGGACATGAAAGGGAAGCAGTGGTTGGGAAGGGAGTGAGACAGGACTGTAGTCTCTCCCCGATGTTATTCAATCTGTATATTGAGCAAGCAGTGAAGGAAACAAAAGAAAAATTCTGAGTAGGTATTAAAGTCCATGGAGAAGAAATAAAAACTTTGAGGTTGGCCGATGAGATCGTAATTCTGTCAGAGACAGCAAAGGACTTGGATGTTTTACTTCAAATGGCAAATGTGAACACCATGAGTTTTAATTAACGATCGACACTAGTATTACGCAAAAAAAGGGGTGTAACATATGAGACTTCTGCAGTTCTGAGTGAAGCCTTATGCGCTCAAAAATGCGCCATCGCGTGCATTCATTACCTTGTCGGTGTTTAAGCAGCGTCAGGGCGGCAGCGGCCGGCGCAGCAGCCATCCAGCTCGCCGTCTCGGAACCAACTCTCATCTAACTTCTCCTTACTACCATTTACCGAAATTGGTTTTAAAAAACTATCTGGCTATGTTTTCATCTGACCAATCAGTGTCTCAATGTTAACCTTAACCTCCGCCTACAAAAATTCTGTCTATCCAATGAGAAACGTTATACTTTTCGTGGTGGGGCAATGTTTTTAAAGTTTGCAACGTAACAGAGACGCTAAAAAGTCTCACGCTAAAACATGCAGCTGGTGTGGTCCTTCTAGCGTTATCGTGAGATCTATACTGTTCTTCTGGAGGGCTCTATCTTTTAACATGGGCTGGAGGATTGTCCTAATGTAACAGACACGCAAAAACGTCTCACGCTAAAACTTGCGGGTGGTAGTGGCCGTTTTTGTGTTATCGTAAGATCTATACTGCTTTTCTGGAGGGCTCTAGCTTTTAACATGGGCTGGGGGTGGTCCCTGACGTACCTGAGACGCGAAAAAGCCTCACGCTAAAACGTGCGGGTGGTGAGCGCTAGTGGTTAGCTGGAGACGTGGGTGTCCGTCCCTTATCGTAGGGCCTTCTAGCTTAACTCGGTTCTGCTCTCGGCTTCTGTCCTCGTTTCTCCCCTCGGAACTGCGTCTGCCTCACGGTGGGAAGGTACGACATGCATTTAGGCATTCTTGTGTTAGTCTGTGGTATTCCATTTGCTCACTCGTTACTCGTATTACTTTGGTTAATTTAATGTCACGATTTATTCGGAGCTATGTGACATACTAGTAGATTTGCTTATTATGTCAGGGTTTTCATGGAAGGTGTTGGATTTGCCTGACACCTTACAGGATATGTACAGAGCTTTAAAAAAAGCGTTTCACTTATTCCTACAGGGGGTAGTATTGGTAAAAGCTATGTGTATGGTTCCCGTGTTGATGTGTCTAGAAACGAATACCTGTTGAGATGTGTGTCGTTGAAGATCCGCAGTTCGGAGCCTGCATTTTATTTACATGTGAGCCACGAAGGCATAGTAAATTACTACAATACTCCCTTACGGGCTAATGAAAATTCCCGAGCAGTCAAGGAGATGTGACATCAGGATCACTTCAATATCCATGAATGAGCAGGAAGTGTCGATAACGGACTCATTGGTTCATAGACTTTAACAAACAGATTAACAAGTATTGCGTATCACCGATTTCTGTGCGATGCATTGCCGGAGCTTGCAGAAATGTGACTGTGTCTGATGCACGATGGGGCACGACCAGTTTTCTATGGACCGCGAGGCAGTACCTCACGGCAACGTGTCACAGGCGATGACCATTCTTCCAGGGACAGCGTGCATATACCACACCTATATTAACGCAGCTGTCATCATCGTGGAACTGCAGATACTGCATGTGCACAATATAAAACATGAGGCAATGACGTATTTGTGCAGTATATGTGTCTACACAATGTCCCTCTGAATATGTATTCCTGTTGGACTGCAATTCTTACGGACTGAAGATGGTTTCATCATAGGCGGGAACCGGTTGCCACCCAGAATAAACATCTGTTACCATTGAGACTGTTTTATTTGATTCTAACCGGAGAAACAATTTCTTTTCACTCACTGCCACGACGCAGTTCAAGACTTATTCACATTTAACCACAGGGCCCGTAAAGCTAAAATCGGATATAGGGCACATGGACTGTTTCACCAGCGACCCAGCATTTGCATTCGACGCACACTCGAAAACTGATTTCTTGTTAGTTCACCCAGTTCACTGTTAACGCAGTAGTAATCACTGTCTTTACACTGTCCTTATTTATACGGTTCAAATACTAATTTAAATGTTTTATCTGTTTCTTCACACACGAAAACGACTCCACCTAACATGCCCTCAGATCAACAGCATCTCTCGTCACCGACCCTATCCCTCGACTGTTCAGTTTGATAGCCGAAACAGGCCCTCTTACAGTCCCAGCCCCAGTAAATATTTGGTCACAGACTTGAAAGATTCCTGGATACGTTCTTGAGGATGTCTCTTGATGTGATTTGCATCCATTTCTTACCACACCTAAAGAAATTTGTGACTGTAAAATGGAGTCCAGTGAAGTATTATGCGAGCCGTGGATAGACGTTTTGCAAATCTTTCGTAATTACACTTTGGTAAAGGAACAACCGCACTGGATAAATATTGCAGAAGTGCTGTTGTCTTATAGGGAACAACTCCGATAGAAAACATTTCGCTCCCAATTCGAGAAACCTGTCTCCCGTCTCAGCAGTATTAAAGCTTGAGTAATGGACTTCGTCTCAGTCTCTGTTTTACATTATTGTTGATGCAATTCGTATTTTGAAACCGTAACTAGTTATAAGTGATGGAATTGATAGGAGGGTAAATGTTCTGCTAGGCAGTTCTCAGCATGGCTATTTATTTTAAAGCTCTTCCGGAAACAACAGATAAACAATGAAGTAAATTATTAAAAAAACCGCTAAGAACACCGCTATGGCGCTTTCACACGTGGGGGCAAAACACCTGAGGTTTTCCAAGATATTTGTAGTCATAAAAAGAATATTTGTCACCCGCAAATACAGAAGTGAAGTAACTACACATAGATGATTAGAACCACGAAAATGTATCTGATCTCTGACATTGTAAATACCGAATAGGTTGAAGTATCCACGTGCAGCATTCTGTCTCAATAAAGGTTTGCTCACAGACTCAAAAGATTCCTGGATACGCTCTTGGGGATCTCTCTGAACGTGATCTGTATGAGCTACCACAAAGTATGAAAGACCTTGACGAGCAGGTTGCCGACAAATTATAAGTCAGAAGCAATCAGCTTTGTACCAATATTAACGATTTTTTCCTGTCCCCTTCTCCGACGGCAGAGAAGATGACTATTTAGATGCCTACGGCGGCGCCTCAGTAGATTAGTAAATGGTTCAAATGGCTCTGAGCACTATGGGACTTAACATCTGAGGTCATCAGTCCCCTAGAACTTAGAACTACTTAAACCTAACTAACCTAAGGACATCACACACATCCATGCCCGAGGCAGGATTCGAACCTGCGACCGTAGCGGTCGCGCGGCTCCAGACTGTAGCGCCTAGAACCGCTCGGCCACTCTGGCCGGCAGCAACAGCAGTTCAGTGTCATGAAAGCTGATAACGGCTGGAGTATGACTTGAAGGCCGATGGACTCTCCACGTCATGTGGCCGGAGTATACATATATTGTCACATCCAATGACGTCATTGTCAGAGGATGACACGGAGGCTGGTCGGTAGCGACGGTCCCGCCAGCTCATTTGGCCAGAGTTTATATATGTATCCAAAAAACATAAGTACATATTTATGAGTCTACATTCTAGCCGTTTACTGGTTTTTCTGTAAAAATGAACAATTAATTTTGTTCAAGAATTCCTTTGTAGTAGAGCAGATGTAGGTAAGGAGAAATCTCTTTAACCTACCTTTCGAAATATTTCTGCTATCTGCCAGACATTTCATTCCATGGATAGATCGTCGCCGGCCGGATTGACCGTGCGGTTCTAGGCGCTACAGTCTGGAGCCAAGCGACCGCTACGGTCGCAGCTTCGAATCCTGCCTCGGGCATGGATGTGTGTGATGTCCTTCGGTTAGTTAGGTTTAATTCGTTCTAAGTTCTAGGTGACTGATGACCTCAGAAGTTAAGTCGCATAGTGCTCAGAGCCATTTGAACCATTTGATCGATTGTCTACTGTTCGAAAATACGATTTATTAAATTTCTTATGTGTTATACTAGTGAAAATATCTTTCGCTCTCATTCTCAAGTGCATTGTTGAAAACAAATTCCGTAAGTGAATAAATGTACAGGCATCCTGTGGTTAATATCCCGAGCTGCTTAAGGAGATGCCTGCAATATGTGCGTGCGTGTATCTCGCAAATAATACTGTTGATTTACCCAACAGTGTTTCGTGGGAACAACATTCATATAACAAGTTAATTACATTAAAAGTCTAAACTCACGTGACTGTAAAAAAAAAAAGAAGGAAGGTCATTGTCGTCGTCTGCGGACTGTATGTGTACGGACTATATCCGTACGGTTCCACACGTGTCACCGTTCCTGGTTGATTCCTATACTCATATCGCAGACGGCCTCGGACCTTCCGGAGGCCGGCTGCTCGCCAGTAATATTTATACCCAAGCTTCAGTGTTCGCCTAGCATCCGAGAACACTATTTTTTCATCATAGCATTGAATTTGACAACAAAATATTCACTTGTACAGTACACAGACAGCAGCAGTCCAGAGGATAACACTAATTTACCACCAACTTGTTTCATACTACATTACACGTTTTACATTGTAACAATAATGGTTGGATACATTTTAAATATATAGTTTTGTGGCCTAACAGCAGATGGCGTTTACCTTCATGGTTCTCTTGTTAGAATAAACTCCAAATAACGCTAATAGCACCCCTTCTTCTCTTGCAAATATTAATCGCTGTACAGTTATCCGCTGTAGAAAGACTCAAATGGCAGAAATACTAGTGAATTTCAAAAGAGTTGTGAGGTAAATACAAGGAATGTGTACATGAATATGAAAGGTTTCTATCACAGGAAAGGAATGTGCTGTAGTAACCTTCTCAAAAAGGCTATATTTTCGGCATAAAGATGGTCTCTTTGTTAAGTTCATAGCATATGCGTGCTACGGTCTGAGATAACAACTGCTAGTCAGATACATGTGACGAAGGTAAGGAACATAGCAACAAAAAAGTGGTTACAGTTACGGAATTGTAGATGGTTTCTGACTTTTAAAATTCCAAATTTTATGATGCCGTCTAAGTGCTGCATTCGATCCTACTAAATATTTGGTCTTGGAATCAAAGAGATTCCAGATACGTTCTTGAGAAATCTCTCTGTACATGGTTTGTATACGAAACATCAAAGCTTCAAATGAAATGATTGAATTTTCTCGCATGTGTTATTTGGCTTTTCTGGCTTGCCATACTGCACGAATACCACTCGTCGTGAATACAAGGTCACATATCCGCTTAAAATTCGACCTATTGGCCTACTCCGCATAACGACCGCACCTGCTTTTGACTTCCGAATATCACAGTACCACCGAAAAGTGGAGTCAAAAGCATGTTTACTTTTGTGTGAAGATCATAAGGAATGCTTTACAAGAAATGCATTGGGATGTTGTCGATTTTCTCAAATCATGTCCTCTCATTTAATATGTCTACCTGCCGCCCAAACTTGCCCCTGAGAATAAGGCCCAATTTCCAATTTGCAAGTTAAGCAAAACCGACTGAGCATAGCAGATGATGTGGTATTCTGTATGGGATATTTGTCAGTTCTGCACAAGAGTAGAGTTGTTAAGTACTATACGGAAGTTGTGTGAATAACACACAGCAAGAAAAAATACTTTTGTAACGAAATTCAGACACCTGGATCGGTATCACACTCATTCACAGTTTTTTTCACGATCAAAACAATTCAGTCGTTTACAACATATTCAATGGATTTGCAGCTTTAATCTTCATAGGCTGGTCTTTTTGACTACTCCTTTCTTTTCTTGTATCCGAGTTCAAATAAAATGTTAACCTTCACTGCCGTAAAGTTAGTCATTAATATTTTGGCGAGCTGTAATGCCCTAGTAGAATGAAGTTTCCTGGTAAACCTAACGTTCCATTGGTTACCTAAAGGACTTATTGGTTGCCAAATATGATTCTAATATAGTAGATGCATGTAATGAAAAAATCAGTTTACTTCAGTTTCGCTGGCCAGGGTGGCCGAGCGGTTCTAGGCGCTACATTCTGGAACCGCGCCACCGCTACAGTCACAGGTTCGAATCCTGTCTAGGGCATGGGTGTGTGTGATGTCCTTAGGTTAGTTAGGCTTAAGTAGTTCTAATTTCTAGGGGACTGATGACCTCAGAAGTTAAGTCCCATAGTGCTCAGAGCCATTTGAACCATTTGAACTTCAGTTTCTGTCACGTCACTAAAACCTCTTCGGTCAATGGTTTAGAGAAGTTCAAGGCCATCGCTTGGCAAGTGCATAAGCTTGGTAATACATTGCGCCTAAGCCTCATTGTGGGAATCAGAGGTACGTTACAAAGTATACAATTTCATTATTTGCATATCACTTTTGTGATCCGTGTTTTGTTCCAATGAATAGTCTCTTTTCGTATGTAGCACTGTAATGGAAATTTGGTATTCGAGCATGCTCATTGAATATTTTAGACAGAACAAGCGAGCTGCAACTTGAAGGTCAGAGGGCGCCTCCGATTACATAAAGGGAATCTATCGGGAACTGTGACAATAATTTGATGACCACAGGTAAAATGTTTTCTTCCCCAACCCTAGACAGCACGTTCCACTTTACAACGAAGCTTTCGACGTACACCCAAATGAAGATATACTGTGGATATAATTAACTAGAGACATGATTATTACCTACATTGCATAAATAATAGCGTGCCTGTACTGAGCATAGGATAACACAATGTAGTCCATGTACTTTGTTCAACTTGTTAAAAGTTAGACAACTCCCTTCAAAGATCCCTTCCACAGTGGAAGAAAGGACTTAATGGTTGCCAAATTGACTCTAATATAATAGGTACACGGAAGGAAAAAATCAGTTTACTTCAGTTTCTGTCACGTCACTAAAACATCTTCGGCCAATGGTTGAGAGAAGTTCAAGACCATCTCTTGGCAAGTGCGTAAGCTTATTAACCAACGGAAGTTTATGTTTCCAAATTTTCATTAAACTACATGAAATGTGAATAAGTGTGACCCGAGTATGTAAAAACAGAAGACTGTAAAAGCTGCCTAATAACTATACCTCTCTCAGTGGCAAATGTTCATTAAAATTAGTACGTCCTTTCAAACACGTCCAACTAAGCATTAACTGCAGTGCAAAGTAAAAGGTAATTCCTCAAACATCAGTAGAATTAGAGAGGTTTTGCAAAATATAATAATAATAATAATAATGATGATAATTATGAATTTTATGCTAATTAAGATGACTGGTTTACGCAACTTTTAGATGGGATCTTGAAATTTCTTAAGAGACCGGAAGTCACCTCCTTTATTACACAGATGCATTCATTTCAACCAACACAAAATAAAATAAAGAAAACTAGGGTATAAAACTGATATTGCGAAAAATCTTAAAAAAGGGAAGCAGGACATAAAACCATGCTTTAACTTGTTGTTGACGATAATATCATTATAGTCGGAGCACACGTTTAAGGAATAGAACTATTTGCTGTCATTTCAATATTATATACATTTAGGGTTTCCCAGGAGGAATGGTCAGTATTCAGGTACATGACAGGAACCATTATTAGAAGCAAAAAAGTGTAATAAGCTTGAGCTCTAAAATGCATACCTACAGATCAATGATATGCCACCTTCGATACAGTGAAGTGAATCTCTGCAAGCGCTTTGCGTTCCGTATTTTGGGAGGAGACAGAATGGATGAAAACAAGGAAACATTATATAGTAAATATGAGGTCTTTAATGCATACCTTAAGAGCTTTGAGCACTTGAGCAAATGCTTGTAGCTCTTAAAGTACGTATTTTAGAACACATATTTACTAGACTTTTTGCTTCGATTGATCATTTCTGTCACATCCTGGATACTGACGACTCCTCCCGGGCCACCTTGTATAAGTTCGGTGTATCTCAATTAACAGTGAGAACTGAAATCTGTGAAAGCATCCGTTGAAAATATGAGTTTTTCAACTGCCGCTGACTACACTATGGAATATTGTCCTAGTTAGTACATGTAACTGAGTCCAAATTTTAAACATGATACATAATTGCGGAGTGAGGTACATGCATGATAGGACACCAGCACGTTTTGGTGTGGACGTAAGACAATATATAACGTGCCAACATTATCCAAGACGAATAAGTCAATCATGGCCTTTTGATTGGCCTCCAGGATAGGGTACCCAAATTTTTGTGTCTCGTTGCATCTCAGAAGTGAAGCGTGAGGCCCTCTCGTTAATATATTTAAAGAACTGGAGCAGCGAATTGTACAGTTACGTCAAGCTTTTCTAGTTTATCTACGGCTATGTGAAAGGTCTAGTAATCTACTAGAGAGACAAGTGCAGTATTACATCCAAATGAGAGAATGGACAGTGTAGCACCTGCTTTGACAGGTAGGAGTGTACGGTTAATTGCAACACATAACGTACTGAAGTAGTGATATAGTCCCAATTGACGTAGTCTACTGGTGGAATATGAGCCCAGTTAAAAAAGGACTTAATCAAAAATCTCTGTGTCATATATTTACCATATTATAGGATGCAGTAGCATAGCAACAGGGTATATTAAAGAGTATATTTTATTTCGATACCGTGAATAAATATGTCAATATAAAATGCAAACGTAAAGCAAACAAGGAATACAGATGAGTGGAAATTAGTATGATATCAGAAAATTCAGCCTCAAAATCCTACTTCTGAAGAAGAGTTACAAAGCTAATTGAACGTTACCGAATACAAGGACTGCCCCGTTTTACTGTAACCCCTGCTTCCATCAATGACTAAAAATATGTCCCCAGTTTCCAAACATTCCTAAATATAAATCCCAAAGGTAAAATCCTCGTCAAATGTTCACTCACTGACTTCTATTCCGGTATCATTTGGGAAACAGCCTTGAATACCTTCCGTCTCCGTGCCTCACTCACTCATCTCGGAAAATCCCACATCGAGACAGCACGAACGGTCACGTCATTCTCCTATGTATGTTGTTGTTGTTAAAGAGATCATAATCGACAAGTGTGTAAGACAATTGTCTGAAGTTTCTCAACACCCTCGTAAGGTCATGGTTTACGGGATCCGTGGAGGTTGTGAATCTTAAGATTGTCATATTTCTTGCTGGTATCTATGTTTGGGCTGAAAAACTATGCTACAATTTTGCTACAAGGAGAGGTGAGTGTTGCTAAGTAAATAGTACTAAAGAATAATGGAGCTTTCGCTTTTTTCGATGGATGTAGCCGTGCACCTTCCCTATGACGTAGGAGCAGTTCTATGCTGAGATATTTGTGGTAAATCATGATTGAGATTAAATAAAATTACCGTAGCCAACGCTGCATGTAATATGACAGGGTCTCCATCGGACCATGGGTTTGTATTCAGTTCCACCCGTGATGTTTGGCTTGCAAAACCGCTAAAATTAATTATTATATCGCTCAGTTTTACAGTAATCTGACAAGCGAATATTGAAAAAAGTTCTATTTTTTTTTTTAAAAAAAAGGTAGAAGAAAAAGTAACTATGTTATGTTGTGGTTCGGTCCATGTGTCATCAACATTTGGACACAAGTGAAATATCTTAGTATTTTGTCGGTGTACTACGATACGATTTTACTACGCTACATGTTTACAATTGTCGCACGTTGATCCACCGTTGGCATACGTCTTTCCATTAATAGCTGCCTATTTGTGTATTTCTGTTTCGATTTGTGTCTTTTGGGTACAGAAGTAAGAAATTCACTCGAACGCGTTGACACGTCATTAGGATATAGAACTGATATGGAGGACTAAGTTTCTAAGCTCCATATATATGTCAATCCTTATCCAGAATTTCACAGTTCAGTTAAAGCGAAAACTAGAATTATACCTTCCACTAATAACGGGTGATTACAGAAACGTTTCCTCCACCTGTAAAAACATGACTATCAAGCCGTTCTAAATTCGTTCGCTAGTATTCTTTATATATCTGGGACGTTTTCTACTATGTTCAGTTAATCATACGGCAACTTATTTTTTAAAGATGTTCTACTACTCACATGAATCTCATGGACTGTTCCTCTACATTTACATTGGCCTAAACAAAACACAATGATCATCTTGAACATAACGTCACCTTCCCCTTAAAAAAAACTGCTGAATACACAAACATGAATGCCGTGGAGAAGTAATTGTAACAAGATAACCTATGAAGTAACCAATGAGAAACTGTCACGAACCATACCACTCTGCCTGAGAAAAAAAGTGTAGCACCCAGAAGCAAAGGAGGTAAGAAACTGAAATTATATTCTAGCAATCTGCTACAAATAGATGTGAAGGATATGAATGAGTAGTTCTGAAACTTAATGCCGCTATCGTTTTTGATGACGGATGTTACCTGTGCACTTTTCCAATAAAATAAGAATACTTCCATGTTGAAGATATTTGTGCTAAATTACGGTTAAGGCTAAACAAAATTACCGTTCCAAGTACTGTATAGAGACTAACAGTGTATCATGTGACATTTACAAAGGACTTGGAAAAATGATCATGCTTATCAGTATAAGGTAGCATCCCCTCTGGCGTGGATGCAAAGGCCGATTTGCTTGGAAAGTGTATCATACAGTAGTTTAACCTCCTGTGGCAAGATTACCAACTGTTGCATCTGGTTGTAGATATCCTGGATACTGGTACAGGGATGGAGTTTACATCCGTGCTGGTCCGACACGAGTCCTATTGGTGGCAGATCTGGAGAACACAGGTAGGTGCCATGTGTGGATGTGCTTTGTTCTATTGAAAAAGGCTCCATGTTACTGTCGAATGAGAGGTAACACATGAGGACACAGCTTACCCTAGAATAACATCGTGGTGTCAGAGATCCCTCAATCACTAATAGCCGTGACTTGAAGTTATATACGACAGTCTCTCATACCATGACACCAGAAGAACACCGGTGTGCTCTCAGCAACATTGGAAGAAGGGGACCTCTCTCAACTTTGTCGCCATACCCACCAACGATGGTAATCCGTGGTAGTTAATGACCGCATTGTAACGCTGAAGAGAATGCGACACCTTTCAATAACACTCCATACTACCGGACTACGACACCACTCCAAATACAGCCGTTTGTGATGCAGTGTTAATGGCGGCTTAGGCATGGGATGGTGATTCCGTTGTCCGTCTTCTGCTAGTCTCCGACCAGTGGTCTGAGATAACAAAAGAGAGCATTATTTTTTCTAGAAAGGCAGGAGCAGATGTGGAGGGATTACATAATTCTTGGTCTGTAATATGGCAGTCCTCTTCTGTCGTCTTCTGGAACATTGACAGCAAATAATCCTGCCCTTACATTCCTGTAGAGTAAAATATCAAGTCACTGATACATATGACTGCCCAACAAATACAGATATTGCACGATTCGGACGTAACAACACACAATGAAGAGATCTTTAAGTTCGTTCGGATGATGTAACCCTGTCTCACAAGAGTACGCGTCATATCCGTGTCCTTTGCAGTCATCACTCAATAACCGATTCTGTTCACATCCCTTATATATCCTACCAGATCTAGTAACAACAAGAGCTGTTGTTGTCGACACTGTACACCACAGATTTTCTCATTTCATCTAGTTTAATGCACTGGCAATAAACAAGCACTACTGTTCGTTAAATATTACACTGACAGTGTAGAAACGGGCTTTAACTGGGGTTCAACATCAATAAGACAAAAATGACTATATCCCAAACGAATTCTTAAAGCACTTCCCAATAGAATACATTAAATACAAATAATAACACGGAGTTTTAAAAGATTATAATGTCTGTTAGTTACCGATATCGATAATGGCTGTAAGATTGTGAGATGCGCAAATGGACAATACATCTGAACTGTCTTCTCAAGCCCAGAGTGTTAAAAAGACATTCTATATAAACATGAACCTAGCCCTGTAAAGCAGCTAATATTAGGCGCAATTAGAAATGCTGTTGTCATGTATCTAGAATGCATAAATTTATGAAAGTGAAAGTTTTGGATCTATTCTAGAAAGACAAAACAGCTATTCTCCTTTTAATTCTACATGTAATTTATCACTGTGCTTTCATGGGTCAAGTGATAACACTACAATCATGTTCAATTACTTCCAACACTCAATAACAAAATATTTAACTCTTGGACATTGAATTGGCGATTATTACATTTGGCATCGCTACATATGAGAATTTTTTTCACAGGCAAGAATGATGAAAACCTTCAAACGTCTACGATGGCGTAACTGGTCAATGAACTGAGTTGGTGGAGAACAATTTTACTTTTTAAACCAATGAAAAACTCTCATTTACTCAATGTGAGGGTAGGTTAGTATCCTAGCTTTTGATATTCAATGGTCAAAGCGTACACAAATTGGAGTACTATGGCCTAATGTGCGATGGTGATTTACCAAGTGGTATCTGCAACTTTGTTGTCCCCATGCTGGATCTGAAATGCTAATTCCCTACTCTGGCCTTGACTGAATTCACTAAGTCTCGACTTTCCTGCGTTCCATAGAACGTTAATTTTTCCCTAGGCGAAATAATGGTTACTGCACACTCGCTAAGGGTTTGAGCAACGTGCACAATTTCTTTGTCTGCAAAAATTCCCGCAGGAATAATTAACTACCTCATTTCTATCTGTTGTCATGATACGTGAAGCATATCTTCCACACTTCGCAGAAGCAAAGCTCTCAATGCCCTCGCTATTTTCCACACACTTGTGCAGTCCGCCACGATACGAGAGATATTTTCTAGAAATTTTAGTTCTCAGAATACTTTTATATAATGGGCATCTCCCCACCGTGTCGCGTATGCGGCGTCCAGTATGGCTTCAGCCAATCACTGTCTCGTTAGAGGTGAATTTTATTTTTCTTGTTGGGTCGCCGCTAAGCCCTGTTAAAGCCGTCCAGCCACTTACCCTCAGTCCTGGCCGTATTTATCTGAAAAGGAATAATGTATTGTTCTGGTCTTATCCCTTTTTACTCTGAAGCTCACTGTTCTCTTGTGAAGTGGGTTTTCCAAAGCCATTAACCACCTGCTCGGTTCATCCCCAAAATGCTTTTCACTCTAACATACTTACGTATGCCCTTGTCCTTATATTAGTAGACATTGTTTTGTTAGTTTTCGGTACATAAGATTCCTGCAATTGTTTTTTGTTGATATAATATAATTATTATTTTCTGAGGATGTCGTACGGTATTGTACTGTCGTTATGGATCAAGCTCATGTAAGGTCTGTAAAATCTGGATGCTTTATACATGCTATCCCTTGTGAATTAATTTTGTGCTGCTGCGATCAATGATTGACGCATTGCTTATTGAAGTGCAGAATTATAAATTCAATTAATTTTAATCATTGACCAGCTACTGGTCTAACTCATGCTAGATGAGGTCGTTTTCTGGTACCGCACGCCGCGGAATTTGAATCCGCGCATGACGTCATGGACGTCGAAGACCCATAGAGGTCGCTGCACCATAAGTTGTGGCGGCGCGTGCCTCCTGGCCCGCTTCTAGTGTGGGGGCGCCACCAGTGGAACACGTGGTCCCAGCGGCCAATAGCGGCGCCCCCGAGAGCGTACTTAAGCGCCGGCCACTCGCACATCAAGTTCCTCCTTTCCTCTGTCCTTTTCCTGGGCTCCCTCTCCCCCCTTCCATCCTCTTTTTTCCCCACCTCCCCTCTCTCTGCCCCCTTCTCTCCCCTGAGTCCTTTTGCATTTCCCTCCTCTGCCTCTTCTTATTCCCTCTCACGTCTGCCCTGCCCCTTTCCCCCCTTATGAGTCCTCCCCCTCCTTGGTTCCCCACCTTTCGTTTTCTCCTCTCCTCCCTCCTTGTTTTTCCCCCTCCTCCAGGTCGCGCCCCCCCATCTGCCTTTGGCTCAGGAGTGTCATATTTGTGCCATCATTTTCGTGCAGTGTTTTACAGTGTGTGTTTTTCCAGTGAATGTTCCGTGGTGTGTCTTTAGGGAAGTGAAACGAACAGCCATCATACTGTCGCTGGGTGTGATTTTTTATCTCTTGGAAACAGAGACCAGACTGTCGCCATGTTTTTTAATTGTGTGTCTACTATGTTACTTGTCTGATTCCTGTGTATTTTATCGACATTGCCAACCCCTTTTGCTTTCTGTATTAACTTTCCGCATTTTTACTCCGTTTTACACTTTAAGTCATCATTTTATCGCCTCTTTTTCCTTGTTTCTTTCTTCTTCCTTTTCTTAAAAAAAAAGTGTGTAGGCTGTAGAGCAGCGTACTAAGCTGCTGCCAGCCCGCCCCCTTCGGGGGGAATTGAAAATCAATAAAGAAAAAAAAAGCACATCAAGTCAGTCTTACCTCAGTCTTACCTCTCTTACATCGGTTTGTGCGCTGGACTGCTTTCTTTCTGGTTCATGTACGAGTTTGTTTCCTTGTGACTCTGTTGTTCGGTCTTGTCATATTCGTTCTGTCCTACATTGGTTGTGTCTGTCCTTTTCTGTTGTGTTGTTGTTCATGGGCCTCTCCGTGGGTCCCGCCGCGCCTTTCGTCTGTGCTACCCTGAGACCATCCTGGTCGCCATTACAACAGTTCTAATATTCTTTTTTTATTTGAAATGTATTGCTTTACATGGCATTTTCTATTTACATTACTATTATACGGCTTTACAGTCATTTCTAGTAGTTATTTGACTAATCTTACATTTTTCTCTCAAGTACTTGTGGTTAACTTCTATTAAAATAGTCCATCCACCCTTTACATTCTCTCTTTACAATAACTCCAGGCATTCCACAATTCTCAAACATTCATGATAATTATGACTATGAAAGATGGGTGAAATTAAGGAAGCATTTGTTTCTCTTTCCTCTAATCTCATCACATAAATACTACATCAATATTGAATTGTCATCATATGCAAAATAGTTGTTGTTGTTTTTGGGGAAGGAGACCAGACAGCGAGGTCATCATTCTCATCGGATGAGGGAAGGATGGGGAAGGAAGTCGGCTGTGTCCTTTCAGAGGAACCATCTCAGCATTTGCCTGGAGTGATTTAGGGAAATCACGGAAAACCTAAATCAGGATGGCCGGACGCGGGATTGAACCGGCGTCCTCCCGAATGCGAGTCACATGTCTATGTTTCCAAAATATCTATAGTACAAAAAATTCTTATTAACATCTCTTTAGTTTGAATGGACATTGCTAAATTTACACATGAAATACAAAATATAAAACGTGGTACATTTATGAATACACTTTAGAAATTTATAACTGAAATATAAAATACAAATGAAACACATAAAGTGCAAATTCTCAGTGGTACAGGTGCAACTGAATATTTATATGCATCTCAACTCCTTGCTGATATGATTATCTTTTCTGCTCTTTTAAATATTACAATGACTTTGTCAAATGCATCACTTTCTTTCTTCATGTACTTTACTCTTTAAACTTTGGGCTGGATTTGCTTCTCAATGCTCACGTCGATTAGTGGTGGTTGATGCTCTCAGCCAGTTGTAGACTCAGCGCGATGTTGATGAAGATTATCGAAATTTACCGTCTTGAGAGTGAGATCACGAATGCCATTACGTGGTCAATTCCATGTTGTATTGTTTTGACGACTAACTGCTCGTCCAAGGCAATGCCATGATGGGATGACATAGGTGGCCTTGTCGTTTATTGGCATCGTTGTTATCAAGGTTGAAGAGTGTAGCCGCTCGGTGATTGCTGCAGTTTTATGTCCCCGTTATGTGTACTCTGTTTGATGGTTTGACTGCCTTTGGTTGGTTTGATAGTTTGAATGAAGTAACTGCCATGGTTTTGTTCGATATTGCTTTCAGTTGATTCTACCAAATCTCATACTGGTTTAACGCATAGGATTTAGAAAGGAACCTTGCTGAACCTTGCCGTCTTCTGCCCTCATCTTGGGACCCTTTCTTCTCCTCATTTCTTGCGGTGTCTTCATGTCATCTTTCTTGGAACTTGCAACTTGTCAGACATAGGGATAGGGTATGTTATTCACCGAAAGTCATTTGGAAGGATTACTAGTAATGTTGTTATGAGATATGGTCAAGTTTGAATAGATAATTTCGGAAGTGATATCTGCTTGCAGTTATTAGCTTCTCCATTTGGTATTGAGAGAAATAGTCAGAGTTTATTTTTCCAGGTGGTTGTTCTACGGAGCTGTTACCGACGGTTTGCTATTGTGAGTCGCCGGTAATGGAGTCTCATCGCTTTTCTCGCAGGTGTGTGTTCTTGTCCTTCGCTGCTACTGGTTTTCCCTGTCCTCTCGCTATTTGGGTGAGACGTGGGACAATATCTTTCCAAATACACCTGGCCCTGTCTCTGCACTAATGTGAAGCATCAGTCAGTAAATTCCTTGCTTCAGTCTCCAGTTTGTCGCCAGTGCCCTATTGTCCAATCGTATAAACTCTCACACTCAGGTCCCATAAGACCTTACCACAAAAAAATTCTCACACTCAGAGTGTAGCATCCAGTCGACTTTCCACTTCTTTGTTAGCTTGTATTCCTTCCCCAGACGATTGTAGTGACGTGGCACTACTTACAAGTTCCTTTATCTGAATTTACAATCAACTTTACATCGGACATTTATGTGAATAATACAATGAATATTAAAAAAAAATTTTGAGTACATTATAGAAAATTTATCATTTACACCTTAAGTTATTTTATTTTATAACGGTTCCTTTACTTCATGAGTGAACATGGATTGATGATATGTAGCTTAGTTAGTTAGTAGATCATGCCATTAGTTTTCTTTTATTTTTTTCTGACCTACTTTAACAATTTAAATGATTAGTATTATTGTTCCTATATTTGAATATTTACATGTTTGTGGCTCGTCCTGTCTGCATCTTGAGATCTGCTACTACCTGAAACATATCTACATTGATTTGTTGTATCATCTGTGATCCATTTATATTTTTGTTTTTATGGCTAATTGCCGTATGAGCACTGTAAGAATTCCTATCCAATGTGTCTGTAGAAAACAGCATGTCATCCTTCAGCAAATAATACTGATGAATGTCAACCGAGTTTTCGTCTTTCCACTTGCAGGGTCGGGAGCGTAAGATCATAATGATGGCGGACATTAATGTGAAATCCCCCTTATGGTTCAGTGGCCCTCAGGATGCAAATGGAGGTATGGCAGAGGAAGCAATCATCGCTTCCCAACTTGTGGTTGCTAAGAGGCTCGGAAACCATCCACCTACACTGGCAGAGGAGGCGATGGCAGGAATATAGTAATCACATTAATGATGCCCAGCTGAAAGTAATGTTAAAAACTGGAAAGTACTTGATGATGTCACCACAAGTGATCACAACTTGATCAAATTTACGTTAAGCGACAATGAGTGCGATGGGGTCATGGAGAAAGAGGTGCAGTTTAATTACAACAAAGCTGATTGGGAATACCTTGTAAGGGAGTGTAACATCCTGACATTTGCAGGAGATGAAAATGTAGATGGGTACGCCGAGCAGCTGGTGAGAGCACTTATTACAGCGGTGAAGGCAGCAGTACCAACCAGGAGGAGAGCCATAACGGCCTCTCTATCGCCATTTTGTGCTGAACTGGGGCAGAGGGGTCAGCCTGCCAAGAGGTCAAGGAGGTATTGCAAGCTCTGGCATCAGCAATACTGGGACGCCAAGGAGCTCTTCCAAAAAGGAACTTATAGCAGTCATACTCCGCAGCTGAGAGCAGTAGGTTCTAAACCAGCTGGCTACTGACCCCTGAGGAGTTCCCTGCAAGCTGATTAGAGAGAAAATAAGATCACCTACGGTGCTCTCCACCATCAGGGACGAGGACTGGATGACAGAGACTTTGTGGGGAAACTGATGAGGTTCTTCTCCAGTCTTTGTTTTCTGACATTGATAAATTACTGGACATAGAGGCGCAGCGCCGAGTATGAGCGGGGGATCTGATAACACAATGGAGTATCCCTTTTCTGAAGAGGAGGTACCTGCCTAAATAAAGTTCCAAAAGAGGGGTAAAGTTCCAGGGTTAGACAGCATTGTTGCGGAGGTAGTGCAGTTCCTCGACCCCCATCTGGTTGCACCTCTCACGAAACTTTACAACGAATGCCTTAGACTGAGGAAATTTCCCGCTATCTGGTAAAAGGCCAATGTCGTAATTATTAAGAAAGGTCCAGATAAGGATCCAGTGGAGGTCAAGTCGTTCAGGCTGATCTGTTTGTTAGATGTACTGGGGAAGCTGTTTGAGAAGTTGCTGGCTGACAGACAGCTAACACACCAAGAGCCATGTGAGATGAGTGAAAGGCATTTTGGCTTTCGGCCAGGGTGATCGGCGTCTGACGTTATCACCCTGGTGGCTGAGGTCTTTGGCTCAGCTCCACACAAGTACATACCTGGCATCATGGTGGACATTAGGGGCGCGTTTTACCACCTGTGGTGGCCTTCACTCTTCTCCCTTTTACGTGAGAAAGAGTGTCCAGGGCTGCTACATGGTTGTCTGGTGAGGGAAGGGAGGTCTGACTATCATCACCTGCAGCGCAGGGTAGCTGTGAGGTCTCGGTAGGCTTGCCACGGTTCGCGTGGCTCCCGCTGTCGGAGGTTCGAGCCCTCCCTTGGGTATGGGTGTGAGTGTTGTCCTCAGTGTAAGTTAGTTTAAGTTAGATTAAGTAGTGTGTAAACCTAGGGACCAATGACCTCAGCAGTTTGGTCCCATAGAACTTACCACAAATTTCCAAATTATCATCCCCTAGTGGGCGAGTCAACAAGAAAATAACAATGGGAAGTCTGACCTGAGGCCGATCTTTAGGGACATTCACATGAACCCTTTACTGGACAGCTTATAACATGGTGAGGACGTGCTAGAAGTGATAGCCTAAGTGGATGATCTCCTCCTGTTGGTTGGCGGCTGTAGCCTCGATGATTTGGAACCTCAAGTGGATAGGGCCATGAGTTTGCTCACCGAATGGTGCCAAAAATCCAAAATGAAGATTTCCCCCAATAAAGCAACATATTTACTGGTGAAAGGATAGTTATTAAGGAACCTGACAGTGACGAATCATGGCTCATCAGTTCTTCAGCGTCACGAAGCCCAGTACTTGGAGGTCATCATAGACTAAAAATGGATTTTTCGACACACATAGAAACATTAACTCAGAGATCGTTGGAGGTGCTCAACTACTTCATTGGGATTGGTACAAAAGGTTTCACTTAAGAGCAGACTTTCTCCCAGATCATAGACCCTACCCGATATACTTATGCTGGTTTGAGAAGTGAGGTACACTTGTATGTGACTGTGGTGTGTCGGAGGGCACTCCTGACCATGTGGTCTAAGAGTGTCCTGTAGATGTTGATGTGTCACCTGGATTCATACAACTACCTAGCTTCGACACCTGTAACCTGTTACGACAAGAAGACACTTTTCAAATGGCCCTAAGCACTATGGGACTTAATATCTGAGGTCATCATTCCCCTAGACTTAGAACTACTTAAACCTAACTAGCCTAAGGACATCACACACATCCATGACCGAGGCAAGATTTGAACCTGCGACCGCAGCAGCAGCGCGGTTCCGGGCTGAAGCGCCTAGAACCTCTCGTCCACAGAGGCCGGCAAGACAGTTTTCAGATAATCAACAACCTGGCTAACGAGATATGATTAAAGATCTTACGGGAGTTCCTGAGGGAGTTCTATGATCCTTAGGACATAGAGAATGAAGCACAGCCGTACATACCAGGGCGTGGACTGGCTGACCGCCGTTACGCTCCCAATCCGCCACGTCATGGAATAGGGAGTAGGTGCGACACAAACCAAGTAAAAAACGACAGCACTTAGTTTTAGTTGTAGAATTCGATTAGTTTAGAATAGAAAGTAGTTTTAACTGGTAATAGTAAATGTAGCAGTAGACGGCAGCGGTGAGAAAGATTCTTGGGACAGCCCAGTGCCAAGGGCATACCCACAGCGGTTAGCTCGGTGGACGCGGCCAACGTCCAGTAGATTCAAAAGTACATCTACATCTACATGACTACTCTGCAATTCACATTTAAGTGCTTGGCAGAGGGTTCATCGAACCACAATCATACTATCTCTCTACTATTCCACTCCCGAACAGCGAGCGGGAAAAACGAACACCTAAACCTTTCTGTTCGAGCTCTGATTTCTCTTATTTTATTTTGATGATCATTCCTACCTATGTAGGTTGGGCTCAACAAAATATTTTCGCATTCGGAAGAGAAAGTTGGTGACTGAAATTTCGTAAAAAGCTCTCGCCGCGACGAAAAACGTCTATGCTGTAATGACTTCCATCCCAACTCGTGTATCATATCTGCCACACTCTCTCCTCTATAACGCGATAATACAAATCGAGCTGCCCTTCTTTGCACCCTCTCGATGTCCTCCGTCAATCCCACCTGGTAAGGATCCCACACCGCGCAGCAATATTCTAACAGAGGACGAACGAGTGTAGTGTAAGCTGTCTCTTTAGTGGACTTGTTGCATCTTCTAAGTGTCCTGCCAATGAAACGCAACCTTTGGCTCGCCTTCCCGACAATATTATCTATGTGGTCCTTCCAACTGAAGTTGTTCGTAATTTTAACACCCAGGTACTTAGTTGAATTGACAGCCTTGAGAATTGTACTATTTATCGAGTAATCGAATTCCAACGGAGTTCTTTTGGAACTCATGTGGATCATGTACGGGAGACTGGGGCATGTTAGCCATATTTTTTATTAATTTTTAAATATTTAAATTTATTAAATTATTCTTAAATTTTAGAGCAGTCTAACTGAATCTGGATGGCAATTATTAAACTTGAAAGTACGAGTTAAAAAATTAAAAACAAAATTAATTACAGGACATATATCAAGTGGGCCAAGCTGCCCCTACTTCAAGGTAAGTTGACCCCGAGGCCGGGGCATGTTGACCTATGTAATCTTTTGACAAGTTAATCTATTATAAATTTAAGAAATGAAAATAAAACTAGTAGTTATCAAGAAACACACTTTAATGTACATAAAATCAAGCTGAATATTGAGGTAAACGTTTAACATTTCATTATGAAAACGGGGAAGCTTAAACTTATTAGAATTTATGGCGTCTTATTACAAACCAGTCAGATTTAATTACTGTCAAGATTCAGAGGATCAGCAAAGCTATAACATTATAAAATAAAGTCCACGGATTTCATTTTTCACGCAAGTCTGATGAGCCCAACGCTTGCAGTCTGTGCACTGAAGTCATTGTGCTTCAGGTTGACTGTTTGAAAAAAGGCTTTAGACACTATAAGCGCAGTTAATCTTTATCTTCCTCATCGTCATCGTCATCATCATCGTCATCTTGCCTTGGTTTCTTATTGTGTTTTAGATCTATTGCAGTTGATTTAGTTAATTTCATTCTACCATAGCTTAGGCTTTCTTTCTGAAAAAGTAATTTTTTAAGGATGTGATTTAATTTTTGTTTCAAATGCTTTCGCCTTCTTTACTTTTGCATCTTTTTGTTCTTCCTCGAGGGCTTGTTTTTACTGGAGTGTCTGCCACTACAGCAGAAACTCTTTTCCTTTTCCCTGCTGCCATACCTTTTCTGAGATCTGCTTTTTCAAAATGTCTGACCTCTTCTGGAGTTGGAAATGGTCCTACGTTTTCCGGTCCCTGTGATATTTCGTCTGATGGTAACCCTTCTTTGGACGTTAAAGGAATAGCTAGAACAGGCTGAGAGATGGTGAGCGTAGTGTTTATCTCAGCTCGATTTGATGGACTGGTTTCAGTGTCTGGGTCTGGCTTTCCCGAAGCGTAGGAAGGCGTAAAGTCACTCTAGTAAAAATATTTTAGTTCAAGGGATTGATCCCATTGACCTAGACTCCACTGGTTATGTTACTGGGAGTTGCAGCATTTGGAAGTGCTATTCGCACTATAGACCGGATGCCTTAAATAGCCATAGACCGTTTATTATTGGAAACCCATGCGTCACATGCTAAGTTCACTTTTTAAAAGGACCATTAACACTTCTGTCTAAAGTCTGTAGCTTATGACTACAACGCGCCGGAAAATATAGCCAGGTGATGTCATTATCTTTGCAATAATCAAGAACTTCAGAGTCCAGATGTGAACTGTGGTTATCAACCAAAACCAAGCAACGGCGTTCTTTTGAGCGTAGGACAAAACGTTTCATATATTTTGCAAAGTTTGTTTCCGTCATCCATACTGCTCTATCACACGCAGTCGGACCGTCACGGACAAACTGAGGCTTGAAGTTGATCCCCGGGAAGATGAGAATGGAACCACAGTATTAAGCAACGCACTAACTGCAAACCCTATCTGGCGAAAACCTCTTCGAGCGACTACACTATCAGGACACTGGACGATAGTTACCCCAGTGTTTTCAATGTTCCAGATGTTCGCAGGGGTCACTTTTAATCTTTTTAAAACTATGTCGAGATTATTAAAAAACAGTAATTCATTATGTTTTTTGAAAGTGGTGCACCGGGCCAAACTAGATGCTTGAAGAGTCCGAAAGGAGAGTTGAGGATGCCTCTTCAAGAATCCTGTGAAACAATCATTTCCCGCCATTTCGGTCTCTGTCAATGTCTGGGGTACTTTATTGTTACAGACAATAGCTTATCTATACGCAAAGCGCCTGACTTCTTTCGGGGAAAAACCATAATACATGTCACTTGCCTTCATGAGGTATTGTTCAAGCATATCTTCTTGCTCGGAATTAAATATCTGAAAATATACAACTCTAGATAAATAAGTATGGGCACGGATTTCATTCGTTTTAGCTTGAAAGGGGAAACCAGATGGCGCTATGGTTGGCCCGCTAGATGGCGCTGCCATAGGTCAAACGGATATCAACTGTGTGTTTCTAAATAGGAACCCCTATTTTTATTAATTATTCGTGTAGTACGTAAAGAAATTTGAATGTTTTATTTGGACCACTTTTTTCGCTTTGTGATAGATGGCGCTGTAATAGTCACAAATGTATAAGTACGTGGTATGACGTAACATTCCGCCAGTGCGGACGGTATTTCCTTCGTGATACATTACCCGTGTTAAAATGGACCGTTTACCAACTGCGAAAAAGGTCGATATCGTGTTGATGTATGGCTGTTGTGACCAAAATGCACAACGGGCGTGTGCTATGTATGCTGCTCGGTATCCTGGACGACATCGTCGAAGTGCCCGGACCGTTCGCCGAATAGTTACGTTATTTAAGGAAACACGAAGTGTTCAGCCACATGTGAAACGTCAACCACGACCTGCAACAAATTACGATGCCCAAGTAGGTGTTTTAGCTGCTGTCGCGGCTAAACCGCACATCAGTAGCAGACAAATTGCGTGACGAACGGGAATCTCAAAAACGTCGGTGCTGAGAATCTTACATCAACGTCGATTGCACCCGTACCATATTTCTATGCACCAAGAATTGCATAGCGACAACTTTGAACGCCGTGTATAGTTCTGCCACTGAGCACAAGACATATTACGGGACGATGACAGATTTTTTGCAAGAGTTCTACACTACTGTCCATTAAAATTACTTCCCCAAGAAGAAATACAGATGATAAACGGGTGTTCATTGGACAAATATATTATACTAGAACTGACATGTGATTACATTTTCACGCAATGTGGGTGCATAGATCCTGAGAAATCAGCACCCAGAACAATCACCTCTGGCCATAATAACGGCCTTCATACTCCTGGGCATTGAGTCAAACAGAGCTTGGATGGCGTGTACAGGTACAGCTGCCCATGCAGCTTCAACACGATTCCACAGTTCATCAAGGGTAGTGACTGGCGTATTGTGACGAGCCAGCGGTTCGTCCACCATTGACCAGACGTTTTCGATTGGTGAGAGATCTGGAGAATATGCTGGCCAGGGCAGCAGTCGAACATTTTCTGTATCCAGAAAGCCCCGTACAGGACCTGCAACATGCGGTCGCGCATATTCCTGCTGAAATGTAGGGTTTCGCAGGGATCGAGTGAAGGGTAGAGCCACGGGTCGTAACACGTCTGAAATGTAACGTCCACTGTTCAAAGTGCCGTCAGTGCGAACAAGAGGTGACCGAGACGTGTAACCAATGGCACCCCATACCATCGCGCCAGATCATACGCCAGCATGCCAATGACGAATACACGCTTCCAATGTGCGTTTACCGCGATGTCGCCAAACACGGATGAGACCATCATGATGCTGCAAACAGAACCTGGATTCATCCGAAAAAATGACTTTTTGCCATTCGTGCACCCAGGTTCGTCGTTGAGTGCACTATCGCAGGCGCTCCTATCTGTGATGCAGCGTCTAGGGTAACCGCAGCCATGGTCTCCGAACTGATAGTCCATGCTGCTGCAAACGTCGTCGAACTCTTCGTGCAGATGGTTGTTGTCTTCCAATGTCCCCATCTACTGACTCAGGGATCGAGACGTGGCTGCACGATCCGTTACAGCCATGTGGATAAGATGCCTGTCATCTCGACTGCTAGTGATACGAGGCCGTTGAGATCCACCACGGAGTTCCGTGTTACCCTTCCGAACCCACCGATTCCATATTCAGCTAACAGTCATTGGATCTCGACCAACGTGAGCAGCAGTGTCACGATACGATAAACCGCAATCGCCATAGGCTACAATCCGACCTTTATCAAAGTCGGAAACGAGATGGTACGCATTTGTCCTCCTTACACGAGTCATTACAACAACGTTTCATCAGGAAACGCCGGTCAACTGCCGTTTGTGTATGAGAAATCGGTTGGAAACTTTCCTCAAAAGCTAATCATTTGCATATCACAGCATCTTCTTCCTGACGGTCAAATTTCGCGTCTATAGAACGTCATCTTCGTGGCATAGCATTTTTAATGGCCAGTAGTGTATTTAGCGACGAAGCGTCATTCAACAACAACGGTAACGTAAACCGGCATAATATGCACTATTGGGCAACGGAAAATCCACGATGGCTGCGACAAGTGGAACATCAGCGATCTTGGCGGGTTAATGTATAGTGCAGCATTATGGTAGGAAGGATAATTTGCCCCCATTTTATCGATGGCAATCTAAATGGTTCAATGTATGCTGATTTCCTACGTAATGTTCTACCGATGTTACTACAAGATGTTTCACTGCATGACAGAATGGCGATTTACTTCCATCATGATGGATGTCGGCACATAGCTCGCGTGCGGTTGAAGCGGTACTGAATAGCATATCTCATAAGAGGTGGATTGGTCGTCGGAGCACCATACCACGGCCCGCACGTTAACCGGATCTGACGTCCCCAGGTTTCTTTCTGTGGGGAAAGTTGAAGTATATTTGCTACCGTGATCCACCGACAACGCCTAACAACATGCGTCAGCGCATTGTTAATGCATGTGCAAACATTACGGAAGGCGAACTACTCCCTGTTGAGAGGAATGACGTTACACGTATTGCCAAATGCATTGAGGTTGACGGACATCATTTTGAGCATTTATTGCGTTACTGTGGTATTTACATGTAATCACGCTGTAACAGCAAGCGTTCTCAGAAATGATCAGTTCACAAAGGTACATGTATCACATTGGAACAACCGAAATAAAATGTTCAAACGTACCTACGTTCTGTATTTTAATTTAAAAAACCTATCTGTTACCAACTGTTCGTCTAAAATTGTGAGCCATGTGTTTGTGACTATTACAGCCCCATCTATCACAAAGCGAAAAAAGTGGTCCTACTAAAACATTCATGTTTCTTTACGTACTACGCGAATATGTAATAAAAAATGGGGGTTTCTATTTAAAAAGACGCAGTTGATATCCGTTTGACCCATGGCAGCGCCATCTAGCGAGCAAACCATAGCGCCATCTGGTTTCCCCCTCCAAGCTAGACAAGTTTCGTTTTTTGTAGTTTTTTCATATGACGCTTATTTCGTGAGGTGAGATATTGGCCCTGTCACGATCAATGGACCACCACATATTAAGTAAGGGCCGTTCGCGCGTATACTCCCGTAGTTCGCGCGGACGCCGCAACAAGCCACCGCGCCACTTGCCGGCATCCTTCCCGTTCACACTGATGCAAGTTGCAGCTCTGTAGCTGACGTGTACGCATCGCCGTGCTACTTTATAATGTTTACGATTATTGAATCGCCCACCGCGTGTGAGATAACGTCAGTGATATACGTTTTTTGACCACGATAAGACTATCAGCTCCAGAAATTCATCGTCAGTTAACAGAAGTTTATGGCTCGAATGCAATGAGAGAAGGTAAAGTGCGTCAATGGGTTCGAGAGTTTAAATATGGCCGTCAAAACGTCCATGACGAAGAACGCTCAGGCCGGCCCTCTGTGACTACTGATGATTTGGTGGTTGCAGTCGAAACAAAGATTCGTGAGGACAGAAGATTCACAATTTCCACTCTTTCTTTGGAATTTCCACAAGTTTCGAGATCGGTTTTGTACAAAATTGTGTCTGAAAACCTAAACTTTAAGAAACTGTGTTCTCGGAGCGTACCCAGACTCCTCACAGAGGACCACAAAGGGAAGAGATTTGCCACTTCATTGGACTTTTTGATTCGTTACGAGGAAGAAGGGGATGACATGTTGAGTCAAATTGTCACTGGAGATGAACATGGGTATACCATATCACTCCCAAAAGCGAGCGACAATCGATGGAATGGCGACACACACAACCTCAGCCGTCATGGCCAAAGCCAAACAGACGCTGTCAAAGCGCAAGATTATGGCAACTGTGTTCTGGGACCGGCGCGGTGTTTTGCTAGTGGACTTCATGCCACGAGGAACGACAATCAACTAACATGCCTACTGTGCAACTCTAAAGAAGCTCAGCAGAGCAATTCAAAACAAAAGGCGCGCCATGTTGACAAAAGGAGTTTTGCTCCTGCACGATAACGCTAGGCCTCACACCTCTAAAAAGACTCGGGATTTGATTGATTTCTTTTGGCTGGGAAGTTTAGGAACATGCACCATACAGCCCCGACCTTGCTCCTAGCGATTTTCGCCTTTTCCGGTACCTGAAACACCATCTTGGCGGGCAGCCCTTCAATGACGACGATGAAGTGTGAACTCTTGGCTGTCGGAGCAGGCGGCCGAATTCTTTGAAGAGGGAATTAAAAACTTAGTTGTACGGTATGACAAGTGCTTAAATAAACAATGCAACTATGTAGGAAAATAGGTAAAAGTGTGTAGAATCAGAAAATAAAAGTTTTTTTACAAAAGTATTTGTATCTTTTTTAAAAAAATAAAAACAGCCCTTACTTAAAAAACAACCCTCGTATATATATATATATATATATATATATATATATATATATATATATATATATATATATGTGTGTGTGGGTTGGTGGGTGGGTGGGTGGGTGGGTGAGTGGGTGCTTGGGTGTGTGTGTGTGTGTGTGTGTGTGTGTGTGTGTGTGTGTGTGTGTGTGTGTGTGGGTGGGTGGGTGGGTGTGGGTGTGTGGGTGTGGGTGTGGGTTTGTGAGTGTGTGGGTGTGTGTAGACTGGCCGAGCGGTTCTAGGTGCTTCAGTCCGGAACCGCGCTGCTGCTGCTGCGGTCGCAGGTTCGAATCCTGCCTCGCGTATGGATATGTGTGATATCCTTTGGTTAGTTACGTTTAAGTAGTTCTAAGTCTAGGGGACTGATGACCTCAGATGTTAAGTCCAATAGTGCTTAGAGCATTTTGAACCATCTGAGAGAGAGAGAGAGAGAGAGAGAGACGAATCAGTACAGTCCACAATACGACACACACTATGTGATCAAAAGCATCCGGACACCTGGTTGAAAATGACTTACAAGTTCGTGGCGCCCTCCAACGGTAATGCTGGAATTCAATATGGTGTTGGCCCACGCTTAGCCTTGATAACAGCTTCCGCCATCGCAGGCATACTTTCAGTAAGGTACTGGAAGGTTTCTTGGGCAATGGCAGCCCTTTCTTCACGGAGTGCTGCACTGAGGAGAGGTTTCCTTGTCGGTTGGTGAGGCCTAGCACGAAGCTGGTGTTCCAAAACATCCCAAAGGTGTTCTATGGGATTCAGATCAGGACTCTGTGTAGGTCAGTCCATTACAAGAATATTATTGACGTGTAACCACTCCGCCACATGCGGTACAGGTGCTCGATTGTTCTGAAAGATGCAATCACCATCCCCGAATTGCTCTTCACCAGTGGGAAGCAAGAAGGTGCATAAAAAATCAATGTACACCTGTGCTGTGATAGCACCACGCAAAACAACAAAGGCTGCAAACCCTCTCCATAAAAACACGACCACAACATAACACCACCGCCTCCGAATTATGCTGTTGGCACTAAACATGCTGGCATATGACGTTCACCAGGCATTCGCCATACCCACACCCTACCATCGGATCACCACATTGTGACCGTGATTATTATATCGGAAACAGTGGACCTAGTGATGTTTAGGAGTGTGGAAATCTCTAGTACAGACGTATTACACAAGTGACACGCAATCACCTGACCACATTCGAAGTCCGTCATTTCCGCAGAGCACCTCATTCTGCTCTCTCACGATGTCTAATGACTACTGAGGTCGCTGATATGGAGTACCTGACAGTAGGTGGCAGCACAATGCACCTACTATGAAAAACGTATGTTTTGGGGGGTGTCGGGATACTTTTGATCAGATAGTGTAGCTATAGAGACAATGACATTGGCAGGGATAAAGAAAAATCATTAGAAACTGAAAAATAGCTTTGCAAATAAAAGTAATTTTAGTTAACAATATTTCATACCTGAAATCTTTCATCGTAGCCAAATTTAGCCCAAGGTTTCTTTTTGGCATGAAGTATTTGTAAGACTTCTCCACTCTGTGGATTTTGGTCCAATAGCGCGGGTTGAGGTTCAGGTTCAGTTTCTTGAGTTTCAACTGACTGTGTGGCTGACATGAGGTCTGTTTGTATTTAGCAAATACCTCCACGAAGTTTTTCTTGGAATCCCAAATTCCTAGCTAACAGCCCTCACAGATCATTCCTTTCCTTCTACCTCTAAAACTGCTTTTAGCATCGTATCTTCAGAAAGCGTTCCCCTTATTCTTTTATAATTTTGGACCATCTTTATGTTCCTACAAATAAAAGAAAGGTTTAATCCAAGTCCGTTACTCGAATGTTCTAAAGATAAGACAATGAACCCAATTCTGACTACTCACATCGCTATTTAAGATTATAACAAAATTTACTGGTTGGTAATTACTTTTAAAACGCATTTTATCTCGAGAATATGACGATCTTTTCGCCTCTGAAGAGTATCAAAATATGTTAAAGTTCGAAAATTATGTTAATAATTTAATAAACTCTACGAATTATAAGTACTATTATCATTAAAAATAACAAACCTTTCATCGAGTTTAATAAAATATACAGGACGAGACAGGTTGGCCCGGATGGCCGTCGTGCTCCGTCGTCTCTGAGTCAACCTGCCCCTCGCCATGTTCACAATAAATTCTATTCGTTACAAAACCCACTAAACAAATTTATATCGTATGTCATATAGAAATAATACTTATTCAAAATGGTTCAAATGGCTCTGAGCACTATGGGACTTAACATCTGAGATCATCAGTCCCCTAGAACTTAGAACTACTTAAACCTAACTAATCTAAGGACATCACACACATCCATTCCCGAGGCAGGATTCGAATCTGCGCCTAGAACCGCTCCGTCACACCAGCCGGTAATAATACTTAAACTACGACCTTTAATGATACTACTCACCTGTTGCACCTAGAGTAAGAAAAAGTAAAATTACACACCTTTAACGGACAAGTAGAATGTAACTGAATCACGCAAGCAGCCGATCGCTACGGTCGCAGGTTCGAATCCTGCCTCAGGCATGAATGTGTGTGATGTCCTTAGGTTAGTTAGGTTTAAGTAGTTCTAAGTTTTATGGGACTGATGACTTCAGATGTTAAGTCCCATAATGCTCAGAGACATTTGAACCATTTGAAACACACACAAAAACAATTAATCACTACAACTTGACTAAAACTGGTCCTCCGGCGATTTTGGTCCTGTAGAGGGAGGGGGACAGTGCTACCAATATGATGTTTGTACGAACTAATTCGACTGCGCCATTTTGTCCCTATGGCCAACGGGTCCGGTCTCCCCTACTTTGGCACAACCAATAACGCTGCAGGTAGTGATAGTAAAATCCCAGTAGTTACAGTAAAGATAATAAAGAAATAGTAACTTTCTCACTGTAAACTTAGATGTAGTTTCAACACTTGTAGAACAGCTGCAACTGAAATTGTATAAAAACAGGAGCCACTAATTATATTACGTGGTGGATTATATTTTTAAAAAAGCCGCCCCTTGTTAATCTGATAAAAATCTTAAAATCACCCTTAAGTATTGTTAATGGGCGGTAGTCTCTAAGAGCCAACAGCCTTGCCGCATTGTTAACACCAGTTCCCGTCAGATCACCGAAGCTAAGCACTGTCGGGCTGGGCTCGCACTTGGATGGGTAACCATCCGGTCTGCCGAGCGATATTGGCAAGCGAGTTGCACTCAGCCCTTGTGAGGTAAACTGAGGAGCTACTTGATTGAGAAGTAGCGGCGCCGGCCTCGGAAACTTACATACGGCTAGGAGAGCGGCGTGCTGACCACATGCCCCTCCATATCCTCAGCCAGTGATGCCGATGGGCTGAGGATGACACTGCGGTCGGTCGTTACCGCTGGGCATTTATGGCCTGCTCGGGAGGAGTTTAGTTTAGTTTACTAGTCTCTAAGTCGTGTGCTGTCTGAAGGTTTTGGTATTGGGATGGTCATTCCCTCAACAAAGGTAGGCGGAAGTGGCGCGTCGGGAACAATAGTTCGCGGCAGATTTCATTCCAGCAGGGAGCCACCAAGTGTTGAAAGGACCGATAGAGCTCCAAGGGTATTCTGTCCGGCCTGGCGACTTACTGGTCGCCCCTTGCCTATAGCTTCTACCACTTCGTCCTCGTTAATTTCCTTTAGTATTATGGCGTCCGTCTCTTGATCGAGAGTCCCAAAGAGCGTGAGTAACGTCTTGTATGGTCGTCCTGTCATGTTCTTCCTCAGTGTATAAGTGGGTATAATGCTCAACGAAGGCATTTGCTATGTAATTTTGTACCGTCAGATGTGTGCCGTCCTCTCTGTCGGTGTGACTAGGGTTCTGCGGCGTCTCTTGTATTAATTAATGACGTGGTGCGTCGATGGCCGTTCGCCCACGACCCGACGTAGTGTACCCGCGCGGACCGTCCACTCCTTGAATACTGCTCACAGGTGTGGGATCCGTACCAGATAGGGTTGAGAGAAGAGATAGAGAAGATCCAACGGAGAGCAGCGCGCTTCGTTACAGGATCATTTAGTAATCGCGAAAGCGTTACAGAGATGATAAACTCCAGTGGAAGACTCTGCAAGAGAGACGCTTACTAGCTCGGTACGGGCTTTTGTTGAAGTTTCGAGAACATACCTTCACCGAAGAGTCAAGCAGTATATTGCTCCCTCCTACGCATATCTCGCGAAGAGACCAAGAGGATAAAATCAGAGAGATTAGAGCCCACACAAAGGCATACCGACAATCTTTCTTTCCACGAACAATACGAGACTGGAATAGAAGTGAGAACCGACAAAGGTACACAAGGTACCCTCTGCCACACACCGTCAGATGGCTTGCGGAGTATAAATGTAGATGTAGATGTACTTCCAGATGAGAATGCCTAATAGAAATGATTTTCGCCTTAGCTCATTGTACCACCACCTGTCGTTCAGGAGAGGGGGTCTGGTTGGTACATTCCTGTAATACCCTGAAAGAGAAGTTTAGAGTCCGCGGTCTCCACTGTGAGTGTTTGCGTTCCAACGCAATCAATGAACGTCGTATTGCCGGTTTGGTATATTCCAACCACCAGCATAAAGTCTTCAACAATTTGGTGACACTCTGAAGTTTTAAGGTGGGCTACATTCATTTTCCATAGGCCGCCGCTTCGCCACACCTTCTGTCTTTGGAGGGCGATCTTGCAGATATATACCGAACAATCGGTGAAGGCCGCAGGCCAGAGTTCTGCATCATGGATGTCAGATTGAAGGTGGTGCGTGGCATACACGCGATCGATGCGGCTGGCGGAGTGGATAGTTACAAACGTATACCCGGGTCGATGTCCATCGAAATGTTCCTACGAATCTACCAACAAACTGCGGATCTTGTACCAATGTTCTCAATTCTGGACACGGGTTATAACGTGGGAACTGTACCTTCGGCGCCAGCACACAATTGAAGTCGCCGCCGAGGATGTAATGAGCGTGCCGTCCTAGAAAGAGCGGGGCTATTTCTTCAACGAGGAAGTGTGACAGTTCTCTTCGTTTGTCCGTGCCTGACGGCACGTAGATGTTGATAAGTCGCACTGCAAGTACAGTCACAGCATTCCGCGTGTCGATGGTAGGTAAGTGACATCCCCTGCTATGATGCCTTCAAATGGTTCAAATGGCTCTGAGCACTATGGGACTTAACTGCTGTGATCATCAGTCCCCTAGAACATAGAACTACTTTAACCTAACCAACCTAAAGACATCACACACATCCATGCCCGAGGCAGGATTCGAACCTGCGACTGTGGCAGTCGCGCGGTTCCAGACTGAAGCGCCTAGAACCACTCGGCCATCGCGGCCGGCTCGCTTCTGTCGATAACTAGTCTAGTTACTAACAGCTCTTCTGGCTCCCTTAGTTCATTTACAGGATGTGAGATGACGCAGAACAGTTGTTTTAAAGTGAACATGCTTCAGTTCATTGAGTTCTGCCGAACAATAACAGTGTGTGTGTATGTCAACTGGGCACTCTGAGATTTGACGCCACTTCGGCGACTTGCACGTCGATGAGGATGAAATGATGATCAATAGGAGAACACAACACCCAGTCTCCAACCCAGCCGGGATTCGAACCAGGGCCATTAGGATTGACATTCTGTCTCGCTGACCACCCAGCTACCGGAGGAGGACTCTGAAGCTGGTGACATCAGGTTATTGTAACTAACATACACTTCCTGTAAAAGAACGACATCTATATCTGGGGCATGTAGCATATCTGCGAGAAAGATTGGGTTGGTCCATGATCATATGGTATTAATATTAATGAGTGCGACGCGGAACGCTTATTACGTCCTATGCCTTGCGGGCGTGCATATTAGGCGCACGTTGCCCTCGGTGCGCTCTACGCCGGTTGCATGAGTGTGTCGATCATCGTCATCCTTAAAGTGAACTCTGGGAGAGGTGTTGCCTGAACCGTGATATTCGCAGTTGCAGGCAGCTGGATTTCCACACTGTCATCGGCCTAGTTCTGCCAAGACGACTCCTGCGACCTGACCTCAGCCCCTGCTGGTATGAACGTCTTTCTCTACTGTGCCGAGCTCTGGGACTTCCTGGGAATCTGCCTGAAATGTCTCGTTGGTGGAAACAATGTCTCCACATTCGGTGTCATAATATCTGTCATCGTCGGAGACAACAGCACTCTCTACTGTGGCGTTGTCATCGTGTGCCTGTTGTCCTTTATCTTCGGAGGAAGCAGTCGTCCAATGATGTGCGAAGTATTTTCTTTCGCAGTTTTGGTGAGCTCTCTTTGCGATGACGTACATCCATCTCAATATCCGAATTCTGTCTGGAAGCCCCATCGTCTTGAAAGTCGTGGACAAAAGCGGAAGTCGGTACCACCAGCCGACCCATTCCTGTATTCGTCTCCGTTCCTGAGAGTATCGTGACAAATACAGGGATTAGCGGTCACAAGGCAGTTGCTGCTAGGCTGAATAACGCAACACCTACAACCATCAAAAAGAAACGCAAAGTATGTCTATTTAAAATAGCCGATAAAAATGCTCTTAACGCCTTTTTAAGAGACAGTCTTTACTCCTTCCGATCTGATCATGTAAGAGTAAAAAACATGTAGAATGATTTCAAAGAGATATTATAGATGGCAGTTGAGAGATAATTAATAAGTGATGGCACTGATTCCCCATGGTACACAAAACGGGTCAGTTTGCTGTTGCAGAAGCAACGAAAGAAGCTTGCCAAGTTCAAAAGAACGAAAAATACCCAAGATTGGCAAAGTTTTGCAGAAGTTCGAAATGTAGCGCGTACTTCAATGCGAGAACCTATTAATAATTTCCACGACGAAACTCTGTCTCGGAATCTGGCAGAAAACCCAAAGAGATTCTGGTTATACATAAAACACCAGTGGCAAGACGCAATCAATACCTTCACTGCGCGATAACAACGTTGAAGTCACTGATGACAGTGACACTAAAGCACGGTTATTAAACACGATTTTCCGAAACTCATTCACCAAAGAAGGATAAGTAAATATTCCTGAATTCCAATCAAGAAAAACTGCCAAGATGAGAAACACAGAAGTAGATATCCTATGTGTAGCAAAGCAGCTTAAATCACTTAATAAAGGCAAGGCGTCCGGTCCAGATTGTATAACAGTCAGGTTTCTTTCAGAGTATGCTGATACAATAGCTCCATATTTAGCAATTATATACAACCGCTCGCTCACAGAGTGACCCGTACCTAAAGACTGGAAAATTGCTCAAGTCACACCAATATCCAAACAGGAAAGTAGGAGTAATCCGCTGAATTACGGGCCCATATCACTAACGTCGATTTGCAGTAGGGTTTTGGAACATATCATGTTATAATGTCATAAGCACCTCGAAGATAACGATTTACTGGCACACAGTCAGCACGGATTCAGAAAATATCGTTCTTGTGAAACACAACTAGCTCTTTATACTCATGAAGCAATGAGTGCTATAGACAGGGGATGTCAAGTTGATTCCATATTTTTAGATTTCCAGAAGGCGCCGTTCCTCACAAGCGTCTTCTAACCTTTGGAATGTCGCCTCAGTTGTGCGACTGGATCGGTGATTTCCTGTCAGAAAGGTCACAGTGCGTAGTAATAGACGGAAAGTCATCGAGTAAAACAGAGGTAATATCCGGCGTCCCCAAGGAAGTGTTATAGACCCTCTATTGTTCCTGATCTATATTAACGACATAGGAGACAATCTGAGTAGCTGTCTTAGATTGTTTGCAGATGCTGCTGTCATTTTCGGTCTTGTAAAGTCATCAGATGACCAGAACGAACTGCTAAACGATTCAGATAAGATATCTGTTTGTGCGAAAAGTGACAGTTGACCCTGAATAAAGAAAAATGTGATTTTATTTACATGAGTTCTAAAAGAAATCCGCTAAATTTCGATTACGCGATAAGTCACACAAATCTGAAGGCTGTAAATACAACTAAATACTTACGCGTTACAATTACAATTAATCTGAATTGGAACGATCACATAGATAAAGTTGTGGGTAGAGCAAACCAAAGACTGCGACTCATTAGCAGAACACTTAGAAGGTGCAACAGGTCTACTAAAGAGATTGCTTACGCCACTCTTGTCCGCCCTATTCTGGAGTATTGCTATGAGGAGTGGGATCCGCATCAGGTGGCACTGACGGATAACGTCAAAAAAGTTCAAAGAAGGGCGGCACGTTTTTTCTATCGCGGAATAGGGAAGATAGTGTCACAGATATGATACGTGAATTGGAATGGCAATCATTAAAACAAAGGCGTTTTTCGTTGCGACAGGATATTCTCATGAAATTTCAATCACCAATTTTCTTCTACGATTGCGAAAAAAATCTGTTGGCGCCCACCTGCATAGGGAGAAATGATCATCACGATAAAATAAGAGAAATCATGGGTCGCACTGAAAAATTTAAGCGATCGTTTTTCCGGTGCGCCGTTCGAGAGTGGAACGGTTGAAAGACAGCTTGAATGTGGTTCATTGAACTCTTTGCCAAGCACTTTATTGTAAATAGCAGAGATGTAGATGTAGACGTCGGACTTGTGTTGCAGCTGCTCAGTGGGGCGTTCCTCGCTTAACATCTTGGACGCAATGTCATCCACCTGTTTCATCTGTTCCATGGGGTCATCCGTCATTTGTTACTGTGAAACATGCTATGGGGACTCTTTTCGGCAGCACACAAAAAAGTGATGGATGCTGTCGTGGGTGGGGGTACAGCTTCGCCCGTTTTTTTCTTGATTATTCTCCATTGGACTCTGAGCATAGCCGTCCTTGGCGCAACCTGAGCTGGTCTTGGGCTGCCCGTCGTAAATAATTGTTGCTCTACAGCCACCAATAAGAAGATAAGATGGGGCATGCGTTGTAAGCTGGAGCCGAACTTGCCTCATCCTGTTAATAAAGGGGTATGTCGTAAAAGTGGACCATTTTAAGGGCAATATGGCTGAGTACGCATTCGTATGGTTGTAAATCATTGACCATGAAGTCTTACGGAACCCTGATAGTGCGGAGTACAAGTCCAGTGTGATCGACTTACACTGTCACCATGTTATTAGCAAAAATGGCTCTGAGCACTAGAGGACTTAACATCTGAGGTCATCAGTCGCCTAGAACTTAGAACTAATAAAACCTAACCAACCTAAGGACATCACACACACCCATGCCCGAGGTAGGATTCGAACCTGCGACCGTAGCAGCCCCGCGGTTCCGGACTGCAGCGCAAGAACCGCACGGCCACCGCGGCCGGCTGTTATTAGAACGTTTGAATCCTACTCCATTCTTACAGTGATGTAAAATTTTATTAAATACTGTGTCGCTGATCAATTTAACATAAACCACATTACTCGTAATAGGGAGCTGCGTGCCCATCTGGTCCTTGCACACCTATTCTGATCTCTTTCCATACGAAGCGTTCGATTTCGAAGGCTTTGGATCACGCGAATCCAGGAGCGAAACTGATCTTGGTGGTTGATTATCTATAGGAGACGGGAGCTGATCTTGGTGGTTGATTATCTATAGGAGACGGCAAACGGCTCTGAGCACTATGGGATTCAACATCTAAGGGCATCAGTCCCCTAGAACTTGGAACTACTTAAACCTAACTAACCTAAGGACATCACACACATCGATGCCCGAGGCAGGATTCGAACCTGCGACCGTAATGGTCGCGTGGTTCCGAACTGACGCGCCTAGAACCGCCGGTCCACAGCGGCCGGCTTCTATGGGAGAGAGCCATGTTGTATCTGTAGCGTAGTTACTCGAGAGAAGCACAAGAAATGAACAACCTCGTGCGTGTAACGCTCCGCGGTGTGGACGTGAACAGGTGTCCGAGCCGATCTGAGCTGAGAGGCTGCCCAAGCACGATTCACGGCAACACCCAGTCTTTCATATGTCGTCTACCATGTGCCCACAACCTGTAGTCGTACATCCATTATGTATGTTGGCGTATAGGCGAGACATTTTACTGGCAAGTAGCATACACAATGTATTTCTTATATTTCATGACGGCTGTAGGCGCCGAAGTGACTGTTCTTATGGACGCGCCCGCATATCCAAAGGAACATTTCATTATAATTCAAAATAACACAGGCACTGCAATACGGTATTTATCCGCCGACACTGGGCAAGCGACTTTCAAGTAAAACGTCTCGCAGTACGGGAATATACATAACGATAGTACGAATACAGGTAGAAGACACGTAACTGACGACATATGGAAGTTTTGGTGTCTCCGGGTGTCGTGCTGGCGTAGCCCAATGGTAAGGCGACCGCTCGCGGTAAGTCGGAAATCCGGGCTCGGAACCCCGTCCTACATATTTTTCATTGTCGTCATATGATTCTTCAATGTATTTCGTAACGGCTGTCGTCATCGCAGTGCCTGTTCCTTTGGAAATACGTGCTTGTCCAAAGGATCGTTGCATCGTAATTCGAAATAACACAGGCTCTGCAGTATCGTAAAATGTGTAAGAGTCTTTTAGTTGTGCCAGTCTACAATTTAACGTGTCATTTGTACGGTAAGTAGAAGTCTATGTTTTCCTTATATTGTTGATATTCCTACCCGGACTTCCCGCTATTGCTTTTTAAATCCAGTTGTTTTCGATAAATTAGATTGTTGCGTGTTCTATTGTTGATCTGTATCGGAATTCACTATGGCACAGAATATTTAACTGGGCGAAGAAGGAACAGATACTCTTTATTCCGTGAGCGGTAATGCGTTGCTTAATTTCGCAAGTTTCTCATGTTATTACTGAATTGGTTTCCTAAAGAAAAGCGCGGCACACACACACACACACATTGATGGAGATAAATACAGCTGGATGGATAAATAGCAAAGTGTTAAGGCGGGGCCATACTGAGCGCGTCGTGCCGCGCCGAGTCGCGCAATTTTCCGGAAGTTGTCGGTACATCAAAGGTTCAAATGGCTCTGAGTACTATGGGACTTAACGCCTGTGGTTATCAGTCCTCTAGAACGTAGAACTACTTAAACCTAACTAACCTAAGGATATCACACACATCCATGCCCGAGGCAGGATTCGAACCCGCGACCGTAGTGGTTGCGCAGTTCCAGACTGTAGCGCCTAGAACCGCTCGGCCACCCCGGCCGGCCCTGTTGTCGGTACATCAAAGGTAGTGGCGCGTTTGCGCGCGCTCAGTTTAGACGGGGCTTCGGCTGGCGGGCGCAGTAGTTTACTGCAAGCGTGAACTCGCGTTGGAGGCAGGAGGTGTCCGCGTTATGGAGTGGGACTGGGAACAAACTGAAAACCTCATAGATCTGTATAGACAATGGCGTTAACTGTGGGACCCAAAAGACAATAATTACCACATAAAAACAAAAACAAAATTATGCTTGGCAGTGGGTCGCAAGTGGCGTCGGCTGTGGAATCGACGAAGCAAAATGCAGGATGACCTCTTTGTTGTCTTCGTACAGAAGGGAGAAAATGAAAATGAAGGAGTCGAGGGGCACTGGAAAAGATAACTATTCATAAAAAATGTTTGTAAAAACACAGTTTTCCATTTACATTTATTATAACATCGCTCTATTGTTTCAGGGCTGGCACACACTTACAGTAGTAACTGGTTTGCTCTCCCTTTATTTGAATTCCTGAAGGAACGAGACACTCCCACTGGTACCATAAAAACAGAAAATGTAAGTACATGTAATACCCGGCCGGAGTGCCCGAGCGGTTCTAGGCGCTACATTCTGGAACCGCGCTATCGCTACGGTCGCAGGTTCGAATCCTGCCTCGGGTATGGATATGGATGTGTGTGATGTCCTTAGGTTAGTTAGGTGTAAGTAATTCTAAGGTCTAGGGAACTGATAACCACAGCAGTTAAGTCCCATAGTGCTCACAGCCATTTGAACCATTTTTACATATAACAATTATCTATAATATAGTCAGATTCTATTAGCACGTTAACACACTCTTTATTTAGGCCAAAACGTGAACTTCACAACGGTGTGGTGATAACAAGCACATATATGCATTCATGCTGCCCCATCTTGCCAAGGTATACGTCCATTTTCGACAAAATAGTTGGCCATCTCTTCGCGAACAGCTCGGACATTTGACGAACTTTTTCTTGGCAGTGCCTTTAAATTGCATAATGATATTGGTTGTGCCTCCCGTGTCCACGTTCCATCCACCAAAGTACCATCTGGTAGCTCACTGTCCGCTGTGCCGCCTGTAGCGTACAAACTGGAAGATTTCTTGCTCTGTCTCAAATAATTATGCAAGTAAATAGTTGTCAGAACAATAACACTGGCTTTTTCTGGGCCCAGAAGCATTGGTTTCACCAAGACCCTAAAAACGGGTGTTAGGATTCCAAAACAATTTTCGACAACTCGACGGGCTCTTGAAAGTCGATAGTTGAATGTTCTCTCTTTTGTACCTTTCTCATAGACGCCAGCGTAAGATTTCATCACATACTCGTGCAAAGCAAATGTTTCGTCGGCCAATATAACATATGATATCATCCGTTCACGTCCAGGAAGTGGTTCAGGTCGAGGTATATTAAAGGAGTTGTCTTGCAGTTTCTTCCACAATTTACTGTTTTTGAATATTCCACCATCAGATATACGACCCTGTGAACCCACATCAGCATACAAGAAATGGTTCTAGGCGCTACAGTCTGGAACCGCGCGACCGCTACGGTCACAGGTTCGAATCCTGCCTCGGGCATGGATGTGCGTGATGTGCTTAGGTTAGTTAGGTTTAAGTAGTTCTAAGTTCTAGGGGACTGATGACCTCAGATGTTAAATTCCCATAGTGATGCGTCTACACGATTCAGCTCTGCTCCAACAACCTCCAACATATACTATTTTGCAGCCCTTTGCAAATACACTTGATTCCTAAGTGCATTCTGTTAAAAATAACTTATATATATATATATATATATATATATATATATATATATATATATATATATATATATATATATATATATATATATAAGACGAAACAAGGCCCCAGCAGTAGACAACATTCCATTAGAACTACTGACGGCCTAGGGAGAGCCAGTCCTGACAAAACTCTACCATCTGGTGAGCAAGATGTATGACACAGGCGAAATTCCCTCAGACTTCAAGAAGAATATAATAATTCCAATCCCAAACAAAGCAGGTGTTGACAGATGTGAAAATTACCGAACTATCAGTTTAATAAGTCACAGCTGCAAAATACTAACGCAAATTCTTTACAGACGAATGGAAAAACTGGTAGAAGCCGACCTCGGGGAAGATCAGTTTGGATTCCGTAGAAATGTTGGAACACGAGAGGCAATACTGACCCAACGACTTATCTTAGAAGAAAGATTAAGGAAAGGCAAACCTACGTTTCTAGCATTTGTAGAGAACGTTTTTGACAATGTTGATTGGAATACTCTCTTTCAAATTCTGAAGGTGACAGGGGTAAAATACAGGGAGCGAAAGGCTATTTACAATTTGTACAGAAAGCAGATGGCAGTTATAAGAGTCGAGAGACATGAAAGGTAAGCAGTGGTTGGGAAGGGAGTGAGACACGGTTGTAGCCTCTCCCAGATGTTATTCAATCTGTATATTGAGCAAGCAGTAAAGGAAACAAAAGAAAAGTTCGGAATAGGTATTAAAATCCATGGAGAGGAAATAAAAACTTTGAGGTTCGCCGATGACATTGTAATTCTGTCAGAGACTGCAAAGGAATTGGAAGAGCAGTTGAACGGAATGGACAGTGTCTTGAAAGGAGGGTATAAGATGAACATCAACAAAAGCAAAACAAGGATAATGGAATGTAGTCGAATTAAGTCGGCTGATGCTGTGGGAATTAGATTAGGAAATGAGACACTTAAAGTAGTAAAGGAGTTTTGCTGTTTGGGGAGCAAAATAACTGATGATGGTCGAAGTAGAGAGGATATAAAATGTAGACTGGCAATGGCAAGGAAAGCGTTTCTGAAAAAGAGAAATTTGTTAACATCGAATATTGATTTAAGCGCCAGTAAGTCGTTTCTGAATGTATTTGTATGGAGTGTATCCATGTATGGAAGTGAAACATGGACGATAAATAGTTTAGACAAGAAGAGAATAGAAACTTTTGAAATGCGGTGCTACAGAAGAATGCTGAAGATTAGATGGGTAGATCACATAACTAATGAGGATGTATTGAATAGAATTGGGGAGAAGAGGAGTTTGTGGCACAAGTTCCCTAGAAGAAGGGATCGGTTGGTAGGACATGTTCTGAGGCATCAAGGGATCACCAATTTACTACTGGAGGGCAGCGTGGAGGGTAAAAATCGTAGAGGGAGACCAAGAGATGAATACACACAGCAGTTCACAAGGATGTAGGTTGCAGTAGGTTCTGGGAGATGACGAAGCTTGCACAGGATAGAGTAGCATGGAGAGCTGCATCAAACCAGTCTCAGGACTGAACGCATTCGGGCGGACGACGGTTCAATCCCGCGTCCGGCCATCCTGATTTAGGTTTTCCTTGATTTCCCTAGATCACTCTAGGCAAATGCCGGGATGGTTCCTTTGAAAGGGCATGGCCGACTTCCTTTCCCATCATTCCCTAATCCGAGCTTGTGCTCCGTCTCTGATGACCACGTTGTCGACGGGACGTTAAACACTAATATCCTCCTCCTCCTCCTCCTCAGGACTGAAGACCACAACAACAACAACAACAGTGGATATTTATGTACATACGCTTGTAAAGAATAACAAAACCGCAGTCAATAAATAATTGTTTGTAAAGAACTTCCTTTGAACCAATGCTTTCAGCGTTCAACCTCTTTACCTTGTACACATTTGACTTCAGGCGGGTAACAACTTTATGCAAATAACTTAACTAAAAATTCTTTAAAAAATGATGATTCCATTTAAAGACAAGGAAGAATAATAACTTCTTACCGTTACAAAGGGTTTCAGTGCATCATTGAGAGCGGTGCAAACTTCTATGACAATCGTCGATATACTTTGTTTAGATATTTTGAACAGGTACAACAAACGTGTAAAGGAATCTCCGGTTGCCAGAAAGCGCAAAGTAATTGCCAGTCTCTCTTTGCTAGATATAGCACGTCTACAATTTGTGTCCTTCTTCATTATGTCGGGTTCGATCACATTCAACAGATGTTCAAAGTCTTCGAAAGACATTCGATAAAAGTTTCCGAACTGTCCACTACTGCCTGCAAGCAGTTCACTAAAAGGATTATTTCCACCGTACAATGGCAAAATGGTTCAAATTGCTCTGAGCACTATGGGACTCAACTGCTGTGGTCATTAGTCCCCTAGAACTTAGAACTACTTAAACCTAACTAACCTAAGGACATCACACACATCCATGCCCGAGGCAGGATTCGAACCTGCGACCATAGCAGTCGCACGGTTCCGGACTGCGCGCCTAGAACCGCGGACCACCGCGGCCGGCACCGTACAATGCCCTACTCTTTAACACTGTAGTTACCCAATGACGACGATTTTCCCTCTTCTCCTTTAACTGATGGTACACCACAATGAATGCGGCACTCACAACCTTGTCTGGCTCCATCTCCAGACCGTGCGCGCGCTCCAACTGGAACACAGTGCGCGCCTCTCTTACAGCTGTGCCAGAAGGGGGCAGGCTGGCAGCAGCTTATTACGCTGCTCTACAGCCTACAGACTTTTGAAAAACGTAAGAAGGAAAGATACAATAAAAGCAGGCGATACGACGGTGACTTAAATTGTAAAATGGCGGAAAATGGTGGAAAGTTAAAACATAAAGCAAAGGGGTTGGCAATGCTAATAAAATACACGGGAATCAGACAAGTAACATAGTAGACACACAATTAAAAAAACACGGCGACAGTCTGGTTTCTGTTCTCAAGAGATAAAAAATCACACCCAGCGACAGTATGATGGCTGTTTGCAACACTTCCCAAAAGCCACACAACACTGAACACTCACTGTAAAACACTGCACAAAAATGTCGGCACATAGATGACACTCCGTAGCCAAGTCAGATTGGGGGGGGGGGGGGGGGGGGACATGGACAGATGAGGGGGAAAACAAGGAGGGAGGAGAGGAATAAACGAAAGGGAGGGGAACCAAAGGAGGAAGAGATAAGGGGGGAGAGGGGCAGGGCAGACGTGAGAGGGAATGGGAAAAGGCAGAGGAGGGAAATGCAAAAGGACTCGGGGGAGAGAAGGGGGGCAGAAAGGCGGTAGGTGGGGAAAAAAGAGTATGGAAGGGGGGAGAGGGAGCCCAAGAAAAGGATGGAGGAAAGGGGGGAGAGAGGGCATCATCTGGGAGGGGGAGTTGATGGAAGTCACATTGGAAAAGGAGATGAAGGGTGTAGACATGGAGGGCAGGGGGGACACAACAGTGAAGACGTGGCAGGGGGCAGGGATGGGAGAGGAGAGGAGCAACCAGGGGGTGTGGGGGATGAAGGCGGCGGGAGATGTAGAGTATGCGGAAGAGGAGCAGATGTGGGAAAGGAATGAGGTCATAGAGGATCCGTGTGGGGGACGGGAGGCGGAGTGCATGACGCTCAGGGATCTGGTGGGACTGATAGAATTTGGGGGGGGGGGGCGGCTGATATCCGGGTGGGACTGGCATTACAGAGACTGGGACGGATTAAGGATTTGTAGGTGTGGTGGATGGTACAGGGGTGCAACCCCTCATGCACTCAGTGTGGTCCCGCCTTTAAATATTATGTGTCCATGTGGCGCATCACCATATTCGTATCCACTGCATCTTCAGGGTGTCTAGTTGCATAGTTCCACGTCAAGCATTCAAAGAAATGAATAATAAATTATATCAAATTATCTTCGAACACTAACCATATAATATCACACTAATCATAATATTTTGGGGGTTGGTTTCCTAGTTATTTATTAGTATTTGCGTTGTTTGCACTTCCTTGTCGTGTTCAGTGCTAACACGCTTGCAATTAATTAATTTGTAACAACGATTTTCCGACGCCTATAGCACAATTAGCTAGCAGCGGGGCAGGACAGCAGCTAGGCTCAGGAGGTAGCGTGGCGCCGGCTCCCCTCGCCGCTCTGCTGATCTGGCCGCGATAGGGCAGCCGTCCCATCGCCCTCGTTTTCTTGCTTCTGTGTTTATTTGACTGACTAGTAATTAATAATAATGCATACGCAAAACGTTTTTATTACGAAATATTTTCTGTAACCGATATTAAAGGGTGATGATGATGATGATGATGATGATGATGATGATGATTTAAGGTGGAGAGTGCTAAACAGCACGGTCATCGGCGCCCTTGCAGTAATGTTAGACCGAAGGTGATTTTCGCAACCTATGGAGGAAAATCAAGAAAACTGGAAAACTACATGCGATCCCACCACAGGCAATGTAAAGCAGCCCCAAGGAGGTGAGGTTCAGAAGAGCCCGTAATAAAACCCCAGCGTGACACAGCGGGAGTTATTAAAGGAGTATTTAAAGGAGTATTGCGAGTAATTCAGTGGTTTTCTTACACACAATACATAAATAAATACGGCTCAAGTAAAATCGTACATCGAATAAACAAAGCAGAAAAGGGCAGCTGCAGGCAGAATTAAATAATTTAAATAAAATTTATTATTTTTATCTACAATAAAGACTGAAGTTTTCAACAACATTAAAGAAAGGAGATGTCAACTTTTCTACTGAAACGTTTGTGTTTGTACATTAATTTCAGACACTACAGAGCTCTTCAAAACGATACTTTCAGTATAACGATAAGTACTTGCAGCTCATCTGGGATGTCACTGAACCATGAGAATGCTAAAGGACATTCGCCTCATCACCCACAGCTTCTATCGATAACTAGTCTAGTTACTGAAAGCTCTTCTGGCTCCCTTAGTTCATTTACAGGGTGTGAGATGACGTAGAACAGTTGTTTTAAAGTGAACATGCTTTAGCTCATTGAGTTCTACCTAACAATAACAGTCTGTGTGTACGTCAAGTGGTCACTCTGAGTCTTCTTCATTTATTTTATTTAGCTGAAAATAATTAGTTTTTGTAAATATAAAACCTTCACAACTTTGAAAAATTCAAGTGGAGAGAGCCTTTTGGAATATTTATTTTAAAATAACTTGCGATTCCTTCAATTTACTACTTACAAAAATGGTTCAAATGGCTCTGAGCACTATGGGACTTAACTTCGGATTCGGAGGTCATCAGTCCCCTAGAGCTACTTAAACCTAACTAACCTAAGGACATCACACACACCCGTGCCCGAGGCAGGAGCTACGGTCGCAGGTTCGAATCCTGCCTCGGGCATGGATGTGTGTGATGTCCTTAGGTTAGTTAGGTTTAAGTAGTTCTAAGTTTTAGGGGACTGATGACGGCAGCAGTTGAGTCCCATAGTGCTCAGAACCATTTTTTGAACCGAGGCAGGATTCGAATCTGAAACCGTAGCGGTCGCGCGGTTCCAGACTGTAGCGCCTAGAACCTCTCGGCCACCCCGGCCGGCCTACTGCTTACACTTACGTTAATTTATACCGGGTGTCTCTTCTAAGAACCATTAGGTGCATTTTCTCTGGAATTTGGGCAGATATTTGCAACTCCGTTTTTCCAACGTTTAGCTGGTGTCAGCCCAAACGAATAGTGCTCATCACATGTTTCATGCGATGTCCAGCGGCGACGGAATGCGCTGGTTCGCTTCCGTTTCGAACAAAATGATCTTTAAATCGGAATTTTACGTGCACATTCGATAGAGCGCTGCCAGATTGGTCTTGTGCGATATTCGTTTTACCGATATGTGTTAACAGGAACTGTAAAAAACGAGAACTAGCTGGTATTCCAGCAACAACTGAGCAGCAATTGACATGTAAAATTTCACTTTAAAGATTATTTTGGTTGTTAACGGGAAACAAACCGACGCTTTCCATCGGCACTGGGCGTCGCATGAAGGACACGATGAGCAGCATTTGTTTGGACTGACTCCAGTTACACGTTTCAAAAACAAAACTGCAAGTAGCTGCCGAAACACCAGAGAAAATGTGCCTGACGTCTCGTAGGAAGTTTCTGTATATTCAATAAACGCGCATTAACAGTAGCAACTACGTATTCTCTACCTGCATCAAAATCTACATGATTTCTCTGCAAATCACATTGAAGTGTCTTGTAGAGCTTCATAAAACCAGTTTCAGACTATCTCGCTACCGTTCCACTCTCAAAAAAGACATGCTAAATATGCACAGCTATATCTTTGCGAACGAACTCTGATTTCTCTCATTTTATTACGATGGTCATTTCTCCTTACATAAGTGAGTCAAAATATTTTGGGATTCGAGTTGGTGTTTGAAATTTCGTAAAAATATTTTGGGCGCAACGAAAAATTTCTTTGTTTTCACGCTTCCCACCTCAACACACTGATCATATCCTTGACCGTCTCTCCCCTATTTCGCGATAAATACAAAACGGGCTACTGTTCATTGAACTGTTTCGGTGTCTTATGTCAATTATATCCGGTAATGATCCGCTACCGTGCAGCAATACTCAACGAGGACAGGCAAGTGTGGTGCAAGCAGTCTCTTTAGATTAGTTCATCTTCTAAGTGCTCTGCCAGCAAAATTCAGTCTTCTGTTTGTCTTCCATACAATGCTTTCTGTGTCATGCTTCCAGTTTAAGCTGTTTGTAATTGTAATCTCTAGGCATTTAGGTGAATTTGTGTTATTTGTCGAGTAACCGAAATTTAGTACAATTCTTTTAGTACTTATGTGAAGGATCTCACACTTTTTCTTATTTAGGGTCAATTTCCAGTGTTCGTACCATGCAGATATCTTGTCTAAATCGTTTTGCAAATCGTTTTTATCTTCTGATGACTTTATTAGTCGATAAATGACGGCATCACCTCCAAACAACCTGAAGTATACTCAGGTTGTCTCTTAAATCCTGTGCATAGATTGCGAACAGCAGAGGATTTACAAAACTTTCTTGAGGAATCAAAGATATACTATCGGTTTCACTGGATTACTTCCCGTCAGCTACTAATAACTGTGACAGTAATGCATACCGATTTGCACTTGGCAGATAGTCGTCACATGATTCCTTTTTTAATTTATGATAACTGTAGTAATGGTTGGCAGAACATATTTAATTTGCTGGCAAATAGATATAATACGAAAGCCATTTCGCAATGAAACTGCTCCTGCTTTCGAAATAGCCTTCTAACCCGGCTATTAAACCACAGTAAGTAATCCCAATCCCTCTCAGCTTTTGTCAGTAACTAAATGTCTATAGCGTGTCATGATTATACAGTACTCATAAAGTATTGCTGTTAAACCCCTCCATTTTCTGCCTTAGAGGTGAATGCTTGATGTAGGTTGCTTGCTATTTCTCGTCACACTTGCCAAGCAGGAATAGTTTCCTTTGTTTCGTAACATCCCCTTCCGCACCGTCGCCATTAAAGCTACAACAGTCCTATGATCCCCGATTGCCTCCGTTACGATTTTTGCATCGAAAAGTTCTCATCTGTTTGTCACTAAATCTAAGAAAACACATACAAGACTCGGTTCTCTGCATAATCTAATTTTTTTTTTCAGATAAGACGTTTAATCCGTCCTCATTTCACATTGGGAATCAATAACTACACAAAACATGAACGAGTGTTTTTATTTTTTTACAGAAGCATATACTCCGAAAATACCCTTGAGACATGATAATATTTTACTTAGATCTGTTGCTCACTTGAACCAGCTTTTGATACTCTCTGTTATCTAATACAATACTAACATTTTCTCTTTCTTATTTAGCAAGACAAACGTCCTTTCTTCACTAGCCATCTTCACAGCACTGCCTGACTAAGCTTCAAACCCTACAAGTAATCTGATGTCAGAGTAGGACCGTTAATTCAAATGTAAGATTCGTATCCAGAGAGGCTGCAAGCCGTCAGCGTCGTCTGATTGATTGATGTCTTCAAGGGTGAAGACCAACGTCTCAATCGGCGACGGTGGTACTAGGGTAACAGCGATGCGTAGGAGGTAGCGACACTGCTGCCTGCTGTTGCTGTGAAGCGGACCTCCCCGTTTGTTCTGTGTTCCTGGTAAAGTGGCGCCAGGCTGTGTCGCTTACCCCCATCTTTCTCCATTTATAATTAATTTATTAAATAAAGGGCTAGTTAATTACATATAACAGACAGTGCGTTTCGTTCTTGCACAATTAAAATCAATTGTCCAGCCGAGAAAAGTGGAGCAAGGACAGTGCATAATCTGCACAAGGTACAGTATTCTGTCTGCATGACTTCATCCCATTCGATAGTTATGTATTGTTAGCAGGGGAAAGTAACGTACACCATCTATGATTATAAATCATCCTCGAGTACAAAAATAAGAAAGTTGCTTTCCCTTAAGAAGGATCCTTTACAGTGCTGCTCTCATCGGCAAGCGTACGAACCCACCGCTGCCAGAGCAGTATGCAGGCGCCACGCAAGGTGGCAGCACCGTTGCGTTTGCACACGAAACAGAGGAAATTGCTATCTCACTACCATTTTTCGAGGAGTTTTTGACAGTGTGTAGATCCACATCTAACGCAAATAAAACGTTAGCTGAATTCTAGTGCTTGGTTTTTTTGCGATACTTCACAGTATGCCCACTTCTTGACTAAGTTTCATCGTTGGTCACACTGTAGTCGCGGGATCGCAGACCGGGGCCCGCCATCGATCTCATCTTTCTTTCCCTCCCGAAAACTCCATGGCGGCCTCTCTTAGAAATTGTTTCTCTTGGCCCGTGTCAGTTTAACAGCACGTTATTTTTCAACTTACAAAGCAATGCAAACGCGGCTATGAGATGCACGATAACCTGCAGCGAACGACATCGCTTACTTGGCAGTGGTTCGTCTGTTTCCCTCCCTCTCTCTCTCTCTCTCTCTCTCTCTCTCTCTCTCTCTCTCTCTCTCCCCTTGTTTTGTGGTCCTTACGTACTCACAGGGAAAGGTTTGGAACCTACGGAGCTAGCAAGTCTGTCCTCTCTTGGTATAGATGAAAAATATTCACCAGAGAGTTCTTCCTAAACGTGGAGTCCCGCTCTGCCCTACAAGTAAAGCATTTCCAAAGGTAGTGCTCCATATATCCTTAAGCCTTTCGGTCACGAATTATTTTTTTCCTGAAAAAAAAACATGGCTTTGCTATCCAGTTCATCGAATTCAATTATAATTTTTCGGACGTATAAAATATCCCGAGGTGCACCCCAAGGGGGATACAACGCGTCTTCAAATGAGGACATTGTGTTCAAGTGGGTGTCGAAAAGTCAAAGTATTTTATTTGATTTTATTTCACCAAAATGCATAAATTACACAAAACTTGCTTAATGGTTATATACATAAACAATGGTTTTACGCTTGTGAAGAATGATAATCAAAGAAACTATTTTTTTCTATCCAGACATAAGTGAATGTTACATTTTAGATAATAAAATGTGGTTTTGCCTTTTCAACCCAGTTTCTTGCACACGATTTCTTGCGCTTGCAATTTTTTGTCACTGACCACTGGAAGATGCCGACCTTTGTCCAAACGAACATCGGCTTATGGACGAACTTCAGCATCGGCTCGGTTTGAAGTTCTTGGAGATGGTATTGGACTCTCACAAGTGGGACGCCCTCGTACCCTGGCAGCAGGTTTATCTTTTTTATCAGTACTTTGGCCACACATGCCTTGAAGTGAAGCAAATTAAGGGTCTTATTTTTAGGAACACCTAATTTTGATGCGTTTTTCGTGTACTCAATCGATGCATTTACACATGCAATATCAACTGCATGAGCAAACATGGGAAGCGTCCATTTTCGCTATCTGATGAATGTGCAATAAATTGCGATCAGAAAATCCATATGTTGACTGCAAACTTGAAAAACTTTTGACCGGTCGATTTCAACATATTTCTCCAGAACCTATAATAAAAAATGCTATTACAAAAATAAAAACTCATAAAAAACATACATCTGAGTAACCCAGATGAAAAAGCCGCTAAATTCATTTTATGTCGCGGCCGTATAGATTTTTTCATCGCCTTAGAGATGGAATATGTTTCACGTTGCAAAACCGGCTATAAACCGTCGAAAATCGTTTTTGGTCTCTAAAGCAGCTAACTGCCATATTCGGGTGCAAAGCCTTCTAAATGCCCAATAGGCCTGGCTGTCGCCCTGCCATGTCCGGACGCAAAGCACGTGAACAGACTTCAGACTTACTAATCTGGGCATTCAAAGTTACCTTTCAGTCTGTCACGATTAGAATGGATATTTTTATTAGTCAGCTTTAGGCTGGCTGCGCTGTAACAAATTCGTACGCAACAATAAAATTCGCGCTGCCAGTGCATAGTCGTTTGGATGGGACGAGTGTTTCGTGATTATCTCAGTGTCACTTATCATGCAGTTAGCGGGCTTTGCGTCTAGGCTACTCAGCTTACAATATACCGTATGATATAAACGTCTAACATTACCTCCATTATTGTCCTCTTGTTCAAAATTATCGCCAGGATCATCGGATAGATCGTCAATTTCAAATGAATTATGGATCCCTATAACTTCTTCTACTGTAAGGTGCCTTCGTCTGTCTTGAACTCGGGGCATTGTAAAATCACCGTAAGATGACTAAAAAGATGACTAAAAAGAAATTATGTCCTAAATTTCTTTGCCATTACAACCTTTCAATCACAATGTCCTAAAACCTCACACAATGTTCTCATTTGGAGACATGTATTAAGATATAAATATGTCATTCACCTTTCATTCTAAAAGACGCCTATAGTTTTCACCTTCAAGAATGCACCTTTCCACGCACAAATAATTTTTTTACCTAAACTCAGAAGATACACAACTGGCCATTAAAATCGCTACACCAAGAATAAATGCAGATGATAAACGGGTATTCATTGGACAAATATATTATACTAGAATTGACATGTTATTACATTTTCACGCAATTTGGGTGCATAGATCCTGAGAAATCAGTACCTAGAACAACAACCTCTGGCTGTAATAACGGCCTTGATACACCTGGGCATTGATTCAAACAGAGCTTGAATGGCGTGTACAGGTACAGCTGCCCATGTAGCTTCAACACGATACCACAGTTCATCAAGAGTAGTGACTGGCGTATTGTGACGAGCCAGTTGCTCGGCCACCATTGACCAGACGTTTTCAATTGGTGAGAGATCTGGAGAATGTGCTGGCCACGGTAACAGTCGAACATTTTCTGTATCCAGAAAGGTCCGTACAGGACCTGCAACATGCGGTAGTGCATTATACTGCTGAAATGTAGGGTTTCGCAGGGATCGAATGAAGGGTAGAGCCACGGGTCGTAACACATCTGAAATGTAACGCCCACTGTTCAAAATGCCGTCAATGCGAACAAGAGGTACTCGAGACCTGTAACCAATGGCACCCTATACCATCACGCCAGGTGATACGCCAGTGTAGCGATGACGAATTCACGCTTCCAAAGTGCGTTCACCGCGATGTCGCTAAGCACGGATGTGACAATCATGATGCTGTAAACAGAATCTGGGTTCATCCGAAAAAATGACGTTTTGCCATTCGTGCACCCAGGTTCGTCGTTGAGTGCACTATCGCAGGCGCTCCTATCTGTGATGCAGCGTCTAGGGTAACCGCAGCCATGGTCTCCGAACTGATAGTCCATGCTGCTGCAAACGTCGTCGAACTGTTCGTGCAGATGGTTGTTGTCTTGCAATGTCCCCATCTACTGACTCAGGGATCGAGACGTGGCTGCACGATCCGTTACAGCCATGTGGATAAGATGCCTGTCATCTCGACTGCTAGTGATACGAGGCCGTTGGAATCCAGCACGGCGTTCCGTATTACCCTCCTGAACCCACCGATTCCATATTTTGCTAACAGTCATTCGATGTCGACCAACGCGAGCAGCAATGTCGCGATACGACAAACCGCAATCGCGATAGGCTACAATCCGACCTTTATCAAAGTCGGAAACGTGATGGTACGCATTTCACCTCCTTACACGAGGCATCACAACAACGTTTCACCAGGCAACACCGGTCAACTGCTATATGTGTATGTGAAATCGGTTGGAAACTTTCCTCATGTCAGCACGTTGTAGGTGTCGCCACCGGCGCCAACCTTGTGTTAATGCTCTGAAAAGCTAATCATTTGTATATCACAGCATCTTCTTCCTGTGGGTTAAATTTCGCGTCTGTAGCACGTCATCTTCGTGGTGTCGCAATTTTAATGGCCAGTAGTGTATTAACCGGCTGATGGGAGGTGCAAAACTTACTGGGAAGCGCCCAAGTGACAGCGCACATTCACTTTTGTTACGTGGTACCACAGAGTAACAGGAGGTGTCGATACTGTTCTCAAACAAACTCTCTGCTTGTGACGATATAAGGACAACAATCACAAATGGTAAAATTTAACGAATTTTAATATAGTAAGTATTTATTTAGTATTTCCTTAAACAGGGTGTTACAAAAAGGAACGGCCAAACTTTCAGGAAACATTCCTCACACACAAAGAAAGAAAAGATGTTATGTGGACATGTGTCCGGAAACGCTTAATTTCCATGTTGGATCTCATTTTAGTTTCGTCAGTATGTACTGTACTTCCTCTATTCACCACCAGTTGGCCGGCCGGAGTGGCCGAGCGGTTAAAGGCGCTACAGTCTGGAACCGCACGACCGCTACGGTCGCAGGTTCGAATCCTGCCTCGGGCATGCATGTGTGTGATGTCCCTAGGTTAGTGACGTTTAAGTAGTTCTAAGTTCTAGGGGACTGATGACCTTAGGTTAGTTAGGCTTAAGTAGTTCTAAGTTCTAGGGGCCTGTGACCTTAGATGTTAAGTCCCATAGTGCTCAGAGCCATTTCAACAATTTTTTTTTTCACCGCCAGTTGGCCCAGTTGAAGGAAGGTAATGTTGACTTCGGTGCTTGTATTGACATGCGACTCATTGCTCTACAGTACTACCATCAAGCACATCAGTACGTAGCATCAACAGATTAGTGTTCATCACGAACGTGGGTTTGCAGTCAGTGCAATGTTTACAAATGCGGAGTTGGCAGATGCCCAGTTGATGTATGGATTAGCACGGGGCAATAGCCGTGGCGCGGTACGTATGTGTCCAGACAGATTTCCAGAACGAAGGTGTCCCGACAGGAAGACGTTCGAACCAATTGATCGGCGTCTTAGGGAGCACGGAACATTCTAGCCTATGACTCGTAACTGGGGAAGACCTATAACGACGAAGACACCTGCAATGGACGAGGCAATTCTTCGTGCAGTTGACGATAACCCTAATGTCAGCGTCAGAGAAGTTGCTGCTGTACAAGGTAACGTTGACCACGTCACTGTATGGAGAGTGCTACGGGAGAACCAGTTGTCTCCGTAGCATGTACAGCGTGTGCAGGCACTATCAGCAGCTGATTGTCCTCCACGGGTACACTTCTGCAAATGCTTCATCCAACAATGTCTCAATCCTCATTTCAGTGCAAATGTTCTCTTTACGGATGAGGCTTCATTCCAACGTGATCAAATTGTAAATTTTCACAATCAACATGTGTTGGCTGACGAGAATCCGCACGCAATTGTGCAATCACGTCATCAACACAGATTTTCTGTGAACGTTTGGGCAGGAATTGTTGGTGATGTCTTGATTGGGGCCCATGTTCTTCCACCTACGCTCAATGAAGCACGTTATCATGATTTCATACGGGAAATGCTGCTAGAACATGTGCCTTTACAGGTACGACACAACATGTGGTTCATGCACGATGGAGTTCCTGCACATTTCAGTCGAAGTGTTCGTACGCTTCTCAACAACAGATTCGGTAACCGATGGATTGGTAGAGGCGGACTAATTCCATGGCCTCCATGCTCTCCTGACCTCAACCCTCTTGACTTTCATTTATGGGGGCATTTGTAAGCTCTTGTCTACGCAACCCTGGTACCAAATGTAGAGACTCTTCGTGCTCGTATTTGGACGGCTGTGATACAATAAGCCATTCTCCAGGGCTGCATCAGCGCATCAGGGATTCCATGCGACGGAGGGTGGATGCATGTATCCTTGCTAACGGAGGACATTTTGAACATTTCCTGTAACAAAGTGTTTGAAGTCACGCTGGTACGTTCTGTTGCCGTGTGTTTCCATTCCATGATTAATGTGATTTGAAGAGAAGTATTAAAATGAGCTCTAACATGGAAAGTAAGCGTTTACGGACACATGTCCACATAACATATTTTCTTTCTTTGTGTGTGAGGAATGTTTCCTGATAGTGTGGCCGTATCTTTTTGTAACACCCTGTATAAGGACGCCATGACAGAAATAGTTAAGAAGAAATTTTCCACTATTGGCCCATTTATGCACACCTCCATCTACATACACACTCCGCAAGTTCCAATCCGGTGCGTGAGAGGAGGGTTTCTTTTACCCATACTAGTCATTTCCTATCCTTTTCTTTCACTTTCAAAATGGTTCAAATGGCTCTGAGCACTATGGGACTTAACATCTAAGGTCACAGGCCCCTAGAACTTAGAACTACTTAAGCCTAACTAACCTAAGGACATCACTCACATCCATGCCCGAGGCAGGATTCGAACCTGCGACCGTAGTAGTCGCGCGGTTCCGGTCTGAGCGCCTAGAACCGCTAGACCACCGCGGCCGGCCTTTCACTTTAAACATTTTGTAAGTACTGCAACTGTTGACAGATACGTTAATAACCGCTTTATGAAATTTTCTTTCCAGTTCCACTCGCAAATTGAGTGAGAGGAAAACGACTAGCTATACGGCTCCGTAGCAGCCCTAATTTCTCTCATCATCTTGGTCCTTAAGCGAAAAATACGTTGGTAGCAGTAGAATCGTTCTGCAGTTAGCTTGTGATGACGGTTCTATAAATTTTCTCAGTAGTGTTCCGAGAAAAGAACGTTATATTCTTTCCATGGATCCCCACTTCATTTCATGGCCTTTGAAATAATTATAGTGAGTACTCTGCCTTATTACTTTGTCTTTGAGATGGGTACTCGAATTTTTTTCTGTAGTTTACTTGACGTCGACGAACACAAAATTTCTGTTAGTTTTTGTATTTATTACAATTCCAGAGACTTTTCCATTTTCTATACTGGCACCATGAAGTAATAATGTGAACTAGACCAAATTGTAAAGCTGCTCTATTTGGTGACATCAAGAAGATATTTGACGCTATAGCTGAGAACAGAGTTTTCTTTGTCGAATAATAACACAATAATTTCTTTAGCACAAGGGATTTTCCTTCGATCAAATGTGGCGTTCAACTTCTTAGCAATGTTTACAAACTAGAAATTTGGTTTTATTAATTGATGTTACTCTGTGATCTGGTTCCTTATATGGAAGTCAATAACCTGCAGGCTATAAGCCTATATCTTTGTATGTATGGGAAGAATACACTACGTGATCAAAAGTATCCGGACACGTGGCTGAAAATGACTTACAAGTTTCTGGCGCCCTGCATCGGTAATGCTGGAATTCAGTATGGAGTTGGGCTACCCTTAGCCTCGATGACAGCTTTCACTCTCGCAGACTTACATTCATTCAGATGCTGGAAGGTAAGTGCTGCACTGGGGAGAGGTTTCGATGTCGGTCGGTGAGGCATGGCACGAAGCAGGCGTTCCAAAACATCCCAAAGGAGCTCTGTAGGATTCAGGTCAGGACTCTGTGCAGGCCATCCATTACAGGGATGTTACTGCCGTGTAACCACTCCGCCATAGGCAGTGCATTATGAACAGGTGCACGATCGTGTTGAAATATGCAGTTGCCATCCCCGAATTGCTCTTCAACAGCGGGAAGCAACAAGGTGCTTAAAACATCAATGTAGGTTTGTGCTATGGGAGTGCCACACAAAACAACAAGGGATGCAAGCCCCCTCCATGAAAAGCACGAACACATCAAAACACCACCGCCTCCAAATTTTACTGTTGGCACTACACACCATGGCAGATGACGTTAACCGGCATTCGCCACACCCACACCCCGCCATCGGATCGCCACATTGCGTACCGTGATTCGTCACTCCAAACAACGTTTTCCCCACGTTCAATCGTCCAATGTTTACGCTCCTTACACCAAGCGAGACGTCGTTTAGCATTTACAGGCGTAATGTGTGGCATATGAGCAGCAGCTCGACAACGAAATCCAAGTTTTCTCACCTCCCACCTAACTGTCACAGAACTTGTAGTGGATCCTGATGCAGTTTGGAATTCCTGTGTGATGGTCTGGATAGATATCTGCCTATTACACATTACGACTCTGTTGAAGTGTCGGCGGTCTCCGTCAGTCAACAGACGAGGTCGGCCTGTACGCTTTTGTGCTGTACATGTCCCTTCACGTTTCCACTTCACTATCACATCGGAAACAGTGAACCTAGGGATGTTTAGGAGTGTTGAAATATCGCGCACAGACGTATGACACAAATGACACCCAATCATCTGACCACGTTCGAAGTCCGTGAGTTCCGTGGAGCGCCCCATTCTGATCTCTCACGATGTCTAACGACAACTGAGATCGCTGATACAGAGTACCTGGCAGTAGGTGGCAGCATAATGCAGCTAATATGAGACACGTATGTTTTCGGTGGTACCCGGATACTTTTTATCACATAGTGTATTAGCAATCAACAAATTAAATAAAAAACACATGTTGTCACATTTCTGTGCAATATTGTTAACTAGCACATCTTGCAGGCCACTTTCTTTTAATGAAATGGAAATTTCTATTAGCAGTAATTAACCGGCTCTCAGAGCTCAATACGAGACTGAATACATTGACGGAACCGGTATGTATGAAAAGCTCTCACAGCAAGTCACGAAACTACATCTTCCTCTCATCCACTGAAGGAACAGAAATTAAAACAACTATGAGAGTTCAACAATATCCAGTACAACAATTACTGATGCGCGATTAATCATTAGTTCCTCTCTGATGTTAACATATACTACCAATCAGCGTTTACGAAAACAGAGCTTCGAGAGGTGTCTACGAGGTGAGGCGTGTAATATTAGTAATTTTCGCCTCACAAACATTAATATACGCTCAATACAAAACGCATGATGGCCTAAAGTTTTCGAGCAATTGTAAAGTGAAAGAAATGAACCATCGCATAGCAGCGACAGAATTTACTATTCTTTATCTTCGCCGTTCTTGCGCGGTGCCTGTAAATCTCTATGTACAGTCGTGCTCAAAAATATCCGAACGACCTGAATTGCATTTCGCCTGATTCGCATACAACCTTCATAACGCAGCTGTCTAGCAGTTCCTCTAATCGCTCCTCGGTACAGTCGTTCGACTATTGAAAATGGTTCCAACAAATCACCACTAGAAAACACTGCTCTATATCGCAGTAACTCAAGATGTGAAGTAATACCACGATATACAAATATCAGGGAACACCTTATCACAGATAAGAGCGTCCTTAAGGCTTGTAAGCTCACATTTATTACAATAAATGACATACCTGAAATGTTACCACTCTCATTATTACGTCAGATAGGTAATGCACGTCGTATTCATGATTTCCTCTTTAAAGTAACATGCCGTATTTATTATTTAACACAAAATGACAGTAAAAATTTAAGTTTTTCACGAGATGCTCTTTTAGAATATGTAGGAACTTCAAATGACACGACGAACCGTCTCGTTCTGCATATGAATTGAAACCCAGGTCATGCAGACTAAGCAAAGATTTCGTGACTGACGAAAACCTACAGTGATTCCTGACTAGGCATACAGAGAGTGATATATCTCGATTTTAGACAGTATCAGTTTACAAATATCAACCTTAAATTACATAAAATAAACATTTTTAACGGACGCGAATTCCTACCCAGCATCTATTGTCCCTGTAAACGAACTAGGAGAGATGTTAAATATTGTTTCTTCACAAGTAACTTACTTGATATGCCGTGTGGTAAAGCTTTGTATTGGACAGGGATTCGAACTCAGAAACTATTCGGATTGTTATCGAAGCACAATGAACTGTGACATATCAGATTTTCTCAGCAGTAGCAAGATGTTTAAACTGAAATGACGAGACGAAAGATCAATTTTTTTCCTTCCCAGGACTGCAGCCCGGCACCTATCGATGTTATATTCTAGAGAAAACTAACGTTAAATATGGGTTTGTTACACCAGCAGCGACATGTGAGCATGTTTGAACTAGAAATAATATGACGAAGAGTTCAGTGCTGACTGGTAATCGAACCCCACACATATCGTTGTTGACTACACACTAAGAGGTGTCAGCTACCGAATTTTTCTCCACCAGCAGCTAGGAATAATATCCTAGAGCTTACAGTGATCTCGCAAATAGTTCTGTGTCTCACTGGGAGTCAAAACCGTCAGATATTTTTAGTGTCGACAACGAATGAAAATACATTAAAAATCAAAATTATTATCCACCAGCAGATCGGTGTTCTCATGCTTGAGCTTGATAATACATAATGAAGACTTTAGTGCCGAGCCAGGATTCGAACCCATTCAAGCGCAATATGTGGAGATGTTGAGGAATCTGCAGTTTTGAGCAAACAACAAATTGTAGTCGAGCTGTATTGTCACGAAGGGATCAAATTCCGCGTTAAGGGTGGTCTGAGTTGCAATTACAGTTCAGAATCAATTTTATCGATACACAGAACCTCAAATAAAAGATGGAATAAGTATCCTGTGACCCTACATAGCGCCGGCCGGGGTGGCCGAGCGGTTCTAGGCGCTTCAGTCTGGAACCACGCGACCGCTACTGTCACAGGTTCGAATCCTACCTCGGGCATGGATGTGTGTGATGTCCTTAGGTTAGTTAGGTTTAAGTAGTTCTAAGTTCTAGGGGACTGATGACCTCAGAAGTTAAGTCCCATAGTGGCCAGAGCCATTTGAACCATTTGAACCCTACATAGCGTTAGTTTCGTCACTATAAGTAAATAACTAGTAAAGGGAAGGTTACTGGTGATAGAGTTTCTACATGTCGCCACTCCTGACTTTATTGTGGTTCAACCTAATGTCTACTTGGTAGAGAAGGAATATCATGTTTAATGTGAATTTCAGCCCACAATGCCATTACACCTTCTTCACTTGGCGTAGCCAGAAGTGAATAGAATCTGTCTCTCTGTATCAAAAATCATTGGCATAAACTGTAATCGAACCCAGACCATAAGTATATAAACCTATCATCAATCCAACAGACCACCCAATCCTCCTGTGTGGGACTCATTTCTCTATCATAACGCCGTTGTGCCACACTGGATGAGAATTCTGACGCACAGGCTCCTTGTAGTGGTTTGCCACATGTTCAATACATTCATTTACTTGGTTGACGAATCGTCATGAACCAGCTGCCTGGGCTACCCAGTGCATACATTCGACTCTATTTTGTAATCACCGAAATAAAATCACGTAACTGCCACCGACACAGAACTGCTAACAGTGTAGGATGCAGAAATTTAAATACACTCCTGGAAATTGAAATAAGAACACCGTGAATTCATTGTCCCAGGAAGGGGAAACTTTATTGACACATTTCTGGGGTCAGATACATCACATGATCACACTGACAGAACCACAGGCACATAGACACAGGCAACAGAGCATGCACAATGTCGGCACTAGTACAGTGTATATCCACCTTTCGCAGCAATGCAGGCTGCTATTCTCCCATGGAGACGATCGTAGAGATGCTGGATGTAGTCCTGTGGAACGGCTTGCCATGCCATTTCCACCTGGCGCCTCAGTTGGACCAGTGTTCGTGCTGGACGTGCAGACCGCGTGAGACGACGCTTCATCCAGTCCCAAACATGCTCAACGTGGGACAGATCTGGAGATCTTGCTGGCCAGGGTAGTTGACTTACACCTTCTAGAGCACGTTGGGTGGCACGGGATACATGCGGACGTGCATTGTCCTGTTGGAACAGCAAGTTCCCTTGCCGGTCTAGGAATGGTAGAACGATGGGTTCGATGACGGTTTGGATGTACCGTGCACTATTCAGTGTCCCCTCGACGATCACCATAGGTGTACGGCCAATGTAGGAGATCGCTCCCCACACCATGATGCCGGGTGTTGGCCCTTTGTGCCTCGGTCGTATGCAGTCCTGATTGTGGCGCTCACCTGCACGGCGCCAAACACGCATACGACCATCATTGGTACCAAGGCAGAAGCGACTCCAAATTAGTAAAATACTACTCACTTAGATTTCGATTGTGTCTGTGTTTAATTGGTATGCTGCGTCATACTCAAGAGGTATGCAAATGTGGCATTTCATAAATAAAGTTATGTATTCCTAGAAACCTAAAATTTGCTTGTCAGCAGCTGAAAGAGGCGTTACCTGTTGTGCAGCATTGTAAGTTTCTCAAAATTGGAGTATGAGCCAAAAGTATTTTCTTGCGATTTCCTGATCGATATTTGATCTGACTGCTTGTAGCTCTTTCACAGAAGGGATAAAAACATTACAGTCAGAGACACTGGAATCACAAACCATAACAGACACTTCTTGACAGGCCAGCATGTTACCACAGAGCTTGGAAAGAGGTATGTGTCTTGGCTTCCTTTTACTAGGCCAATAGTGGCTAGAACTCGTAAACCGCTATTTAAAGGACAATATTAGCTGCAATTTCCACGTGCAACGACTTTCCTGGGCTGAAAACCTTAAATTTACAATCTTTTGTTACACCTCAAGCGATAATAACTCAGATTTTTCAATGGAAATGACAGGAAAAATCAAGTGAACATTGAGGCTTAATTCCATGCACACAAGGAAGTAACTCGTCGATCACAGAGTTGCCAAACATACCTTGCCTTGTTGCCAAATCTCAGTTACAGTACCAGCAGGAAGAAGACGAACCGATGTGTTCCTACAGAGGGCTGAGAAGTGACCATAGCTGGCATCTGAAAGACGCGGATGGCATGGCCTGGAATAAGTAAGTAGGGGGACAAAGGGAGGGGGGGTGCCACCCCACTCTCCATTCTCGCCAATTTTATTCAAGATTGCGGCGATGGCGTCATCCAAGATGGCGGCATGTAGACTTGCCATCATCGCATGACGTCATCCAAGATGGCGGATTTTGGCGGGAGAATAGGCCAATTGTGCTACGTCCACTAATCTAACCTCAAGAAAAAATGGGAGGAAGTTTGAATTTTGGCGGTAAATTAGTCCAATTGTGCTACGTCCACTAACCTAAGCCTCCAGAAGAAAAAATGGCGGGAAGTTTGAATTCCAACAGGATAATGCATGCAAAAACCGTACTTGTCTTTATTATTATTATTGATTATCATTTACTAGCATTAATTATCATTTATTATTATTTATTATTATTCATATCATGCACGTGTGTATGCGATCCAACTGTGTTAGTTCATGCCCTTGCCACCAGAGACCACAACCATGACGTCATTAAAGATGGTTGATTTTGGCGGGAAGAAAGTCAGTTGTGCTACCTCCACTGAACTACCATTACCGTTCTCCTGCACACTCAGTCTTCGCTGAGCTATCGTTGCCATGTGTTCGATCATAGAGATGGATGTGGGTGATGGAGCAGCCTTCAATAACTGCATTTCATGTAGACATTTGATGGAGGACTGTAGCCACAGTTCACTATATGAGGTATGGAAGCGTATGATAATGGAGGAGTGTCGGAGCAATAAGTACAAGACTTCTGTTCAGAAGATTTCGGCAATGCAGAGGGATGGAGCCAGGATGCATCTCGTAACCAGCATATGCAGGCTTATTTACCATCAAACATTCACTCTTCCAACATGCAAGAGACGTTCAGTTGACACCAATTTGCTTCAGCGTAAGCATATTCGTATACAACGTATACACCATTGAAGCCCATCCTGCAGAATGTGTTCAATTGATGAGTTATTGGTGTTCGACCACGATGAGTTTAACAGCAGTGTAGTTTGCAAGCATACAGCCGAGGACTGCCCCCATAACCTCCTACATGCTGAATGGAAACGTGCATTAATTCTGGAACATATGAATAAGAACAAGAACACAGTCCTCCAAACAAATTCCCTCCAACGAAATCCTTTAAAAATGCATTACCCATCTCATGGAAACACTTGCTATTGTTGGAACTGTCTACCTTTTTTAAAGGCCACATATAAGCTCCCAGCCCACAAGAGATGACTGCCTCCAATCCAGCAGAGCGACGAACTGATCTAGTTCACGAGTTCTCCGCTAGAGGGCACTTCGATAGGTCACGTGCTCACCTTATTCAACCAATAGCAGCACAGCATCATGATGATGTAGTTGGCTTCTATATAAGGAGAACGCAGCAGCTCGTGCATCTCCGTTCCAGTCGGTCAAGATGGAGTGTCAATCACCACCACAGCAGAATAGGAGGAAGAGCAAGCAGCACCAGAAAAGTAAGTCCTCAAATTATTATTATTATCATTATTATTATTGTTGTTGCTATTATTATTATTTCTCTACCAACATCACATCATTTCTTATGGATATTTGTCTTGGTCCTCCAGCAGCTCCGCCCGTGACGCCAGCATCAGCAGGTCCCAGCATGTCCCTGTCCACGAATGTGAAGGCATCGGACTCGTCCACGCAGGATCCTGTAGCTCAGCTTCTCAGCATGCTGGAGCAGGATAGCCAGGTGTTAATGTCGGTGCCAGAGGCTGCGCTTGATGGGGCTTCACAGTACTAGGTTCCTTCGTACGTGCCGTCCACTGATCATAATCTCACAAGGGACATCCGGCCATCAGTGCAAGAAAAGCAGGCTAACAGCGCTGGTGTGGATGTCGTGGATGAGAAGATACCGACCGCCGCTTCACCTCATCCTTTACTATTCGCCTCAAGGTATGTGTTATCAGTTAGTGGTTCAAAACGTATCCATGTAGGACTTGAAGTTTCACAATATGGTAGCCTCTCAACCGTGTTAGTTCTGGAAAATGTGCTCAAAAATATTAAAGTGAAATTTTCTGACTACGGGTGGGATGAAGTGTGTGGTTTAAAAACACAAATCAAGAATCATATGACTACCGAATATTATCCATACCACTCCTACCAGGACATGTACTGTGGCAGTCTAACTGTGAGTATTCTGTCAATGTATGATGATGCTATACTAAAAATTAAAAGTGCTGATGGTTATAGTATTTTCATGCATCACCCTACTGTTGATAACTTGTTCAATTTAGACATGGCTCTAACTAGTACGTTAGAGAGACTAAATAGATGGTGTCCATATGTTCAGGCAGTGTACACCGACAACATTAACTGGCTTCACACATGTAGCATTCACATAGATGATATAGAACATTGTTTTAGTATGTGTATAACACCAGTGCCCAAGTCTTATGCTATTCCTCGAATAAGTGTTGAAAATGTCGAACTCGAATTTACTAATGGAATACCGGACTATTGTAATTCACCCCTAACATTACGAGATATACGTGCTGAATTTCAAGCATACAAGAAGCACCTATTTTCCAAATACTGTACTTCTGCTGCACCACTTAAAAAAGAATGTACTGATTTTTTCTCATGCTTATCATATTTGTAAATATTTTAATAAATAAATATATTATTTTATAATATTAAATTTGTTATTGCGTGTTTTTTATTTATCAACACAAAATGTCACCTACGTTAATCTATATGAATGCGTTCCCTTTAAATATACCACCTCGAGTTCATTCTATTGTGTAGTCGCTGTAGCTCAGTTGGTATGGTGACTGCGCTACAGCGACTACACACAAACACATACTTTTAATCACATAAAAGTGCATTCCACACCTTGACCTACCACAGTAGGTATCATGGCGGGCTGGGTGAAACACCCTCGCCTCAAGCGCTTTGTTGTAGGTGACTGGTCCTGTGATGATGACCAAGACCAGAAGACCAACAAAAATGGACCACTCCTTCCTGACAGCATACGAGCTATAATTGTAGGTCCATCCAGCTGTGGTAAGACAAATGTCCTCATGGCTCTGTTAACGCACATAGACGGAGTCAGCTTCGAGCACCTTTTCGTCTTCTCCAAAACACTCTTTCAGCCCAAGTACCAGTTACTGAAGAAAATATTAGATGGAGTAGACGGTGTTACGTACAGAGCCTTCAGTGAAAGCGAAGACGTCCCCCCACCTGAAGAGGTAAAGCCTAACACTGCCTTCATATTTGACGATGTCGCTGTTGAAAAGCAAGATCAAATCCGTAAATATTTCTGATCTGGCCGTCACATGGGTGTTGATGTATTTTATCTGAGTCAAACGTATTCCAGGATCCCAAAACAGCTGATGAGGGACAACGCAAATCTCATTATAGCATTCAAACAAGACAACCTCAATTTAAAGCACATTTACCATGCTCACGTACGGACTGACATGTCGTACAATGAATTTCTAAAGATATGTGCTGATTGCTGGAACCACTCACAATACGGCTTTCTCGTTATTGATAAAACCCGTAAAGTAAATGACGGTAGGTATAGCCGGAACTTCCAAGACTTTCTCCATACATAAACGTACGAAAATACCTTATCCCATAAGTTAACACTTCACCATGGACAAAGTCGCAGGCATGGCGGACGCTCAGTCTGAGAGATTAGGTGTGCAAAGACAGAGTGCCCGAATGTACACCGACATCAAATTTAAAAATCTTGAGTCCACACTAGTTACAGTTGCAAGGGAATTAAAGGACACCCAGAAACTTCTTGCCATTAACCAAAACCGGATAGAGAACAGAATTAGTGCAATTGAGGGTGTGATAGAAGCCGAGGCCATTGTTATTGAAAAAGGTGGCATAGGAAAAAAGGAGAAGAAGAAGTACAACAAAGTATACATAAAACCACGTGATATTCAGACCTCTGATTAGTATCCTTCGAGATGTCGACAAAGCATAAAGTCATTCAGGCGCGCAAAACAGTTCGAGAGAAATTACGTTTGCTGAAGTTGGGGCACATAGATCGCGAGCAAACACTAAATGAAACTTTTAAACCTGTTACCGAATCTATCAGCAAGATAGCTTTGCGTAATAATGACCCAATCGCAGAATTCACCAACCAGTATCCGACCGTTAAGATAGATAGAACATTTGGTGTCAGCAGAGCGAGACCGTACATGCTGGGCTCTCAAACTATAACTTTATCCGATAGCACAATACGCATCGGGGATACAGAGTTTAAAAGAACACCTAGCTAATCTTCCTAAGGCCATCAAAAAACTTAAAATACTCAACCGATGATCGCAAAGTCTATCGGGAAATAATTAATTTGACTGATCTGTACAAAAACCCCTACGGAACACTGAAAAAGCCTGAAAACTCTAAATACACTACCTTTATACAACCTTTACTCAATGAGCAAACTAAAAGTGTCGGTGAGGGTGTAGACTTTCAGCATAAAGGAGTGAGCAATCAAGCCCCTCAGTATATATATTACGATGACCCAGATGAACTAATAGACAGACTTCGACTGTTGATGGCTTCGGGTGCTGCGGGCAATACCGCTCATTCGATTGAGGTTGTATCCAGAATCTCAGAGCTTCGAGAGACAGGTATCATCGAATAAGTATGGAAACCGTGGTTCCAGAACTGCACAAGTCAGCACGCAAAACATACCCCCGTAGACATGTCATGATTAAAGGGCTGGATGACCTCTGGCAAGCTGATCTTGTAGATATTAATCGATATTCACCTCATAATAATGAACTGAAATACATTTTAATGGTTATTGATACATACTCTAAATTGGCCTGGGCATTGTCTGTGAAAACGAAAACCGGTAGAGATATTGCTGTGGTGTTTGACCGTCTGTTGCAGACAGAAACGAATCGATGCCCGACCAATCTTCAAACCGATCACGGTGGGGAGTTTTACATTGACCGTTTCAAGACTGTGATGGCGCGGTATGGCATACACCACTACTCCACGTTTACCCACCTTAAAGCTAGTATCGTCGAGCGGTTGTACCGAACAATCAAAGCTCAAATGTGGATGCAGTTTAATCTTCGCAGTTCGTACAAGTGGGTAGATATCCTCTCACAGATAATTACAAAGTATAATCGAACCAAACATAGTACAATAAAAATGAGACAGATCGATGTACGCAATAATTCACTCATGGATACAGTACATTTCCGGATTAAAATGCTCGATCCTCGCAAACAGAGGTTAAATATAGATGACTTAGTACGTATTTCAAAACACAAGACAGCGTTCGAGAAATCTTACTTACCAAATTGGTCGGCTGAGATATTCACAGTGTCCAAAGTGCAGCGAACCAACCCTAGGACATACGTCTTAAAGGACGGCAAGGGCGAAGAAATTGCAGGATGCTTTTACACGGAGGAATTGCAGAAGAGCTCTGAACCAGATGTATTTCTCATCGAGCACGTGATAAGACGTCGTGAGAATAGAGCACTGGTTAAATGGCTAGGATTTCCATCATCAGCAAACAGTTGGATCGAAGCTGACACGTTAGTATATCGGGGAGAGTAGACCTCTATCTCCTCAGTAGCGTACCATGCACGATAGGAGGCACGTCATAATAAGAGGTGGAGGTGGTGTTCTCAACAAGTTGCCTGTTGAATTGCACATTTCCGGATATAACTTCTGTGGGCCTGGAACAAAGCTTCAGAAGCGCCTGGTACGAGGCGATAAAGGTATTAAAATACTAGACGAAGCCTACCTTGAGCACGACCTCTCCCAGTACTCCACGTCGCCGACCGGATATTAGCAGATAAAGCCAAGCAAATAAGGCGAAGAAAAGATCTCGGAATAGGTCAACGTGTTGCTGCATTCGTGGTTGATAAAACCATTCGTGGGAAAATTAAGTTGGGCTTGGGTGTGATGAATTTCAAACGAATTATGAAAGCAGCTCGAACAGCTTTCCTAGCGAAGAAGAACAGGAAGAAGAACAACAAACCCGGTTGTTTGAAAAACTGTATTCTCACCTCGATGTCTGCAGCTAAACGTGTGTTCAATGGTGGTAACAAGAAGAAAAACACGACTTCAATTAAACCACCTAGGGTACTACCACTACCAAAGACTTCGGGCGGAATTATCCCGTTCCTCGTTCCAGCCCTTGCAGCCCTGTCTGCTGTAGGTTCACTCACAGGCGGTGCCACAGCTGTAGCCAAAACGGTCAAAAACGCACAGAATGCACAAGCCCAACTAGTGGAAGCCAGAAGACATAATCGCGCTATGACGCAGCAGCTATCGGAAAAGGTCTCTACTTGAAACCATACAGGAAAGGACTAGGTCTCTTCACAAATAAAAAAAAGTCCGTTAGTTATCCTACCCGACCGAGCGCTCACGAATAAAGATCTAGTTAAAATTGGTAAACAAAAACTTCATATTCGTATATTTCGCGGCGTCTTTATGCGGAATACATTACCGAAGATCATGTGGCGGACTAATGAGTGTGCCGGCCGGAGTGGCCGAACGGTTCTAGGCGCTTCAGTCTGGAACCGCGCGACCGCTACGGTCGCAGGTTCGAATCCTGCCTCGGGCATGGATGTGTGTGATGTCCTTAGGTTAGTTAGGTTTAAGTAGTTCTAAGTTCTAGGGGACTGATGACCTCAGAATATAAGTCCCATAGTGCTCAGAGCCATTTTTGAACTAATGAGTGCGGAATTGTAAATTTAGATGTTTCTGGGGGTCCAGGGACCCACTGGGTTGCGTATGTTAAGAAAAGTCCAAATACAGTTCAGTATTTCGATTCATTCGGCGATTTACAGCCGCCTGAAGAATGACAACGCTACTTCACCAGCAAAAGACGCGTCTTCTACAATGTCCGGTGATATCAGGACTTTAACACATATCTCTGTAGTCATCTCTGCGCTATGTTCCTCATCACAGCGACGGCGAACCCCCTCTAGAATGCGTCATCGTCAGATCATGTGCGCGATATACAAAAGAGCTGTCATTGAACACATGACCATCATTTGATGTTTAGATGCAATGTCGTACACTCTGACTTTAAAAGAGCGAGGATCAGTATTACGTGCAAATTACTTTCCGCCGATTGATTTAAGTGCAGGGGACTGGAGTATTGCACTGATTGGTCTAGAGACGTGTAACAGCATTCCAAATATTACACAGAGCAACAATAAACTACATCTTGAAATTGACGGCCGGAAGGATATTCTACAAATACAACCTGGTGCCTACGACATTGATGATTTAAACGAACTCTTAAAACAGTCAGAAAAAGGTATTGAACTACGGGCAAACATTAATACCCTTAAATCTGAAATACGGACAGAGAGTGCTACCTACGATCGACTTTACACAGAGACATTCAATTGGTCCACTGCTAGGTTTTGCGAAGGATCGTGTTTTGGTGAAGGACGGAAGTAAATTTTACGCATCAGATCATGCTGTGGATATACTCCCAGTGAGTACAATCCACGTTGAGTGTAATATTGCCACAAACTCATACCTGAACGATAAATTGGTTCATTCAATTTACGGATTCTTTCCTACACTCGGCACAGGGTATAAAATAGTTCAAGCCCCCACAAACGCTATATATCTCCCGGTGACTGTTCAGACACTGGACTACCTAGAACTGCGTATTGTGGATCAGAATAATCAGCTTGTTAACTTTAGAGGAGAAGAGATCATTGTACGCCTGCATCTAAGGCGAGATGGGAATAAGGTATAAAGCTAGCACACCAGGCTCACAACCCGTTAGTGCAACGCGGAAGGGCAAGGTGATAACACGCCTTAGTTACGAATTCCTCATTTCAGCAGGTTTAAAGCCGCAGAATGACGTCGCTCAACGTAACTCAGTCAGTAGAGTATGATGACCGAATTATTCGTCATGAATACCACTCACACAAACCCTACGCTTCAAGCACATTTAACAAAAATGATGAAATTAGGATTGTTATCCAGCATCAGGACGCGGTAACACTGCCTAGCAAGAGCTTCCTCTATCTGTACTACACATTTAAGAAAGCTGACGGGGCTGCCGTAGCGCTCTCGAAGCTCACTCGAAATGCTGTAGCATTCCTATTTCAAAAGATACGCTATGAACTCAACGGAATTGAAATAGACCGAACTAGAAATGTTGACATTACATCAGCCCTTAAGACGTAGGTTTCAGCCTCACCCTCTGATTCAAACAGTTTGGAAAATGCTGGGTGGTTCATAGATGCAGCGGATGGGGAGGGTGGACAAAGCCGATTTACCGCGTGCGACCCACTAAAAATTCTTATGGGTTATTTTGAGGATATGCAGCGAATAATTATCACCGCTAAACAGGAACTTATTTTGGTGAGAAGTGCAAGTGACACGAATTCATTCTCTCAAACAGCTGCAGAGAATGTTCAAATCAAGATTAATAGCATATCATGGAAAATGCCTCACACCACCGTTGCCGACGAGGAGCGCATGAAGCTCTTAAAAGTTCTGAATGCAGGCACGTACTTACCACTAACTTTCCGATGATGGGAGCTTTCTGAATACCCAGTCCTACCTACAGCGTCCACACATACTTGGGCTATTAAAACATCAGTGCAGTTGGAAGCACCTCAATTCATCATACTAGATTTCAAACTCAAAGGTGTGCTAATGTATCAAACGACTCAACTAAATTTGACCACTGCAAGTTAACTAACGCCAGAGTCTACTTGAATTCAGAATACTATCCATATGAGAATCTACATCTACAGTGGGACAGCAATGTATACAGTCTGGCATTTGACATGTATGCGAGATTCCGAGCATCTTACTACACTCCTAGAAATGGAAAAAAGAACACATTGACACCGGTGTGTCAGAGCCACCATACTTGCTCCGGACACTGCGAGAGGGCTGTACAAGCAATGATCACACACATAACACAGCGGACACACCAGGAACACCGGTGTTGGCCGCCGAATGGCACTAGCTGCACAGCATTTGTGCACCGCCGCCGTCAGTGTCAGCCAGTTTGCCGTGGCATACGGAGCTCCATCGCAGTCTTTAACACTGGTAGCATGCCGCGACAGCGTGGACGTGAACCGTATGTGCAGTTGACGGACTTTGAGCGAGGGCGTATAGTAGGCATGCGGGAGGCCGGGTGGACGTACCGCCGAATTGCTCAACACGTGGGGCCGGAGGTCTCCACAGTACATCGATGTTGTCGCCAGTGGTCGGTGGAAGGTGCACGTGCCCGTCGACCTGGGACCTGACCGCAGCGACGCACGGATGCACGCCAAGACCGTAGGATCCTACGCAGTGCCGTAGGGGACCACACCGCCACTTCCCAGCAAATTAGGGACACTGTTGCTCCTGGGGTATCGGCGAGGACCATTCGCAACCGTCTCCATGAAGCTGGGCTACGGTCCCGCACACCGTTAGGCCGTCTTCCGCTCACGCCCCAACATCGTGCCACCCAACGTGCTCTAGAAGGTGTAAGTCAACTACCCTGGCCAGCAAGATCTCCGGATCTGTCCCCCATTGAGCATGTTTGGGACTGGATGAAGCGTCGTCTCACGCGGTCTGCACGTCCAACACGAACACTGGTCCAACTGAGGCGCCAGGTGGGAATGGCATGGCAAGCCGTTCCACAGGACTACATCCAGCATCTCTACGATCGTCTCCATGGGAGAATAGCAGCCTGCATTGCTGCGAAAGGTGGATATACACTGTACTAGTGCCGACAGTGTGCATGCTCCGTTGCCTGTGTCTATGTGCCTGTGGTTCTGTCAGTGTGATCATGTGATGTATCTGACCCCAGGAATGTGTCAATAAAGTTTCCCCTTCCTGGGGCAATGAATTCACGGTGTTCTTATTTCAATTTCCAGGAGTGTACGAAGGTGTTGAAAATGAAGGATGCCTACTCAGCCCACAGAGTTTCAAGAATCTAGCGCCAATAATCGTGATCGACTGTTCAAAACAGTATAAAATAATTAAATCAGGACCTATAGATGTACTGATTGATTTTGAATCTTCAGCAAACTTCCCTGATCAGACTTCGGCATATGCTCTCGTTTTGCATGATCGTCTCGTTAACTACTGTCAGTTCACTGGTGTAGTGCATCGATTTGTATAAATTAATACGCACTCTGCTAGCTCTAGCGTAGATCACGATGTTACCTGAAGGTGTGAGGATCGTAGCTGACGTTCAAGGATTTTACTATGATGAGTGCAGGCATTTCATAATTAAATTAATAGCATTCACGCAAAGTGATGGAGTAATAGGAACATTTGTATCAAAAGTTGAATCGCCGAAACCATTTAAAGACGTCAGGTGCAATAAGACAGTCCGAAGCACGATGTGGCTTACAAGATTCTATCATGAGATTAAGTGGGACGCCCCTGGCATCTCTTAAAAACATTTGCTGCAATTGCTGAGGGTATTTGGTCACAAGGAGACAATAATCTACGTTAAAGGCGATGAGAAGAGTAGCTGGCTGCGTCGAATCTTCAAATATGCGGCTATCCAGAACCTGAATACTACGATTCTCCACCTATCCATCAACGTAGACAGTGAACGTGTGAAGAAGAAAAAAGTAGCTTTGTGTCAGCATCTGAAAATGTAAAATTACTTTTAAAATGGCTTACAAATAAATAAATAATTTTTTTCTCCATAGGAATTCTTGTTGTTTTTTTTCTGTGACACCTACTTCCATAGAAGTAAGTTTATTGGTGATACTGTTCATGAAGCGCATTCCACTGGAGCTGTCTGAGACAGTTTACCTGCTACCACCTCGCCAGCGCCAGGATGAGTCAACCGTTGAAAGTGACAGGACCTGAAAGAGAGAATGCTAGGGTCGGCTCCGCCAGATGCCCGCCGTTTAAAGTGACAGGACCACAAAGAGAGTGGCGGGGTCTGTTTGTGACCGGCGGACGAAGTCCAGCACGCGTCATTCAGATTTCATCTCTGTCTTTAAATCAGTAAAAATCTTATAGGTCTCTCTCTGTGCCAGTGGAACATATATGGATCATGACTGAGGGTCAAATAATAACAAACTCGGGCATGTTTTTTTTACACTAAAATAATTGAATTTATTATTCAATTCAGGTTTTGTTTGTGACATATCAGTTTACAGTAAAATGATTCACTTTTTTTCACATAATGAGTTTACAAATACATTAATTGTCTTTAAGTAAAAATATGAAAGATCTGATCTTTACAGATGCGTGTTCTTACATTATTTATAAATACACTCCTGGAAATTGAAATACGAACACCGTGAATTCATTGTCCCAGGAAGGGGAAACTTTATTGACACATTCCTGGGGTCAGATACATCACATGATCACACTGACAGAACCACAGGCACACAGACACAGGCAACAGAGCATGCACAATGTCGGCACTAGTACAGTGTATATCCACCTTTCGCAGCAATGCAGGCTGCTATTCTCCCATGGAGACGATCGTAGAGATGCTGGATGTAGTCCTGTGGAACGGCTTGCCATACCATTTCCACCTGGCGCCTCAGTTGGACCAGCGTTCGTGCTGGACGTGCAGAAAGCGAGAGACGACACTTAATCCAGTCCCAAACATGCTCAATGGGGGACAGATCCGGAGATCTTGTTGGCCAGGGTAGTTGACTTACACCTTCTAGAGCACGTTGGGTGGCACGGGATACATGCGGACGTGCATTGTCCTGTTGGAACAGCAAGTTCCCTTGCCGGTCTAGGAATGGTAGAACGATGGGTTCGATGACGGTTTGGATGTACCGTGCACTATTCAGTGTCCCCTCGACGATCACCAGAGGTGTACGGCCAGTGTAGGAGATCGCTCCCCACACCATGATGCCGGGTGTTGGCCCTGTGTGTCTCGGTCGTATGCAGTCCTGATTGTGGCGCTCACCTGCACGGCGCCAAACACGCATACGACCATCATTGGCACCAAGGCAGAAGCGACTCTCATCGCTGAAGACGACACGTCTCCATTCGTCCCTCCATTCACGCCTGTCGCGACACCACTGGAGGCGGGCTGCACGATGTTGGGGCGTGAGCGGAAGACGGCCTAACGGTGTGCGGGACCGTAGCCCAGCTTCATGGAGACGGTTGCGAATGGTCCTCGCCGATACCCCAGGAGCAACAGTGTCCCTAATTTGCTGGGAAGTGGCGGTGCGTTCCCCTACGGCACTGCGTAGCATCCTACGGTCTTGGCGTGCATCCGTGCGTCGCTGCGGTCCGGTCCCAGGTCGACGGGCACGTGCACCTTCCGCCGACCACTGGCGACAATATCGATGTACTGTGGAGACCTCACGCCCCACGTGTTGAGCAATTCGGCGGTACGTCCACCCGGCCTTCCGCATGCCCACTATACGCCCTCGCTCAAAGTCCGTCAACTGCACATACGGTTCACGTCCACGGTGTTGCGGCATGCTACCAGTGTTAAAGACTGCGATGGAGCTTCGTATGCCACGGCAAACTGGCTGACACTGACTGCGGCGGTGCACAAATGCTGCGCAGCTAGCGCCATTCGACGGCCAACACCGCGGTTCCTGGTGTGTCCGCTGTGCCGTGCGTGTGATCATTGCTTGTACAGCCCTCTCGCAGTGTCCGGAGCAAGTATGGTGGGTCTGACACACCGGTGTCAATGTGTTCTTTTTTCCATTTCCAGGAGTGTATATAAGCACTGTATATATATAAAACTTAAGCAGAGGTACTAGAACGTAATTATATTATCTTACAAGGTAAATAATATCTCTAGTGAAGTTCCACCGGAAGCACTTTTTTAACTGATGGAAAACGTATTTTTAGTTCAAGATAGAGGCTCTAAAACATTTTCCACTAGCAATTTAAATTATATTTCATTGAAGTAAGTAGCTCTAGACATTTTCCACTACAACAAGCAGGTGAACACATATTTCTCGGTATAAAGACTTTTTTCCAGAGTCAAGTTTATATAAAGAATTTAATTGGAGGAACTCACATTCTTAAAAAAAGCTAGTTCTGACTAGATGGCTAGCGGCAGGTGAGACTTGCAACTACTACTAAGATCAAAGCAGATACGAATTGCGAAAATTGTATTTTCGTCTTCTTCTATTTGATTATAAGAGGTGTAAAATTTTTATCTGCTTTCAGTCATATAGCCATTGACTAGTAATAGTGGCGAAAAAATATACAAATGTATATAAAGACTTTTTTATAAATGGGATTATTTCACTTTTTCTGTTTTTTATGATTTTTTTATAGAATAAATAACTGGAGGGCTATCCACAAAGTACATTACGTTTTGGAATTAAAAATAAATAAAGTATTGGAATTTTTTTATTATATGCAGATGAAAGCCACACTTCAATACTACTTTTCTACATAGTTGCCATTTAAATTAAGGCACTTATCGTAGCGATGGACGAGCTTGGAAATTCCTTCGTCGTAAAATTCAGCCGCCTGCGCCTTCAACCACGCTGCATAGCCAACCACTTCATCATTGCTGGGAATAAGTGGAAGTCGCTCGGTGCCAGGTCTGGACTGTACGCCGGATGAGGAAACAAGTCCCACTTAAAAGATTCGAGAACTTCACGTTTGGCATTTGCCGTGTGGGCCCGGGTGTTGTCGTGAATCAGCAAGATCTTTGAGCCCAACTTTCCCCTGCACTTGTTTTGTATTGCTCTTCTGAAGTTGTGCAGAGTTTGGCAATACCTTTGAGAGTTTATTGTAGTGCCTCTTTCCAGGAAATCCACAAAGATCGTATTTCTACTGGGTTACTGATTAACCACGTGGTTGAAGGCGCAGGCGGCCGAATTTTACGACGAAGGAATTTCCAAGCTCGTGCATCGCTACGATAAGTGCCTTAATTTAAATGGCAACTATGTAGAAAAGTAGTATTGAAGTGTGGCTTTCATCTGTATGTAATAAAAAAATTTCCAATACTTTATTTATTTTTAATTCCAAAACGTAATGTACTTTGTGGATAGCCCTCGTATTTACACACATGCACACTTAACACAGGCTCGCACACATTCACACACACTCAGATACACGGAAGTACGCAGGCTGATACACACTACAAAACACTCTCATTCAATATTTATACTATGATAAAAGGGTCATACCACTACTCTGCAGACACCCTCGCCGTCTCTCTCTCTCTCTCAGAGTCCTCCACCAGTTCTCTCGCTACAAGTGAGTAGTCTGAGTACGGGCGAGTTTCAATGCTGTCAACACAGATGACCCTTTTATCGTCATGAGGCGACAGACCGATTTTAAACTGCAGCACGGTGTACACCTCGAGCGCTATCGATCGAATGCTACTTTGCTGGAAAATATGTGGCGGCTGCAGCTCAGCACTGCGAACACCACCAGTCTTCGATAGACAGAGCTCGTGATGCCATCCGTCGTACCCTTTAGCCTGTCTCTGAGTGGGACCTTCCAATGTGCGATATGCATACATCTTGGACCGAAGACCTACAAACTCCACAATCGGCAATCCATTCGTCTCGTCTTTCATGAGACCGATAACCTTCTTGTTTTGCGAAACAATACCATAAGGATTATAGGCCGCATAAGAAAACGGGTCGAATTCATTGGCGTGGTACCTAATTACTTCATATGGATCGCAGTTCTTCAGCCAATAGATGAAACTATCTGTATTCGTATAAAGTAATTTAGGATCTGCGATATAAGTTTTCGCAAACTCATAATGAAAGTGGTACATGTGGAGTTTGGATAGGTGTAGTATGCACATCCCCACATAGATAGATTAAGTAAACTCGACTGCAGTTTTATCCATCTCGAAAGCAACAAAATTCTTATTGAAAATAGTGAACCGTTTAAAATTTGGTCTGGCAATGCATTTTCCTACGCCATAACGCCCATCCCTTTGCGTTCTAATAAAAATTTCACGTCGTTCCTTCAAATTCTCCATAGTTTTTCCAAAAATTGAATTATTCATTAATTTATAAAAATCTTTCTCGAAGTCACACGACGCGGAAGTTCTCTGTCTCGTATTCAGATCAATATACTCCTTCAACCAGGGGGACTGCTTGAAGGAGATGACCCGGGTGATTTTAACCAGCTCCATACCAAAGCTGAGGCATTCCTTGAGGTTAAGATAGGGAATGATGTACCTCTGCTTATCCCCTAGCGTTGTCATCAGTTTCGGTGTGGGACCTCCTCGCGGAACTAGTTGCTCTGGACACAGCGGCAAATCGGCATGCACGTCATGCAAACTAATAGGGTATTTGAGTTCTGCCTCCACAACATACCCTACATCTAAATCGGCGGCCATAACCCCCCTGATTTTTTCACCTATCCACCTAATCCCTTGCATTCATCTTCGGACAGCCAGCGAAACCCCCAATCGGCAGTGATTGCTGCATGGTATGCCCGTATAAATTATTCACATCTAGGTACATTATATAACTTGAATAAAGGGATGCGTTAAACCTGTCACCCATCCGTGGGCTATTTGCTTTCGCGTGTCTATGAATACATTGGCAGAGCCCCCCACGGATACCCCGCTCAAAGAAAAGAAGCATGTCAGGATCGGTCAATAATTCGATACTGCACTTTGTTTTCTTGAGCATCGCGTCCCAAGACAACCCCGGTGCAGTGTAATAAAAGGGTCCAGAGAACATGTGGTCATACATAGACTCCGGAACTTCTCTAAAACGTCCGCAAGCAAGCGCACGTCTGTGTCCATGTAAAGACGTGCGTACTCTCCTAAATTAGAAATGTTGAATTCCCGCCAGACATTCACGGCATGCTCATACTCTGCATTCGTTACCGTGTCGCCTGTGAGGTTGCTGGAGAATGCAGTTATGTCGGGTAGCCTGGTTTCGTCAAGTTTGGCCATATTATTCACGTACTCGTATGAAAAATCCCCTTTCCTAGTCACAAGTTGGAACTTTTCCTCGTCGGGAAATGCAGCTCGAGTGATATGCATATCCGCTGGAGGTAGAGTTTCAACAAGTTTCTGCATAAAACGTAGTGTATCGAGGAAGCGCAGCGTAATTCATGGGGTCATTCGTTTGGAGAATGATATATGCTTCTCGACGCTCTCAGGTAGGACACTCACCTGATCTTTCTCCAAACCGAAATCGGCCAAGTGCGCCCGCATCTCGTGGTCGTGCGGTAGTGTTCTAGCTTCCCACGCCCGGGTTCCCAGGTTCGATTCCCGGCGGGGTCAGGGATTTTCTCTGCCTCGTGATGGCTGGGTGTTGTGTGATGTCCTTAGGTTGGTTAGGTTTAAGTAGTTCTAAGTTCTAGGGGACTTGTGACCATAGATGTTAAGTCCCATGGTGCTCAGAGCCATTTTCGGCCAAGTGCTCAACTAGAAAATGAGTGTCATACCCACTTAAATTATGAAAGAAAACTGGTATGTGCCTAGGTAATTGGTACTTCAAATTTCACGCATTGTGAGCAGCGCCACGGAATTTCCCTGTAAGATGACAGTGGTCCCTACGAGGAGTTTCCGCTTTTCTGTCCAACGGCAGCCCACAAATATGACACTCGGTGGCTTTATTATACAAATCTTCATTCTCCTTCGATTTGCTCATTGGAACGTTGCCGCTGTACAGCTTATCAACTTGCAGTAAAAAATTTTCAAGCTCAGAGAGCAACGAAATCGATGGATTATCGCCGAAATAAGATTTGTATCGGTTAAGGTTGGTGTCATATGACGATACAATTTGGTACGCTGCACCATAAGGTACGTGTTTTTCTGTAAAGGTGGTGTGGGAGGTCGTAGGATCGCCTTCACAGCGGGTCACAGGAGCGAGGAGGCACTCAAAGTGGGTGTACACAACAAACGGACATCGCTCCTGGTGGTGAGCATTCCTAAACTTTATGAATTTGTTTTCCTCCGTGGGCATAATAACACGTACCGCATCCTTGGAAGTACAGTCTGCTAGATGCGTAGCTAATAACTCTTCAGAGGAGAAATAATTGAGACACCTTAAACAAATATGTTTAACATTATAATGAGATGATAGTTGGAAACAAAGGTGGCGGGACATGTCCTTGATCCAGACATAGTGATAATTGTCACCTTCAGAAAAGAGAAGCATATTTACATGCAGCTCATCCTCACCGGCAAATTTTGAGAAATGGAGGGGGCCGACTACGACATGCTTGTCTTGCTCGTCCGACTTGCTTTTCTTCTTCTACAGGCCATAAACGTGTACCGATATTCCGGTATTCTGCGCCCCAAATTTAGGTATGTCCTGGATTTTGATGGGTAAGTCAATACCATCAAAGTTATAAGATGAATAAATATTATCACCTACATTGTATGTTTTGGGACGTTCAGGATGAGCTCTATAATTAAAATTTCTCTCGCAAGCCAGGATTGACCATGCAAAACAAGCGTGATCTTTTGTATTTTGCACATTAATGCATGCTTGTTTATTAGCTATATCTTTAGGAAGCTTGATATAGCTAGACCCTCCATTTAATGGATCGTGGACATGTATATGGATGTCCAGGTGTAGAATTCTGCTGGAGTGCCTTAGCTGAGTCTTAGACTTCCATCTCTGAAAAGCTGCCCAATATGACACTCAAGGTGGATTTACGGAACCACCGGCGATTGATGTGCTCCGCGTTATCACACCATTATCCCCCCAAAGATAATGAATGCTGGTCTCTTCCTGATCAGACTGAACTTTGGGGGGGGGGGGGGTGATAACTCAATGCAGAGCACTGCACAGCACTAAACGGCGGGATAACGCGTTTTATCCATTACCCTGAGGAGATCGGTTTCCAGGACAGGGTGGCATGCGTTTAAAAATCCAACAGGATCGCGGTACCCCCCTGCCGGGTTTTCGATGCGAGTGACCGAGATTCGTTCCTCGAAGGCGTCACCGACGTGATCTACTTCACTAAAACGGCGGGTTAGAGAACTGCCACTAGCCACAGGATGATCACTAATACTATTAATGCTAATGATACTGGCGGTCCAGCCGGTGGATGACGATGTTGATCATTTAATGGGAGGAGTATGCGTCTCGGTACACGAACCTTGCACTGGCGGTGTCGCGGGCAGTCAGCTTCGGGAGGGGTAGCGGCAGTGGGGACCGCTACCCTTGCGGCGGCGGTAGGCGGCCAGTGCGAGCAGCCGGGCAGAGGTTCGACTATCTTGCCAGCTGCAGCTTCGCGCACACGTGCTGGCCGCTGCAAGGGACGCCTGACAGTGCTGCTACCCGCTTGTTGGGACGCCCATTGATGGGCCTGTCGAGCTGCGGTGATCGGTGCGATGCAAGGTGGGGAGTGTCCTCGCCCACCCTACAGCCCCGCGCCTGCAACCGCCGCTCGCGGAACACGGGAAATGCCGTGTGATATACCTGTGACATGATCTGGATTTAAATGAGGGGTAAATAATAATTATTATTATAACAGTAAATAATGTTAATTATTTTGGACTAATGATGAAAACTATTCACCTTCTCCGATCTCATTCCACTGCTTCAGCATTTCATTGCCGCATTCGACAAGCCCCTCAAGCCAGTCAGGCATATCCAGTTCGTCCTCATCTAAAAAGTTATTACTGTGTTCGGCTCCCTCGCTCTGCGTGGAATTAGGATGATCTAGAAACAAAATATATGTTAAGGCTAGATCAATACACTAGGAAGAAGGGTATATATTAAAAGAACAAGAAGAATAACTTATTTAATTTTTTAGCGAGTATGTTTTTTATTATTATTAGGGATGTACTTACAGTCAGGACAAGCACTCTCCATTTCGAGTTGGCGATCAAGCTCTTCTACCGCTGGGCCGATGTAATCTAGAAAGATGGAATATAATGAGTATAACATAAAGTAAAAAATGTTTGTAGAGGAAGTTTGGTGATGTAGAAATGAGAGGACGAAGGCAGATATATACAAAAAAATGAAATCTTTATAGAGAGCGAGTGTAACAGACACACACACACACACACACACACACACACACACACACACACACACACACACACCAACTGAAAAGCGGATCTTTATATAGAGCTACCCAAAACAGATGAAGTGCTCGTACACGGAGTTAATGGGTAGAGATATCAAAACATTGAAAAAATGTACTTACCAGGTAATGGAACTTTTTCAGGACAAGGCTGGTTGACGCCACCTGCTGGCTCCTCAGGCTCGATGATAAAGGCCTCGAGTTCAGCTATAACAATGAGATATATAATTAATAAGGAGAATAAGATAGGAGGTGGCTCCTTATATAAGAGTGATGACGTAGTATCACATGATCTTAGGATGAACGAATGGCTGTTGAGAATTCTGTTGAGGTGGTGAATAAGTTCACTAGCGCCCACAGTAGCTGAAAGCTAAACTAGTCAGATGGTTCCTGGACATGGTGGAGGGCTGAGCATTTTATAATTTATAAAATTATACACAAATAATTCATATTATCAGTGAAGATCTTATTTAGATTAGAGAAATGGTGATAGTGAGATCATTATGTGTGTGTTAGGATGAATGATTATTATTATTATTATTATTATTATTATTATTATTACTCAAAAATATGTTAGAATTTGAGTCAGTTGATAGATATGTGAGTTGAGAAGTTTGCTAGGAGTGTGCGATGGCTCCCACATGTGCGTGTGATATTGACTTGTTAATTTTTTTAATTTGAGTTGAGAGCTTCGTGTTAAATTGACTTGCGGAGGTAGGTATCTTGACGGGAGCGACGGTTCACGCGTATGTATGTGTTTTCGCGAAGATCCTGGATTAAGTAATCGGGGTATGTGGGGTGAATAATGAGAATCGGGTGATCAGTTAACTTAGTGAGAGCGTTCTTTGTCCCTCAGAGCCACGTGGTCGTTCGCTAGTTGTGACGTCAAGCAAGTTTCCAACTCGGTAGCAAACATTCCAGGTTGAGCGTGTCAGTTCGTATCTATCGGTGAGAGAATTGCAGAGTTTATGGGGCGAGAGCGTAGTTTATGCTCGATCATCACACGTGCTGGTGGCGCCGTGGAGTTGCGGGCATGTGGTGTGAGGGTAGTTTGGACAAAGCAAGCGTGTCGGTTCCTGTCCGTCGGTGCTGGGAATTTGAGAACTTTAGGACCGATATAGCTTTTAGTGTGTCATGTGATAGAAGTTTCCAAACATCTCGGGCGGTTGTGTGAGGTAGGTATCGGCAGGTTGGAACCTGTTCAGAAAAAAAAAAAGAAAAAGAAACTGGGGTGGAATATGTCCTTTGTCCAGCACGTGGTCGACAGGTTCCATCCTGTCCAGCGTTAAGTGCTCGCGGGCGGGTGAGGATATTTACGTAGCAGGACCGTTTCTGGCGCCGCTGGCCGCCTACCTGGCGCGCTGGCCGTGGAGCGGCTGTGCGGGCCCCGTTGATCGTTTGACGTCAGCCGGCCAGGGAGCTGTCGATGTAGCGGGCTCAGCCAGCCGTGCGTACGTCATCTGCGCTCTGGAGTTACGCTGTATGAGCATGGAGAAGTCAGTTGGGACACACCTGCATGACTGTAATGTCTGAAATAAAGAGCCATTTTCCAGGTATTTACAGAAGGCTATGTCCGTCGCGTGTATGGATGGTGTGTGACGTAAGCGGAGGGGCGGCGCAGCGATTATACAGTTATTACGCGGGCACGAGAGCGAGTCAATTAGCGTGCATTCTAGTGTGGTCCAAACGTGCTATTACATAGTCATGGCGGATTCCACTGTCGAGCAAACTATGCCGCCAAAAGTGTAGCACTGCGTTCTCACTCGCACAGGGACACGTGGTGGACGGTGAGCGGTCGGCATCGATAGGTTTGAATGTGGCGCCAAAAGTGTGGCAGTGAACGGTCGACCGTTGTGATTCAGCTCCGAGGCAGACAATTTTGGCGGGAAACGTGCGGAGGCGACGAATACACATGGTAAGCGGACAAGGGGCCGCTGTGACGTCAAACTCGACAAGTTCCAGCGTGTCCAGCGAAAACAGGTTTACGACGTGGGAGGGATCGCTGGGCTCGCCCCCCGCGCTAGTGGCTGGCGCCTCACATGACAGGCGTAGGCAGTGTCTCCGTGCGCTGGCCAGGGGGTGGCGAGGATTTGAACTAATTCAGTTGGAGCGCGGACGTCGTGGTGATTGCACTGCGATATCAAAGATGTGTGTGCTGACTGTGTTGGAGAACAAGTGATGACCGTACTGCTTGAAATAAAGTTTAAGTTCCCTCCCCCCTGCAAAATCAGAGGACTTGAATTACGTTATTATAAGAGCAGTTTATTATTTGACGCGATTATGATAGGCTACCAGTGAAAAAAAAAGATAAGTGACGGAGAAAGCTCGTCGTATGATCAATTATGGTGTTGGGATTTCAACTTGTGATAGATTTTTGTTATGGATGTAAGGAAAATGGCTTTCTCACACCGAAAAACGGACATCTTGAATAAATAATAAATGATAATAATACATAGAAGTACAGTTTTCGAGAGAATATCGTGTTGGAATTTGAATTTGGCGCAATTTTCTAGTGGAGGTAGGCCTATAATAATAAATGATAATGAATGATAATAAATGATAATGAATGACAATGAATGATAATGAATGTTAATAAATGATAATGAATAATAATAAACAAAAGGTAGGTTTTGCAGCCATTATCGTGTTGGAATTTGAATTTGGAGGGAATTTCTAGTGGAGGCAGGTCAATAATAATAAATAATAATAAATGATAATAAATGATAATGAATGATAATCAATAATAATAATAAAGACAAGTACGGTCTTTGCATGCATTATCCTGTTGGAATTCAAACTTCCCGCCACTTTTTTTCTTCTGGAGGCTTAGGTTAGTGGACGTAGCACAATTGGACTATTCTGCCGCCAAAATCCGCCATCCTGGATGACGTCATGCGCTGTTGCCAAGTTTACATGCCGCCATCTTGGATGACGTCATCGCCGCCATCTTGAATAAATTTGGCAATAATTGAGAGTGGGGTGGCACCCCCTTGTCCCCCTACTTACCTAATGTGTCTGATTCGCATTTCTGAAACTAGGTTTAGGGACCAGAGTGTAGCTACTAATAATACTCAGAACTGACTGCAAACTAAGCATCATAAATGAGTAACTTCTCCGTAAGTGTACTCAAAACTAAGAAACTCATTCACTGACGTTTTCGTACCTGGCCAATAGTAGAGCACAACAAACAAATAAAAATTAAAAAAAAAGAATGGGTGTGTGTGTGTGTGTGTGTGTGTGTGTGAAGAGAGAGAGAGAGAGAGAGAGAGAGAGAGAGAGAGAGAGAGAAATATAAAAAAGAATGAGAGAGAGAGTAAAATATTGTTGTAAAGAAACTGAATCATGGTATGTAAAGAAATCTTTCATTAAAATGACACGTTCCACATCATTACGAACTGTCGTATTCATGATCTATGGAACAAGTATTAATCTAATCTAATCATATTGCTGACTAGCCATAAAGAGTCATGAATTACAGAAATTTTCGCCCATATCTGTAACCAAATCTAAATGCTTTTGTAACTAACCGGGACTCCGATCAAGACCCTTTCGTCCCTGATAACTAACCATGAAAGATGTCTGATACACCTCCATTCAGAAGTAACAAAGTGTGCATGTATTTAAAGATGAAGTGCATGATGTGAACTTATGTGCTGGAGATACGAACCCAATACGTAATCGGATTGTTAGCTAAGTAAAATCAAATGTTACGTATCGGTTTTTCTTGCCAGCTGCTAGGTGTTTGAATCTAAAATAAGGATACAAATTTTTGTGCCTGAGCGACAATCAAACTGCACACCTACCGTCCTTATTTATCATCCACGAATATAGCTTATGTTTCAATTGCTTACTCACCAATAGTAAGATGCGTGCGTGTTTGACCAGAAATAACGACACCTATGGCGATTGTTGGCAACACATGAACAGACATTAAAAATACGCGTTAATTTTCACTAGCAGGCCAGTGAGCAGGTGATAGGGCTTGAAATGAAATTACGAATATTTTTGTACTGGATCAGGATTCAGACCCATATGCTTACATTTGGAGGAGACCTAGAGAAGATTGCAATCTTGGGAAAAGGAACTAAATGATTGAACTATACTGTTCTGTGAGATTCAGATCCTCGAAAGAGAACATACGAATTCGAATCACAGTCCAGCACCAAATTTTTCAACGTCTCTAGTTCAATCAAGTACAAGTAAAATAAGAGCCCTATTCCTTTAAATGGCTATCGATTCATCAAATAAAATAATAATTTTCTAATGTAAGTAAGTTTACTGACAATAGTATTTCTGTTTACCATGACGTCCGCCTACATAATTTCCCAAAAAAATGGTTCAAATGGCTCTGAGTACTATGGGACTCAACTGCTGTGGTCAACAGTCCCCCAGAACTTAGAACTACTTAAACCTAACTAACCTAATGACATCACACACATCCATGCCCAAGGCAGGATTCGAACCTGCGACCGTAGCAGTCGCACGGTTCCGGCCTGCGCGCCTAGAACCGCGAGAACACCGCGGCCGGCAGCATCATTTCCCAACGTAAACTGGCTCTGCCCAATTGGTAATGAAAGAACATGATGTATAATGCGGATTCTGGATTATAACGTCTTTCTCTTGAGGTTACCAGAGGTAAACTAAATCTGTTTGTGCCCCCTAAAAGTAAATGCCTGAACCCACGCATTGCACCTGTGATAGTTCGTTCCACCAGACCATTGTGGCCACATTTCCCAACCCCAGGACTGTGCTGTAACGGATGATGTGCTTAGCTTACAAAATTAATCACGGTGGAAAAAATGCAAGTCTATTAAATGGTTAAGTAGAAGCTAGACTCTGACGGGGAGATTACGCTATTCTCATGTCAGCAAGATGTAAAGACTCTTCTAGGCATCAGAGCCTCGATGTGAAGCCATTTTAAAATCGAGGTATATCACTCTCGGTATGCCTTGTCAGGGATGAATGTTAGTTTCCCTTGAAATCTTTGCTTAGTCTGCATGACCTGGGTTTCAATCCATATGCAGAACGAGACAATTCGTCGTGTCATTTGAAGTTCATACATATTCTCAACTAGCTGCTAGTGAATAACTTAAATTTTTAATGTCATTTTGCGTTAAATAATAAGTACTGTATGATACTTTGAAGAGGAAATCATGAATACGACGAACTTACTACGTGCATTACCCATCTGACGTAATAATGAGAGTGGCAACATTTCAGGTATGTCATTTATTGTAATAAATGTGAGCTTACAAGCCTTAAGGACAGTCTTATCTGTGATACGGTGTTCCCTGATATTTGTAGTAACGTGGTATTACTTTACGTCTCGAGTTATGGCGATACAGAGCAATGTTTTCTAGTGGTGACTTGTTCGGACCATTTTCAATAGCCAAGCGACTGTACCGAAGAGCGATTAGAGGACCTGCTAGACAGCTGCGTTATGTGGCTTGCATGCGAATCAGGCGAAATGCAATTCAGGTCGTTCGGATACTTTTGAGCACGACTGTACATGTCTGCATGCAACGAATGTTGAAGCAGAATAGACCTGCCGATAGACAACGCAGTCGCTGCTGGTTCTACGGTGCAGACAAGTAACAACACTTGCAAGGCTTGAAACAACGACGAAACCGGGTATGAGCCGATTTCGGCTGACGTGCTTCTCAGTTTTAGAATATTCCTCGGATTCTTTTGCGAAGAGTTTTGACCTCAAAATTACAAGCATTATTGCTAACAGAGTGGGCCCGGGTTCAATTCTCGGCCGAGTCGGAGGATATCTCAGTTCGAAGACAGAGAGGTTCCCGCCGGAGGTTCGAGTCCTCCCTCGGGCATGGGTGTGTGTATTGTTCTTAGCGTAAGTTAGATTAAGTTAGTGTAAGTCGTGTTTAAGTCTAGGGACCGATGACCTCAGCAGTTTGGTCCCCTAGGAATTTACACAGTTTTTGGACTGGGGGGTGTGTTGACCTTACGTTCGTACCGTCGTAACGAACAAACTCGTCTCCAACAAGCTATCGTACCGCTTTCCGTTACTCAATGGCTGAATGGGCACGATCTGAAAGCAAATAAATTTAAACAAGCGTTATACCACTGTACTCATCTTTTCAAGCGTTTTCGAATGCTCACATTCCAAAGTTCGTGTCTCTTTGCTTACTGTCGTTTGTCGATAACCTCGTTTCGATATCTGTATCCGTTGACGAAATAAAAGCTGCGTTAAGTCTTACGTGACTCACCATACATACAGGATGTCCTGCCTAATTTTGTCACCACAAATATTTCCAAAATCAAACAAATTGCGAAAAATGCAATTGGCCAACAATGCCCCGATGTCATGAGCTCACACAATGGACAGGAATACACAATTTCTAAATGTAAACAAACATCGCTTTCAACACAAAGGTACGTCTTTTTTTCTTCTACATTTACGTCTACATTCATACTCGGCAAGCCAGCCAACGGTGTGTGGCGGAGGGCACTTTACGTGCCACTGTCATTACCTCCCTTTTCGGTTCCAGTCGCGTATGGTTTGCGGGAAGAACGACTGTCTGAAAGCCTCCGTGCGCGCTCGAATCTCTCTAATTTTACATTCGTGATCTCCACGGGAGGTATAAGTAGGGGGAAGCAGTATATTCGATACCTCATCCACCGAAATGAAAACCAGAGGCACAATTAGTGACGGTAGACTTGGTTTCACTGCTCTAACCCTTATTTACACCTTCTTGAGTAATGGAAACGGTGCCACAATTTCTGTGATATTGCTGCAATACGGTTTGCCTGCACTGTCCTGAAGCCTGATGTAGGAAATCCTAGCTCTGCACATTGCGGTAGAAACTGTGGCGTCGTCGCCCAAAGTCTTCGTATATCAGAAGGCATGAGGTATAGAAGAGTGGAAACAAGTCTGCCGTCACTGTACTGTAATCGGATCTGGACGCGGCCAGGAGACGCTGGCCGATTGGCCGAGGGCGTCGACTGTGTGTCGGTGAAAACCACGAGAGACAAGAGCGATGGAAGAACAAGAAGACAACACGACACAATGACAAGTCCGGAGTGAAAACCGAATGGAGAACCTAGACGTAGCATTATCTGGAACCAAGCACCGTTGCGTACAAGGAACGACAAGAAAGCGCATTCGGAACACGATTGATTTTTTTCTTTTTTTTTTAATTTGTGGAAAGTTCCTATGGGACCAAACTGCTGAGGTCATCGGTCCCTAGGCTTACACACTACGTAATCTAACTTAAAATAACTTACTCTAAGGACAACACACACACCCATACCCGAGGGTGGACTCGAACATCCGACGAGGGCAGCCGCGCGAACCGTGGCAAGGTGCCAAGACCAAGCGGCTACACCGCGCGACTGAACACGGTTGAGATCAGCACTTTTTTTGTAGGGGGTTGCGAAACAGTGTCGCCGATTTAGAGCAGAATAACTGTCTTGATGAGGTAGTAGAATCTTGTATTACAATGACTTCATTGTATTGCACGTAGAAGGTGTGGCGGCGAGACTAGAAGTTCCTGACCACCCTCCAACTGTGAGAGTTCAACGTTGGCGGTAGGAAATGACACAACTACATTGGTAGTTTTAGTGGTGGCCGTATGAAAACTGTCGCATTATTAGTGGCCGGACCGAGATCCGGGGGTCTGCGGACTTCATAGCGCCCGCGAGCTCCGAGAGTCTGGCGCGTGGCGCGTGGCCCACTCCTAGCGCAGAGGCGGCGACAGCAGCGATCGAAAATATTAGGAGCGCAGCCTAGTGCCTGTCGTTCTTGTAGGAACACGCGTTATGGCGGGCTTTCGATCACTTCGGGCCGGAATACAAGGCACTCTACCTTTAGTTTTCATTTCCGTAGACAAAACAGACATGAACCGTTTAAAAAATACGATAGAGTGATGTTACCTTTTCTTTCTGCTTTCCCCCTTCTCCCACTACGTCTTGTAAATGTAAACATAATGAAGCTAACGATTCAAAGAACCTCCCAGCTCCACCTAGGTTGCTCATGGTTTTGTGTACTGAAGACTGTCAGTCCTTTTATTATTATTTATTATTATTTATTATTCAGAAGGATTTGATGCAATTGCCGGCCCTGTGAAATCCTGCACTTATTTACGCAAAGGCACTTTTCTTTTGGAGACTAATAATTGTGATTCTCAAGCACAACTGCTTGCACCTTCGCTCCTCCACTGCTGTCCTGTTCATGTAGAGGGCCATCAAATGCTGAATTCTTTACATGGTGTCATTTACACTAGGCTGCTTGATGGTCTGACCGAGGTAGAAATCCAGTCTTACCTCTCTGATCAGGGTGTCACCGCAGTCCACTGGGGGATGAAAAAAGTTGATGCGTCTTAGTGCATCCTTAGTGCACGTTTGACACAGTAGTGCTTCCATCAAAGATCAAACCAGCCTATGAAGTCATCAGTGTGACTGTAAACTCCAAACCCGATGCGCTGCTGCCAATGTCATCATTACAACGACATTCAAATGTCCTTTGGAAACGGAGCCAAATGTGTTACTTGCGGTAGGGATGCTCATGAGGGCGATTGCCCACCTCCTTCTCCCCACTGTATCAATTTCAGTGGCGACCATGCAGCCTCCTACTGAGAATGCCCATCTTATCTCAATGAGCCATCCAGGAGATCCGGGTGAAGGAAAAGGTACCTTAACCTGTCGCTCGCAGGTTGTTGCCTAGTTGGACACCCTGTGTTTTGTCATTTGACACTTACAGTACCGTTCTTGCTACATCTCACTCCATAAAGGACATGGCCATGCTGACTTGCGACCTCAAATTCAGCAGCACGGTTGTAAAATCGCTGTGTTTGATCCTCTGACAGAGGTTGTGTCTTTGGCCAACTGCACTTTTCACATTTTCTTTCGTTTCGGAAATATGCGGTGTCCATTTCGTAATTTAGTTGTTGTTGTCTTTTGTAGTGCAGTCTGCTTTTCTCTTAATTTTGCTTGAGTGTTTGGGTGTACATCTCTTCTTAAACGGTTTGAGACACTTCCACAACTCCGAGTTTTGTTTATAGTGCTCACGCGGTTTTCCTCCGCCGAATTTAGATAGTTTGGTGGAGAATTAATAAAAACTAAACTACACTCCACCTGAATAGACCATTCAGGGCCAATGGTACCGACTGGTCGTCGTGTCATCCTCAGCTCACACTCGTCACTGGATGCTGATACGGGGGGGCATGTGGTCAGCACACCGCTCTCCCGGCCGTATGTTTACGAGACTTTAACCGTTACTCTTCAATCAAGCAGCTCCTCAGTTTATGGCGGAGAATTGATGAAAGCTTAAATTTTGATAAAACGAAGCTGAAATTACTTTGCAATGCGCATAATAGCATATATACTGTTTCCAACATTACAAATATAATTTTTAACAATAAAAATGTTCCGCTAAGTTTCAGTGCCCGCTGATGTGCTGAAACGTTTCTTCGGAAACGTTGACGGGTGGTATCGAAGATGCGCTGTTTGCATAATTCTTTCTACTTTGAAAGAAAACCAAAATGTTGAGAAAAAGTTAATGCAGCACTGATTTGACGTAGATCCAGAGACAGCAAGCGTTGATACCAGCGTCTGGCATTAACGACCACTTCGGCAATCTTCGGTTCCCGCGCTTGATTCTTATGCGAGCTCTTTGCGGTATGTATTTAGCACCTTTGTGGACTGGCTGTTGGCAGTGGAACAGCTTTGCCGCTAAATTTATTCGTTTGCAAACATTGTACATATTGTATTATCCGTTTTTTTTCTTTATTGAATTTCGATTCCCCCCGAAGGGGACGGGCTGGCAGCAGCTTAGTATGCCGCTCTTCAGCCTATAAACTTTGTTTTAAAAAGGGAGAAGATAATATATAATAAAAAAACAGGCGACAAAATCGGAGACAAAGGGTAACATGGCGAAAAACTCGTGGAACTTAAAACAGAGAACAAAGGGATGATGATGCTAATAAAATACATATGAAGCACTCAGGTAAAATATTAGACATACAATTAAAAAAACACGGAGACAGTCTGGTTTCTGTTCGCAAAAGACATAAAATTCACAGCATGGTTTCTGTTCGCAACACGGGAAAAGACGAGACAACACTGAACAGTCACTGGAACACTGCATTAAAATATGATATAACACAGCCGATAGCAGGTGGGGGGAAACTGGTCAGATGATGGGAAAATAAAAAAGGGGGGAAGGTGAGGAAAAGCGAAGGGGGAGGGGGGTATTTCCCGGATTCGTATTTTTCATTTTATTCATAAGTGACTGATCACTAAGGTTTCAGCATTTCCGTTTGAAATGATTTCATTATCAGTTATGTGGGCTCAATCGCCCAGTATCAAAAACTTGACCTCGCATGAGAAGCCAGGATCTCGAAAAACGAATTCATCCCCAGGATAGCAGAGAGCTGCAGGGGGTGGCATAAGGGTCGCTTCTGCTGGGTCGATACGGCAGGTTAGTAGCAATGGATGACAACAGATAGCGCGCGGGGAACAGTAACCGGCGCGCCACCTACTACTTGTCACTGCTGCCCTGTCCACAAGGGCGACTATCTGGCTTCGTCTTCAGGGCTTGACGGAAGCCTGTCAGTCACACAAATGCTACTTACTGCCCACCGCCAAGCTCCGAACATATAGAAACCACCAATAGTCCTAGCAACTTCTCAAAAAAAAAAAAAAAAAAAAAGTTCAAATGTGTGTGTAATCTTATGGGCCTTAACTGCTAAGGTCATCAGTCCCTAAGCTTACGCACTACTTAATCTAAATTTTCCTAAGGACAAACACACCCACCCATGCCCTAGGGAGGACGCGAATCTCCGCCGGGACGAGCCGCACAGTCCCTGACTGCAGCACCTTAGACCGATCTTTTTTTTTTTTTTTGCTTTCGTTCGTTGCATCTGTTCGGGGCGGACGTCATAATACATCCGTTTAAGTCCGTTGTTGATCGATTAACTAAGTTTTCTATTACAGAGGGCAGCTAACCCTTTGACCGAACACGCTGAGCTACCGTGCCGACGACCACTCGGCTACTCCCGCGCGGCTAGCAACTTCTCCCTTGCCGTCGGCAGTAAGAAGCGATATGGTAGCGGCGACTATCAGATGGCGAGCTGGAAGTCTTCGAAGATTACGTTCATTCAGCGAACCTTGACGTAATTCTGTAAGAAAAACATTGGTATACAAAATTTACCTTTCGCATGATGTGTCTATCACTGCCACGTAACATAGCTTGATAAAACTTGGATCATGCATAGAAATAACCACTACAGTAGAGTACAGCACAGTTCAGAAGGTACCTGAAAAAAAACGCAATTAGAGTAACAGAAATGATACTCTTATTCAAAGACAAATACGAGTTTACTAAGTATCGGACCAGATTTTCCACTGCATTCAAGACTTTTTTACAGACAAAACTCAACACGTCCCTCTTAACCGGAAAATATTGACAGATGTATCGGTAATTCGGTAATTTGCGGAGTACCCCTACGAATTGTGATAGGGCCGTTACTGTTTACAGCGTATGTAAATGATGTAGTAGAAAGCATTGAAAGCTCCGTAAGACTGTTCGTAGATGATACGGTTGTGTTTAAAAAAGTAGCAATGCCAAAAGACAGTATCGATTTGCGGAACGACCTGCAGAGGATTGATGAATGGAGCAAGCTCTGGCAGTTGACCCCGAACGTAAATAAATATAATATATGGCGCATACATAGAAAAATAAATTCACTGCTGTACTACTATATTATTGATGACAAATTGCTGGAAACAGTATCTACCGTACGATATTTAGGAGTACCTATCCAGAGCGACCTTAAGTGGAATTTCCACATAAAACAAACAGCACACAGACACACACACACACACACACACACACACACACACACACAGACAGAGCGCGCATACAGATATAAGGAAAACAGAAATGAAAAGACGCTAGTTTTCATTATATATTTCTTTCAGATGATAACATGTACATAAACAAACCAAATAGGAACATACATAAAGTGAACAGAAAGTAGTTAAGACTTTAAATCATAGTTTTCGGTGAAATATATATATAATTAATGAGAGAAGGATAATAGCGCTCCACAGAAATTAGCGCAGTGGACATGAAACTTGTGAAGAAAAAATTTCGAAACCTGAAAACGTGCATATGTTTCGTAAGAGATGTTACAAGTGCGACCTCCAGCATGTTACCAGATGCCAGCCACAAACTCGAATAACTGTAAGTAATCACTTAGTTCAGTAAAAAATACGACATGAGAATTGTTTTATAATCTACAAATATCGGTTATAAAGAAACGAATATAGTAAGAAAAGCGGTTGCCACACAGCTTCAAAGGAAGACTCTTAAGAAAATGTAAGTCTTCCACGAAGGAAATGGCTAACAAGGCGCTAGTTCTACCGATTCTTGAGTACTGTTCAGCAATCTGTTACCTTAACTAGGAAGGACTGATACAAAACGTAGACAAGACCCAAAGAAAGGGGCGCGTTTCGTTACGGAATAAACAAAGTCCAGTGGCAGACGCTACAAGAGAGGCGTTGTGCATCAAGGAGAGGTTTCTTGTTGTTGTTGTTGTGGTCTTCAGTCTTGAGACTGCTTTGATGCAGCTCTCCATGCTACTCTATCCTGTGCAAGCTTCTTCATCTCCCAGTACCCACTGCAGCCTACATCCTTCTGAATCTCCTTGGTGTATTCATATCTTGGTCTCCCTCTATACTGCCCTCCAATACTAAATCGGTGGTCCCTTGATGCCTCAGAACATGTCCTACCAACCGATCCCTTCTTCTTGTCAAGTTGTGCCACAAACTCCTTTTCTCCCCAATCCTATTCAGTACCTCCTCATTAGTTATGTGATCTACCCATCTAATCTTCAGCATTCTTCTGTAGCACCACATTTCGAAAGCTTCTATTCTCTTCTTGTCTAAACTATTTATCGTCCATGTTTCACTTCCATATATGGCTACACCCCATACAAATACTTTCAGAAACGGCTTCCTGACACTTAGATCTATACTCGATGTTAACAAATTTCTCTTCTTCAGAAACGCTTTCCTTGCCATATCCAGTCTACATTTTATATCCCCTCTACTTCGACCATCATCAGTTATTTTGCTCCCCAAATAGCAAAACTCCTTTACTACTTTAAGTGTCTCATTTTCTAATCTAATTCCCTCAGCATCACCCGACTTAATTCGACTACAATCCATTATCCTCGTTTTTCTTTTGTTGATGTTCATCTTATATCCTGCTTTCAAGACACTGTCATCGGCGAACCTCAGAGATTTTATTTCTTCTCCATGGATTTTAATTCCTACTCCAAATTTTTCTTTTGTTTCCTTTACTGCTTGCTCAATATGCAGATTGAATAACATCGGGGAGAGGCTACAACCCTGTCTCACTCCCTTCCCAACCACTACTTCCCTTTCATGTCCCTCGACTCTTATAACTGCCATCTGGTTTCTGCACAAATTGTAAATAGCCTTTCGCTCCATGTATTTTACTCCTGCCACCTTCAGAATTTGAACGAGAGCATTCCAGTCAAGATTGTCCAAAGCTTTCTCTTTGTCTACACATGCTAGAAACGTAGGTTTGCCTTTCCTTAATCTATTTTCTAAGGTAAGTCGTAGGGTCAGTATTGCCTCACGTGTTCCAATATTTCTGCGGAATCCAAACTCTACTATTGAAATTTCGAGAGGGAACTTTCCGGGGGGAGTGGGACAATATATTACCTCCTCCCACATTCATCTCGCGAAATGATCACGACAAAAAAATTCGAGAATTTACAGCTAATACAGACGCCTGCCGACAATTATATTTCCCTTGCGCCATTCGCGAGTGGAACGTGGAAGGAGTTGATCAGTAAGCGGTACTGTAAGCACCCTCTGCCACACACCGTTAGGGGACGTGCGGAGTATGATGTGGATTACACTGAAGTCACCGTGATTCATGACAGTCTCCCAGACATTACAAAAGGTGATACATGGTTCTTAATAGGGAGTGTGATAACCACAGTTGGCAGTACGTGCTCTGAAAAGTGTTCCAATGTTGGTCAGAAGGGTGGTAACGAGTTTTTCTGGCAGTGCATTTCATTCCTCCACCAGCACCTTTGACAACTGCAGGATTGCCGTTGATGCATGTGGACGTTCTGAAATACACTCCTGGAAATTGAAATAAGAACACCGTGAATTCATTGTCCCAGGAAGGGGAAACTTTATTGACACATTCCTGGGGTCAGATACATCACATGATCACACTGACAGAACCACAGGCATATAGACACAGGCAACAGAGCATGAACAATGTCGGCACTAGTACAGTGTATATCCACCTTTCGCAGCAATGCAGGCTGCTATTCTCCCATGGAGACGATCATAGAGATGCTGGGTGTAGTCCTGTGGAACGGCTTGCCATGCCATTTCCACCTGGCGCCTCAGTTGGACCAGCATTCGTGCTGGACCTGCAGACCGCGTGGGACAACGCTTCATCCAGTCCCAAACATGCTCAATGGGGGACAGATCCGGAGATCTTGCTGGCCAGGGTAGTTGACTTACACCTTCTAGAGCACGTTGGGTGGCACGGGATACATGCAGACGTGCATTGTCCTGTTGGAACAGCAAGTTCCCTTGCCGGTCTAGGAATGGTAGAACGATGGGTTCGATGACGGTTTGGATGTACTGTGCACTATTCAGTGTCCCCTCGACGATCACCAGAGGTGTACGGCCAGTGTAGGAGATCGCTCCCCACACCTTGATGCCGGGTGTTGGCCTTGTGTGCCTCGGTCGTATGCAGTCCTGATTGTGGCGCTCACCTGCACGGCGCCAAACACGCATACGACCATCATTGGCACCAAGGCAGAAGCGACTCTCATCGCTGAAGACGACACGTCTCCATTCGTCCCTCCATTTACGCCTGTCGCGACACCACTGGAGGCGGGCTGCACGATGTTGAGGCGTGAGCGGAAGACGGCCTAACGGTGTGCGGGACCGTAGCCCAGCTTCAAGGAGACGGTTGCGAATGGTCCTCGCCGATACCCCAGGAGCAACAGTGTCCCTAATTTGCTGGGAAGCGGCGGTGCGGTCCCCTATGGCACTGCATAGGATCCTACGGTCTTGGCGTGCATCCGTGCGTCGCTGCGGTCCGGTCTCAGGTCGACGGGCACGTGCACCTTCCGCCGACCACTGGCGACAACATCGATGTACTGTGGAGACCTCACGCCCCACGTGTTGAGCAATTCGGCGGTACGTCCACCCGGCCTCCCGCATGCCCACTATACGCCCTCGCTCGAAGTCCGTCAACTGCACATACGGTTCACGTCCACGCTGTCGCGGCATGCTACCAGTGTTAAAGACTGCGATGGAGCTCCGTATGCCACGGCAAACTGGCTGACACTGACGGCGGCGGTGCACAAATGCTGCGCAGCTAGCGCCATTCGACGGCCAACACCGCGGTTCCTGGGGTGTCCGCTGTGCCGTGCGTGTGATTATTGCTTGTACAGCCCTCTCGCAGTGTCCGGAGCAAGTATGGTGGGTCTGACACACCGGTGTCAATGTGTTCTTTTTTCCATTTCCAGGAGTGTATGTCTTACCAAAGCATCGCAAACGTGCTTAATATGATTTAAGTCGGGGAAAGAGCCAAGCCAGCCTATTGACCGAATATTTATTTATTTATTTATGCATTTATTTTACCTGGCAAGATTAGGGCATTCAGGCCCTTTCTTACACCTAACCAGACATACTCAGATTGAACGAATTTCAGTTTGTACAGAACATTATGGACATACCACGTGTTATACAGTATTAATGTTAAAAAATAGAGATTATAACAGTAGTACAAGGGTAATAATAACAATAAAAAATAATTATAACTATCAAGAATAATAATAGTAGTAATGACTATGTATATGAAAGTAAACATATTTTTCTTTTATGAATGTCAGTCCTATTGCTAGTTGGGAATTTTCTCCTTATGTTCCTGCAGCTTGAGAGTTATTCACATCGAGCAGAGACATAAGACGATAGAATGGGGTGAAAGAGATATAGAAGAGGTAGCTAGGTTAGAGGAAGAAAAATATAATGGTAAAATTCGAAGCTATGATGGAGAGGAGGAAGAAAGAGATGAGAGGGGCACAACAATAGTGGCTATACCGTCCCTAATATGTAAGTTTTGCGTTCCCTCTAGAATGTTGAGTGGTTCTGGATAAGACGCAGATCATAGGGGAGCGCGTTCCATAGTCGTATGGCTGAGATGGAGAATGACACAGAGAAAGATTTTGTGTTGTGTAAAGGTACAGATAAGATATGAGTCGTATCCGATCTGGTATTACGGTTGTGGAATGATGATATGTGTTTAATGTGAGAAGATAAGTATTGGGAGCAGCAGTAACTAAGAAATCTATGAAGTAAGCACATCGTGTGGAGATCGCGTACCGTAGGTGGGCGTATCCAACCTAGCTGAGAGTATGAAGGACTGATATGATCATACAACCGTATATTGCACACGTATCTAACGCAAGCATTCATCACTAACTCGAGGCATCTCGAATTTTCACTATTTCTGCCGTGTTGAACTACATCACAGTAGTAAAGATTAGGCAAGACTAGTGTTTGGACAAATTTTTGTTTGACATGGGTTGGAAATATTTTTCCAAATTTTTGGATTGCATGTAGGGAGGATAGCGATTTCCGGCAAGCTGTGACTGTTTGTTCTCCCTGGTTTAGGTGTTCATCCAAGATTATTCCAAGGTCTTTTACTGTTTTTTGGTATGGTAGTTGGGTACCATTGAGGAGTATTTGAGGGACTGTTTCGCGAAAGTACCGGCTGATTAACTTTAAATGAGATATAAGAATGACCTGGGATTTCTTGGGGTTTAGTATCAGACCTAGGTTCTGTGCCCATTGAGAAACAGAGCAAAGATCTGCGTTCATACTCGCTACTGCGTCAGCAATGTTCTTGGGGCTTGCACTTATGTACAGTTGGATGTCGTCGGCATATACATGTTAGTTGCAGAAGTGAATCACTGAAGAAATATCATTAATGTACAGTGAGAAGAGTAATGGACCAAGGACGAAGTCTTGAGGAACTCCAGAGTGCACGTTTTTCCATGATGACTTCTCCGACCCACAAATGACTTTTTGACTTCTGTTTTTGAGGTAGCTGTCGAACCAGTTTGTTGCTCTGTTTGAGAAATTCAGCTGTTTCATTTTAATTAGTAATATATCAAAGTCAACTGCATCAAAAGCCTTGCTAAAGTCAAGCAGTCAGCAGGATGGTAGCTTCACGTCTATCCACAGCATGTATAGTGTCATCAGTTAATTTGATTAATGCAGTTGTTGTACTATGGTGCTTTCGCAAGCCTGACTGATATTTATCATGGGTGTTATGAGTTTTGAGGTAACCCGTCAGCTGTTCATGGACGATGTATTCTAGGGCTTTAGATATTGCAGGTAGTATGCTGATCGGGCTGTAGTCACCTGGCGACTTTGGGTTTTCAGTCTTGGGTATAGGTTGAATTAAACTTCGCTTCCACGCAGTAGGATATGTACTACTGACAAAAGACAGGTTCTCGTTTAAAGTGTTGCTCCATCTGCGCTGTTCGACGTGACTGCTCACTCTATCTCCCGTTCGTAGTACTTGAGTCACTCGCAGCTAATAAATATGAAACTTCAAATCCTTTTTGACAGTCCTCTGCAGTCGTGTACGATGATCTGTGTTATTCTGAAATAGCTACAACAGATCGCTTTGGGCTTCGTTACAGAGCTGCAAGAACTCGTTGGGTGTTTTCCGACGATCTAAGTGTCACTTCAGGTACCTTATGCTTGACGTTGGTTAGATAACCCGCCTCACGCTATTGTTTCACCCACCTGGATATTTTCCTGTCTGGAAAGTCGTAAATAACGGTCTCTTCCCGACAGCTTTGCGCGTTTGCACAGCTGCAGCGCTATGTTTTCACGACAGAACACCTCTGCCTAAATACATACCGCACTGGCTAACGTCCCGTGGTGAACTGAAAGGCAAACTACAGGGTCCGAATAGATGCGGCAGATGGCGCAACCACATCTACATCTTGGTAGGGTAGCTAATTCAAATTCTACTATTTCCCTTTGGCCACCCTGTAGAATCGAATACAGTGGGATGTTCCAATCTTGAAGTAAAAACAAGTATTAATACAATATGCGAAATAAGAAGCCAAATATACTAAATTAACTTTATAGTATGATTTAACATGACACTTAATTTCCATGGACTTCCCGAAGAACTTTTTCATAGTGGAAGGGTGGATAGTAAAAATAACAAGTCGGAACTTGATGGGGAAAGATGTTAATAACAATGATGATGAAAAGATGAGAGAATGTCATTGCAGTGCCTAGTAAAAGAGAGCGAAACAGAAATAACGGATAAGAACGATATAAACGCTAATAACTTCATACTTCACTAAATAATGCCAGAAGCTGGGGACAAATCTAAGGTGCCAGGAGAACTATTAATCATTATGATACCACTGTCACATATCGTTATGCAGTATTAGTTCATTTTTCTCCCACTGTTTTGCAGTCAAATTTGTGGGAACTGGAAATGTGTATCTGGAGAGGAAGCTGTGCGCACTCTTAGTTCGATGAACCCTCATTTGACGAGAAGAGAGAACATGTAACGCACCAAGGAACATTATCGAAGGTGATAGTTTTGGTCCTACAAGTGTTATGGTGTCAGGAACATAATGTTGCACGAACGTGCTGACCTCCAAATTTTTGAACAGGATACAGCCACCAGTGGTACTGTACGTCTTCCCCACATGCGTCTTTTCAGGTGTGAACTCGTCATTGACTTAATTTTATGGATGACAATGTACGACCGCATGGAACTGCTCAGGTAGAGGAGCTCTGGTAAAGGCCGGCCTCGGTTTAGATCAGTTTCTTGTTTTGGAGAAATGTGGAAACACACGAGGAAGTACTGAGCCTACGGCTTATCTGAGAAGATTGATTATAAATTAGAGGATTAGAACATTTAGAGAAAACGTTTCACAAAGTCAACTGGAACACGCTCTCTGATATTCTAAAGGTAGCAAGGATAAAACACAGAGAGTGAATGGCTATATTGGGAGTTGGTTGGGTTGTTTGAGAGAGGAGACCAGACAGTGAGCTCATCGGATTAGGGAAGGAAGTCGACCATTCCCTTTCAAAGGAACCATCCCGTCATTTGCTGGAACGATTTAGGCAAATCACGGAAAACCTAAATCAGAATGTACGGACGCTGGATTGAACCGTCTTTCTCCCGAATGCGAGTCCAGTGTGCTAACCACTGCGCCACCTCGCTGGGTATATTGGGTGTCCTCCTGTAAGAGTCGTCAGGTGCATTTTCTCTGGCGTTTCGGCATATATTTGCAATTTCGTTTTTGCAATGTGTAGCTGGAGTCCGCCCAAGCAACTATTACTCACCACGTCTTTCCTGCGACGCCCTGTGTTGACGGAAAGTGTTTGTCTGTTTCCCATTACAAACAAGGTGAATTCCCATATTGGCCTAGTTCGATATTCCTTTTATCGATAAAACGAATAACACACTAGAATAAACTAATATGGGACCGTTCTATCGAACGGTACGTAAATTTCTGTTTTAAAAATCATTTTCTTTTTAACGGGAAACTGAAGCTTTCCCGAGGTTCTGGGCGTCGCATGACTGACGTAATGAGCAGTATTTGTTTGGGATTGCTCCAGCTACACAATGCAAAAACTAAATTGCAAATTTCTGCCGAAACACCAGAGAAAATGCCCTGTGTGCAATCTACGTAGAAACCGGACTGCAGTTATAAGAGTCGAAGGACATGAAAGGAAAGCAGTTGCTGAGAAGGGAATGAGACAGGCGCGAAGTCTGACCATGATGTTATTCTGTCTGTACATGGAGCAAGTAAAATTTGGATGAAGACTTTAAGGAGAAGAAATTAAAACTTCGAGATTTAGCAAGGAGCGCTTAATTCTGCTAGAGACGGTAAAGGACTTCGCAGAGAAATTGTACGGAATTTATAACTTCTTGAAAAGAAGTTAGAAAGTGCACATGAAAGAACTTTTTTAAAAGACCTAATGAAATGCACTCGAATTAAATCAAGAGAGTTAGATTAGGGAACGAGAAATTAAAAGTTCAAATGGTTCAAATGGCTCTCAGAGCTATGGGACTTAACATCTGAGGTCATTAGTCCCCTAGAACTTAGAACTACTTAAACCTAATTAACCTAAGGACATCACACACATCCATGCCAGAAGCAGGATTCGAACCTGCGACCGTAGCGGTAGCGCGGTTCCAGACTGAAGCGCCTAGAACCGCTTGGCCACACTGGCCGGCAACTAAAATTAGTAGACGAGTTACGCTATTTTGGCTGCAAAATAATTGATGATGGTCAAAGTAGAGAGGATATAAAAGAAAGTAAGAAAAGCGTTTCTGAAAATAGAAATTTGTTAACGCCAAGTATAAATTTAATGGCTCCAATATAGCAAGCAGATTCAAATGGATGCAGTTTAATGTACTTATGTAGAAACGACACCACTTGCACAGGTTAAACTACGCTGGAGGGCTGCATTAAACCAGTCTTCGGACTGAAGACCACAACAACAAGAAGCAAAGAATGCAAACTTATTAAACTCTATAGATCTGTCAGCTAACTTTGACCCCCTATTCTCACAGAAAGTAATCAGTATCACCAAGTTCCAGGCAGCTACGGTGAACATGCTACATTACTTACCTAAAAAGTGGCATAAAACGAAAAGTTGAGAAATTTTTGAACAGAGCAAAATACATTTCAGTGATTTTTGATTGCGCGTCTGATATCAGTCCACGGTACAAATTATAGTTATACTCAAAGTTTTGTGTACTGAAAATTCTTATATCTCAGTTCACTTATATTTTCTCAGGTTTTATTCAGTTTTGTATGAAAGGAGCTGTATCAACCTTTTCCGCATGAGGAAGGGAAATAAGCTCGTAATATCCCGTCGACGACGAGGTCTTTGAAGATGGAGCGTGAGCTCGAACTGGTGCAAGGAGGGAAAAGGAAATCTCGACATTTGCCGTAACCAACTTAGGGAATATACGAGGTGCATTCAAGTTCTAAGGCCTCCGATTTTTTTTTTCTAATTAACTACTCACTCGAAATCGATGAAACTGGCGTTACTTCTCGACGTAATCGCCCTGCAGACGTACACATTTTTCACAACGCTGACACCATGATTCCATGGCAGCGGCGAAGGCTTCTTTAGGAGTCTGTTTCGACCCTGGAAAATCGCTGAGGCAATAGCAGCACGGCTGGTGAATGTGCGGCCACGGAGAGTGTCTTTCATTGTTGGAAAAAGCCACCCACCTGGATTACACTTTTCGCATTTTCAGGTCGTCATGCAGGATTGTGTGCACAGAACCCACAGAAATGCCAACTCTGGAGGCGATCTGTTCAACAGTCATTCGGCGATCCCCTAAAACAATTCTCTCCACTTTCTTGATCATGTTGTCGGTCAGTTGTCATTAAACTGTCGCACCCACGAACGCACTTTCGACACATCCGTAACTCCATCATCACATGTCTCCAACTGTCGATGAATTTCAATTTGTTTCACACCACACAAATTCAGAAAAGGAATGATTGCACGCTGTTCAAGTAAGGAAAACGTCGCCATTTTAAGAATTTAAAACAGTTCTCATTCTCGTCGCTGGCGGTAAAATTCCATCTGCCGTACGGTGCTGTCATCTCTGGGACGTATTGACAATGAACGCGGCCTCACTTTAAAACAATGCGCATGTTTCTATCTCTTTCCAGTCCGGAGAAAAAAAATCGGAGGCCTTAGAACTTGAATGCACATCGTATGTGGAGCGATGGTTACAAAATTTACTCGGTTTGTTCTTTAGTTTTATAAGTTGAATCGATTGGTAGTCTTGTGCGAGTTTTTAGAATCATAGTCTTTTGCAAGGGTCTGAAAAGTGTTTGTGCGAACAGCCAGAAAGAGATGGAGAACGTACTGTTCACAGTCTCCAGTACACAGGTCCACAGTTCAGCTCACTGAAACTGAAATAAAATGAACTAGCCCTCCATGAATAATGATGAGGCGTCAGGAACCACAACGATAAATAAGTCTGCTGTAATTTAAATGAGCAGTATATTCTGACAAAATTTCAGAAGTACAAGAATTAGTTTTAAAAATCATAAAAGCTTTTCCTATCGTACCCGGCACTCGACACAGCTCAGTGACGATTTCTACTCTTTGTTCCTAATTACATACAGTTAATTTTTCACCTTAAAAGTTGGGAATAATCTCAGACACTGGTTACGTGGTTTTCTATAATACCGTCTTTCCAGTCAAATTATTAATACAAATAGGTTCACTTTTACACCGTTTTACAAGATACGATATTTGCTTTGATCGAAAAGCAATCATGTCAGACGTCATTAACACTAGCCGAAAGTTCTCTGTACAAGAAAACAGTAGAATATTCGCGACTTTTCTCGAACAAATGCCAGACAGAATAACGGATCGAGATCAACAGAATGGCCGCGGCTTTTCTCGTAGGTATGGGGTTAGGTTGTGTTGTTTGGGGGAGGAGACAAGACAGCGAGGTCATCGGTCTCATCGGATTAGGGAAGGACGGGGAAGGAAGTTGCCGTGCCCTTTCAAAAGAACCATCCCGGCATTTACCTGGAGCGATTTAGGGAAATCAAGGAAAACCTAAATCACGATTGAAACGTCGTCCTCCCGAATGAGAGTGTGCTAGCCACTGCGCCACCTCGCTCGGCCGTAAGTATGTGTTAGCTATCTACGAGCCAGACAGAAACGTATAAAACACGATGACGCGAACGCGCGTGCTACATAGGAAAGTACAACTAATCGATAACTCGATTCAGTCGAGTCGACTGACGAAAGAAACGAGCGAATAGTGTGCGAGCTGACTGGCGGAGGTGCGGGTGGCAATGAGGGCAGCCCAACAAGGAACGGGGGGGGGGGGGGGGGGGGGGCACCCCGAGCACCACCCACATATCATAAGTATCCGCCACTGCACTACAGTCATATAAGGTTCATGTATATTATTGACTCTCTATTGTTTAGCAGTCAGGCACAACAAAACTACCAAGGAAACCAACGAGAAATCAAAGAGAAAGATATTTCCACTCATTAAGTGTAGAAACGCATCTCTCACTGAACCTGAGGTGTTTCTGAACAAAACAGTAAAATTGCCCATCTCACAACATGGAAAACATTAGGTAGACGTAAGGCATTTCTATCACAATCGATGTAGCTACCTTCAAAGATATATAATCCGCTATTATCTCATTTTGCAAAAAATGTGGGCATCAGGTATTTCTGATTTTATCGATTCAGGTTAGAAAAAGAAGGCAGGCTTTCAACATTCATGAAATTAAAACAAGATGGTTTGTTTCAATGGGGACAACGGCCTTCCCGCATTGGATACACCGGTTCCTGTCAGATCACCGAAGTTAAGTGCTGTCTGGAGTGGCTGGCACTTGAGTGGGTGACCATCCGGGCCGCCATGAGCTGTTGCCATTTTTTGGGTTGCACTCAGCCTCATGTTGCCAATTGAGGAGCTACTTGACGGTATAGTAGCGGCTCCGGTCAAAGAAAACCATCATAACGACCGGGAGAGCGGTGTGCTGACCACACGCCCCTCCTATCCGCATCCTCAGCTCACGATGACACGGCGGTTGGATGGTCCCGATGGGCCACTTGTGGCCTGAAGACGGAGTACTTGTTTCAATGCGGCTTTCACGTTTCCCAATATTTGGGATTATTTATGTTTTCCAATTCAAATGAAAGTGATAAATAGACTAAATCATATTTAGAAATTAACCTTATGATAGTATGACCGAGTGGCGCTTTTGGGTTGTGCCAGATCTCATTCAAGCAAAAAAATGTTTCAAATGGCTCTAAGCACTATGGGACTTAACATCTAAGGTCATCAGTCCACTAGACTTATAGCTACTTAAACCTAACTAACCTAAGGACAGCACAGACATCCATGCCCGAGGCAGGATTCGAACCTGCGACCGTAGCAGCAGCGCAGTTCCGGACTTAAGCGCCTAGAGCCGCTCTACCACAGCGGCCGGTTCTCATTTAAGCATGTTGTGACCTAGGAACCTTATTGGCACTATCGGATTGTTATGAAGCAATACTCTACAGATAATGTTACTCACTTGCGATATCTAGCAGAAATAAAGACGTTAATAGTATAAATACATAACATTATTTAGAATTTAACTCTCAAGGATCTGTATACTGTTTGACGTAATTTCGTTGCAGAAATCTAGGGGGGATTATGTCTGCAACATTCATTTTCCAAGAAATTTAATCAAAGAGTCACATATTTTTCTCTAGAAATGAAAGAGGTTATAATTTCATTATGAGCGAACATGCCTCAGGCAGAAGACCAAAGAGAACCAAAATGCTCAACGTGCCCCTTCTAGTGTTTTACACTGGAGTTTGGCAAGCACCTTCGTAACGCTCCCGAGCCGACTAAACTATCCCATGACGAAACGAGCCGCTCTTCGTAGGAACTGCAGTATTTCTTCTGTCAACTAACCTGTGAAGGCCACAGGCTAATGAAAAATTCTTAAGAATTGGTGAAGCTTTAAGACACTTCTTTCGTTTAAGGATTACATATCCTTAAAACTTTCCCAGTGAAACTTAGCCTAGCAGCCACTTTCCTTGCAATTACTTTTAAGAGTTTAGGTAACTGCAGAAAATTTCTCCTAGATATTTTACAATAGTTACCGTTTCCAGTTATTTGTGACCAATAAATAATGGAGTAGTAATGGACCCCTTCCCCTGTTTATGCACAACACGTTACATTTATTTACGTTCGCGTTCACCTGACAGTCCTTCCACCGATCGGTGTTGCGCCACGGGACTTCCTGCAATTCGCTACAGGCTTCTGGCGTTGCAGCCGTCTCATGTAGACAACCGTATCACTTACGAACAGCCTCACAGAGCCTCCAACATTGCGCACTACGTCGTTATCACATATTGTCAATAATAACGATACTATGTCACTCCCTTGGGGTATTCCTGAAATGACCTTTACACCTGTCGGTTGTATTCCGTTAAGAATCACTTGCTAAGTTTATTTGCAATGACATCCTGAATCCAGTCACAAATGTGGTCCGATACTTGGTGAGCTCGTATTTTGTTCAGTATGCTACAGTGCAGAACTTTACCGAATGCTTTCTGGAAGTCGAGTTGGACTAAAACGCAAAACAGCAATGGAATCTTAATTTTCAAATTAGTAGAAATAAAGACATTAGAACTATAGATATATAAATTTTTTTTAATTTCACAGTTTGTGTAGTGTTCGGGATCAGCCGCACAGTCCATGACTGCAGCGCCCGAGACCGCTCGGCTAACCCGCGCAGATACGGGTTCGATGAAGACTCATTAAAGTCCAGCGTATGTGATTAGGAAAACTGCGAATAAAAAAGTATCTTGCAAAATAACAGTCTTTTATCCTGCGCCAGTACATTTCTTCCAGTTTCAAATAACTATCGTTCTGAAACTACGGAGGGCAGCCACGCGCACATACATATTCTCTTTTCCGAATGACAAATACTTACGTTTATTGCCTGAAACACTTTATCTCTATCGGAAAAAAATCATCATACCATACAGGGTAAAAATGGAATGCTTATGAGCTGTATGCAGGACACGTTTACAGCTGCGTCAGAGCCAGGAGCTCAGAGGAGACGAGGAGGTGCGCGTGACCTACCTTGTCGCTCGCCTATTGATCCGATGATAGCCGGAGTAGGACAAGCACCGCAGCACGTATACTGCCTAGTAGCACAATTTCACGCCGCCTATGGCACTTCTACGAGGGAAAACTGGATTTTTTTCGGCCTGACATAGCAATGTCGTTCCTATCAAAGAAACTTAGCCTTAGTCTTTCCACAGCAACAAAAGTCACGTGACAACTTTCAGATGTTCGTCGTACTTCTTAGGTGAAAGTAGAAGAATTACAGAATCAGCAATAGTAAAATTCGGAAAAATGGTACTTGATGCTCTTAGGAAGGATGTATGTGTCATAAACATATTCTTAAATCTCTTAAATTGTTCTAAGGCTTTTGTTACTGTTTACTTTAATATACTACTAAATACGCCAGATCATTGGTAATAAGAGGCACAGCTACTGAATTGTTCCGATTATACCTACAGATTGTGTAAAAAAGTAGAGATAGTCAAAATCTAAAAACGGCTAAACCTTTAGTGGTATACTTATTAGAACAAAAATATATTGCTATACAAGTTCCTCGGGTAGCATATAAAGATTAATACTGTTCCTGATATACGCAAATTACTTTCATAATAGTGTTAATGACGGGAAAAGTTCTCGTTGTTAATGTCAGAAATGGCCAGCTTGGGTGGCCGAGCGGTTCTAGGCGCTACAGTCTGGAGCCGGGCGACAGCTACGGTCGCAGGTTCGAATCCTGCCTCGGGCATGGATGTGTGTGATGTCCTTAGGTTAGTTAGGTTTAAGTAGTTCTAGGTTCTAGGGAACTGATGACATCAGATGTTAAGTCCCACAGTGCTCAGAGCCATTTGAACCATGTCAGAAATATTATAATGTTTGAGGAAACAGTGGATTCCTTTCAGAGAAAGCAAATGAAATCTCCAAGGGAGTTTACAGTTGGTCAGTATCTAATGAAGGCCACTTATTCACAAAAAAAAGCCGTGAATTTCACTTCAAGAGGGAAAAGACACCGTCAAACTGAATGTAGATGGTATGTTTGTAGGTAACGAAACAGACGAAGAATTTCTAGGAAGGAATATTGATTCTCAGTTCTAATGGTGTGAACACACAAAATACTTACAAATAAAACGTATTGATGTTATGCCCTTACGGTCCTCTCAACGGGGTACTGCAACCAATGGTTTTTATTTACATATTGTTCGTAGGGTCGCCACATGAAGCGTCCCCTTAGAATAATTATACACGACTGTGCTTAAACTGACACACAATATTTTTAGCGCAACGCAATCTGACTTTCAATAATCCCTACAAAAGAATGGCACTGACTAACATTAACCTATACCTTTCACAAATCACTTACCTCACCAAAAATATTCGTTACTCGAACTACTGCAATACAGCGAGCGCCACTACTGCCAGCTAACTAAAAGATTCAAACTACGGAAGTCACTAACTACTGATAGGGATAGTTAGCAAATGAAAGATTTTAATAGAGAACAAACAATGTTCAAATGGCTCTGAGCACTATGGGACTTAACATCTATGGTCATAAGTCCCCTAGAACTTAGAATTACTTAAACCTAACTAAACTAAGGACATCACACAACACCCAGCCATCACGAGGCAGAGAAAATCCCTGACCCCGCCGGGAATCGAACCCGGGCGTGGGAAGCGAGAACGCTACCGCAAGACCACGAGATGCGGGCAACAAACAATGTATTTACCTTAATAGTCATAATATATATAGCAGTTCATGACATCTAGTCTTACAAATTTCAAAACTCCGCCATCTCTCTCCCCACATCCACCACTGCTGGCGGCTCACCTCCAACTGCGCAACGCTACGCGCCGCTAACAGCAAGTGCCCAACACTAGAATGGCAGACAACAACGCAGACTAGCCACAGACTGCACACAGCACAGCCAGTGACCTTCATACAGAGCGCTACGTGACGTTACCAATAAAAAAACCTAAACAGCCTACTTACAGTATATACACTCAATTTTTATCTGTAGTATTCTTTTCTGGGAAACACAAGCCCAAAATATTGCCATGAGCTCTGGGACGTGCAGTGTGATGCAGCAGTTAGCATCGCTGACTAGCGTGGGTGGGGTGTTCACCAATTCGAACCTGACAACCACCAGTGAAATTTTACTTAGTATTCATCATTTCTGGAAGGTTCTTGCTATATTTTATTTTGTTATGTTTGTATGTTCTGGAAAATTCGGTGTTTGTATAGATATAATTTCGTAATATTCGATCTTCGTGTAAACAGCTCCACTCTCCGTCGAGGTGGTCAGTTCTATTATGACCGTACGTTGGAAGAGTAATAACCGCCCTTTCAGTACTAAGTGTTGAACTTCATTGACGACCTTGCCTTCGGAATTGGACTTGACTGTGGTTTAGACGTGACAGTATGAATAGAGCTTTCAAACAACAGAACAGGTCGTATAACAGTAACCAAAAATATTAATCAGTTTGTGACGTTCGCCTGCCTTACTTCACTGTTAAGTTAATGCATATTTGTTACTCTAACCGATACAGACTTCCCGTCTGGACATCGGCCGTGGACTGACCGACTCGGGAACAAAAATCGGGCCTTTATATATCCTCACAATACTAGGTACTGAAACTATACATTGTTCCATGTTTAATTCACAGAAATTACAATTAAAACGTAACTCATTCAATTAACTAAATACATCGAAAAATTTCTCCTTTATAACAATTCCCTCTATCACAAAGATTAGGCCCAATTATTTGTTTAAATAATGAAATTAACAGTTATAGTTATACAAACAATGCTTTTGACAAACCTGGTAATTATTTTGGGCCGGCCGAGCGGTTCTAGGCGCTACAGTGTGGAACCGCACGACCGCTACGGTCGCAGGTTCGAATCCTGTCTTGGGCACGGATATGTGTGATGTCCTTAGGTTAGTTAGGTTTAAGTAGTTCTAGGTTCTATGGGACTGATGACATCAGATGTTAAGTCCCATAGTGCTCAGAGCCATTTGAACCATTTTTGAATTATTTTGGAATTAATTAAGGGCTGACTTTGCTAACACGTTTTCGAATAGATCCCAATAAATGGTTAAAGTATCCTAGTAGTTCTTGTTCCAAATGTTTATAATTATTACAGAATTTATATTTGTTTATAAGTCAACAATAGAATCTATGGCACGAAACAGTTGCTGATTTCACCTTATAACAAAAGATATTAACTAGGAATAGTCGAAATAAATTAGAAAAATTGATTACATACACAAAACTAAGCACAAAATTAGATCTGGTGCTATACTTCTTAAGCCTGAGGGCCAACCTATCTCTTTTATGAAAATGCAGATTACACTCATCTATGTTAATTGTAATTAGTCAAAAATGAAAACATGAATTTAAGGAGGCAGATGGCAAAATAAGAGAGGAAGTAAAGAGATCCAAGCTTGCTTTGTCACAAGCTCCATAGTAAAAATGTGTTGAAAACAATAGAAATTTTAACCACACTTTTTGTGTACATTTACTAATCAGTTATTCACATCAGAAAAAAACTTGATAATTACTTCATAAAAAACAACACCACTGACCCTGGAACAAGGTCCAGAGGAAATGCGTTTACCATGGAAGTATAAATACAAAACTCAAAACATCATTTCCTACCAAGCGATAAAAACATACAAAATGCCAGGAGATCGAACATGTTTTCCGACAACTGTCTTGAACAGATAGTTGAACGGTCTACACGGAATAGAAATATTTTGGACCTTGTAGCTACATACTGGTTTGACCTTACCGACGGTATAATTACAGACACAGGGGTTGGTGATCACGATGTCATCATAGCGACGATGGTTACTATGGTTAATAAATCAATCATGAAGGCTAGGAGGGTATTTTTGGTAGTAAGAGTAGATAAACAGTTGCTAGCATCCAATTTAGAAAATGAATGGAGATCATTTAGTTGCAGTTGAAACATCCCCTTCGAAAAATTTATAAATGACTGTGCTTAAACTGACACGCAATCTGACTTTCAATAATCCCTACAAGAGAATGGCCCTGACCTATACGTTTCACAAATCACTTACCTCACAAAAATCTTCGTTACTCTAACTACTGCAATACAGCGAGCGCCACTACTGCCAGCTAAATAAAAGATTCTAACTACTGAAGGCACTAACTACTGATAGGCATAGTTAGCAAATGAAAGATTTTGATAGAGAACAAGCAATGTATTTACTTTAATTGTGTTCAAAAGTCATAATATATATATCAGTCCATGATATCCAATATTACAAATTTACTCTTTCTGATGGACACACGTCCAGATCGTCCGCTCTCAAAATTTCGCCATCTCTCTCCCCACATCCAGCACTGCTGGCGGCTCACCTCCAACTGCACAATGCTACGCGCTGTTAACAGCCAACTGCCCAACACTACAATAGCGTATACTCCAACAATGCAAACCAAACCACAGCCTTCACACAGCACAGTCAGTGATTTACATATAGAGCGCTACGTTGCGTTACCACCATAAAAACCTAAACAGCCTACTTACACAGTATGATAGATGAAGACAAATTATGTGCAAAGGTTCAACGGGTCGTAAATCGCGACCTGGAGAAGAATCTACCCAGTAAGCGGATTAAGAACGGAAAAGACCCACCGTGGTTTAATAAAAAAAATCTGAAAACGATGAGGAAGCAAATACTGTTGTACTCTCAGTTCAAAATGACAACTGGCAAAAGAGTAAGGAATCGTACGTCTGTATAAAGGTGCACTAAGTTTACAACTAATATCACTGTTATCCGTTAGCAAAGGATCTAGCCGAGAACTCGAGAAAATTCTGGTCCTACGTAAAATCCCTAAGCGGATCGAAAGCTTGTATCCAGTCACCCATTGACCAAACAGGTGTGGCAACAGAAGATAACGAAAGACAAGCTGCAGTTTTAAATTTAGCATTTAAGAAACCGTATGGAGGGCATGCTAATAGGCTTCCCTCCCATAGAAAAGCAGCTGAAGGAGCTGGAAACAAATAACTTAAAAACAAACAAGTTACATGGCGATGTCCCTCAGTCTTCTCTTCTCAGAGAATGGCTGAAGCGTCCGAAGGGGTCAGCACCGTCGAAGGTTGTCAAGAACGTTGTCATGCTGTTCTTTAGACTGCGAACTATCGTTTTCGACCGCAAATTATGTAGGAATCAACGCTCCAAGGAAATTCGTGGTTTCATTGACGCGCTATATGCCACCCCCTGAGGCCTTTTCGCATAGATTCTGAGTGGAGGTGTGTCTGAAATGTTTTCTTCGGCCACCTACAAGAAAACTGTATGATTTCAATAGTGGGCGTCGCGTTTCTGACTTCCATCAAAGCGTTAAAAGAAGTGGTGGAATGTGGGTGACAGGAGTGGGGTTGACGACCTTCCCTTGTGTGAACAGGTCCACGGTGGCGTTGGACAGAATTTTGGCCAAATTTGGTAACAGCATGACATCGCTAACCCACCTTACACGACACATCAACTTTGTTACGCATGTGTCGACAGCTTGCTGTTTGAAGCGTCATCGAAACCGAGAGTGACGTCACAGCGTGTCATGGTTTTACACCGTTACAGAGGAGGGTTGCACGCTCCTTTGAGCCAAATTTTAAATTTCTGAGCCGCAATGGAAGACAATCACGGGCTTTCAAAAAAGTGATCCTTTCTTTGTATTGCACAGTGTAAGTGGATATACAGGGTGTCTCAAAAGCCACCGACTGACTTTAGAGACATGTTCCTTACACCAGAGCAAGACAAAAGATCTAGTAAACAAGGGCTGTAAAACGCATACCTGAAGAGATATGAGCAGTTGTTCAGTGGAAGATAAGTGAAGATGAAAAAGTGCCATAGTTATGGAATTACGCATTTTAACCCCCACGTTTACTAGACATGGACAGCAAAGACCTTGCAGCAAATCGGATCCGTTCATTGACTTGAAGATGAAAAAATGCTTGTACCTCTTAAAATATGCATTTCAGAGTCCATGTTTACTAGGTAGTTTTTACTCATTTTAGTGTTTTTTGACACCCCTTATATAGGATGAACATTAATCAAACCGACAAACTTTAGGGACGTATGCCTGACTGGAAATGGAGGAAAAAAGGAACATGTGTCTGGAAATGGACGGCGTACTTGCAGCGACAACAAATCGTCCCGATACGCAGCACAGAGCTACATCGCACGCGCGGTGCAACAGATGTAACGGGTGGCCTCCATGGGATTGCAGATGATGCAGATAGCAGCAGTTGTCATGCAGACTACATACACTACTGGCCATTAAAATTGCTAAACCACATTGATGCAGATAGCAGCAGTTGTCATGCAGACTACATACACTACTGGCCATTAAAATTGCTAAACCACGACAATGACGTGCTAAAGACGCGAAATTTAACCGACAGGAAGAAGATATGCACATGATTAGCTTTTCAGAATATTCCCAAAAGGTTGGCGCCGGTGGCGACACCTACAACGTGCTGGCATGACGAAAGTTTCCAACCGATTTCTCATACACAAACAGCAGTTGACCGGCGTTGCCTGGTGAAACGTTGTTGTGATGACTCGTGTAAGGAGGACAAATGCGTACCATCACGTTTCCGACTTTGATAAAGGTCGGATTGTAGCCTATCGTGATTGCGGTTTATCGTATCGAGACATTGCCGCTCGCGTTGGTCGAGATCCAATGACTATTAACAGAATATGGAATCGGTGGGTTCAGGAGGGTAATACGGAACGCCGTGCTGGATCCCAACGGCCTCGTATCACTACCAGTCGAGATGACAGGCATCTTGTCCGCATTGCTGTAACGGATACGTCCCGATTCCTGAGTCAACAGATGGAAACGTTTGCAAGATAATAACCATCTGCACGAACAGTTCGACGACGTTTGCAGCAGCATGGACTATCAGCTCGGAGACCATGGCTGCGGTTACCCTTGACGCTGCATCACAGACAGGATCGCCGGCCGTGGTGGCCGAGCGGTTCTAGGCGTTTCAGTCCGGAACCGTGCGATCGCTACGGTCACAGGTTCGAATCCTGCCTCGGGCATGGATGTGTGTGATGTCCTTAGGTTAGCTAGGTTTAAGTCGTTCTAAGTTCTAGGGGACTGATGACCTCAGATGTTAAGTCCCCTAGTGCTGAGAGCCATTTGAACCATTTCAACAGACAGGTGCGCCTGCGATGGTGTACTCAACGTCGAACCTGGGTGCACGAATGTCAAAACGTCATTTTTTCTGATGAATCCAGGTTCTGTTTACAGAATCATGATGGTCGCATCTGTGTTTGATGACATCGCTGTGAACGCACATTGGAAGCGTATATTCGTCATCGCCATACTGGCGTATCACCCGGCGTGATGGTATGGGGTGCCATTGGTTACACGTCTCGGTCACCTCTTGTTCGCACTGACGGCACTTGGACGTTACATTTCAGATGTGTTACGACCCGTGGCTCTACCCTTCATTCGATCCCTGCGAAACCCTGCATTTCAGCAGGATAATGCACGACCGCGTGTTGCAGGTCCTGTGCGGGCCTTTCTGAATACAGAAAATGTTCGACTGCTGCCCTGGCCAGCACATTCTCTAGGTCTCTCACCAATTGCAAACGTCTGGTCAATGGTGGCCGAGCAACTTGCTCGTCACAGTAAGCCAGTCACTACTCCTGATGAACTGTGGTATCGTGTTGAAGCTGCATGGGCAGCTATACCTGTACACGCCAACCAAGCTCTGTTTCACTCAATGCCCAGGCGTATCAAGGCCGTTATTACGGCCAGAGGTGGTCGTTCTGGGTACTGATTTCTCAGGATCTATGCACCCAAATTGCGTGAAAATGTAATCACATGTCAGTTCTAGTACAATGTATTTGTCCAATGAATACCCGTTTATCATCTGCATTTCTTCTTGGTGTAGCAATTATAATGGCCAGTAGTGTATAATTGCACTTTGCCTTACACCATGTCGGTGGTCCTCTTGCCTGGAGCTCGTAATACGGTTCGTCTCAATATCCTGTAGAGCCTGGTCCTCTAAATCTGGCGCACGCACAGTCCGCCGCCGTCCTGCACATTCGTCTGTCTGAAAGGACCCATGATCACACAAAATCCAAAAAAGAGCTTGAAATGCTTTATGATGTGGTGGGTGCCGTGAGGGTACTTGTTTTGGTAAAACTGTGCTGTCTCTCGACCGCTTCCGTCTGCTTTGTCGTACACAAACACCACCTTGTCTTGTTCTTGACATCAACACCGAACCATTCTGCTGCTTCCAGTACACTGCGTAAGTCACACAGCCTCCACCACAAAAGGAACATATGGCTCGTGGTCAGAAGAATTGTCATTCCCAAGCTCCATCTGCCCTGGCAGTGATGCATTTCCGGACACATGTTCATAAGATAATTAATTGAAACCCTCAGCTGCCGATAGGTGTTGTTGATATACCTCGATGGGGACAGCTGAAAATGTGTGCCCCGACCGGGACTCGCCATTCATATGTGTTCTCTGTGGCTCAGATGGATAGAGCGTCTGCCAAGTGAGCAGGAGATTCCGGGTTCGAGTCCTGGTCGGGGCACGCACTTTCAGCTGCCCCCATAGTGGTATATCAACAACACCTCTCAGCAGCTAAGGGTGAAACGTCCCCTTAGAAAAATTTATACAAGACTGTGCTTAAACTGACACACAATATTTTTAGCACAACGCAATCTGACTTTCAGTAATCCCTACAAGAGAATGGCCCTGACTAACATTAACCTATATGTTTCACAAATCACTTACCTCACAAAAATCTTCGTTACTCGAACTACTGCAATACAGCAAGCGCCACTACTGCCAGCTAACTAAAAGATTCAAACTACGGAAGTCACTAACCACTGATAGGCACAGTTAGCAAATGAAAGATTTTAATAGAGAACAAACAATGTATTTACCTTAATAGTCATAATATATACATCAGTTCATGACACCAATTCTTACAAATTTCAAAACTCCGCCATCTCTCTCCCCACGTCCACCACTGCTGGCGGTTCACCTCCAACTGCGGAACGCTACGCGCTGTTAGCATCCAGCTGCCGCTGCCCAACACTACAATGGCAGACAACAATGCAAACCAGCCACAGACTGCACACGGCACAGCCAGTGATTTTCATACAGAGCGCTACGTGGCGGCGGCGTTACCAATAAAAAAACCTAAACAGTCTACTTACAAGGGTATCAATTAATTATCATTTATTCTACAGAAGCTGCACGGTCATCAATGGTATCTGCTCTTTCGAGAACAGTTATTATCTTCATGTATAGTTAAAGGCTATCCGGCCATTGACCTTTGTCTGTGAGAATGCGCACAGGTTTCCCGAACTCTTACGGGATCGTCACCTTAGTGGGCGCGAGTAATGAGTGGATGAGCAAATATCTATTAGGTACATTACGTATATAGCTTTTGGACAGCTGGGAATGTGGGTCTCACGGGAAGCGTGCAAAGGATAAGTCAACAGCTCAACACTGAACTTAAACGGGTGTCATGGGACGTGATAAGTGGGAAATCGGGCTTCGAGTTCCGGTCCGCTACAAATTTCCATCGTTGCCATTCCATTGCGCAGCTGATGGTTGTCCGTATTTCCAGCTGCGAATTCGTTTGTTGTGTAAACTGGAATTCGTGCTCTTTGCCCTTGCTCTACCTACACATTTGGTTTACTACGGCTCGAGCGGGCTGATGAAGTGGCGTCGATACTTTGGCTCTTGTTCCCTTTGAAACTGTTGATTGTCGGCCTGTAAGGCAAATAGGCGTCCCTTTATTTACACTCTTCTTTCACATTGAGAAGTTACGTCTGTGTCAAAGTACGACATATGAGGGGTTTTCCTTGTCGGGCGCCGTTGACACAGAAGGCTTTTGTGTGTCGTTCGATAATTTCGCAGTTATTTTTATTCGCCACATGATTTTAATTTTAATCACTTATTGATAGTTCTGTGTTCCACACATCGTCCAAGTTTGGATTCATTCGGGCCATTCTTTCTGGGCGCTGCATTTTTCACAAAACGTTATACAAACAGGATGAGTCATCTAAGCTTCTAATACCAAATATATCAGGGACCAATTAAAATATTGTAATTCAGCTTTCACTCTTTGCCAAATGACATATAGCTTCTTGGTATAGTAGTATCGATTACAGAGCTATTAACGTTAGTTTTTTTCAAACGTAACTATAATATTTTCTGCTTGTAGTTATCATAAACCTCAAAGAAACGAATTTAACGACGTTATACTATCCGTGGCCAACGACTATTTTGAGAGACATCGCGATATTCAGAATTTACCATTTCTCCGTTTTCAATATCGAAGTGATTGTGCATTATCCGAAAGGATTTGGGAAATGAAACAGCACTGAAGCATCGTCAAAAATAACAACAGTTTGAAAACCTTATTCACACAAATTACATCACTGCACTGAATCCGTTTCGAAATCAGGCATTACATTACGTTTGTGCTGCATGATACAGTGAATAATAAATACATCAGTTGAATTTGCTAAGAAAATGACCAACATAACAGGAGTTTTTAGGCTCCTCTTACACTGTACTTTTTTTACAAGTTTATCTTTTTATGGGTGATAGCAAGTTATTGAAAAGTATGTGTTTATGAATAATGGATACCTTACAGGATCAAAGTGCGTGCCTTTAAGACCTTTTGAAGATTTTCCTTCTCGCTGAATTGATTCCGTGAACTGGGATGTTGGATCGAAAAAGAGATGCGTTACTGATGCTAGATTTAATTAAGGAATAAATTCTTAGTATTTCAAGATCTGTGAACAATTTTTGCAAGACATTACACCACAAATAATTCATATTCCACACTACTGAACCCAGAAAACTTTAGTTTGGCTTGATAAGTCTCCTCAAAATATAAGATCGTACGAAATTATGGAACGATAGTAAGGAAAGTTTGTCAGCGTTATCATTACTACGTCACGAATGTCTGATAACTTAAGCAATTGCAAATGAAGACCTGTTCAGGCGTTTCGGCAATGCAGTTGTATGCTCCATACAACTGAATTTGCTACCAGGTTTCATTCTCAAAAATTTGATAACCTCAGATGCTGTTATCTACATGTTAGTTATTTACTTGGTTTCATGCTCTAAGGATCACTTGTTCGATTAGTATTAATGGTGTGGAACAAGTCATTTTACATTCACATATCTTCATATGTCACACATACAAGGGTTAAATCTCTTCCACGTTTTCAGCTACATATAACTTGTTATTTGAAGTTTAATTGTAATGAATCTGCTAGAAACCACTTACTAATGTCTATAAAAATTTCACTAGCAGCTTTTTCCAAAAGTGTATTCGACTTGCTATTTACTGTAGTGTTGTTATCATCTGGAAACAGAAGATACGTAGCATCTACATCTACAGCTATATGCTTACTCTGCAATTCACAATTAAATACCTTGCAGAGGGTTCAACAAACCACCTTCAAGCTATTTCCCTGCCGTTCCAGTCTCAAAGAGCGCGCGGGAAAAATGAACACTGAAATCTTTTCCTGCGAGCTCTGGTTTCTTTTGTTTTATTATGATGATCGTTTCTTCCTATCTAGGAGGGCGCCAACAAAATATTTTCATATTCTGAGGAGAAAGATGTTGATTAAAATGTCATAAGCAGATCCTGCGGCAACAAAAAACACCTTTGTTTTAGTGATTACCACCTCAATTCGTTTATCATATCCGTGGCACTCTATCATATATTTCTCGATAATACAAAATGAGCTGCCATTCTTTGAACTTTTTCGATGTCCTCCATCCTATCTGATGCAGATACTGCACCGCGCAGTAGTACTCCAGAAGAGGGAAGACATAGGTAGTGTAAGCAGTTTATTTAGTAGACCTGTTGTATTTTCTAAGTGATCTGTCAATAAACTGCAGTCACAGGCTTGCTTTCCCAACAACATTATCTATGTGATCGTTGCAGTAACTGCAGTTATTCGTAATTGAAATCCTTAAGTATTTATTTGAATTTACAGCCTTTAAATTTGTGTGATTTATCATCTAACCGATATTTAGCGGATTCCTTTTAGGATTTATGTGAATGACTTCACAGTTTCATTAGTTAGAGTCAGTTGTCACTTTTGCACCATACAGATATCTTGTATTAATCTGTTGCAATTGGTTTTGATCTTCTGACGACTTTACAAGACGATAAGTGACAGCATAATCTGCAAACAATCTAAGAGGACTACTCAGATTGTCTTCTGAATCATTTATGTTGATCATGAACAGCAGAGGGCCTATAACATTTCCTTGGGGAACGTCAGATATCGCCTATGCTTTACTCGATGACTTTACTCCAGTTATTACGAACTTCGACCCCTCTGACAGGAAATCACGAATCCAGTTACGCAACTTCGACGATACTCCATAGGCGCGCAGTTTGATTAGAAGTAGCTTGTGAGCAAGAGAGTCAGAAGCATTCTGGAAATCTAAAAATGTGGAGTCAATTTGATACCTCATGTCGATACCACTCATCACTTACTGAGAGTAAAGAGATAATTGTATTTCACAAGACCGATATTTACTGCTAATGTTACTTTTGAATGGTTATTAATACACACACGAAAAAGTAAGATTCCTGCGATGGAATCCTGTGGAACACGACATGTAATTAACTCCCGTTCGAATGAAGAATTATAAATTAATAAAAGATTCTTTCCTACTGTCAGCCTTTGTTTCGCGTGAGATAGATATGAGATGAATTATCGCGCTGAATTTTCTGTGGCGCTATAGTATTCTAACTTACTTAAAAGGATGTTGTAAACTGTATAATCAAATACGTTTTACAAGTCACAGATTACACCAGTAGCTTGCACTTTTTTGTCTAGAGAAGTAAGTACACTCTCAGTATTCGTGTCAATGGCCTGCCTTCTCATTGTCAGAACCCTTTAACAATCAAAGCTGTGACATCTACTACATGCTATTTGAAGTAATATAGTTAACAAGCCGTCTTTACATTAACTTTCCTAAAATTCTTGAGAATCCTGGCAGAACTGAAATTTGCTGAAAGTTAGATGATATTTCTTTATTTTTATACAGTATCTTCACTTCATATTATTTCAGCTAATCAGAAAATATTCCTCTGATAAATGATCGATTGCACACCTGTCTTGTGATACTGTACACATAAGAACACATTTCATTAACTTTGTTGATGTTTTAGCACAATCAGTTTGATTTCTTAAATTTAAAGATTTGATTATAGGTGTTATGTCTTCTCTTGTAGTGAAGGTCACATTCACATACTGCAGTTATTTATAAAGACTGATCTCAGGTATTTCAGGACTGCAGGATGACCCTGAGAGACCCATGTTATAGTAACTAATGTAAGAGCTTGTTAAAGAGCTTTTCGACACTACACACATATGTTAGCAATGTATCATCTACTCTTAACGCTATGTGCTCCTCTTTCCCTCTAGTTGTTACAGTCTCCTCCTTCACTCTAATCTGTTGTCTATATTTTGAGTTGGATGTGGCTAATCTCTTCTGATAACGCATTTTCGTTTATGTCTGGAGCACTTTCTTCAGTAACCTGGAGCATTTCTTGTAATGAGCTACAGTATCAACATCAGAGCAGTTCTACAATGTAGATTTGGTTTAGGGACAATGCACGAATCTTTATTCTCTCAGTGAAGGGTAAAATTTAATTGCTTATTCTTTCGCCCTAACTGCTCTTGTGTAATAATGGTCATAATACTTGTACTGTTTATCAACAATTAATCTTGTTGCTTTCTCAAATCAGTTTGATGACCATTAATGAATATTCCCACAACATTCTGGCAGGCTTGATTGCTTTTGTTGAACGACGGACTCCTACTGAGTACATTCTTCCTCCCTTTTGCATTATTGACTGCCTACTCGTACATATGTTTATTTTTAATACATTCAAAACGGTGTTTCTGACGACAGTTATTTCTTGTCCTTTAATACAAATCTTCGGTACCATGTTATTTGTCTTCAGTGAGCAACTTAAAAACGTATGTTGCTGTCATTGTACGATAACTGCTACTATAGGTGATGTTAAGGAATCCACGCAAATAATAAAATTATTGTGCCTCGGATGCGTCATTCATGAGGCTACTTCTGTTCAGAAATTTATTTACTGCTGCACTGTTTTCAATCAATGTCTCCGTCAGATTTAAGTCACACGACAGGATGCTGCCAGAAGATAACTGCACGAGAACTATTTACTTCACTAACTATTAATTATTATTACGCCTTCACGTCTTTACTCCATTATGAGATCTACAAAATATAAATAACATGTTAATGATACAAGTTGTCACTTCGTGTTAAGTTTAACGTAATAATAACGGAAAAACGGTAAATCTATATGAGAAGTGAGGAGATGCGAGGTCAGAAGATGCTTTTTTGCTATGAAAGCATCCGCCGGGCCATCTCGCTGGGAATAGGCCAACAGGAAGATACAGGAGGTAGAGCGCATCTGCGGCACACACGTGCCGCTCTCTGACAAACCTCCTCGCTGCTCTGCTGTCCTGGTCCATTTGCGTCCTTATCAGCTTACGCAATGCTACGCATACTAACAGAGTTCGAGACATTCAAACTATTTTCTGAAAATGCCTCTCAATTTCCTTGCCGAGCGATATCTTAGCACATCTGTGCCATCAGAGAAGGGTCCTGATATTTATTACATACCTTATTTTTTATTTTATTTGGTTTGTAGTGACACATTCATTCGTTTCGGTTGGATATCCTGTTACGCCGTTTTTTATACAACCCGCTTCATGCACATGTTGTTAGCGTGAGAACGGAAATACAAACAAATTGCACGTGTTATTTAATAGCTGTGTTAAAGTCCGTCTTTAATGCTTTCATTGTCCGAACCTACACCGTACCCTAGTATGTATTACTTAACACCACAGAGAGTTTCATTAACTGAATAGTTTATTCGTGACACGTTCACTTGAACGCTGAAACCACTTCTCTGATGTAATGACGAAAAACTATATCAACCAATTCTACATTTTATATACACACATTTATTTGGTCATAATCGGTTTCAGGTGACTGTGTACAACAGTTATTTCACTGAATACGGAGAAAACAGTTCGGCGATTTCAGAGAAATCTCCGCCAAAGTCGATGAAACTTGAAACTAGCAACAGAACAACCGTTTTATTTACAAATTTACAGTATATAACGTGCAAATTACTCACTTTGAAAGATAACGGCGATCAAGCGAAGGCATTAGCTGAACTGAAGAAAGTGTTTGAACAGAAACATGTTTGCTTACACACATTTTGTCGAGATACACACCTCTATTTCATTAGTTTGCATGAAGAGTTTTCATTTAAGTGCCAACAATGTTCTTGCGGTCAAAAATATCGCAGAAAAGTAGTAATCAAGCCGATTCTTATGTTTATCTTTTGCAACCGAAATATTGGGCGATTATCAAATTTAAATTTTTTTTTGGATAATTAACACTATAATATGGCTGTATAACAGTATTAATCGTCCTTTAATTTCACGCGTTCCCTATTGACGAGACAGAATATACCTCTGTCGCACCCGCAGCTTAATCGATCTGCATGCTAATATCCCACTAAGCCAAGACTTATAATTGGTAATTTTCCACAATACATAAAAAGAGGTGTTACAATTAAATAATTTTTTGGTATATCGTCACGTTTGTAATACGATTTCTCATCCTTTCGCAAGAAATGCAACTGGGTCAATGCTTTACAACAAATTTGAGGACTATAGTGCATTCTGGTGGCTGCTTCTCGCACCCTCATCCATATCATGTTTCACACCTCATCATCTTCCATCCATCATCTTAATGTTACCCAACATCCCCCTCAAGGTTCGCTCTTATTCTGTGATGACTTGTACATTCACTAGAACCCTCGCGGCAGTTCAAGTCATCATATGTTCTTACAGGTGTATAGGCAGAAGGATACTCTACTGGCACTTAACTGGCAGTCATGGCTGGAGGGAATGGCGACCTGCCTATTATATGTCCCACGGTCATAGATCACTCCTCGTACTGCCTGTAGTGTCCCTTTTGCAATATTCACCATTATCGAAGTTAAACGTGAATAAGAATGACTGTATGTCACTCAGGATGAAATGCGGACATCGATTTGTCTGCGAAAGGTAGTAACACTAACTGTAAAAATATACAATATAGATCGATAGATGCAGAAAAGACATTATTTTTATTGTATGATATTATAATGTGTAAGTAATTAAAAGAAGTATAATCATCTTTGTAAGAGTATAAAACACAATGCAATGTTCATTCTTCTGTCTAGTCTGTTTTGTTCTGTTCGTTCTGGTGTTAGCTGGAATAAGGTACGCAAGCTATTGTGCTGCGCTAGCATTTGTTTTTGTCGTGACGTAATTGCAAATATTTAATGGTGTAAACTGTGTCCTAGTAAGAATATATTAGTATAAAGTGATCTCCGTGTGTTATTTCAAGAACCTACGCCACATTTGTCTTATGAAAAGAATATTTAATGCAAATTATTTAGCATGTTTCCAGCTGCTGCGGAGCGAGTAACAGTGATCTCTGACTGTTAACAACTAGCCGCCATTACGCGGTACATTTAAAAATATTTTTTCACAGCACAATGTCTGATAGCCGGAGCGGAAGAAATTATGTTAAAAATATTCAAATAGATTAATTGAAGGAATCCAGTGAAATAAATTTATTAAAACTTCTCTATTTTCTGTGATAGTGAACTGGAGCTGAGTAATACTACGCTATTGCATTTACAGTAATTTGTAGGGAGCATGGCGCTCGATAAAACCAGATATAATACGTAATTGGCAACCTACGAAATTCATTATTTTGCTTATTATACCTTTTTTGTATTTTTTAAAGCTAATCGTAAAAACTAACTTCACTAAAAATCAGTAACAGATCACGATAAATCAAAGGACCAACAAATTTACTAGGAGATTGTTTCCTTTAAATAAATAGTTACATTATTTTTTAAGAGATATAATATGCCTTGTATGCAGCAGTAGCCCTAATTCGTGTGCGACATTTACATTTAATAAACATTTTAAAGGCGAATCTTATTCCATTTACATATCATAGATCGCTGAGGCACATTAATGCGGTGATAATGGACCCAGAGGTAGTCCTGGTTGTGGCAGATGATATCATCACCATTATTCTTACAATGAAACGCTTTTATACCTTCTGTGATCTTGTTGAAGAAAGGATTAATGCATGACATCCGTAAACGTCTTAATGTTATCAACTACAGGATTAACTTTCCTCTTTGATGATGGTAATAGGTAACACAGTAAAACAACCATAGAGACGATTTCCGTAGTCCTCGCGATGGGCACTTTGCCTTCGGGAGACACATACTTCAGTTGCCTGACCACACTGCAGTTTGTCAGACTTGGTGCCCGAAGACACTGCCTGACAAAAGAAAAGTGAAACATACTGAAGATATGGACGGATGCCAATGGAAGTTCTTACACATAAAACACTAGAGGCGCGTGTGTAAATTATTAGATTCTTGTGTCAAATAGAGCGGCCACCAGAATGCATTAGTGTTGCTCATGTTTAGTGTAGCAAACAGTGCTTCGAGGGTACATAAGCGCCGTGAACAGTGTCAGATGTTGAGTGATCACTGTGAAAGACACGAATATGCCGCGTACTACACTCATGATCATAAATTAAGGTCAATGTTGATACATGGTGAAGCAACGCTCTGATGAGCGGTTTGCCGGTTTAAATCACCTCGGGGTATGCCCGTGCGGCGCATTTGACCTGCGGTCGTCGCACCGTGGCGCTTGTAGCAGTCCACAAACGCAGAGGTGTGTTGGTGCATGTCAGAGTACGGTGCAGCGAGTAAGTTTGCAGACGTTTTCAGATGTGCTAATGGTGACTGTGTGTTGAAAATGGCTCGAAGAACACATATTGATGACGTTATGAGGGGTAGAATACTAGGGCGACTGGAGGCTGGTCAAATACAGCAGGTCGTAGCACGGGGCCTCTGTGTGCCACAAAGTGTGATCTCACGATTATGGCAACGATTCCAGCAGACAGGAAACGTGTCCAGGACGTCCACAGTGCACAACACGACAAGAAGACCGATATCTCACCATCGGTGCCCGCAGACGGTCACGGAGTACTGCAGGTAGCCTTCCTCGGGATCTTACCGCAGCCACTGGAAAAGTTGTCTCCAGGCACACAGTCTACAGACGACTGAACAGACATGATTTATCTACCCAGAGCCTGCCGGCCGCGGTGGTCTCGCGGTTCTAGGCGCGCAGTCCGGAACCGTGCGACTGCTACGGTCGCAGGTTCGAATCCTGCCTCGGGCATGGATGTGTGTGATGTCCTTAGGTTGGTTAGGTTTAAGTAGTTCTACATCTACATCTACATCCATACTCCGCAAGCCACCTGACGGTGTGTGGTGGAGGGTACCCTGAGTACCTCTATCGGTTCTCCCTTCTATTCCAGTCTCGTATTGTACGTGGAAAGAAGGATTGTCGGTATGCTTCTGTGTGGGCTCTAATCTCTCTGATTTTATCCTCATGGTCTCTTCGCGAGATATACGTAGGAGGGAGCAATATACTGCTTGACTCTTCGGTGAAGGTATGTTCTCGAAACTTTAACAAAAGCCCGTACCGAGCTACTGAGCGTCTCTCCTGCAGAGTCTTCCACTGGAGTTTATCTATCATCTCCGTAACGCTTTCGCAATTACTAAATGATCCTGTAACGAAGCGCGCTGCTCTCCGTTGGATCTTCTCTATCTCTTCTATCAACCCTACCTGGTGCGGATCCCACACTGCTGAGCAGTATTCAAGCATTGGGCGAACAAGCGTACTGTAACCTACTTCCTTTGTTGTCGGATTGCATTTCCTTAAGATTCTTCCAATAAATCTCAGTCTGGCATCTGCTTTACCGACGATCAACTTTATATGACCATTCCATTTTAAATCACTCCTAATGAGTACTCCCAGATAATTTATGGAATTAACTGCTTCCAGTTGCTGACCTGCTATTTTGTAGCTAAATGATAAGGGACCTATCTTTCTATGTATTCGCATCACATTACACTTCGCTACATTGAGATTCAATTGCCATTCCGTGCACCATGCGTCAATTCGCTGCAGATCCTCCTGCATTTCAGTACAATTTTCCATTGTTGCAACCTCTCGATACACCACAGCATCATCTGCAAAAAGCCTCAGTGAACTTCCGATGTCATCCACCAGGTCATTTATGTATATTGTGAATAGCAACGGTCCTATGACACTCCCCTGCGGCACACCTGAAATCACTCTTACTTCGGAAGACTTCTCTCCATTGAGAATGACATGCTGCGTTCTGTTATCTAGGAACTCCTCAATCCAATCACACAATTGATCTGATAGTCCGTATGCTCTTACTTTGTTCATTAAACGACTGTGGGGAACTGTGTCAAACGCCTTGCGGAAGTCAAGAAACACGGCATCTACCTGCGAACCCGTGTCTAAGGCCCTCTGAGTCTCGTGGACGAATAGCGAGAGCTGGGTTTCACACGACCGTCTTTTTCGAAACCCATGCTGATTCCTACAGAGTAGATTTCTAGTCTCCAGAAAATACATTATACTCGAACATAATACGTGTTCCAAAATTCTACAACTGATCGACGTTAGAGATATAGGTCTATAGTTCTGCACACCTGTTCGACGTCCCTTCTTGAAAACGGGGATGACCTGTGCCCTTTTCCAATCCTTTGGAACGCTTCGCTCTTCTAGAGACCTACGGTACACCGCTGCAAGAAGGGGGGCAAGTTCCTTCGCGTACTCTGTGTAAAATCGAACTGGTATTCCATCAGGACCAGCGGCCTTTCCTCTTTTGAGCGATTTTAATTGTTTCTCTATCCCTCTGTCGTCTATTTCTATATCTACCATTTTGTCAACTGTACGACAATCTAGAGAAGGAACTACAGTGCAGTCTTCCTCTGTGAAACAGCTTTGGAAGAAGACATTTAGTAATTCGGCCTTTAGTGTGTCATCCTCTGTTTCAGTACCATTTTGGTCAGAGAGTGTCTGGACATTTTGTTTTGATCCACCTACCGCTTTGACATAGGACCAAAATTTCTTAGGATTTTCTGCCAAGTCAGTACATAGAACTTTACTTTCGAATTCATTGAAAGCCTCTCGCATAGCCCTCCTCACACTGCATTTCGCTTCGCGTAATTTTTGTTTGTCTGCAAGGCTTTGGCTATGTTTATGTTTGCTGTGAAGTTCCCTTTGCTTCCGCAGCAGTTTTCTAACTCGGTTGTTGTACCACGGTGGCTCTTTCCCATCTCTTACGATCCTGCTTGGCACATACTCATCTAACGCATATTGTACCATGGTTTTGAACTTTGTCCACTGATCCTCAACACTGTCTGTACTTGAGACAAAACTTTTGTGTTGAGCCACCAAGTACTCTGAAATCTGCTTTTTGTCACTTTTGCTAAACAGAAAAATCTTCCTACCTTTTTTGATATTTATATTTACGGCTGAAATCATCGATGCAGTAACCGCTTTATGATCGCTGATTCCCTGTTCTGCATTAACTGATTCAAATAGTTCGGGTCTGTTTGTCACCAGAAGGTCTAATATGTTATCGCCACGAGTCGGTTTTCTGTTTAACTGCTCAAGGTAGTTTTCAGATAAAGCACTTAAAAATATTTCACTGGATTCTTTGTCCCTGCCACCCGTTATGAATGTTTGAGTCTCCCAGTCTATATCCGGCAAATTAAAATCTCCACCCAGAACTATAACATGGTGGGGAAATCTACTCGAAATATTTTCCAAATTATTCTTCAGGTGCTGAGCCACAACAGCTGCTGAGCCCGGGGGCCTATAGAGACATCCAATTACCATGTCTGAGCCTGCTTTAACCGTGACATTCACCCAAATCATTTCACAATTCAAATCTCCGTCAATTTCCTTCGATACTATTGCACTTCTTATCGCTATAAACACGCCTCCCCCTTCACTGTCCAGCCTATCTCTGGGGTATACATTCCAATCCGAGTTTAGCATTTCATTACTGTTTACGTTTGGTTTCAGCCAACTTTCTGTTCCTAGTGCTATATGGGCGTTGTGACCGTTTATTAATGAGAGCAGTTCTGGGACCTTTCTATAGACGCTCATGCAGTTTACTATAAGCACATTAATATTGTTATTCCTTGTTGCATTTTGCCTACTCCTGCCTTGCCGCGTCTCAGGAGGCGTCTTGTCGGGCCTAGGGAGGGAATTCTCTAACCTAAAAAAACCCCATGTGCACTCCACACGTACTCCGCTACCCTCGTAGCCGCTTCCGGCGTGTAGTGCACGCCTGACCTATTCAGGGGGACCCTACATTTCTCCACCCGATAGCGGAGGTCGAAAAATTTGCACCCCAGCTCTCCGCAGAATCGTCTGAGCCTCTGGTTTAAGCCTTCCACTCGGCTCCAAATCAGAGGACCGCGATCGGTTCTGGGAACGATACTACAAATAGTTAGCTCTGATTCCACCCCGCGAGCGAGGCTTTCCGCCTTCACCAACTCCGCCAGCCGCCTGTACGAACTGAGGATGACCTCTGAACCCAGACGGCAGGAGTCATTGGTGCCGACATGATCAACAATTTGCAGTCGGGTGCACCCAGTGCTCTCTGTCGCCGCCGGTAGGGCCTCCTCCACATCTCGGATGAGACCCCCAGGCAAGCAGACAGAGTGAACACTGGCCTTCTTCCCCGACCTTTCCGCTATTTCCCTAAGGGGCTCCATCACCCGCCTAACGTTGGAGCTCCCAATAACTAATAAACCCCTCCCCCGATGTGCCTGCTCGGACCTTGCTGAAGGAGCAGCCACATGTCCACTCACAGGTAGAGCGGGCGATGCCACACGGCCAGCCTCCACATTGACCCTCCGCCTCGTGCGACGCGAACGCCGCTGAACCCGCCACTCCCCTTGGGGAGAGGGTGGCCCAACCGCGCCCGGTACCCGCGAAGATGTCTCGACAGCAGGGACAGTGGGTGAAGCATGTAACACCTGGGGTGTACCTTGCGACGCACCAGACTCCCCACTGCCGCTACACTCCGAGGCAGCAGCCTGAAGACGGCTGACCGCGGCCATCAACACGCTCAGCTGTTCGCGAAGAGTGGCCAGCTCCTCCTGCGTTCTAGGGGACTGATGACCACAGCAGTTGAGTCCCATAGTGCTCAGAGCCATTTGAAGCATCCACCCAGAGCCCTGCAAGGTGCATTCCACTGACCCCTGGTCACAGGAGAACCCGTAAAGCCTGGTATCAAGAACACAGTACATGGTCACTGGAACTGTGGTCAAAGGTTATGTTCACGGACGAGTCCTGGTATAGTCTAAACGGTGATTATCGCCGGGTTTTCATCTGGCGTGAACCAAATACCAACCCCTTAATGTCCTTCAAAGGGACCTGTATGGATGTCGTGGTTTGATGGTATGGTGTGAGATTATGATTGGTGCACATACACCAATGCATGTCTGTGACAGAGGAACTGTAATAGGTCAGGTGTGTCGGGACGTAATTTTGCACCAGTATGTTCGCCTTTTCAGGGGAACAGTGGATCCCACCTTCCTGCTGATGGATGATAATGCACGGCCCCGCCGAGCTGCCATCGTGGAGGAATCCCCTGAAACAGAAGATACCAGGCGAATGGAGTGGCCTGCCTGTTCTGCAGACCTAAACCCCATCGAGCACGTCTGGGATGCTCTCGGTCGACGTATCTCTGCACGTATTCAAAGCTCTACGACACTTCAGGAGCTCCGACAGGCACTGGTGCAAGAATGGGAGGCTATACCCCAGCAGCTGCTCGACCACCTGATCCAGAGTATGCCAAACTGTTGTGTGGCCTGTATACGTGTGCATGGTGATCATATCCCATCATGATGTCGAGTTACATGCGCAGTTTGTAGCGCATGTGTTTCGAGACGGATTTCTCAACTTCTCACCAATACCGTGGACTTACAGACCTGTGTCGTGTGTGTTCCCTATGTGCCTACGCTGTTAGCGCCAGTTTTGTGTAGTGCCACGTTGTGTGGCACCACATTCTTCAATTATTCTTAATTTATGAGCATGGGTGTAGTACGATTCAGCTCTCTTAGCACCTAAAAGTTTTAAACGGCCTTATTGTGGGTCTCCGTTTGGCCGGTTGGTCTAATCATGTAATATCCAGATTTGTGGCGCATTCTGATGCGACACATCTGATCACCACCGGAGAGTAACGCCGCACTGAGCACCAAGCACATGGTAACCCCTTCACATTTGCACCTGCCAGCTGAGAGCAAATAATGAACTTCCTGCAATATTCTATATTACTCTTCACCATTGGTCAGAGGCTAGAGACATTCAGTCTAGGCGATTACCATCACATGCCTATGCTGCCCTTAACAACACAACACAAACAGTCGCCTTTGAAGTGGTGCCGAGACACGGAAGCATGGACTGTTGGTGCATGGCGTCACCTTTTGTTCAGCGATAAATCGCAGTTCTGCACAACCCTGGATGACCATCATCGGCAAATACGGCAGCGACCTAAGCAGAGGTCCCATTTTTCCATTGTTTTGTAGAGGCACAGTGATACTGCTCCTGGCATCATGGTGTAGGAAGCTATGCAAGGTGACTTCAGATAACGGCTGGCAGTAATTGAGGGAACTCTGTTGGCACGAAGGAATGCCACGGACATCCTGCGTCTTCAGGTATCGCGGTGCCATTTTTCAATAGGACAATGCTTGTCCACACATGATACCTATCTCTATAAACTGTCTGCTTCAAGTTGAGGTACGCGTGAGACCAGCAAGAACGTCAACTCAGTGTTTCCACCTTTCGCCTTAGGTGGGCACGTAATGAACTTAGGAACATCGTTGAACTGGATCGGTTTGGTGCTCCAGGTGTTATGGTGTTGGGAAGTATAAGGTTGCAGAGGCGTACTAACCTCCAGATCTTCAAATACTATACACTCATCAGTCTACGTTTTTCTGACACTGTACTCTTTCCCCACTTGCGTCTCTTCAGCGGTGCATTCGTCTCTAACTTCATTTTTATCGATGACAATGTGCGACCGCATTGAACTGCGCAGACGGAGGAACTTTTGGAACAGTGTGCAATTCGGCAAATGGACTGGTCGGCCCATTGCCCCGATTTAATTCCCAACGAGCGCATCTGGGATTTTTGGGGAGACATATTGCAGCGCGCCCACATGCACCAAGGACCATCCAGTAGTTGTCAACCACGCTGGCAGAGGAATGGAACGTACTGTCACAAGAACCTCTTGTTAGAGATGGGTCGTTCGCGAACTAACGGATCACCAAGATGAGTGGAACGAGCGAGGAACGAATTCTAAGGAACGGTCTTTCATAGTTCACTTCGGTCACGGCTTTCTATCTATAGTTCCCTGGAACGGGAAACTGTTGGTCTTGTTCCCGAACGGCACGTCGGCCAGTCTCGTTCCAAACTCGGTCCCGTTCCCCTCGGCCTCGGTCTTGCTCGGCCGGACTCGTCCTTCTTCGTCCTTCTTCGCGTGGCCACTCGTCGCAGATCCGCTGCCGATTGCTCATAGTTAGTTCACTATCGAGTTGTTGTTCGTTTCGTTCCCTTCGCACGCCCATTCTAGATCTGTGTCAAACCTTTTTTGAACTTTGAACTTCTGGTTCTTTTCGTATTCTATTCAGCGTCTACGACCGGTAATTAAAATGTATTTTGTAATTAGGTAAATTACGTGGCATGTAATACATACATCTTTTCAGGTAACAAAAGGGCGTATCAGTTTACTTCACTATTTAGATAAACATCAGAAGAAATACTTGTAAAAAGGCAAGATGTTTTTGTTTCTAAACATTCATGGTAGTGTCTGTTTGTTCTATATCGTGTCTCCCTACATCTTTCGCGCAACGACGCTCTGAGCGTGTTTTTTAGGGAATTAACTAGTTTGAACCTGGGACCTGCTGCTGGTAAGGAGACGCCAGACCACACATGACATGTAGAATTCAGAAGAGTTCAGCGAGACTAGCGATGATATAACCAAATACTTAATGATCTCAGCGTCAGCTCCACTGCACTCCCTGTAAAAGAATCTTAATACTAACTAAATGTAGTGGAAGGGGTTCAAGGCTTTCCTATTTTTAGTTAGCTGGTAAAATAACGTCGAAAAAGCAGTTATGTTTACCATTGGAAATTTTATTCTACTCACAAAACAGCGTTTATAAATTGCACTATTGATAAAAGGAAATGTTTTAATACAGGATGGTAAAAACCAACTGTGTTCAACAAAAATGTGAACGAATATTCCCTGAGTGGGTTTCCAAGTTCTACAATGGATCGAAGGATGACCTATGCCATATCAAATCTATAATCTAGGTTTAAATTAAGTTTCACAAAAGAGAAAACTATCAAAATGGTCTACAGTGACCCTCAATTATCTTTAATTACTTATCTAACTTCTCGTGAATTACAGTGGCTGATGTGGCTTCTCAATAACTATATAAAAGAAAAATCATCGCGTTTCAGATCTGTTCTTCAAGTGGCAAATGTGAATACCATAAGCTTTAATTTACGATCGACACTAGTATTACGCAAAAAGGAGGTGTAACAGATGAGACTTCTGCAGTTCTGAGTGAAGCCTTATGCGCTCAAATATGCGGCATCGCGTGCGTTCATTACCTTGTCGGTGTTTAGGCAGCGTCAGGGCAGCGGCGGGCAGCACAGCTCCGGTCACCTCGCCATCTCGGAAGTAACTCTTCTTAACTTCTCCTTACTACAATTTACCGAAGTTGGTTTAAAAAAACTCTCTGGCTGTATTTTCATCTGACCAATCAGGGTCTCTATGTTAAGCTTAAGCTCCGCCTACAAAAATTCTGTCTATCCAATGAGAAACGTTATACTTTTAGTGGTGGGGCAATGTTTTTAAAGTTTGCAACGTAACAGAGACGCGAAAAAGTCTCACGCTAAAACCTGCAGCTGGTGTGGTCCTTTTAGCGTTATCGTAAGATCTATACTGTTCTTCTGGAGGGCTCCATCTTTTAACATGGGCTGGCGGATGGTCCTAATGTAACAGACACGCGAAAAAGTCTCACGCTAAAACTTGCGGGTGGTAGTGGCCCTTTTTGTGTTATCGCAAGATCTATACTGTTTTTCTGGAGGGCTCTAGCTTTTAACATGGACTGGGGGGGGGGGGGGGGTGGTCCTTGACGTAACAGAGACGCGAAACAGTCTCACGCTAAAACGTGCGGTTTGTGTGGCGCTAGTGGTTAGCTGGCGACGTGGGTGTCCAGTCCGTCCCTTATCGTAGGGCCTTCTAGCTTAACACGGTTCTGCTCTCGGCTTCTGTTCTCGTTTCTCCCCTCTGAACTGCGTCTGTCTCACGGTGGGAAGGCACGACATGCATTTAGGCATTCTTGTGTTAGTCTGTGGTATTCCATTTGCTCACTCGTTACTCGTATTACTTTGGTTAATTTAATGTCACGATTTATTCGGAGCTATGTGAAATACTACTGGATTTGCTTATCATGTCAGGGTTTTCATCGAAGGTGTTGGATTTGCCTTACACCTTACATGTTATTACACATGCAAAGGATGTCGGCACAGCACACACGAGTGGCCATTTTCCGTCTTTTCTTGATCCAAGGTAAGAGAGCATGTTCATTGATATTGAAGACAGACCAACTTACAACCGAATGAAGCCCGTGCTTCGTAATCGAGTGTATGGTGTCACATTTTGTAAAGACAATATGAGAACGCCTACAATATTATTTCAGTGGTACAGGGTGGCGCACGAAAAATCGGCCCCGAGTACTAGACTGCTCATTGTTGGTTACCAGCCGTCATTTGTTGTTTCGAAGGTTTTTGCATTAGCTTATTTATTATTTCTTCACTGCCTAATTATTACATTTTTATCTATTCTGCTCGTAGCGGTCAACAAATCGTGCGTAATTGGCGAGCAGTCTGTACTCGGGGCCGGTTTCTCGTGCGCCACCTTATATTATTTCACTGCGATCAGCCACATAACGCTACATTTGGCTAAACTAGATGTTTCGCAGAATCACGAAAGTTACAAGTGCGTGAACGTTCTGTTACAAATAAAAACTCTGTACTCCAGGGGGGAGGCAAGTGCCCCACCTTTGCGCCTTCCCTCTTCAGTCACTTATGCTAGTAATTTTCAATTTTTAATAAGAACCGTATACAAAGCACAGTGAACGGTGAACGAGTAAAAATGAACGGTTGCCAAAAAAGAACGATCACCAGTGAACTGATTCCCAAGGATGAACGAGTTTGCCCATCTTTACTGAGACGCATTGGACCATGTTGAATACCATGCCACTGCTGTCCGTGGTGATCACACACAATAATAAGAATCACCTCCGGCCTTTTTTATGTCCAGGGGACCATCATAAACCGTGGCGACTTCAGTCAAATTATTGACTTTGAATAAAAGTGTCATTTCTGTTCGTCTCATAGAGCATTTCTTTCTGTTGCCTTCTGTATTATAATATACCAGTTCTTTCTATCCATGGTGCAAGTTTCATCATCCTAATTTACTTGGCAGTAGTGCATAATTCGAAAGTTAATTTCATCCTTAAGCTTTGCACATCAGTGTATCATATGCAACAGCCTTATTCATGCTTCCTTCCGAAGAGGTGACATAGTGGCATGGGTTGCTTCATATAACGCCAAAGCTCAGGGTAAAGCTTCTAGATAGGGGCTCCCACACTAAACAGTTACTCAAGACACCTTCTACAATGGCTCGCACTTTGTCGGTATCGTTTCGTTAAATATCGTACATTTGTGTTGTATATTGGCTACTTCTATGTATCCAGCTGAGCAAGTAGCCACAGACGCGCACCATTCTGACAGTGTCCAGTGCGGTCCACAAAGTCACTCAAGTATCTTGCCCAATACGTCAGAATGCTATAGTGTCTCTGGAATATTTTAAGTATTCTACAGCCCCAAAGTCTTTGACTTCTACCAAAAAGGTCAGAGAAACAGAACTTTGACGAATATCTGGATGATCTTAGGGTGACTCTGCCGGCCGCTGTGGCCAAGCGGTTCTAGGCGCTTCAGTCCGGAACCGCGCGACTGCTACGGTCGCAGGTTCGAATCCTACCTCGGGCATGGATGTGTGTGATGTCCTTAGGTTAGTTTGGTTTAAGTAGCTCTAAGTTCTAGGGGACTGATGACCTCAGATGCTAAGTCCCATAGTACTCAGAACCATTTGAACCATTTTTTAGGGTAACTCTACCAACATTTAAAGACACTGTGTTCTCTGGGGAAAGCCCTACAAATAAGATACAGCCAATGGGGAAGGGTAAGAGGCGAGTTACTGCCACTATGAAACTCAGGAATACCGATTAATCCATGATACTCATCTCGAAAAATCAGTGGTGGTGGTCGTTAGTGTTTAACGTCCCGTCGAGAACGAGGTCATTACAGACGGTCAAAAAATCAGTCAGTCCACTCATATGGCAGTTTGACACAATGTTAACGCCCTTATGCCTCAAAAATTTTCGACATAAGAGAACCTAAAAGGAGGCCGTCTGATGGAGAAATGCACTTTTGCGCCGCTGAAAGATATGCTGGATGAAGATAAAAAATTTTAGTTCTCCACAGCCGGCGCTGAGCCTACACAAGACCAGCTCGTCTACAGCGTCGCGACCAGAATGACAAACAGGGAAAAGAATTGTACTGCAAATATCGTGGCACACAATTGAGGCCATGGCCACACATTTCCCGAGTGAGATGTCTGAACCGCCACTTAAGCAGTATGACCTCACCGTGAAAGGAACATAACGTCACTCTGACAGTAATGTAATGTGCCACAACAACGTGTAAATCTTACACAAGAACTCCTTTCCGCCAGCTGACATTTCAGAAAACATCATGCTGAAAAATTTAAAGCCACGACTGAGACATTGAGGTGTAGTGAAGATAAGTGACGAGCACAGAAAACCAGGCCACTTTCGATCATCCTAGCCAATAAACACCGTCAATGATTTTGATATACGTCTATTAATACTCAGGCTGCTGAGCCCTTTTATATTCCAGTTGCACTGAACCAGCTTCGAGTCAGGACCTATGATGTGCTGACTAATGTTTGTCAGACGACTTCTACATTCGAGACTGCAGTCAGCACGGTATTCTGAACTTAGCCACTATTAGCAGCACCTGCCACCAGCTGTGCTGGCCAGTCTACATGGCACCATTCTTGTTGCATTAGCTTCTGTGACCTAGCCGACGGCCTCGAAAGACTGCTGAGCTGGACACATCAGCACATTCCTTCCTGTTGCTTGGTTCAGTGCCCTTCTCACTGCTGCCATGGAGAAGATAATTCAATTGTAAAACAAAATCTGATATACGTATAAACCACTAACGCTGTCTCATTGCGCCTAGGGCGCCAGACAGGTCCTACCATTACGCTCCACGTATCGTCATCGTGCATCTGTAAGGGTCCCCTTACACGTTAGTGTCACAATTGGCTGTCACATCAGGACTTCAATGACAGTGGAACTTCATCTGCAGATTGTTCATTCCGCTCATCTTCGTCACCTGTCCAGACTTCCAGCCCAACAAAATTCAGTACAGTGAGTTTAGTATTTTCATTTGTGTTTTGTTTCACTGCAATGCTCATGTGGAGTACATGTATAAAGTGAAGGAAGTGAACGTAGAGGATGATCAAAGATAGTTTGTATCAGTTTTTTCAGTTTTCAAGACGTACTGCATTTTGTTGTGCATAATGATCATCGTCTTTTGTATGAGGTAGTGATATTCATGAGCAGCAATTCTACCGGAATGTTGGCTGTAATAAGTCTACGATAGTGATGTATTCACGTGTGTGCAACATCGTTTTAGGTTTTTCCGATTTTGTGTATTGTAGAATTGTTAGCGAATCAACCTTTTTGTTGTAGATTCCACAGGGGGCTATCCTGGAGAAAACTCTGCGAATTATGTCAGCTGCAGTAGCTCATTTACAGGACAGCAGTGAAGAGCACCTCACGAGCAGTAACGGTATCCTTAAGAAAGTACAGGCTACAGTAGCAGAAGAGCAGCATTAGAGAAGAAAAAGAAACGATCAGGGGCAATGAAGTAGTTTGTTACAAGACTCTGGAGCATGCAGAGCAGGTGCAAAGAAGTACTGATGGCTGGTGGATTGAAAACAGGTCTCAGGACATAAGGAGTATGGAGATTATAGAGAGGATGGGAAGAGAGGAAGCAGAGAGGAGGAAAGAAGAGGAATTATCGCACTTACTTACTTAAGTGAGATAGTAAGTGATTTCAGCGTTCCACCGCCAAATTTTGTGGCCATACCACAGCAAGGCAATTCTACGCCGACACAAAGCACTAACTTCGTACAGAGAAACCACTCGTCGCGCTCGCACAGCGATGCGGCATATAAGAACAACTGTCGCAATAATAAATGCAAAAATCATAATCAGCATTTTTAGTCTAATTATGGAAACAGCAATTTCCTTCAAAATCAAAGTCAACCTCAGCAACAGCAATTTGTTTTAAATGGATGCACAAGAAAACTACACCAATCAGACTTACAGAACAGTACAGATAGTTGAGATGCCGCAACAGGATCCCAACTGTAATTTACAGCCAAACAGAACATGACTAGAAAATACACCCTTTGTGTCTTCCGGCAACGTAGGACACAATTCACAACTTCTTCATGCAATTAGTGAAGACGTAGTAACATTTGACGACATTAGAGACACGTTGTTACAGGAGAAACACCAAACGCAGAAAGCCGTTTCTCATCCTGTAATCGAGATTCTATTAGGAACACACTTGTTTACAGCAGTTATTTATTCTGGTTCACCTGTCTCGGTGATTAATGAAACAGCCGTTAATAAATGCAACCATGACAATTCTTCCGCTAAGCGAAACTAATATAAGAGGAACTGTTTCCGGCAAAGGAGTGAATGTGAAGCAACAAACACATTTATCATTTTAAACTGTAGGTATCACATTCTATTCGAACTTCTGGATTGTTGCCCTCCTTCCCATTGGCGTAATAATAGGCTTGGATATCTAGTTACATATAATGTGATTATTGATTTTAAGAACTCATATCTGATACCTAAGAATGGCAAACAACTCGCTCTGGAGTTTAAAAACACGCTTTCGTCAGAAGAAGAAGACGTTAACTGTATTGAGCTCATTTCTGCATCCAAAAACACCATTCGGCAAAACAAAATGTTTACAGATATCTATTTTCACAGTAATAATGACCTAGCAGATGATTTCGACTACCATGTAGCACAAACAACTTATGAAAAGGTAAGTCAAAGACGAGCTACTACGAAAGCCAATAGACAACAATTACATGATATCTTACTGCAACACTCTGAGGTATTCGAAAACGCTCCCGAAAATGTTTGTTTACTCTCAGGCAGAACTGCTGTTTCAGTAATATGGAGAAATGCATAAAACTCTACACTACTGGCCATTAAAATTGCTACACCAAGAAGAAATGCAGATTATAAACGGGTATTCATTGGATAAATATATTATACTAGTAATGACATGTGATTACATTTTCACGCAATTTGGGTGCATACATGCTCAGAAATCAGTACCCAGAACGACCACCTCCGGTCGCAATAATGGCCTTGATACGCCTGGGCATTGAGTCAAACAGAGCTTGGATGGCGTGTACAGGTACAGCTGCCCATGCAGCTTCAACAAGATATCACAGTTCATCAAGACTATTGTGACGAGCCAGTTGCTCGGCCACCATTGACCAGACGTTTTCAATTGGTGGGAGATCTGGAGAATGTGCTGGCCAGGGCAGCAGTCGAACATTTTCTGTATCCAGAAAGGCCTGTACAGGACCTGCAACATGCGGTCGTGAATTATCCTGCTGAAATGTAGGGTTTCGCAGGGATCGAATGAAGGGTAGAGCCACGGGTCGTGACACATCTGAAATGTAATGTTCGCTGTTCAAAGTGCCGTCAATGCGAACAAGAGGTGACCGAGACGTCTAACCAATGGCACCCCATACCATCACGCCTGGTGATACGCCAGTATGGCCATGACGAATGCACGCTTCCAATGTGCGTTCACAGCGATGTCGCCAAACACGGGTGCGACCATCATGATGCTGCAAACAGAACGTGGATTCATCCGAAAAAATGACGTTTTGTCATTCGTGCACCCAGGTTCGTCGTTGAGTACGTCATCGCAGGCGTTCCTGTCTGTGATGCAGCGTCAAGGGTAACCGCAGCCATCGTCTCTGAGCTCATATTCCATTCTGTTGCAAACGTCGTCGAGGTGTTCGTGTAGATGGTTGTTGTCTTGCAAACGTCCCCATCTGTTGACTCAGGAATCGAGACGTGGCTGCAAAATCCGTTACAGCCATGAGGATAAGATGCCTGTCATCTCGACTGCTAGTGATACGAGGCCGTTGGGATCCAGCACGGTGTTCCGTATTACCCTCCTGAACCTAACGGTTCCATATTCTGCTAACAGTCATTGGATCTCGACCAACGCGAGCAGCAATGTCGCAATACGATAAACCGCAATCGCGATAGGCTACAATTCGACCTTGTGTGAATGCTCTGAAAAGCTAATCATTTGTATATCACAGCATCTTCTTCCTGTCGGTTAAATTTCGCGTCTGTAGCACGTCATCTTCGTGGTGTAGCAATTTTAATGGCCAGTAGTGTATAATGATGACGCTATTTCATGACGTTATTTTATAATGTGTATGTATGTACATGGTAGAATTTGGCACAGAGCACAACTTAATGATAGCTAACACTTGGTTCAAGACCCATAAAAGAAGGCTGTATACATGGAAGAAGCCTGGAGATACTGACAGGTTTCAGATAGATTATATAATGATAACACAGAGATTTAGGAACCAGGTTTTAAATTGTAAGACATTTCCAGGGGCACATGTGGACTCTGACCATAATCTACTGGTTATGACCTGTAGATTAAACTAAAGATACTGCAAAAAGGTGGGAATTTAAGGAGATGGTACCTGGATAAACTGAAAGAACCAGAGGTTGTACAGAGTTTCAGGGAGAGCATAAGGGAGCAATTGACAGGAATGGGGGAAGAAATACGATAGAAGAAGAATGGGTAGCTTTGAGGGATGAAGTAGTGAAGGCAGCAGAGGATGAAGTAGGTAAAAAGACGAAGGCTAGTAGAAATCCTTGGGTAACAAAAGAAATATTGAATGTAATTGATGAAAGGAGAAAATATAAAAATGCAGTAAATGAAGCAGGCGAAAAGGAATACAGACGTCTCAAAAATGAGATCGACAGGAAGTGCAAAATGGCTAAGCAGGGATGGCTAGAGGACAAATGTAAGGATGTAGAGGCTTATCTCACTAGGGGTAAGATAGATACTGCCTACAGGAAAATTAAAGAGATCTTTGGAGATAAGAGAACCACTTGTATGAATATCAAGAGCTCAGATGGAAACCCAGTTCTTAGCAAAGAAGGGAAAGCAGAAAGGTGGGAGGAGTATATAGAGGATCTATATAAGGGCGATGTACTTGAGGACAATATTATGGAAATGGAAGAGCATGTAGATGAAGATGAAATGGGAGATACGATACTGCGTGAAGAGTTTGACAGAGCACTGAAAAACCTGAGTCGAAACAAGTCCCCCGGAGTAGACAACTTTCCATTGGAACTGCTGACGGCCTTGGGAGAGCCAGCCCTGACAAAACTGCACCATCTGGTGAGCAAGATGTATGAGACAGGCGAAATACCTTTAGAGTTCAAGAAGAATATAATAATTCCAATCCCAAAGAAAGCAGGTGTTGTCAGATGTGAAAATTACCGAACTATCAGTTTAATAAGTCACAGCTGCAAAATACTAATGCGAAATCTTTACAGAAGAATGGAAAAACTTGTAGAAGCCGACCTCTGGGAAGATCAGTTTGGATTCCGTAGAAATGTTGGAACACGTGAGGCAATACTGTCCCTACGACTTATCTTAGAAGCTGGATTAAGTAAGGGCAAACCTACGTTTCTAGCATTTGTAGACTTAGAGAAAGCTTTTGACAATGTTGATTGGAATACTCTCTTTCAAATTCTGAAGGTAGCAGGGGTAAAATACAGGATGCGAAAGGCTATTTATAATTTTTACAGAAACCAGATGGCAGTTATTAGAGTCGAGGGACATGAAAGGGAAGCAGTGGTTGGGAAGGGAGTGAGACAAGGTTGTAGTCTCTCCCCGATGTTATTCAATCTGTATATTGAGCAAGCAGTGAAGGAAACAAAAGAAAAATTCGGAGTAGGTATTAAAATCCACGGAGAAGAAATAAAAATGTTGAGGTTCGCCGATGACATTGTAATTCTGTCAGAGACAGCAAAGGACTTGGAAGAGCAGTTCAATGGAATGGACAGTGTCTTGAAAGGAGGATATAAGATGAACATCAACAAAAGCAAAACGAGGATAATGGAATGTAGTAGAATTAAGTCGGGTGATGTTGAAGGAATTAGATTAGGAAATGAGACACTTAAAATAGTAAAGGAGTTTCGCTATTTGGGGAGCAAGATAACTGATGATGGTCGAAGTAGAGAGGATATAAAATGTAGACTGGCAATGGGAAGGAAAGCGTTTCTGAAGAAGAGAAATTTGTTAACATCGAGTATAGATTTAAGTGCCAGGAAGTCATTTCTGAAAGTATTTGTATGGAGTGTAGCCATGTATGGAAGTGAAACATGGACGATATCTAGTTTGGACAAGAAGAGAATAGAAGCTTTCGAAATGTGGTGCTACAGAAGAATGCTGAAGATTAGGTGGGTACATCAAATAACTAATGAGGAAGTATTGAACATGATTGGGGAGAGGAGAAGTTTGTGGCACAGCTTGACCAGAAGAAGGGATCAGTTGGTAGGACATATTCTGAGGCATCAAGTGATCACCAATTTAGTATTAGAGGGCAGCGTGGAGGGTAAAAATCGTAGAGGGAGACCAAGACATGACTACACTAAGCAGATTCAGAAGGATGTAGGTTGCAGTAAGTACTGGGAGATGAAGAAGCTTGCACAAGATAGAGTAGCATGGAGAGCTGCATCAAACCAGTCTCAGGACTGAAGACCACAACAACAACATGTATGTACAACATTACAAGGTTGATTTGTTTAGCTCGTTGTGGGCACTGATTAGGATTGACTCTAAGGAAAATGACAAGATATAATACACTTCTTACACTGTTAGTTTTTTCTGGTGACCTGTAGATGATAATACTTTTTTGTGCTTCTAATATATGTCTTTCACATTTACACTCTAACATCTAACTGCACTTTACAGGTACAACAATCTTCATTAGTCATTCTCATCCTTGTATAGTTTACTTTAATACACTATTATAATATGCTTGTAGTTAATAAACCTTTTGGGCATATCTATGATATTTTGCTACTGTATTGTTTTAACAATATGGTCACAAATTTTCATCTGTATTATTTTGTCTTGACTACTGATGCATGACTATGGACGCTTACAATTTATATATTGGAGCTACAGAGTGCACATTTCCTTACCATAATACTGTGCATATCCCAGTATACATGCGCACTCCCCAATAACTGATAATTTATGCTACATATATTTACACATGTGAAGAGCAACTATGCACTGTAGGCCTCAGCTTGCCACTTATTATTTATCACTCATGTATCTTATTGTTAGTATTTAGTATTTAGGCCTTATGATGGAACTTAACAATGAAAACATTCACACTTTATAGTCATGTTTTATTACTGTCACAAGTTGCCATTAGTGTATTATTCCATGTACTTTATTGCTACGATTTTCTGTGAATTGTAGGCCTTAGCTTACTATTTATGTTAGGCCTTATTTTTTAACTTAACAACGAAAACATGAACAGTTGTCATGTTTTGTTACGGCCACAAGTTGCCACTTAGTGTACTATTCCATGTACTTTATTGCTATAATTTTCTATGCATTTTAGGCCTTAGCTTACCACATATTATTTATCACTCATGTATCTCATCATTATGGTCTGCTATGTATGGCATGCCTCATGTTGCCATTTATTATCTGTAAGATCAAGCATCTTATTGAGTCTCTTTCATGAATTCACTGCATACATTTGTATAATTAGATACTACATAGTATATGATGCAATGCTGTAAATACTACATAATAGACTTTGATCGTAGAGACAAGTTCTCACTCACAGATTACTAGTTTAGCTATAAACATTTTCTTTGATTTCCATGGTAAATTATTCAGTTTTTACCTAACTAGGTGTTTACCAACATTTTGTACTAAGTACCATTACTTACTATTACTGAGATGTTGCTGTATCCCTTGTATCAGCAACAGACTTCATGCTCTTTATATTAAACTATTTGCCATTGTCCACCTGAAAAAGTAAGCCAACGGATATTACTATCATGCATTTTACAACTTGACACACGATTTCCCTGTGAAATCAGTAAACTGCAATCATGCACTGAAATGCGAGTAGGTACTGTAGTTATCCCCATCATTACTATCCACTACTCTGAGTCCTCCAAGAAATCTTTAGTTGTGTTATAGACATTACCTTTGAAGAACGTTTTAGCTGTATTTTTTAACACTTTCGTGACGGCGCCCGAGTGTGACTCGGGCTTATTGGTGTTGCCGAGCGGTCTGAACGCGAGCGTGACTCGGGCGGCAGTCAACTGAGGATTTTTCACTGCCTTCTAAGTTGTTAGAATTTCCGTCGCATCTTATTGTGTTCGTCGAGCTTCCTGCATTATTTGCTGCTGCCTGTTGAGTGTTTCAGATAATATTGAAACATTTACTGTTGGTAAGTTCTGAAGTGAAAAATATGTATTTACTGAGGTTTTACACTCCTGGAAATTGAAATAAGAACACCGTGAATTCATTGTCCCAGGAAGGGGAAACTTTATTGACACATTCCTGGGGTCGGATACATCCCATGATTACACTGACAGAACCACAGGCACATAGACACAGGCAACAGAGCATGCACAATGTCGGCACCAGTACAGTGTATATCCACCTTTCGCAGCAATGCAGCCTGCTATTCTCCCATGAAGACGATCGTAGAGATGCTGGATGTAGTCCTGTGGAACGGCTTGCCATGCCCTTTCCACCTGGCGACTCAGTTGGACCAGCGTTCGTGCTGGACGTGCAGACCGCGTGAGACGACACTTCATCCAGTCCCAAACATGCTCAATGAGGGACAGATCCGGAGATCCTGCTGGCCAGGGTAGTTGACTTACACCTTCTAGAGCACGTTTGGTGGCACGGGATACATGCGGACGTGCATTGTCCTGTTGGAACAGCAAGTTCCCTTGCCGGTCTAGGAATGGTAGAACGATGGGTTCGATGACGGTTTGGATGTACCGTGCACTATTCAGTGTCCCCTCGACGATCACCAGAGGTGTACGGCCAGTGTAGGAGATCGCTCCCCACACCATGATGCCGGGTGTTGGCCCTGTGTGCCTCGGTCGTATGCAGTCCTGATTGTGGCGCTCACCTGCACGGTGCCAAACACGCATACGACCATCATTGGCACCAAGGCAGAAGCGACTCTAATCGCTGAATACGACACGCCTCCATTCGTCCCTCCATTCACGCCTGTCGCGACACCACTGGAGGCGGGCTGCACGATGTTGGGGCGTGAGCGGAAGACGGCCTAACGGTGTGCGGGACCGTAGCTCAGCTTCATGGAGACGGTTGCGAATGGTCCTCGCCGATACCCCAGGAGCAACAATGTCCCTAATTTGCTGGGAAGTGGCGGTGCGGTCCCCTACGGCACTGCGTAGGATCCTACGGTCTTGGCGTGCATCCGTGCGTCGCTGCGGTCCGGTCCCAGTTCGACGGGCACGTACCTTCCGCCGACCACTGGCGACAACATCGATGTACTGTGGAGACCTCACGCCCCACGTGTTGAACAATTCGGCGGTACGTCCACCCGGCCTCCCGCATGCCCACTATACGCCCTCGCTCAAAGTCCGTCAACTGCACATACGGTTCACGTCCACGCTGTCGCGGCGTGCTACCAGTGTTAAAGACTGCGATGGAGATCCGTATGCCACGGCAAACTGGCTGACACTGACGGCGGCGGTGCACAAATGCTGCGCAGCTAGCGCCATTCGACGGCCAACACCGCGGTTCCTGGTGTGTCCGCTGTGCCGTGCGTTTGATCATTGCTTGTACAGCCCTCTCGCAGTGTCCGGAGCAAGTATGGTGGGTCTGACACACCGGTGTCAATGTGTTCTTTTTTCCATTTCCAGGAGTGTATTTGATTTTCTCTTTGCGTGTATACAACAGGCAACACTGTTAAGATAAATACATCTTAATTTGCAGAGAATATCGATGCTGATGAAATAAGTGAACAAGAGGAACGCCGTAAAATTACCGCCGAATTTGAAACTCCTCCGCCACCAAAAAGGTACCGCGCTCTCGAAATGAAGACGAAGGTACAGTGTGGACGGAAGACGATGTTTTGCCGGATGTTCCTTCCTGTTTTCGGGAACATAGTGGAGTTACTACACAAATAAACGAAAACTCAAGTGCTTGCGATTGTTTCAGTGTTTTTATGACAGACGAAATTATGAAAACAATGAAAACCGGAACTAATAGATATGAAGCAAGTATCATCAATAAAATGAAAAGGAATAACTCTCTAAAGACAAACAGCTTGTTTGCTAAGTGGCAGCCTGTGAAGCTGAGTGACATTTATTCTCTTCTTGCTATTATTTTACACGTGTGTCTTGTGAAAAAGTCGTCATTGTATAATTATTGGTCGACAAATAACATGCTTTCTTCGTCCTTTGTGCCTAGTATAATTAGCAGGGACAGATTCAAACTAATTATGTCAAACTTGCACTTGAACAATAATGAAAATTACAAACCTAAAGGGCAACAGAATTATGACCCACTTTTCGAAATTAGAGCGTTTTATGACTGTTCGGTTCGATCATGTCAGTTATCATATGCTCCCTCCCAACAATTGACTGTAGATGAAGGCATTTATGGGTTCAGAGGAAGAATTCACTTCAGAGTTTATATGAAAAATAAAGCTGAAAAAATGGTATGAAATTATTTATGGTATTAGTAATACATTCCCTGATTAGCACAACAAATTAGTAGGTGTATTCACTTGTTGCAGTAAGGATACACAATTTTTAAATAGTTCTTCAAAACGAGCCTGATTGCTGCTTCCAGTTAAAATTCTTATAGTCGTTTTCAGCCGCGTCCACGTTTTGTGCCTCTCTCTGTAATGGTGTGGGGCGGGTGGCGTTGTAGTGATATGGGACCCCTGATACGTCTAGATACCACTTTGACTGGCTATTGCTTGGACTTAGAAGTGTACATGGGAAAAGGATCCGAAGAGAGTAAAGGCCATAATTTCTTCGTGGACAGATATTACAGCTCTCCTGCACTATGTGACCACCTGTGGAACAAGAATATCACTGCAGTGAGAACATGGACGCCTAACAGGAAAGACCTGCCCAAAAATACTGTTGTGAAAAAGAAGATAAAAGAGAGGGAAAATGATTTTTATGATAGCGAAAACACTTACTTTGCTTGAAGTGGAAATATACAAGGGATGTGTTGATGCTTTCAACTTGTCACAAGTCCATGATGTCGGAAATGTATCGGTGCGTACTAAACAGGGACACATCAACAAAATGAAACCAGACGTAATGTTGAACTACAATACTTATAAAACAGGAGTGGATACTTCTGATCAGATGGTTGCTTACTATCCACGAAGCAGGAAGCAATTCAAATGTTGGAAAAAGTTGTTTTTTCACGTGTTTGTGATTTGTCTCACAAATGCATATGTATTGTACAAGGAGACAAGAAATGCTGAAGACAGGGAAAAAATGTAGTCTGAATATATTTCCTCTTCAGGTTGGCGAGTCTCTTGTGAAAAGAGAACACAAGGAAACTAAGTCTGTAAATAGTCCAAGCAATGACAGACTGAAGGGAAGGCATTTTGTACAGGAGATCCCAGAGATGGAGAAGAAAGCAAGCCCACACAGGTCTGTAAAGTTTGTTCAGGTAGGAGCAAAGCACAGACTGGCACTTCAGGAAAGAAAGAGACATGTCGGTGGTGTCAAGAGTGTAACGTCGCTTTATGTATACCAGAATGTTTCAGGGAATACCACACAAAAACAAATTATATGGCTTACATTCAGTGTTTAACTTTTTCAAAATCTGAAAATATATAGTAATATTTTTTGGTCTCAAAAATTTGTTTCTTTCTTTCGGCTGCCACAACCTGTTTCTTCAAAAAGATGACACATCAATCTGCAAAAACATTAAAAGTTTTTACCTCTAGCATTAAAGCTTAAAAAGTTATTGAATTCTAAAAATCATGAAAAATGCTCAGTTAGATGGGCACACTGGTCAGCATAGGGCTCAGGTGCAAAAAAGTTAGACAGATGTGATTCAATAATCCCTTTCACATCCGTTGGAAATCTATTACACACTTCTATCCCCTGATGTAAGATGCTGTTTGTAGCTTTTTGTTTTATTTCCTGGGTAAATATTACTCCAAACTGGCGCTTGTTTCATAATTATGTATAGAACTATTAGTGCAGTATTTAGTAATACATTCCCTGATTGTCACCACAGATTAGTAGATGTATTCACTTGTTGCAGTAAGGATACACAATTTTTTAAATAGCTCTTCAAAACGAGCCGGATTGCTGCTTCCAGTTATTATTCTTATAGTCCTTTTCCGCAGTTTAAAAGCCGCGTCCACGTTTTGTGCCTTGGATAATCAGAAAAGAATCCCATAGCTAATAACTGAACATATGCGGGCCTTCGTCTCCACATGACAGTAGCAGTTGCCCACTAATTTTAACACCCTAAGAGCGTAACATGCTAATGGCATTCGCTTTTCCAGTATCGTTGCATGTTCATTCCATGTTACCTGACAATCAATGCTCATCCCAAAAGACTGCTCATCCCAAAAAGCTTCGTCTTTGCTGCATAATATATACATTTGCCATCTTTACTTAAAGTTACGGAGTTACTTCTCTTTTTATGCTGAAGGAAACTTCGTTTTATACGGTAGCCGTTAATGTAATACCTACTGCCCAACTGTAAACATCCTTCAGAGTTTCATCTGCTCTCTATAATAGGAGTTCTGATGGTTTATAAGTGACTAAGATGTTGCTGTCATCACCCTAAAGAATACTTATGGTTATACACTGAATCGCCAAAGAAACTGATATAGACATGCGTATTCGAACACAGAGATATACACACATTTAAAAAAAAAATTGGATCAACCCAGTTCCCAGAACTCCTGAAGATAGACGTTGACTGTGGACATTCTGTCATAGACACAGTCCTATAGACTGTTCAGAGATGTCACTAAACCCGCCCAAAGTTGTAAACAACCATTCATGAGCAACGCCTATTAGACGGAGGGGTCCGACAGCCGATCAGCTCCAGTCATTCCACCAGGAAGTAGGTACACTGCTCATGTTGTCTCTAGCTCAACCATGCCTACACGGTCAATACCGCTGTTTGATCGCGACCGCATTGTTACTTTGTGCCAGGAAGAGATCTCAACAAGGTATGTGTCCAGGCGTCTAGTAGTGAACCAAAGCGATGTTGTTCGGACATGGAGGAGACACAAAATTGTCGATGACATACCTCGCTCGGGCCGCCTAAGGGCTTCTACTGCAGTGGATGACCGCTACCTACGGATTATGGCTCGGAGGAACCTCGACATCAAATCCACCATGCTGAATAATGTGTTTAGTGCAGCCGCAGGACGTCGTGTTACGATTCAAACTGTGCACAATAGGTTGCATGACGCGCAAATTCACGCTCGATGTCCATGGTGAAACCAATCTTTGCAACCACGACACCATGCAGCGCGGTACAGATGGGTCCAACAATATGCCGAAGGACACTCAGGATTGGCATCACAGTCTCTTCATCGATGAGTGTCGCATATGCCTACAACCAGACAAACGTCGGAGACGTGTTTGGGGGCAACACGGTCAGGCTAAACGCCTTAGATACACTGTCCAGTGAGTGCAGCAAGGAGGAGGTTCCCTGCTGTTTTGGGATGGCATTATGTGAGGCCGACGTACGCCGCTGGCGGCCATGGAAGGCCCCGTAACGGCTGTATGATACTTGACTGATATTTTCCGACCGATAGTGCAACCATATCGGCAGCGTATTGGCGAGACATTCGTCTTCATGGACGACAATTCGCGCACCCATCGTGCACATCTTGTGAATGACTTCCTTCAGGATAACTACATCGCTCGACTAGGGTGGCCAGCATGTTCTCCAGACATGAATCCTATCAAACATGCATGGGATGGATTGAAAAGGGCTATTTATGGACGACGTGACCCACCATCCACTCCGAGGGATCTGCGCCGAATCGCCGTTGAGGAGTGGGGCAATCTGGACCAACAGTGCGTTGATGAACTTGTGGATAGTGTGCCGCGACGAATATGGGTATGCATCAGTGCAAGAGGACGTGCTACTGGGTATTAGTGGTACCGGTGTGTACAGCAATCTGGACCACCAGCTCTGAAGGTCTCGCTGTATGGTGATACAACATGCAGTGTGTGGTATTCATGAGCAATAAAAAGGGCGGAAATGATGTTTATATTGATCTCTATTCCAATTTACTGTACTGGTTGCGGAACTCTCCGAACCGAGGTGATGCAAAACTTTATTCGATGTATGTATAAACGAGCAGAATACGTCGCTGCGGTCAGCAACTCCTATATAAGGCAACAAGTGTCCGATGCAGTCGTTAGATCGGTGACTGTTGCTACAATGGCAGATTATCAACAATTAAGTGAATTGGAACGTGGTGTTACAGTCGGCGAACGAGCGATGGGACACAGCATCTCCGAGGTAGCAATGAGGGAATTATCCCGTACGACCATTTTACGCGTGTTCCGTGTATGTCAGGAATGCGGTAAAACATAAAATCTCGCTGCTACCGGAAAAAGATCGTGCAAGAACGGGACCAACTACGACTGAAGAGAATCATTCAACGTGTCACAAGCGCAAATTTCTGCAGATATCAGTGCTGGGCCATCAACACGTGTCAGAGTGCGAACCATTCGACGAAATGTCATCGATATGGGCTTTCGGAGCCGAAGGCCCACTCGTGTACCCTTCATGACTGTACGACACAAAGCTTTACGCCTCACTTGGACCCGTCAACACTGACATTGGACTGTTGATGACTGGAAACATGTTGCCTGGTCGGACGAGTCTCGTTTCAAATTGTGTCGAGCGGATAGACGCGAACGGGTATGGAGACAACCTCATGAATCCATGGACGCTGCATGTCAGCAGGGGAATGTTCAAGTTGGTGGAGGCTGTGTAATGGTGTGGGACGTGTGCCATTGGAGTGATATGGGACCGCTGATACGTCTAGATACGATTTTGACAGGTAACACGTACGTAAGCATCCTGTTTGATCACCTGCATCCATTCAGGTCCATTGGGCATTCCGACGGACTAGGGCAATCCCAGCAGGACAATGAAACACCACACATGTCCAAAGTGGCTCCAGGAACACTCTTCTGAGCTTAAACACTTCCACTGGACACCAAACGTTCCAGACATGAACATTATTGAGCATATCTGGGATGCCTTGCAACGTGCTGGTCAGAAGAGATCTCCACCTCCCCGTACTCTTACGGATTTATGGCGCTCCCTGCAGGGTTCATGGCGTCGGTTCCCTCCAGCACTACTTCGGACATTAGTCGAGTCCATGTTATGTCTTGTTGCGGCACTTTTGCGAGCTCGCGGGGGCTCTACACGATATTAGACAGGTGTACTAGTTTCTTTGACCCTTCGTTGTATTTTTCTTGTCTGACAATTGCTTTACTAGAAATTTATCATCAGCACATGTGTGAACAATTTCCACCTTTTGCACCTTGAAACCACTAATTTCCTGTTGTTCTCATTTACATCTACATGGCAGAGGATACCCTGCACACTACTGGTCATTTCCTTTCCTGTTTCGCTCGCAGGTAGAAATGGGAAAACGACTTTCCTTATGACTCGGTAAGAGCCCTATTTTGTAGTATCTTCGTGAACCTTACGAGAAATTTATGCTGGCGAAGGTACAATCGTTATCAGTCAGCATCAGATATCGGTTCTCTAAATTTTCTCAATAGTGTTACACGAAAGAACGTCACCTCCCCATTACGGATTTCCGTTTGAGTTTCCGAAACATCTCTTTAACGCTTGCGTGTAGTTCTAAACTACCGGTAACGAGTCTAACAGCCGGTTTCTGAATTGCTTCAATGTCTTCCTTTAATCCGACCTGGTGTGGATTCCTAACACTAGAGCAGTACTCAAGAATAGTTCGCACTAGCTTTCCATGTGCGGTCTCCTTTACGGATAATCCACACCTTCCTAAAATTCTCGCAATAGACCTAAATCGACCATTCGCCCACCCTACTACAACCCTCACATGCTCGCTCCATTTCATATCGCTTTGAAACATTACCCCCAGATATTTAAACGATGTGACTGTGTCAAGCAGGACACTACTAATGATGTATCTTAATATTAGGGGTTTGTTTTTGGTACTCATTCGCACTAATTTACACTTAGAGCCAGCTGACACCCATCACACCAACTAGAAATTTTGTCTACCTCATCTTATATCATCCTACAGTCACTCATCTTCGACACCTTCCCGTACACCACAGCATCATCAGCAAAAATAGCTGCCCACCCTGTCCGCTAGATCATTTATGTACTGTATATAGAACATAATAGCGGTCCTAACACACTGGGACACTCCTGACGATACTCTAGCCTCTGACGAACAATACCGTCAAGGACAACACAAAGGATCCTATTACTTAAGAAATCTTCGAGGAACTCACATATCTGTCGACCTATTCCTTATGCTCCTACCTTCGTTAAGAGTCTGCAATGAGATACTGTGTCAAATGCCTTTTGGAAATCTAGAAAATATGCAATCCATCAGTCTCCCTTCATCCATAGTTCGCAGTATATCATGTGAGAAAATTGCAAGCTGAGTTTCACACGAGCGATGTTTTCTAAAACCGTGCTGAGTCGTGGATATAAGCTTTTCGATCTGTAGGAAATTTTTTATATTCGAACTCAGAATATGTTCTATAACTCTACAGGAAACCGATGTTAAGGATATTGGTTTGTAATTTTGTGGGTCTGTCCTTTTACCGTTCTTATATACAGGAGTCGTCTGCGCTGTTTTTCAGTCGCTTTGAACTTTATTCTTTGAAAGAGGTTGAGTACTCTTTGTAAAACCAAACTGGGAATCCATCCCGACCTGGTGACTTATTTGTTTTCAGTTCTTTCAGTTGTTTCTCTACGCAAGGGATGCTTATTACTATGTAGTCCATATGGGGCTCTATGTGATGGACGATACGTTTGAAAGATTCTCTTCCGTCAACGATTTCTTAAAAGCGAAATTTAAAACTTTGGCTTTCTTTTTGTTATTTTGATCTGCCACGCCAGAATAGCCCAGATGTACGAATTTCTGCTAACTTTTGGCTACGAAAAAAATGGTTCAAATGGCTCTGAGCACTGTGGGACTCAACTGCTGTGGTCATCAGTCCCCTAGAACTTAGAACTACTTAAACCTAACTAACCTAAGGACATCACACACATCCATGCCCGAGGCAGGATTCGAACCTGCGACCGTGGCAGTCGCACGGTTCCGGACTGCGCTCCTAGAACAGCGAGACCACCGCGGCCGGCGGCTACCAAATGTTTGGAAACTTAACACTAGGAGAATTACATTGGATCCACAAGGGCAAATGATCAAATCATTTAAATATATCTACATGAAATAAACGAAGGAGAGCTACAAAGTTTCAACAACGTCAACCTTTAAAAGCTAATAAACAAGACTGAACTACGGAACAGTACGGAGGCATAGCTTTTACAAACCAGATATTAGTTGCAAATGGCTCCTGCCATCCCGCACAATGCAAGAGGTCTCATGCCCACATTGCTCATAAATTGAGCAATATAATTGAAATTTTTCATATCCTTCTGGTAAAGAGGAGTCCATTAGATAACATCAGTGTGGTCATAACAGAAGGTTAGGTGCCTTAACACATCATACATAAACCTATGCAAATCTGAACTCTATACGAGACCCTGTATGAAGAATAAAGAAAGTCAAAAATATCAGAAGATATTGTAATAGTTGATTTGTGTGAAGCCTCAAGAACGACTGAGATCAATTGGCAGGTATTGCTAAGGGGGAGAACGCAAAGAAACATATAACCAGCACTCGACTTTCACAATCGCACAAAATAGTCACCGATGATTATCCTAGTGTTCAGTGCATCACAGTTCTGGACACAGTAATAACAGGAAGACGTATATAATTTCACCCCAAACTTGAAGGAGCAGCTTACTTTAAAATGAATAGAATCTTCCAGAGGAATTACTCACTATTTGACTGGTCACTAGCCATACCTGAGCTATCTCGAAAGAATAATTCATGGACAGCGCAATATACGAGTATATGAGTACGGGTGTGAACGAATTCCGTATCATGTGACATGAAAGTGTAATAGACAGTTTGTACTGATAGATACGTATTAAAATGAATTTCTTACAGAATCAAATAGTCACTATGACACTGATCGAAACAAGCGTTGACACCGTGTTAATGAAATAATGAACAGGATTTCTACAGCATTGTGGGCCCATGCTTACTCTGCCTGCAACCCGCACTACACCGAAGTTACGCAGGCAGCCTACTTGCTTACAGCCAACGCTCGAGGGCTGCCACGCTACATACGGCCACAAAACAGCTACCGAAGAGCCGGAAGGTATCGCTGGCCCCATGGACTTCTTTCATACGTCGCTCACGCGACCAGAAACAAGACTGACTGTATTTTGGCACCGAGGGCTGTACATAGGCCGACGCACGGGCCTAGAGCAGGCAGTTCACTCCAAGAGGGTTTCCTGGGCCAGGTTCCGAGTGCTTACGCACTTCTTCAAGCAAGAGCTTACTCTGGAACTGTCACTAAGCTTTCCCCAGCGCTTTAGCCAACCTTCTCGTCCCGGAGTCTGCAACGTGGTCATCCAGGACAAGACGTGACCCCGACGAGTTACCGACCAGCAGACAGGTTGTAAGACGGTTATATCTCTATTGTCTATTGTCAAACCACAATTTATGAAAGATGTTTATATTTTATTAATAGGATTAAGTAGAAATAATTAATATATGTCATGTTGGAAATAATTGTGGTAGCAGGGAATGTCTGCACCAAAGTATTGGTGATATAATTTTAAAAATGGCGGGAGAAACCGCGTACGGTTACATCTTAAGAAAAGAGCGGGAAAGACCGCGCATTGATACATTTTGTAATGGTAGCAGGGATTGTCTGCACCAGAAAGCATTGTTGGCAGGAGAGACCGCACTTTAGCGTTCGTAGGATGTCAGTAGTTAGCGAGATGTGAAGCGATTTGGTAGCAGGTCTGAAGCGAGAGGTTGAGAGGAGTAATGTGCCTGCCAGCCACCAGCTATGATTTACAAGAGATTATAAACGGATGTACAGAGACATCAACTAACTGTTATCATAAGAGGAACTAATATTATTGAATTATTTTCTTTGCGGAACTCAAGACTACTGAAGGTATGTTTGCGCAATGCTAGTTGTAAGATTATTGTAAAAAGTAAGTCCCATTTGAACGTTTGTAAAATCATTTCATTACCAACAGTAAATATTTGAAGCGTTTTCAGAAAATAATTTATTTTTGCCAGCAATGTTGCATCAACATAAAACTTTGCAAAAATTTTATTGTTGTCTAGAAAAAGTGTAACTATGTATTACGTAACTTCAGTCAAATTAATTAAAGAATAACGTCAGCTTTGCTATTAAAGAATAACGTCAGCTTTTGTAATAAATACAGTCACTTATTATGACAGCCCACCAGCAGTTTATAGAGTATAGTAAACCAGAGTAAGTATATTCATGTCGCAGTTCGATGTAGCAGTCAGATGGCGATCCAGTAACAGTAAAAAAAAGGGTAAGGAACAGTTTTGGGTTATTGCAGATAACGACTGAGGGCCACGACGACGATACAATTTATGTTTCGTCGAAATAATCAGAAAATCACTTTTAATAAGCAGCAATTAAATTTGTATACGAAGATTGAGAAAGAGAATAAATTTCAAAGGGAAGATTTCATTTGTTATATTTAAGCAAGAGATAGAACTCCTAAAGAAAGGTTTATAGTTTACTGTAAAAGGGAAGGTTGCGTAACAAAAGAGATATAGAGGAGACGGTTATTGCGTAACAACAAAAGAGATATAGAGGAGACGGGAAGGTTTCAAGGTAATATTTTAGAGTTTGTCATGAGATGGACTTCACCAGACTTAAACATTTTGCTCCTTGTGAACTCTGACTCTTTCTGCTCCATTCCAGACACTGTTTCTGCATGAAGTATGCCAAGAACTTTTAGTCGGACTTTACTCCTAGGTGAGGTGGGCCAAGAACTTATAGTTTAAAACTTTGTTTATTTCATTGCTAGAATTTCTGCCAGGAGTGCTCTTTTGTACTTAAAACAGAAGAATTTACTCCATTAGCAGGCCTTCTGCCTGATGTATTGCTTTCGTTTAAACCAGAAGAGTTCCTCATCACCAGGCACTCTGCCTGAAGCACTGTTTTGTGTTCAAGTCAACAGAATTTATTTTGTTCGTGCCTGTTTCAAGATTCGTTTTCCAAGAAGGAAATTTATATTCGCTTAACTCAATTAGTAATCCTGAAGTCGATTCATACCTAAGTCTTTACTTTTTGACCCCCTGTGGTTGATATTTCAACAGGCGATGAGGTGTTTATCGTTTTTCCAAATCATTTTGTATACTCGTGCTTTCAGGCCAAGTTGACTTAGCTTTTGTTGGTGTTTCCATTTCCTTTTGTTGTGTTGTAGCTTCTGTTCCGCTTTTAATTTTCTTATCTCATCCCACAGCTGTTGATGACGTCGTCTTTGTGGAACTTCACTTTCACGAACTTCCACAGCATACATTCGACGTTTTCTTGTGTGCCTCTTCTCTTTGTATACTCTTCAGTCTCTTTGGCAGACACTCACTTTTGACACTAGTCTTAGACATTTGAGCCCAATACATTGACCCTTAATTTCTGATAGTGCATCGGCTGTCTGCTCCAATATGTCTAATGCAGAGGGGCAACCTTTTTTCTCTCTCCTTACTGCGCTACCTCTGGCAGACGCAAAGTTGCTTTCTGGAAACCCTGGCGGGGGTTCCCATGCTCTCAGAGTTGCCCTGCTAGGTTTCTCACCTGCGGACTCTACTACAGTTCCTGATCCCTGGCACAGCGTCTCAACTGGGGCGAGCATCTTCCCAACTATGGAGGTACCTTGCCGCCTTACCCGCCTCTGGCCATCATAAACGCAGCGCTGCTTACTAGGGCACGCGCTACACCGGAACTCATGAGCAGCATCATGACACTAACAGCTTCCCACCGCCATCCGCATCGCTCCATCAACATCTGTCTCAGTCGGTCTACACCACCTCAGGATGCCTCACTGATATCTAACGCTAACTTGTGAGTCCTTATCTCCCTATTCCTTGACCACATTCGATATAGTGCCTCCTCTCCCCAGCCTGGTCCAGCCCCTTCCTAATACACAAACACACTTTCTGCTCCTTTTGGTCCCTCATCCTTGTACATATCTCCCAGTTTCCTTTTCCGTGCGTCATTCATGCACTCAGGGTCAAGAACTTCACCTGTGTGTTCACTGGACCAATTTTCCTCCCATCTGCTTCAGCGTGATACCTCCCCCCACCTCCCCGACCCGAGTGCTTCTGCACAACAGTCCTTCACCCTATTAGCATCTGCATGACATGTTTTCGTCGTCAGGGCTATCACTCAGTGCCTTTCATTCCCATGTGCTTAGGCGTAATGCTTTTTCACCACAAGTGCGTTATTCTACCCTTTCTTCCAGTGGTATCGTTACCGATTGGCACCAAGCAGAGATCTCATCGGCCACTGACGATATTACCGACCGCTGTGTGTTCTCCTGTACCACCCCCAAGATCGTTGCCGCTGGACGACCTGGAAACCACCACCGAGTAGGTGGTATCCAGCCTCCAGTGTGACACTACACTCGGTGCATGCCAAATGCCCAGTATTAAGCGAGATTCTCTGCGTATCCTCAGGACTGTCAGCGCTTTCAATGTTCCGAGGTCCATACTTAGTAGCATCACTGTTCCAAGTTGTCCAATGGTGTTCTCTTGATCTAAGGGGCAACGATCACACCAAGGTCATCATCTGGCCGCTCTCCAGCTGTGTACTTCGTCCTTGTTCCACATCAGACACTGAAGTTTTGTTCTCATGAAGCACCTGACGCTCTGGCATGTATCTTGGAGAGAAATGGATGCTGCCGTCATCTTCATCTGCTCTCTGGCCAGACCTGGCAGAGTGACCGAGCCACTCAACTGTGTCGCTTCTTCTAATGGCAAGATAGATCCGTGCCTTGGTCTCAGTTATGTCTGCACTTCGCGGTACCTTTCCTGCGCTAATCTTGGATAATCGCCGTTGAAGCAGGCAGCGGTTTTCCACACTTTTCCCGAATATACAACACATCTGCTGGATAAACTATCCTTACTTTATGCCGTATTTGTGCAATTGTTGGGCTCCTAGAGACGATCGTCACTCACAGTGGCCCCCATTCAGCATCTGCAGAGTTTACTACCTTCTGTGGACCCAGTGGCATCAACCTCATCCACAAGGGCAGCTTCCACTCAGCCTCCACTGCATTGGCTGAGAGTTTTGTCCATTCTTTCAAAACTCAAAACTCTCCAGACTACCTCGCCATCATTTCTTGGAGCAAGCTGCCACTTTGTTTCTCACATTATACCACTCCACTCCTCTGGACAGGTCAACCCCGAATGAAAAATTACACGGCTGCCCTCACAGATATTAACTTCCCATTCTTCATCCTACTCCGACCCCGTCCTTCTGTCAGCTTTCCACACGATATAGGTCCTCGATCCTGTTTGGGCCCACGTTTTCTCCGCAGGCCACAAACAGTGGCTTCTAGTCGTCGTTTCCCGACTCCTGGTGGCTCTATGACGGAAATAAATCTTCTACTGTAAACATGTGAATCAACTGTGTCCTCGTCGATGTCCGCTTCCTGAGCCCTCCAGTTCACCCCTCTGTTTCGTCCCAGATGTGGGACCTTTCCAGCTTACCGTCGTGGACGACACGGTTGCCAGTCAGCCTCATCCAACCACAGGACTCTCACAGTATTGCTCGAGGGCACACCACTCAAGGGCTGTCACGCTACACCAACTGTATCCTGACGCCAAGGGCTGTACTTAGGGACTGTGCAAGAAGCATGAAAAGGCTGTTCACTCTAAGTGGGCTTACCGGGCCAGGCGCGGAATGATTATACAGTTCTTCAGTCATCGTAACTGCCGTCTGCTTCACGTCTGCTGTGCAACGAGCTACGTTAATTTAAGTATTAACTGTATTTTTCTTACTTGTCACTTCTTCTTCCGTGTGTTTTTGCTTTTAGGAAGCTTTAATTGTCGAGTGCTAGTAACAGTGTTCCATAGATTTCGTGTTTGTTTTGAATACAGTCAGAGAGAGTCCCTTTAGTCAACCATAGTGTCAGTAGTGCTAGTGTTTGTTTTCAATACAGTCCAGAGACAGGTAGTGCTATTTTCATTGTTTTCTACAAGAAGTGTCTAGCAACCACAGCTTAGTCAACTATCAGCCGCCTTTAGTGAATTAGCAGTCTAGTTAAAAGTTGATTAACTCTCTTCAGTAAATTGATTTCTTAGGATGGATAGGATGTGTGACTGCTGTGTACGGACGCAGGGGGAGCTGGCCACTGTTCGCGAACAGCTGAACGTGTTGATGGCCGCGGTCAGCCGTCTTCAAGCTGCTGCCTCGGAGTGTAGCGTCAGTGGGGAGTCTGGTGCGTCGCATGGTACACTCCAAGTGTTACATGCTTCACCCACTGTCCCTGCTGTCGAGACATCTTCGCGGGTACCGGGCGCGCTTGGGCCACCCTCTCCCCAAGGGGAGTGGCGGATTCAGCGGCTTTCGCGGCGCACGAGGCGGAGGGTCAATGTGGAAGCTGGCCATGTGGCATCGCCCGCTCTGCCTGTGAGTGGACATGTGGCTGCTCCTTCAGCAAGGTTCGAGCAGGCACACGGGGGGATGGGTTTATTAGTTATTGGGAGCTCCAACGTTAGGCGGGTGATGGAGCCCCTTAGGGAAATAGCGGAAAGGTCGGGGAAGAAGGCCAGTGTTCACTCTGTCATCCGAGATGTGGAGGAGGCCCTGCCGGCGGAGATAGAGTGCACCCGACTGCAAATTGTTGCTCAAGTCGGCACCAATGACTGCTGCCTTCTGGTTTCAGACGTCATCCTCAGTTCGTACAGGCGCTTGGCGGAATTGGTGAAGGCGGAAAGCCTAGCTCGCGGGGTGGAATCTGAGCTAACTATTTGTAGTATCGTTCCCAGAACCGATCGCGGTCCTCTGGTTTGGGGCCGAGTGGAAGGCTTGAACCAGAGGCTCAGACGATTCTGCGGAGATCTGGGGTGCAAATTTCTCGACCTCCGCTATCAGGTGGTGAAATGTAGGGTCCCCCTGAATAGGTCAGGCGCGCACTACACGCCGGAAGCGGCTGCAAGGGTAGCGGAGTACGTGTGGAATGCACATGTGGGTTTTTTAGGTTCGAGTATTCCCTCCCTAGGCCCGACAAGACGCCTCCTGAGACGCGGCAAGGTAGGAGTAGGCAAAATGCAACATGGAATAACAATATTAATGTGCTAATAGCAAACTGCAGGCGCGTCTATAGAAAGGTCCCAGAACTGCTCTCATTAATAAACGGTCACAACGCCCATATAGTACTAGGGACAGAAAGTTGGCTGAAACCAGACGCAAACAGTAATGAAATCCTAAACTCAGATTGGAATGTATACCGCAGAGACAGGCTGTACAGTGAAGGGGGAGGCGTGTTTATAGCGATAAGAAGTCCAATACATCGAAGGAAATTGAAGGAGATCCGAATGTGAAATAATTTGGGTGAAGGTCGCGGTTAAAGCAGGCTCAGACATGGTAATTGGATGTTTCTATAGGCCCCCTGACTCAGCAGCTGTTGTGGCTGAGCACCTGGAGGATAATTTGGAAAATATTTCGAGTAGATTTCCCCACCATGTTATAGTTCTAGGTGGAGATTTTAATTTGCCGGATATAGACTGGGAGACTCAAACTTTCGTAACGGGTGGCAGGGACAAAGAATCCAGTGAAATATTTTTAAGTGCTTTTTCTGAAAACTACCTTGAGCAGTTAAACAGAGAACCGACTCGTGGCGATAACATATTAGATCTTCTGGTGAAAAACAGACCCGAACTATTTGAAACACTTAACGCAGAACAGGGAATCAGCGATCATAAAGCGGTTACTGCATCAAGCTTTCTGCCGTAAATGTTGTTGTTGTTGTCTTCAGTCCTGAGACTGGTTTGATGCAGCTCTCCATGCTACTCTATCCTGTTCAAGCTTCTTTATCTCCCAGTACCTACTGCAACCTACATCCTTTTGAATCTGCTTAGTGTATCCATCTCTTGGTCTCCCTCTACGATCTTTACCCTCCACGCTGCCCTCCAATACTAAATTGGTGATCCCTTGATGCCTCAGAACATGTCCTACCAACCAAACCCTTCTTCTGGTCAAGTTGTGCCACAAACTTCTCTTCTCCCCAATCCTATTCAATACTTCCTCATTAGTTACGTGATCTACCCATCTAATCTTCAGCATTCTTCTGTAGCACCACATTTCGACAGCTTCTATTCTCTTCTTGTCCAAACTATTTATCGTCCATGTTTCGCTTCCATACATGGCTACACTCCATACAAATACTTTCAGAAATGACTTCCTGACAATTAAATCTATACTCGATGTTAACAAATTTCTCTTCTTCAGAAACGCTTTCTTTGCCATTGCCAGTCTACATTTTATATCCTCTCTACTTCGACCATCATCAGTTATTTTACTTCCTAAATAGCAAAACTCGTTTACTACTTTAAGTGTCTCATTTCCTAATCTAATTCCCTCAACATCACCCGACTTAATTCGACTACATTCCATTATTCTCGTTTTGCTTTTGTTGATGTTTATCTTATATCCTCCTTTCAATTCACTGTCCATTCCGTTCAACTGTTCTTCCAAGTCCTTTGCTGTCTCTGAGAGAATTACAATGTCATCGGCGAACCTCAAAGTTTTTATTTCTTCTCCATGGATTTTAATACCTACTCCGAATTTTTCTTTTGTTTCCTTCACTGCTTGCTCAATATACAGATTGAATAACATCGCGGAGAGGCTGCAAACCCTGTCTTACTCCCTTCCCAACCACTGCTTCCCTTTCATGTCCCTCGACTCTTATAACTGCCATCTGGTTTCTGTACAAATTGTAAATAGCCTTTCGCTCCCTGTATTTTACCCTTGCCACCTTTAGAATTTGAAAGAGAGTATTCCAGTCAACATTGTCAAAAGCTTTCTCTAAGTCTACAAATGCTAGAAAAGTAGGTTTGTGTTTCCTTAATCTTTCTTGTAAGATAAGTCGTATGGTCAGTATTGCCTCACGTGTTCCAGTATTACTACCGAATCCAAACTGATCTTCCCCGAGGTCGGCTTCCACTACTTTTTCCATTCGTCTGTAAAGAATTCGAGTTAGTATTTTGCAGCTGTGGCTTATTAAACTGATTGTTCGGTAATTTTCACATCTGTCAACACCTGCTTTCTTTGGGATTGGAATTATTATATTCTTCTTGAAGTCTGAGGGTATTTCGCCTGTTTCATACATCTTGTTCACCAGATGGTACAGTTTTGTCAGGACTGGCTCTCCCAAGGCAGTCAGTAGTTCCAATGGAATGTTGTCTACTCCGGGGGCCTTGTTTCGACTCAGGTCTTTCAGTGCTCTGTCAAACTCTTCACGCAGTATCATATCTCCCATTTCATCTTCATCTACATCCTCTTCCATTTCCATAATATTGTCCTCAAGTACATCGCCCTGGAATAGATCCTCTATATACTCCTTCCACCTTTCTGCTTTCCCTTCTTTGCTTAGAAATGGGTTTCCATCTGAGCTCTTGATGTTCATACAAGTGGTTCTCTTTTCTCCAAAGGTCTCTTTAATTTTCCTGTAGGCTGTATCTATCTTACCGCTAGTGAGATAAGCCTCTACATCCTTACATTTGTCCTCTAGCCATCCCTGCTTAGCCATTTTGCACTTCCTGTTGATCTCATTTTTGAGACGTTTGTATTCCTTTTTGCCTGCTTCATTTTCTGCATTTTTATATTTTCTCCTTTCATCAATTAAATTCAATATTTCTTCTGTTACCCAAGGATTTCTACTAGCCCTCGTCTTTTTACCTACTTTATCCTCTGCTGCCTTCACTACTTCATCCCTCAAAGCTACCCATTCTTCTTCTACTGTATTTCTTTCCCCTGTTTCTGTCAATTGTTCCCTTATGCTCTCCCTGAAACTCTGTACAACTTCTGGTTCTTTCAGTTTATCCAGGTCCCATCTTCTTAAATCTCCACCTTTTTGCAGTTTCTTCAGTTTTAATCTACAGCTCATAACCAATAGATTGTGGTCAGAGTCCACATCTGCCCCTGGAAATGTCTTACAATTTAAAACCTGGTTCCTAAATCTCTGTCTTACCATTATATAATCTATCTGATACCTTTTAGTATCTCCAGGGTTCTTCCATGTATACAACCTCTTTTCATGATTCTGAAACCAAGTGTTAGCTATAATTAAGTTGTGCTCTGTGCAAAATTCTACCAGGCGGCTTCCTCTTTCATTTCTTAGCCCCAATCCATATTCACTTACTACGTTTCCTTCTCTCCCTTTTCCTACACTTGAATTCCAATCACCCATGACTATTAAATTTTCGTCTCCCTTCACTATCTGAATAATTTCTTTTATTGCATCATACATTTCTTCAATTTCTTCGTCATCTGCAGAGCTAGTTGGCATATAAACTTTTACTACTGTAGTAGGTGTGGGCTTCGTATCTATCTTGGCCACAATAATGCGTTCACTATGCTGTTTGTAGTAGCTTACCCGCACTCCTATTTTCCTATTCATTATTAAACCTACTCCTGCATTACCCCTATTTGATTTTGTGTTCATAACCCTGTAGTCACCTGACCAGAAGTCTTGTTCCTCCTGCCACCGAACTTCACTAATTCCCACTATATCTAACTTAAACCTATCCATTTACCTTTTTAAATTTTCTAACCTACCTGCCCGATTAAGGGATCTGACATTCCACGCTCTAATCCGTAGAACGCCAGCTTTCTTTCTCCTGATAACGGCATCCTCTTGAGTAGTCCCCGCCCGGAGATCCGAATGGGGGACTATTTTACCTCCGGAATATTTTACCCAAGAGGATGCCATCATCATTTAATCATACAGTAAAGCTGCATGCCCTCGGGAAAAATGACGGCCGTAGTTTCCACTTGCTTTCAGCCGTTCGCAGTACCAGCAGAGCAACGCCGTTTTGGTTATTGTTACAAGGCCAGATCAGTCAATCATCCAGACTGTTGCCCCTGCAATTACTGAAAAGGCTGCTGCCCCTCTTCAGGAACCACACGTTTGTCTGGCCTCTCAACAGATACCCCTTCGTTGTGGTTGTACTTACGGTACGGCTATCTGTATCGCTGAGGCACGCTAGCCTCCCCACCAACGGCAAGGTCCATGGTGTCCATGGTTCATGCCGTAAATAGAAATATCAAAAAAGGTAGGAAGATTTTTCTGTTAAGCAGAAGTGATAAAAAGCAGATTACAGAGTACCTGACGGCTCAACACAAAAGTTTCGTCTCAAGTGCAGATAGCGTTGAGGATCATTGGACAAAGTTCAAAACCATCGTACAATATGCGTTAGATGATTATGTACCAAGCAAGATCGTAAGAGATGGAAAAGAGATACCATGGTACAACAACCGAGTTAGAAAACTGCTGAGGAAACAAAGGGAACTTCACAGCAAACGTAAACATAGCCAAAGCCTTGCAGACAAACAAAAATTACGCGAAGCGAACTGTAGTGTGAGGAGGGCTATGCGAGAGGCGTTCAAAGAATTCGAAAGTAAAGTTCTATGTACTGACATGGCAGAGAATCCTAAGAAATTTTGACCTTACGTCAAAGCGGTAGGTGGATCAAAACAAAATGCCCAGACACTCTGTGACCAAAATGGTACTGAAACAGAGGATGACAGACTAAAGGCCGAGATACTAAATGTATTTTTTGAAAGCTGTTTCACAGAGGAAGACTGCACTGTAGTTCCTTCTCTAGATTGTCGCACAGATGACAAAATGGTAGATATCGAAATAGACGACAGAGGGATAGAGAAACAATTAAAATCGCTCAAAAGAGGAAAGGCCGCTGGACCCGATGGGATACCAGTTCGATTTTACACCGAGTACGCGAAGGAACTTGCCCCTCTTCTTGCAGCGGTGTACCGTAGGTCCCTAGAAGAGCGTAGCGTTCCATAGCATTGGAAAAGGGCACAGGTCATCCACGTTTTCAAGAAGGGACGTCGAACAGATGTGCAGAACTATAGACCTATATCTCTGACGTCGATCAGTTGTAGAATTTTGGAACACGTATTATGTTCGAGTATAATGACTTTTCTGGAGACTAGAAATCTACTCTGTAGGAATCAGCATGGGCTTCGAAAAAGTCGGTCGTGTGAAACTCAGCTCGCGCTATTCGTCCACGAAACTCAGAGGGCCACAGACATGGGTTCCCAGGCAGATGCCGTGTTTCTTGACTTCCGCAAGGCGTTCGATACAGTTCCCCACAGTCGTTTAATGAAAAAGTAAAAGCATATGGACTATCGGACCAATTGTGTGACTGGATTGTAGAATTCCTAGGTAACAGAACGCAGCATGTCATTCTCAATGGAGAGAAGTCTTCCGAAGTAAGAGTGATTTCAGGTGTGCCGCAGGGGAGTGTCGTAGGACCATTGCTATTCACTATATACATAAATGACCTTGTGGATGACATCGGAAGTTCACTGAGGCTTTTTGCGGATGATGCTGTGGTATATCGAGAGGTACATTGGAAAACTGTACTGAAATGCAGGAGAATCTGCAGCAAATTGACGCATGGTGCAGGGAATGGCAATTGAATCTCAATGCAGACAAGTGTAATGTGCTGCGAACACACAGAAAGATAGATCCCTTATCATTTAGCTACAATATAGCAGGTCAGCAAGTGGAAGCAGTTAATTCCATAGATTTTCTGGGAGTACGCATTAGGAGTGATTTAAAATGGAATGATCATATAAAGTTGATCGTTGGTAGAGTAGTTGCCAGACTGAGATTCATTGGAAGAATCCTAAGAAAATGCAATCCGAAAACAAAGGAAGTAGGTTACAGTACGCTTGTTCGCCCACTGCTTGAATACTGCTCAGCAGTGTGGGATCCGTATCAGATAGGGTTGATAGAAGAGAAAGAGAAGATCCAACGGAGAGCAGCGCGCTTCGTTACAGGATCATTTAGTAATCGCGAAAAAGTTTCGCAGATGACAGAGAAGCTCCAGTGGAAGACTCTGCAGGAGAGACGCTCAGTAGCTCGGTACTAGCTTTTGTTGGAGTTTCGAGAACATACCTTCACCGAAGAGTCAACCAGTATATTGCTCCCTTCTACGTATATCTAGCGAAGAGACCATGAGGATAAAATCAGAGAGATTAGAGCCCACACAGAAGCATACCGACAATCCTTCTTTCCACGAATAATACGAGACTGGAATAGAAGGGAGAACCGATAGAGGTACTCAGGGTACCCTCCACCACACACCGTCAGGTGGCTTGCGGAGTATGGATGTAGATGTAGAGAGAGAGCAGTTCACTCAAGAGCCGTTGCTAAGCTGCCACCACCGTGCGATATAGACATCATGTCCCAGACTCTGCAATCTGGCTATGCAGAAGAAGACATGGCCCTCACGTAGTGACCGACCAGCGGACTTATATTATTTCAAAGTTTATCTTTAATTTTGCTTGTCATTGTGAACTTTGACTCTTACTGGTCCCTTTCGAACATTCTTCCTGCATGATGTGTGACAAGAACCTTCAATCTGATTTTGTTCCTACGTGATGTGTGCCAATAACTTATGCTCTGGAGAGCCAAAGAAACGGGTATACCTGCCTAACATCGTGTAGGGGGCCCGCGAACACGCGAAAGTGCCGCAGCAAGACGTGGCATGGACTCGACTAATGTCTGAAGTAGTGCTGGAGGGAACTAGCACCATCAATCCTGCAGGGCTTCCATAAATCCTTAAAAGTATGAGCAAGTGGCGATGTCTTCTGAACAGCACTTTGCAAGGCATCCTAGATATGCTCAGTAAGGTCCCGAGTTCGAGCCTCGGTCCGGCACACAGTTTTAATCTTCTAGGAAGTTTCATGCTCAGTAATATTCATGTCTGGGGAGTTTGGTGGACAGCCGAAGTGTTTAAACTCAGACGAATGTTCCTGGAGCCACTCTAGAGTTTCTGGACTTGTGGGGTGGGGTGCCCCGCTGGAATTTCCCAAGTCCGTCGGAATGCGCAATGGGCATGAATGGATGCAGGTGATCACACAGGACGCTTATGTACGTGTCACCTGTCAGAGTCGTATCAAGACGTATTGGGGGTCCCATATTACTCCAACTGCACACGGTTCACACCATTACAGAGCCTCCACCAACTTAAACAGTTCCCTACTGACATGCAGGGTCCATGGATTCATGAGGCTGTCTCCATACCCGTTCACGTCCATACGCTCGATACAATTTGAAATGAGACTCGTCCGACCAGGCAACATGTTTCCAGACATCAACAGTCCATCGTCGGTACTGACGGGCCCAGGCGAGATGTAAAGCTTTGTGTCATAGAGTCATCAAGGGTAGATGAGTGAGCCTTCGGCTCCGCTAGCCCATATCGATGACGTTTTGTTGAATGGTTCGCACGTTGACAAGTGTTGATGGCCCAGCACCGAAATCTGCAGAAATTTGCTCTTCTGACACGTTGAACCGTTCTCTTCAGTCGTCGTTGGTTCCTTTCTTCCACGATGTTTTTCCGGCCGCAACGATGTCGGACATTTGATGTCTCACCAGATTCCTGATATTCACGGTACACTCGTGAAATGGTCGTACGGGGTAGTTCCCACTTCATCGCTACGTCGGAGATACTGCGTCCCATCACTCATTCGCCGACTGAAACACCACGTTCCAACTCACTTAAATGTTGATAACATGCCGTTGTAGCAGCAGTCACCGATCTAAAAACTGCACCGGACACTTGTTGTCTTATATAGGCATTGCCTTCCGCAGCGCTGTATTCTGCCTGTTTACCTATCTCTGTATTTGAATACGCATGCATACACCAGTTTCTTTGGCGCTTGAGTATAGTTTAGAACTTCGTTCATTCCATTATCAGGCACTCTGCCTGAAGCATTTTGTGTTCAAACCAGAAGAGTTTATTCTGTTCGTGATTGTTAAAGACTTGTTTTACAAGAACGAAATTTATGTTCTCTTCATTCAGATATCCTCGATGTCGTTTTATACCTGTGCTATTACTTTTTAACAGCCTGCGGCGGATACTTGAAGGAATTAGATACATGCACAACAGAAGGATGTGTGACAGCAAGCAGGGGAGAAATCTGGGCAGCCGTCTCGCAGAAACTGGCCACAGCACGAAAAAGAAAGCAGGAATATGAAGCAGAAGGGGACAAATTTACGGAACTGACGTTAGAGCAAAAGAGAGCAAGAAGATGAAACAGGCATGAGATTAACATAGATACAAAAGATCACCGGTAAAAATTGGACGCTGTTTGTTGATACAGGGTATACCATCCTTATGACATTGCAGCAAGGACAATTCATGGGATATTAGAGAGCTGCTGTCCATGGGACCCGGAAGGGCTTCGGCAGGTACGATCGTGGAAGTGCTACTTGCAGAACCTGAGAAGATGAAGACATCAGTCAATCTGCAAATGGCTGGCTTTCCCCTGGATTCCATTTTCCGTGTGTCAGAGGCGAAATTAACTTGAGGTCTGCATGCAAGTTTCCGACTAAAAAGGTTGCAAACAGTCTTACTTTACCATTTGTTAAACATGCATTTGTTTCGCAATATCAGTGTCTGTATATTATTATTTCAGTTACCTAGTGAATTAGCTTGTACACATTTTATTGTCCTAATTGCATATAAGTAGCAGAAATATAGCGCACTAGGTGTTTCAGCCAGATCGAAACTCCCTGGAGACAGGCATATAGCTTGCTAGGAATCGGAGGTGAAGTGTTCTGAGTAATGAAACACAGTCAAGCAGGCAATATGAAATGGTTAACTTTTACTTTAGAAATATTTATGTAGAAATGTAAGGTTTGTATCACTCGTGTACGCCAGTCGAAGTTATCATACAACGAAGTATGTCTTAGTTGCTTATCCATGAAACTTGTTTCTTCCTAACGTTTAGTCCAGACCTACGTTGGACATCTTCAACGTGCTCCTTGTTGCACTGAGTTTCGCCGACTCAGCCGGGAGTACTGATGTTACAGTTGTAGATCGCCCTTAGCAGCTGCAAATTCGTATCTGCTGTTACTAGACCTTCGACACTCGTGGATTGTCGGTACTCGCATCTCGCGGATTTTCTTTGCTATAGCCAGCCAGCTTGAATAATAAGAGCACAATGCCACTGTTCAGCAGGCACTCTGGTAAATTCATCCTGTGTGTTACCTGCCCAACTGCGTGGAAGTGTGGAGCAGTAAGATCATTATAAGTCTTGCTGACTTTTTCGAGCAGATTTTTAGTTTTGCCGCAAATCCTTGATTTCAGAAGACGATAGATGTGTTTTCTTTGCACACAGAGTTTGGTATTTCAGAAGGCACCAATCGAAGATTTATACCGCATACAGGGAAAGCGGAAAAACACCATCTTCTGAGTCACAATGCGTGCGAAAATTTGTGTTGAGTGATGGTGACAGATGTTCATTGAAGAAGATTGTAACGAAAAATAAGAAGTTGACAGCTGTAAAAGTCACTGCACAACTGAATGTCGCACTCTGGAATCATGTCGTCACCAAAACAAGACGAAGCAGCTGCATGAGCGGCGATCTGTATGGTGAGCTGAAATTCCAAAACCACTCATCAGTGATGCAAATTCCAGTAACAGGAAAACGTGGTGCCAGAGCCCTAGGGCCTGGGCTATAGAGCGATGGAAGAATGTCATTTAGTCGGATGAATGATTTTGCAAGTGTCTCCAACTTCTGGAGAGTTTACGTCTCAAGAGTGAACCATCGAGGGGTTTTGGTCATAATTTGAGCAGTCATATCGTGATATTTAGTGGATCCCACGGTTGCTCTGCAAGATCGCATCGCTGCCAAGAATTATATGACCATTTTGGCTGATCAGGTCCACCCATGGTACATTGTTAGTCCCCGAATTGAAACGCTGTGTTCCAAGATGACAGAGCCCCTGTTCACGAAGTTCACATCGTCCAGCAATGGTTTTGTGAGGACGAGGATGAATTGTTACGTTTTCCCTAACTGTCACAGTCATCAGATCTCAGTAATGTTGAGCCTTTGTGGTCAGCTTAGAAGAGCAGAGAGCATGTTCGCTATCCACCTTCGTAATTGTTAGCTGAACTTGAAACTACTTGGCAGGAAGAATGGTATAAAAGCCCTTAAAAATCACACAGGACCTGCATTTAACCACTACGAGACGACTGGAAGCTGTTTTGAATGCCAACGGTTTTTCCACCACCCTATTAGGTATGGTAAAGTGTTGCATTTCTCTTGATTCCATATTTTGTCCAAACCTTGTATGTATAGACGTTGTACTAGCTCAAAAAACTTTGGTGGGTAAAGTTTAAATAAGATCTTAATTAATCGTGACTGGTGATCGTCACGAGAGGAAAATGTGAAAGGTGTACGTTACAGTAGCAGTACGTCTATACTGCAGAACTAAAGGATAGCGCACGCTGCGCTGTGGAGTGAATGAAAAATGGAGAGCATTGTAGATGCAGCACCACGCCATCTGAGAGCGACAGGCTAGACGTATTCCTGCGGTTCATGTCCTTGCCTAGGGAGGAATAGTAGTGATACACTGAATATCTTAATTTTTTTCCATCTCAGTAACTAAGTTGTTAATGCTAAGCATTTCCGTTTGCCAATTAGTTATGATTTCAGATATATATAATTACATGTATAGGTTGACTCTTACACAGAATATTACAGCAACCAGCCACTTTTTACAATGCTGTTTATTTATTTAAACAGCGCCGTTACCAGTTTCGACTTGATCCCCCTCACTCGTTTATCTCTCCCATCCTCTCTCACCTCCGTCCGCTGCTGCGCCTGTATTCCCACGTCCCACCTGCTCTCCATCTCTCCACTCTCCATACCCTCGCCCAAGGTGGCTACCACCAACTCCTACTCCCTGATTATGCCCTCATCCTTTCCATCTACCCCTCCCACCATTTTCGATCCTCCCCTTCCCCCCCCCTATGTTTTTTCCCGAGGGCACCCTCTCTCCCTTCTCTCCTTTCTCCCTTCCTCCCTCCCGCCTCCCCCCTGGCTTCCCCAACCCCCCTACCTTCTTTCCTACCCCTCCCATCTCCTCTGCCACTGGCATCTGCACCATCCCCTCTCCCTCCTTCGCCACCTTTTCTCCTTTTGGCAGGTCTCCTGACTCCTACACCTACAGTGAACATTCACGCTCTGGAGATCATCGCCAGTGTTAGTGTGCGCCGTCGTGTTAGTGATTCAGTGTTTCATCATTTGTGCTCCTTCGCTCATGTGTGCCATTTTTGTCGTCTCTGTTACTGTCCGAGTGGGGTTGGGTTGTTTTGGGGAATGAGAACAGACAGCGAGGTCATAAGTCTCATCGGATTAGGGAAGGACGGGGAAGGAAGTCGCCCGTGCCCTTTGAAAGGAACCATCCCGGCATTTGCCTGGAGCGATGTAGGGAAATCACGGAAAACCTAAATCCGGATGGCCGGACGCGGGATTGAACCGTCGTCCTACCAAATGCGAGTCCAGTGTCTACCGTCCGAGTGCTGAACGTTTTTATTTGGACGCTGCACCGTGAACGACTTCATGTATTTTAATTTTCTGTGTCTACTGTTGTCTATCCACCGTGTTGTTTTGTTGTCTCCAATTGTAACTGAATGTATTCTCTGTGGCAGAAGAGCGGTGTAGTCTTGCCGCTGCTGGCCTGCCTTTCAAATTGACAATTAAAAAAAAGAAACGGTTTCGAACCGATAGGTTCATCTTCAGACGGCTAGTTCACGTTTTCCATTAGATTTCGTGTTTTGATTCCCCACCTGACGAAACTTCCTTGGGGTGGCAATGCGCTACAACTAAAACAAGATTGATACAACGTCTTTTTAACTGTAATTGTGCCTTTACATCACTTAAAATCGTCGTGAGGCACAATTAAAATTAAAAAGACGTTATATCACATCTTGGTTTGGTTGTAGGGCATCGCCACCCCAAGGACGTTTCGTCAGATGGGGAAACAAGACACGAAATGTAAATTAAAACGAGAACTAGCTGTCTGAAGATGAACCCATCGGTTCGCAACCAGTAACGGCGCTGTGTAAATAAAGAAATAACATTTTAAAAAGTGGCTGGTTGCTGTAATCTTCTGTGTAAGAGTCAACCTATATTTTGTACACAGCCACAGGCTCGACATGTCAGTTTTTGACGAAATAATATATATAATCACAATTCTCATAAAAATTATGCAACAAAATTTGTAATTTCAGGTACATGAACAAGTTAGCATTGTGAAAACACGACCTGACTTCGCTACCAGATGTCAGGTCAAATGTAAATTATATGCAAATAGATAAATTTCGTCTTGGAAACCAAGTGATAAGCAGAAACTAATTCGCGGAGCGTAGTTTTTGCTCCTTTGAAACTGACCGATACTTTTATCAGTATAGTTTTCTCATTTTTACAGAGCCTGGCTAAACAACATTTAATACTGTCGTTGTCCAGAGGGGAGCCTAATGAAAATATCTTCTCGGTTCCTCTATCAATAAAATCATGATGGACAAGGCCATCTGTTGTTACATTCTGTAACCATATTAGCTAACTGCATGTAATCCTTACTTTTTTTTCTTTTGAAACATTTAATGAATTATGAAACAAGAATAATACTTAAATTTTTGCTGGAAACTGCTGTCACTGATGTATTGTTCCAGTGACTGGCCTGTCAAGAATGTAGGATTAGATGGGAAATTTGGGTTCTCACATACTCGTTGAACACTCAGACAGGAATATAAATATTAGTGATGGGAGGCAGTGTCGGGGAGGTCCGGAGCCGTCTGCGATAAGACAATAGGAATCAACCAGGAACGGTGAAGCACTTTTCATCCAGAACGGACGTGATTTGTTCTGACCCAATCCGCAGTCGGTGACGATGACTTCCCTTTTTCCAGAAAGTTTTCCATCGGCAACTGTAAGTAAAGACTTTATTAGCGATACAGCTTACATCTACAGCCCTTCTGGTCGAATTTGGTAAATAAACTTTAGTGTTTCATCATGAGAAATATACGAGCTACTTACCTATAAAGTAATGCTCAAGCAACAGGAAACTCAGAGCAAATTATCTGAATTTACGAAACCTTGCTGTATCAACTATTCATTCAGGCAAAACCCCAATGTTTCTGGTGATGAAATTCCGTGCAATACCCATACTTGACCCTACGCGCATTTCAAAGATGGGAAGTCGAAGAGGCAGATAGAAGATTCGAGGCAATGCTTGTAACGTGCCTACGTATCTTGGTCGTGATAGCCTTTCACTTAAAACAATTACTGAAATAGCACATTTGAAATACACATTTCGTATTTTCACACGTATCTAATAATGTCGTTTCCTTCTCTTTTTAAATTACTTTTCATCTGTTGTTTTGTATCTACTTCCTTCTCGAAGGGTACGATCTCAATGGGATTCAAGATTCCCTTCATCAATGTAACTTTGAATGTAGTTCACGTCTTTTGCGAATTAAATTGTTCCTTTCATTTTCTTTAAATCTATGAATATAATGAAAACTGGAAGGTATTGATCAATCTTCACATAACGGACGTATTCCTGGATGAAATCTATCCTCGGCGGAAATGTCCATTGCCTTAAGCAAACTGTTACTTCTCTGACTGTTTGTGGTGTTTTGAACAAGAATTGTATCGTAAAAACAGTGAGGTAATGCATCTGAAATTACAGTCACGTTTGTAATTCCTTTTTTGTATAGAGTGTTGGTGGCCGCTCATAAAATATCTTTACCAGTTCACCATTTCTTCTCAGACTGCTCGAACAGTATGGACACAGTGTGTCTGCTGTCATTTCATGCGGTGCCGTCCGGACTGAGCCCCTCCCAACTGCTTTATTACTTTTTCACCTCTCTGTGTTGCTTCTTGACAGTACAAGCATTCAAATAATATACTACATGTTTCTTTATTTTTTGACTTGGATTCTATACTTTCGTCTAAAATACATCCTAACGTATGACGTACGTGTGAATGTGTTACAAAACCTTAAAGTATTTTTCGACAGTTCTGATGCATCTCGTCTCATCCTTCCTTTTCTATGTGATCGTTTTCCGTGTCGGCGTATGCGAATTGCACCTTTTCTAACCTCATGGAACTCAATAAAATATTCCCAATTTTCCAGTGGTGTTTCATATCTTCCACAACACTGTTCATGTTACATCATAAGCCACAGACACGATTAGCGCATCCGTTTTTTCGCTTCCTTGCTGCCGCGGAGCTTCCATGTGCAATGGATAGAACACTAGACATTGGGGAGACAGTGGATCAATTCCCCACATCCTCATGTAGGTTTTCTACGATTTCTACAATTCAACTGAGGCGAATTATAAGGTGGTTTCTCGTACAATATCACGATCATTTTCTTTCCTTATCACTATCAAACACCAGTTTTGCTTCAAATGATCTCGACTTTGACGTTGCGTTAACCACAGTTTCTGTTTTGTTGTTTTTGAAGTCTTCTTAAAAGAAATGGAAATCATTCCAGTTTTCGGTCCATATCTATCAGGATACTCGGAGTATAAAAATTTCATAAAAACTTACTGTACATCAAGAGCGGCAGGAAACTCGTAGTAGTGAAGCAATCTGCATCTCTTAATAAAGGTAAGTAACTAATCCACACTACATACTAGCTAGGTTCCTTCCATAGGATGCTAACGAATTAGCTCAACTTTTAGCATTCAAATACAACCACTCACTCGAAGGAAGATCCGTACATAAAGACCGAAAAATTATACACGTCCCAACTGACATTGCCGGCCGGTGTGGCTGAGCGGTTCTAGGCGCATCAGTCTGGAACCGCGCGACCGCTACGGTCGCAGGTTCAAATCCTGCCTCGGGCATGAATGTGTGTGATTTCCTTAGGTTAGTTAGGTTTAAGTAGTTCTAGCGGACTGATGACCTCAGAGCCATTTTTGAACCCAACTGACATTCACTTGTACTTGGATTTTGGAACATGTTCTGTGTTCCAGCATTACGAAGTACCTCGGAAAAATCTATATATGACGCACAACCAGCACAGATACAGAAAATATCGTTCTTGTTGTGAGTTAACGAGCATTGCTCTCTCATTTATATATATGGCCCAAGAAGTCAGCTTTTCGGCATCCACAAGACGTCGTGTTATGACTCAAACTGTGCGCAATAAGCTGCATGATGCGTAACTTCACTCCCGACGTCCATAGCGAGGTCCATCTTCGCTACCACGACTCCACACAGTGCGGTACAGATTGGCCCAACAACACGCCGAATATGCCGCTCAGGATTGGCATCACGTTCACCGATGAGTGTCGCACATGCCTTCAACCAGACAATCATGGGAGACTTGTTTGGAGGCAACCCGGTCAGGCTGAACGCCTTAGACACACTGTCCAGCGGGTGCAGCAAGGTGGAGGTTCCCTGCTGTTTTCGGGAGGCATTATGTGGGGCAGACGTACGCCTCTGGTGGTCATGGAAGGCGCCGTAACGGCTATACGATACGTGAATGCCATCCTCTGACCGAGAGTTCAACCATATCGGCAGCATATTGGCGAGGCATTCATCTACATGGACGACAATTCTCCCCGCCATCGTGCACATCTTGTGAATGACTTCCTTCAGGATAACGACATTACTCGACAAGAATGGCCAGCATGTTCTCCAGACATGAACCCTATTAAACATCTCTGGGATAGAATGGAAAGGGCTGTTTATGGACGACGTGACTCACCAACCACTCTGAGGGATCTACCCCGAATCGCCGTTGAGGAGTAAGATAATCTGGACCAACAATGCCCTGATGAACATTTGGATAGTATGCCACGACGAATACCGGCATGCATCAATACAAGAGGACGTGCTACTGGGTATTAGAGGTACCGGTGTGTACAGCAATCTGGACCACCACCTCTGAAGCTCTCGCTAAATGGTGGTATAACATGAAATGTGTGGTTTTCATGAGCAATAAGAAGAGCGGAAATGATGTTTATGTTGATCTCTTATTCTAGTTTTCTGTACAGGTGCCGGAATTCTCGGACCGAGGTGATGCAAAACTTTTTTTGACGTGTGTTCTTAAAATAAGTCACGTCTTGTAGCCTGGTGCACAGTACACCACAGTGGCAGATCACGCTGTGGGTATCTCCATTCACACAGTGAATGCAGTTCGTTGAATTCTCTGCAATTCCCATTTAGCGTCTTGTGGTCTATTTCCGTCACTTTTGTAGCCCATGACACGCACTCGAAGCCTGTGTGACCCGTTTTATCAGCATTGTAGCAGAAATTTTTGAACTGTTTGGCGTGCGTAGTGTGAACCCTTCCTTCCATCTTGTATTTACTAGACTTGTTATATGCCTTTGTAAACAACAAGTTAAACATATTAGTTTTTTTCTTTCCCTAGCTCACTTCAGTGTTTCGTGTGTACGCTCATTCCTTGTTCGTGGGGCTATTCCTCCCCCTATCATTGGCCATAGAGAACTTTCTTCCAGTTATGCTACACTGATGAGCCAAAACATTATGACAAATACAAAATTGTTAAGACTTTCGTGGCCACTTGTTGACAAACTGCTTATTTGCTTCTGTCTCGGGTTCTTCGGCCGACGTTCGTGTGATGATTTTGCTGACGTTTCGCCAGCACGAGTGGCTGGCATTGTCAAAGCTTCACCCTCCGGCAATGGAGGGTGAAGCTTTGACAATGCCAGCCACTCGTGCTGGCGAAACGTCAGCAAAATCATCACACGAACGTCGGCCGAAGAACCCGAGACAGAAGCAAATAAGCAGTTTGTCATTATGACAAATGCTTAATAGTTTGCTTGTCCGTCTCTGGAAAGAAATATATCACTGATTCTGCGTATCGTGGATCCGAGAACTTTTTGCTAGGTTTGTGGAGGTATGTGACATTAGATGTCTACGCACTACTCATGTAATCATGTAATTCGCGTAAGCAATGAGCTGCTGATTTGCGTACACTGTGATGGCACCCGGTAGCAACCCAGATGAGTCCCATAGAATTTACATCAGGCGAATTTGGACTCCGAGACATCAGTGTGAGTTCACTATAATGCTCCTTACATTACTGTAGCACCGTTCTGGATTCGAGACATGGACAGTTTTACTGCTGAAAGTTGACATCGCCGTCGATAAAGACATCAAGCATGAGGGGATGCAGATGGTTAGCAGCTGTCAGCGTGTCTTCGATTACTACCACAGGTCCCATGCAAGTGCAGGAGACTGTCTCCCATAGCATAATACAGTTCCCACGAGCATGCATCCGTGGCGCACTGCACTTTTCGTGCCACCGTTCTCCTCGATGACGGCGTCTGCGAGACGACCAGTGACTTAGTGTAGCAAAAACGTGATTCACCTGAAGAGCCAACACGTTTCCATTGATCGACGATCGATGGTCCCGTGTCCACTGCAATCGTACTGACGATGTCGTTGGGTCAACAAGTGAACTCGTACGGAAGGTCTCCTGCAGAGGTCCATGTTCAATAACGTATGATGTACAGTATGCTCTGAAAAACTTGTACACGTACCAGCATTGTACTCGCAGAGATGCCGCAGGTCACCATCTTTAGAGAGCAGACGAGCCTCCAAACCCCACGTTCTGCGAAAAGTCGTGGACGTCTAACCATTTAGCGCCTAGTGGTAGTTTCACTGTTCTTCTACCTCCTTCCATAGATGATTACGAGAGTAGCACGTGAACATTCGACCAGTGTAGCCGTTTTTGAAATACTCGTTACATACTTCTGTTTCTGTTACCACGCCACGTGCCTGCAACGCCACCAAGTGGCATCCAGAGTCGTGGTAGGCCGTGGTCATAATGTTTTGGCTTATCAGTGTAATTCAACTGCGGCAGGTAGTCCAGTTTCGTCACCTCGACTTTTGATTATTGTCTGTATCGTTTATAATTCTTAGCCCTTGTATAAAGCATGCTCTAACAAAAAAAGTCTACTGTCTCTACGGCACTTTTTCTGTTTTCTCTACTTATTACACGTCTTACGGCCTCCATAAAATCTCTCTGAATTTAGTCAATCATTTTGGCCTAATGAAGAGATTGGCTGTGTCCCAGTTTCGTTAGGACTGTGGCCATGAAAAACAAAAGTCATGGAATATGTTGTTTTTTTTAAAAAAAACTGTATTTATTCAAAATTATCTCCATCTGAATAAAAATATTGTTGAAATCGCTGTAAAACAGTTTTTTAACAGTCACTGCAGTCCTTTTACGGAGTTGCATTTAATACTGCTCTAACTCCACTAATTCAAATGCTGAATCAACATTTTCATATGAATTCACTCAGATCCCTCTTGTTGCTGTTAAAATATTTCCATAGTACACAAAACGCTCCCTAGCCGCAGTGGTCCACAGCCCATGACGACTACCACAGTCCACTTCAGCCCTCCACCACCCCACACCGAACCCAGGGTTCGGCCCCCTGTGGACCCCCCACCCCAGGGAACGCCCCCGCCAGACACGAGTGTAGCCCCTATGTTTGCGTAGTTGAGTAAGGGTGGTGTACGCGTATGTGGAGAACTTGTTTGCGCAGCAATCGCCGAGATAGTGTAGCTGAGGCGGAATAGGGGGAACCAGCCCTCATTCGCTGAGGCAGATGGAAAACTGACTAAAAACCATCTACAGACTGGCCGACTCACCGGACCTCGACACAAGACCGCCGGGCGGATTCGCGCTGGGGGACCAGGCGCTCCTTCCCGCTACGGAAAGCCGTGCGATAGGCCGCTCGGCTAACCGGGCGGGCTACTTAGGTGGGTACTGGTTTCTTTTGATCCTTGGCGATGAGTTGACGGCGCTTGTCTCGACCTCATGGCTCTGCTCACTGGGATAGGACCTTACGCTTGAAGGAGGATGTGGCCCTGTGTCTGGCCACTCCTGCTTTCCCTGAATATGCCGCTCCTTGCGACTCGCCCTGACATGGTATCGTCCATGGTGGATACCGGACTCTGTGTGCAGTGGCGACTGATGTGAAACACCCTAACTTTGACACCTTGAGAATTTACTGGTATTTTTCTTTCATTGCTGTTAAACGTAATGTAGATTCGGTAATCTGAAATACATGACACTAAATCTACGGCGCTATGCTACCTATTGCTCATCTAGACTTGGTGAAACTGGGCATCAGGGTCGCGAGCACACCTTCACTTGTGCACGTTTTAAGGAGCTTCTACTCTTGCAGCTTACGGGCCAAATACATACGGATTTGAAAAAAAAAAGTGCATAGTTCACTGTGTGCACTGCTAGCGGTTACCACTCAAGGACAAGTTTACATCAGGGCCACCAGGTGGTAACACAATGCAGCAGACTTCTATCTACGTTCACTTGTAGAAATCCCGCTAGACGGTAGCACTCTCCACAGATATGCGAATTCACTCACTATACAGGGTGAGGCACTAACTATTGCCACGAAGAATAACTCCGAAAATATGATAGGAGTTGAAAAGTCTCTGAGAAAAAAGTTGCTTGGGACAACCAGGGCCATAATATGACGTTGGTTTTTTGTTGCTAGGTGGGGTCTCGTCAGAGATTTGGTCAACTTTGTTTTTTTTATGGGATGCTATAGTTTGGTACTTATTTTATGATAGCTGCTATCGAGACGAATCCAATGATGTGTAACAGTAAAGTCTTTGAAGGTCAACGAATGTCCAAAAGGTGGCATGAACGTCCATTTACAGAAGGTGTTCGAAGTGATGGGCATTGGTATCAATGCAGTGCTGCAATCTTCTTATCATGGATTGAGTGGTATTCCTTATCACTTCGTCATTTATCGAAGCACATGCTCTGACAATTCTCTCTCCCTCAAATGGCTCTGAGCACTGTTGGACTTAACATCTGAGGTCATCTGTCCCCTAGAACTTAGAACTACTTAAACCTAACTAACCTAAGGACATCACACACATTCATGCCCGGGGCAGGATTCGAACCTGCGACCATGGCAGAAGCGCGGTTCCAGACTGAAGCGCCTAGAGCCGCTCGGATACTGCGGCCGACTCAATACTCTCTCGCATATCGTGCAAATAGTAAATATTCGCTGAATACGGCGTACCCATCTAACGTGCCATAGACATGTAAGCACCATTCGACGGTTTCGCAATACAACACTAATAGGAACGGTAAGACTAGTATCGTCGAATCAAGCGAATGTGAATGACGTATTACTTCGAAGAACAAGTCGATATGCTTCTCATTTACGGAGAATGCTAACGAAATTCAGTGAGAGCTAGAGAGTTATACGCTGACAGATATCCTCAATGTACTCGCCCTACAGGTCGTACATTTAAGTATGTGTATGTTAAACTGAGAACGACTGGATATTTAACGCATCGGAAACATATCCGGAAAAGGAAAGTTGCTAACGAGGAAACGTAAATTCGTACTCTTGCCACTGGGGTTCGAGATTCTTGTGTTAGTTCGCGTCAGATCGTAAGGGAATCTGGCATGAGCCAGAGTAGTGTTGTTCTTGTTCTGAATCGCCATAAATATCATCCTTACCATATCAGGCTCCACCAAGAATTAACTGGTATCGATTGTATGCGTCGCATTGAATTCTGCCGATGGACTCAACTTCAGATTCAGAGGGATGACACATTTATTAATTTGATTTTATTTACTGACGAGGCTACATTCACGAACAATGGAAATGTTAATTTGCATAACATGTATTACTGGGCATCTGAAAATCCATGTTGACTGCGGCAAGTTGCACACCAAAAATCGTGGTCGGTGAATGTATCGTTTGGGATTCTGGAGGACAGAATTATAGGCCCCTATTTCATCGAAGGAAATCTTAATGGTAGGAAGTTCACCACATTCCTGCAAGAAACATTAGGTCTGTTATTGGAAGAAATACCTTTTGGGACAAGGAACAGAATGTGGTATCAACACGATTAGTGTCTGGCACATTTCTCGCTGATGGCTAGAAATGAGTCGGAGAGACAGTTGCCAAATCGTTGGATTGGACGCGGAGGAGATGTGCCGTGGCCGGCTCGCTCGCCAGACTTGACGCCTCTGGATTTTTTCTTGTGGGGATTCGTAAAGACATTGTTTATAAAGACGTTCCAACAGCACCTGAAGATATGGGAGAGAGAATTGTCAGAGCATGTGCTTCGATAAGCGCCGTTGTAATAAGAAATACCATTCAATCCATGCTAAGAAGTTTGCAGCACTGCATTGATACAATGGTCATCACTTTGAACACCTTCTGTAAATGGACGTTCATGCCACCTATGTCATCTTTGTTGACCTTCAAAGATCTTACTGTTTCACATCATTGGATTCGTCTCGACAGCTGCTATCAGAAAATAAATACCAAACTACAGCATCCCATTTAAAAAAAAAAAAAAAAAAAAAAAAAAAAAAAAAAAAAAAAACGAAGTTCACCTTCACATCTCTGAAGCGACCCAACCTAGCAACAAAAAACCAACGTTACATTATGGCCCCCGTTGTCCCATCACTTTCGCCCCACAAACTTTTCAACTCGTATCATACTTGCGGAGTTATTCTTGGTGGCAATAGTCACTGACTCACCCTTTATAGTAAAATTAGATCGGACATTAGTATGTGTTGTAGATATATTGATAGAAAACCCTATTTTGTGGGATTGTGAGTGAGATATAGAACATCAGGTTTTGGATTTTATCCTAGAGTGATCCATTTGAAGTGCTGAGAACCATCAAACACATCATTGTCGTAATTATGTGAGCTCCACTGATTTTTACGAATGTCTGCAGAACAATTCTACTATCTCCAGCATACACTACGTGTAAGGACCACGAAGATAATACGAGAAATTCGGGCTCATACGACAACATGTACACACATCAAAAAAAGTTTTGCATCACCCCAGTTCCCAGAACTCCTGAAGATAGACGTTGACTGTGGATATTGTATCACAGACATAGTGCCTTTCACTGTTCAGATATGTCACTAACCCGCCCAAAGATGTAAACAACCACGCATGAGCAGCGGCTATTAGACGGAGGGGTCCGACAGCCGATCAGTTCCAGTCATTCCGCCAGGAAGGAGATACACGGCTCGTGTTGTCTGTAGTTCAACCATGCCTAGACGGTCAATACCGCGGTTCGATCGCGTCCGCATTGTTACCTTGTGTCGGGAAAGCTCTCAACAAGGGAAGTGTCCAGGCGTCTCGAGGTGAACCAAACCGATGTTGTCCGAACATGGAGGAGATACAGGGAGACAGGAACTGTTAATGACATGCCTCGCTGAGGCCGCCCAATGGCTACTACTGCAGTGGATGACAGCTACCTGACAGTAACGCAACCATGTTGAATAATGCTTTTCGTGCAGCCACAGGACGTCGTGTTACGAGTCAAACTGTGCGCAGTAGGCTGCATAATACGCAACTTCACTCGCGACATCCATGGCGAGGTCCATCTTTGCAACCACGACACCATGGAGCGCGGTACAGATGGACATAACAACATGCCGAATGGGCTGCTCAGGGTCGGCATCACGTTCTCTTCACCGATGAGTGTCGCATATGCCTTCAACCAGACAATCGTCGGAGATGTGTCTGGAGGCAACCCGGTCAGGCTGAACGCCTTAAACACACTGTCCAGCGAGTGCAGCAAGGTGGAGGTTCCCTGCTGTTTTGGGGTGGCATTATGCGGGGTCGACGTACGCCGCTGATGATCATGGAAGGCGCCGTAACAGCTCTGCGATAAGTGAATGCCATCCTCCGACCGAAGTGCAACCATATCGGCAGCATATTGGCGAATCATTCGTCTTCATGGACGACAATTCGCGCCCCCATCGTGCATATCTTGTGAATAACTTCCTTCAGAATAACGACATCGCTCGACTAGAGTGGCCAGCATGTTCTCCAGACATGAACCCTATTGAACATTCCTGGGATAGATAGAAAAGCGCTGATTATGGACGACGTGACCCACCAACCACTCTGAGGGATCTACGCAGAATCGCCGTTGAGGAGTAGGACAATCTGGACCAACAGTGCCTTGATGAACTTGTGGATTGTATACCACGACAAATACAAGCATGCATCATTGCAAGAGGACGTGCTACTGGGTATTAGAGGTACCGGTGTGTACAGCAATCTGGACCACCAGCTCTGAAGGTCTCTCTGTATGGTGGTACAACATGCAATGTATAGTTTTCGTGAGCAATAAAAAGGGCGGAAATTATGTTCATGTTGATCTCGTTTCAAGTTTTCTGTACAGGTGCCGGAAATCTCGCAACTGAGGTGATACAAAACTTTTTTTAGTATCTGTAGATAGTCGTTTTCCCCTTGTTCTATTTGCGAGTGGAACAGGAAAGGAAATGACTAGCAGTGGTACAGGTTACCCTCCGCCATGCGTCGTGCAGTAGCTCCTCGCCTCCTCTTCCTCCGTCTACCATCCCATAGCTAAGTAGTCAACGCATCTGACTGCCATGCAGCGGGCCCGGTTTCGATTCCCGGCTGAGTCGTGAATTTTCTCCACTTAGGGACTGGGTATTGTACTGTCCTCATCATCATCGATATACAAGTCGCCCAATGTGGTGTCAACTGAAAAGACTTGTAACTCCACGGGTGGAATCTCGCCTATTAGTACTATATGATCATTTCATTTCATTAGAAGTGCTTCAAATTATGTCATTTTGTTCCGAATCCTTCGGCAGTTGATTTTATTTTGAAAGTATTATCTGTGAGAGTCACTTCTTTGGATCTTACACCAAATACTTTGTGGTCTTCTGTATCACTGGTGGTCTCCTGCAGCTCTTGTACTGTGTGAGGAGTCGCCTAACAAACACGTTTTGAAAAATGCCCACCTCACATACAGTAAACTACCTGTTGGCAGCATTTTATATGCAGTGCGTTCTTGATAATTTAGTGAGACCCTACAGTTCTCAAGAGAAGACTAACTATAGCCGTGACGGGGAATCGTAGCAGTTATTCTTCCCGCGCTGCGCACAAGAATATAACGGGAAGAAAGTCCTAATATCTGGAATACTGGTAAGTACCATATGTCTTGTATTTCACAGTGTCTTGCAGAAAATGTATGAATAGTAGAGTAAAGGACGATCCACACGCTACGATTTGATATTTGCACAGATAAATCATAGGGTGTGAACCGGCCTTAAATTTCTAGTATTCCGACCAATGATTGTCTTTATTTCTGTTACGTTGGCGATGGTCTGATTTGTTTTCTACCTCTTTGGCGTAGATATAAACAAAGTACATCGCTGGTGAGTGGGTGGTTTCGTGTTGATTATATGTGTAGAGTTGTTTATTTTGATTTTGCAGTACGGCTGGATTGGTTTGAGATAATACATGAAACGTAATAACAATATTATTCGTGATTGCTGTTCCACTACTGCTAACTATTATCTGCATTTTATCATAGTACTACATGTAGAATCCGCTTTCTTGTTTTTTAGAAACTACAAGAACATATTTTTTTGTTGTGGTACAACGCCATATAGACAACCGGTCATTGTAGTTGGGTTTTGTAATGCAGATATGACGTACAACAACTTACTATGACAAGCAGTGCAGCTTGTGTTAGAGAATGGCTAGACCCATCGTTTGTGTGGGAAACTGTTGATTGATCTGAACTTTGAACAGACGGCACCAAGTATACTTGTCACAACAAGGAAGTGAACAACCCAACCAAGTTTACGTCAGAAATGGCAACACGCATCGAAGATGAAGATTACTGGAATGATAGTGAAACCAGTGCCAGGGCAAAAGCTTTTAACTTCGAAGATGAAGATGTAAGTTAGCAGTACGTTCTGACAAGAAATCCAACTCTTTACATTTTTATTAAAGCGAAAACATTTATTGTGGTTTCGATTTAGAATTTATCATGTAACCAAAGCAGATATATATTACTGTTACTACATATAAACCATATGCTTACACTGCATTCTAGCCAAATGAAAATTTCTTTGTACAGTTCTTTACCTAATTAACACATAAGGCTGATGTTTCAGACTGTTATTTATTATTTCAGACAGTTTGTCGGTGCTGTATTGTACATTTGTAATAATGAGAACATGGTATTTGTTGGTTAGTCCGTGAGAAACCTTGAAATACAATATCAAAATGTGCTACTAACATTGTGATACAAAATTATTTCAGTAGATAAATGAGTTTAAATATGTGGTAGTGACTTGTAATGAGAGTCCTCCAGAAAGCAAATATTCTTCATATCGTCTTCGTGTAGTATTTTAGACATATTACTGTATTTTTGCCATGGAAAGCATCTTACAGATGCCATAAAGTACCATCTGGTTGTATTCCATTAGTAAACATAACACCTGAATTGTTTTTTCATATGTGTGTCTTCTAATATTATTTTAGAATCATGATATTAAAATGTAAACTGATCACTGTAAGTTAATACACATATCTGTTCATCCTAGTAATGCCATGGTGTCATGGCATGGCAGGATGATGTTTTCTGTATAACAAAATACTATGTAAAATTAGCCTGTGTATTAAATGATCTGTGCTGAGAGACTCATTATGTATGATCTGCCAGAGTAGAAGTTTTTTTGATTGGTATCGATAGCTGCAGTGGTGCTATGTAGGTCAAGGGAAATGCCGGAGTCCACTTTTTGGGATTGTGGATGTTTGTGGTATTGGTAGCTGTGTTTGAGCTCTGTAGATTAAGGAAAATGTCCAATTCCTGTAGTTTTGTTGGGATAGCAGAATGCTGCAATCTAATTTTTTATGTTATTTCTTTTTGTGACAGAGTGGTGTTTTTGTATTGTTGTATATTTAATTTGTACCTGCCCTAAACCCCCAATTTTCTGCAGATGTCCCAATAGTTTCATTTTATTTTTGGAGTGAGATGTTACTCTGTCATTTTTATTTTTTGGTCGCATTTATTGACGTGTATGTAGTGGTACCATTGACATTTTGTATATGCTGGAAGTAGCCATTGTTGCCATATTGATGACATCATGGGTCAAAGAAGACAGATAGAATCGGACACTTCTTTAATCCCACAGTGTGGAACTGTATAACATACCTACCAGAAGTCAAGTTAGATGGCATGAATTCTGGGATGCCTACCTTACTGCTTACTGAATGATCAGAGTGAGCCAAGTTTCACAAGACTGCTGTTCACAGAATCCTACAGAGGAGCTTTGTGGTCTTGGCGGCTTAAGATGTGAGAATGAAATAAGTTTCATATTTGTATAATAGACTGATGCTACTAGTATCAACACACAACTATCCATGCCTGTCCAATGGCCCTTCTTGAAACTGGTAATGACCTGCACCTTTTTCCTTTTGCTTGAAATAAATCATTCATACAGCAACCTACAATAAACTGCAGTGAGAAGGAAAGCAAGCTCTTACACATAATATGTATGGAATAGATAGGGTGTTTGACTTTTATGGGTACAAATGAAAGGCGCAAGTGAGGGACTGTGACACAAGAAAATAGTCCTAATAAATGGAGGTCTGGAAGCCAGTGGTTTCCCCATCACAGTGTATGCATAAGTGTAGTCATGACATTTTTCAACATGTTAATCCCTAGGGCTACATTTATTTCGAAACACTGCAAGTGAGGTGTAAATTACAAAGTGGTAAGCTGCCCTCGTTCGTGTGTATCATCATTTAGGATACCGAAGTGTTGCTATATAGTATTTTGACAACAAATAAATCAGGCATGGCCCACCAATACCATGGTCTCCCAGGTCTCCAAACTTAATCCATTGGATTTTTTTATTTTTTTTATAAATGATGATATTTAAAAGCTTTCATGTATTCCAGCCCTGTTTATAATGTCAGTGAATTCTGGGAACACATCATGGATGTTTGTCACTGCATTTGGAACACACCTGGGATTTTTGAACACGTACTGGCATTGATGGAGGGACACACTGAAGCCTGCCTTCACATGAATAATGACCATGTGGAACACTTGTTGAAATGTGTTTGTCCTCAAGTGCAGTTCTGTGGTTTGGATTTTAGGGGACTGTGCTATAATGTGTTCATGTACTAAGTTGTAATATATCGAGGAAAGCACTGATTTTCAGATATGTGTTTATTGGCTTGTTTCTTTGTTTTCTAGTCACCCCTTTCATTTGTACCTATAATGGTCAAACAACCTGTACATGTATACCATCAGGTCCACTCTTCTTTCCTGTATTGAATGATTTTGTGGTCACTTATCTCATCTGTAATTTGGTGTTCATGTGCTGATTAAAAAGAGGAAGCATGTTATAATCTTATGCAATGAAACAATTTCAGTAGACAGAATTCAGAATTTTTATCTATCTGTTAAGCTCTGCTTAAGTACCAAAATGATCACTGAGTGACTGAATGGATGACTATGATCCAATTACTAAGCTCATATAAGACCAGAACATCTTAGGGTTTTACATCAGATTGTTAAACATGATGCTTTCATATTCATTGAAATAACAAGATGAAAAATTTCTGCCATCGTGCTGGGATTTAAATCATTTGTGAAGTAAGCACATGTGAATGGTTTAGTCGTCTTCAATTTTGTCGTTTCATGTTCTGCATGAATCTGTGATGCCATAGAGAATACTTTGTTTGTGAATTGGAAAACGCTTTATCTGTGAACAAAAAACAAATTTTAAACCATGTTACTGGATTCTTCAGTCACTGCTTATTGGAACTATTTGATATTTATCAGTGATGAAACATGAACTTTGGATTTGTACAACACTGCTAAACTTTTAAAGCTTCCAGACATTTGTAGATAGTTGCCAAAGGTGGTGTGAATCATAGTAGCTTAACAGCTTCATTACTTGCTGACATATACCAATATTTTTCTATTTCATTTACTGCAGAGATACCAGCATTTACTGTTTAAACTGTGTAGTGGTCTCCAGGTTGAAAACTAGTTTAATGCAGCTCTCCATGATTTTTCATACAGTAGAGCTGCATGTCCTCAGGAAATATAATGGCTGCAGTTTCCTCTTGCTTTCAACTGTTCACTACAAATGTTACAAAGCCATGTCAACTGGCTAATTTTATAAGATCGCACCAGTCAGACATGCTGACAGTTGTCCCAAAAAATACGCTATGTTTGTTATTCTTCCTACTTCATGTTTTACAGTAGTGAGATATTAAAATTTCTTCTTACTCTTTCTTCTCATTAGAACCAATGATAAATGTATGCCTTGGAACTACACTGAGATGATGAAAGTCATGGGATAGTGATCCGCACATGTACAGATGGCTGCAGTGTCATGTACACAAGGAAGTTCATCGGTGGTGCTGTCATGTGTTTTCAGATGATTCATGTGAAAAGGTATCTGACATGATTATGGCCGCACAACAGAAATTAATAGACTTTGAATGTGGAATGGGTGTTGGAGGAAGGTACATGGGACATTCCATTCTGGATATCATTAGAGATTCAATATTCTGAGATCCACGTTGTCAAGAGTGTGCCAAGAATACCAAATTTCAGGCAGTAACTCTCATCATGGACAACACAGTGACCGACAGCCTTAACTTAATGACCAAGAGCAGCAGCATTTGCACAGTCGTAGCATACAAGCAACATTGCATGGAATAACTACAGAAATTAGTGTGGAACCTAAGACAAACATTTCCATTGGGACAGCACTATGAAATTTGGTGTTAATGGGGTATGACGGCATACAACGGATGCAAGTGTCTTTCCTAACAGCACGACACTACATAAAGTGCCTCTCTTGGGCTCATGACCATATCAGTTGGACCATAGGTGACTGAAAAACCATGATCAGGTCAAAAGAGTCTCAATTTCAGTTGGTAAGAGCTGATGGTAGGGTTCAAGTGTGACACAGGCCCCACAAAGCCATGGACTCAAGTTATCAATAAAGCTCTGTGCAAGTTGGTGGTGACTCCATAATGGTGTGGGCTGTGTTTTCATAAAATGGATTGACTCCTCTGGTCAACTGAACCGATCATTCACTGGAAATGGTAATGTTGAGCTACTTCGAGACAATTTGGACTGATTCGTGGGCTTCATGTTGCCAAACAACGATGGAATTTTTATGGATGACAGTGCACCCTATCTCCGGGCCACAGTTGTTTGCAGTTGGTTTGAAGAATGTACTGGACAGGTGAAGTGAATGATTTGGCCACCTAAATCATCCAACATGAATCCCATCGAACAGTTATGAAACATAATTGAGAGGTCAGTACATGCAAAAAATCCTGCACTGGTAACACTTCAGCAATTATGGATGGCTATAGAGGCAGCTTTGCATAATATTTCTGCAAGGGACTTCCAGTTACTTGTCGAGTCTATGTCATGTTAAGTTTTTGCACTATGCTGGGCAAAAGGATGTCTGATATGATGTCAGGAGGTATCCCATGACTTTTATCACCTTATTGTATAATAATAAAACTTACAAAGAGTCAGGTCATTGAAAGCAGCTGTATTTATCAGAATTCATCAACATTTTGCAAAGAGGGGAAAATATGTTTTACAGCATGGTACATTATTTGTTCTCTATTATTGTTTGTTTGAAGTTGTAAATAGCCTTTGATGGCAAGCTACTGTATTCGTATCCACAAGTCGCACTTCCCTAACTGGACTGCCTTTCCAAAGAGCAGGTCATGAAAGTTAAGACAATGAACTGAGCGTTCCCAACACTTGCCTAAATACTATACAATAGACTGAATAAATTATAGCTCACACACAGTACCCACTCCTGCTGACAAATGCTTTATCATATATGCATCTGTTCCAAATTTTTCAAGCAACTGAAAAGAAATAGTATCCTATGGAACAGCAGAGTGTCATTGGTATTGTAACTTTGTGTGTAATTAGGAAACGGCAGAGGAAGCTGTGCAGTAATATTTCAGAATAGTAATTAGGTGGAGATGAGGTTAACACCCTTGTTTGGACATTTGCCCAAAATCTTCCCCGTTGATTACGACACAGTTTTTTTTGTATAAGGCGCAAAAAATTGTTTTTGTTGAGCATCCAGCTCCATTTTGAATGGCCTTGCCCATGAACACAGTGTAAATCTGGTAGTAAACAAGAGAAACTTGTAAACATACAACATCATGCTTTAGGATATCCCTGTAATTAATCAGGAATAATTTTCAAAAGCGTATAACATAGCTTTTGCTTGTCATTTTGAATGACATCCATGTTGCAACAATTTCGCTGATGTAGTTCACAGAGTCTCTTATTTGTCTTCGTTTTTGTCAGATGACAAAGAAAGTTCCTCACTGTATTTTCATTTTGAGAAATAGAAGTGTATTTCCTTACAGAGTCATTGTATTACAGGAATCTTGCAGCAAGGAGGCTCTCACCACTTGTGGAGCTGAGTCAAACAAATGCAGTTCCCCCAGCAAACTTTCTTTAAAGAGGATGAGAAATGCTCTTTGACCTTAGAAAATTGTGCCACATATCTTTTATTTACATAGACTGATACAATGTGACAATTATTGAACTATATGAAATAAAATCATTATAACTTCTGAACGGTTTGCATTAGAATGTTCAAACAGCACTTTGAGTGATGGGAATTAGTATGGCTTAGTTTAGCAATGAAGCCCAGTTTTATTTGGATGGGTTCGTCAGTAAGCAAAATTTGCACATTTATGGGACTGAGAATCCACATTTAATGATTGAGAAGTCTCTTCACCCTTGACGAGTGACTGTGTGGTGGGCAGTGTCCAGTCATGGAATAATCGATGCGATATTCCTTGATGAAACGGTGACTACTGAATGGTATGTGAAGGTTTTGGAAGACGATTTCATCCCCATTATCCAGTGTGACACTGAGTTCGACAAGATGTGGTTCATGCAAGATGGAGCTCAACACCATTGACTCTGGAGAGTGTTTGATGTCCTAGAGGAGCTCTTTGGGGACTGCATTCTGGATCTGGGGTACCAAGAGGTTATTGGCATGGGCCTCAATTGGCTGCCTTATTTCCCGGATCTGAACACATGTGACTCCTTTTTGTGGATCTGTATTAAAGACAAGATGTACAGCAGTAACCCCAAAACCATTGCTGAGCTGCGAACAGCAATTCAGGAGGTCATTAATGGTATCGCCATTGTGACACTTCAGCAGGTCATGCAGAATTTCGCTATTTGTGTGCACCACATCATCGCCAATGATGACAGGCATATCGAACATGTCATAACCTAAAACTGAATATCTGTAGTGACATTTACATGTTGAATAAAGAGAGTGCACACCATAGTTTGTAACTAATTATGTTTTTTTCCCCATATAGTTCAATAATTGTCACCCTGTATATCCTATCTATCTGGAACAGGGAAAATTTCTGCAGACTCATACTAATATCAGTTTGTTGGGTAAATTTCACAAGGAACTGATGAAAAGTAGGGACATTGTAGAAAGTGAATGATGCTCTATTACTGACACCAGGACGATGCATCCTCAGTTGCCTTGGTCAGGGTTGTAATTCATGATAGGAACTGCTATTTCATCCAGTACATTCTTCAAATTTCCCCTTTTGCAACTACACTCTCTTTGTATACTGAAAGAAAATTCATGTTCAGTGAAGAGATCTTAGGAAAAAAGCCCAACAAGCGAAAAGGAAATGTCATTGAGAAATAATTCAACATTAGTCACGTGTTTTCAAAAATGGCTCTGAACACTATGGGACTTAACAGCTACAGTCATCAGTCCCCTAGAACTTAGAACTACTTAAACCTAACTAACCTAAGGACATCACACGTGTTTTCCTTTATTTGAAAGTCACTAACTCCTCAGTTGCCTCTATTATGTACCGTTCAATCTTTCTGTACTCCATAAAGATAGTTATTAACTCTGTATGCTTATTAAAGTAATTTTGGGACTGATTGTCAAGTATTCCTTGTTATTATTATTTCAGTCTAGCAGCCAACTTTGTGGTGTATCCAGAAGTGGAACTGCAAGGTTATCACAGCAGGTTCGAGCTGAAATTGGACAAGATGGCAGTTGTTTTGATGCTGACTCAATTTCAGGTATTTTCATAATTTTTATAGCAGTTTTTGTATAATCACTAATTGCTACTCATTAAGAGGAATTGTGTTATTGATAATGTTTAAGAAATTGGTTGTGGGATCCTGATTCAATTTTCTGAAGTAAACAAGTAAGTAACACTTTTGTATATATCCAGTAATTAAACAGACTGGTAAGTTCTGAAGGAAAAACATGGAAATAATTGTTTCATATGTCGCAACGCCACATAGTGGCCATATGTTTCCCTGAAGCATGGTGTACTCAGCAGAAAAATACGTAAGTTAGTTGATTCATTTCATGAAATTATTCACTTATAAATAAATCCTGTATTCAGTCACAAACTTTTAGTATAAAGTTGTCTGACATTTATCACAGTTCAGCCACTGCTTTAATGGATGAATTGCTATGTAAAACATAGTCATGTAAACACTTGCTAAGAACTAACTCAATTTAGTTTCAAATCTGTGCTTGTACAGAAGCTTTAAGTAATATGTGATATCACAATCTTTATTGGTAACTCAATGCTCATCAAGTGAAAAAATTAATTTAAATAGCTTGATTAGTAATGGATTGCAAACTATTAATCTTTTATGGCCATAGACAAATGGTTTCCCTTTCAGCCACAGTTGCTGTCCTATATGTGCAGCATTTCTCCCTGCTAAGAAAAGTAACAATGTTTTACTGTTATGCCAATTCAGTCAATGACCAAGTCATTGCTGCTAATACAGAACATTGCTTGACTAGGAAACAGTGGCAACTGTCACCACAAGTGTATTTTATTTTCCAATAGTTATAATGTTTACATAGGTGTAAAGTTAATCCACACACAATTCAAGCAATATAACATAGTATATATAAAAATTTGGTTTGTTAGGAGAAACTACATGGCATTTAAAAAATGAAAGAGGCCTTGTTTAGTATGAGCCCATATTACAAAGCTAGTGATGATGAGTCTGAACTGGGATTAGAACAAATGCACTTTGAAAAAAATTAACATTGGTGGTGACAGTGCTTATGCTTAACTATATTTATCAGTCTTTTTATTTTAATGGGGATAGGGGTGCGCTGCAGCAAGGGGGTTGAACTAGTAAGGAAAATATGACAACAAAGAGCCATTGTACTTGGATATGTGTTGTACAGAGAGGTAGCATAAGTGAGAAGTGTGCTTTCTTATTGTCTAGAACAGGTATGACTGTATTTCAGGATGTAGATAAAACGTAGAGCTGGACAAATCTCAAGATTAATCTATCGGTAATATAGGAAATAAAGACTGTTTCAGCTTCATTTTTCATTTGCATCTTCTCCATTCGTATTTTATATTCAGGGTGTATACAACTCGAGACAACCGGGAGATCCGGGAAAAACCTGGAATTTTTTTCATCCGAGAGAAAACTGGGGAAAACCCGGGAATTTTTTATAATTCCGAGAGTTTTTTGTTTTGTTTTAGTTTTCAGTTAAATTTTTGTAGTTTTGATTGTTAAGAAGCAATACTCTAACAAAGGATATTACTGTATCACGCTACTGCAGAGTAATATTGCAGCAATAAAACATGAACAAGAGGAAAAAAACGAAAATAAAATTTAAGTTGCAAAGGAAATGCGCCATATACAGCAACAAAACACAGTGCTCATACAAACGTCTGCCAACAGCAAAATGTGTCAAAGGCTTTAGGAAAACTGTGCAATGCTTCATAACAATAAATTGTCTCCGGTGAGCGTGACTGCGAATGCGCAGTTGAGTCACGCTTGTGTAGTACCTTCTTCCTCTTCTGGCTACAGAAGTGTGGCTGTTAGCTGTATAAGCAGTAGCAGCAAGATACAACCTGGAAAAATTTTTCTGGCACATGAGCTGCCAGATTCAATGGGGGTATCTGCCCCGGGCAGCAAGAATTCATATTCTTGAGGAAAAAGCCTTGTTTCACAAAGGGCCTAGTATCCAGTGCACATTGGTCTATCATATGATTTTGAAACGCAGCCCTGTTGGTTTTTGAACATTTCTGAACATATTCTAAGTTTGCTTCTGAATGGATCATAAGTTGATTTTTAAATTCATGCATAGTGTATGCCATGTCTCTGCCAGGGGAATCCCCAGTGCATCTAGAATTAAATTTTCCTACAGGCAGAAGGGGTAGGGCTATATGAGCAGAGCGGAATACAGCTGAACAGGTGAATGTCAATTGCTCTTTGTTTATGTAATTGGGTTTGCGGATGATCAGCGTTGTTATAATTACCATCAAAATCAATAGATTCAGACTACCATAGTGGAGATAAACTACTAACAGGAATAACAGGTAAGAAAGATTATGTATTATCTTCTCGATGTGTCCAAGGAAATGAAATTTTGATAGAAAATTTTGGCCAGACCGCAACACTAGTAACGGCCAGTAGTACAGGGCCTGGTCACATCTGCCTAAGTTCTATTCTAGGAGTAGCGTGGAAAATGCGTTGTACGAACACGTAATAACACCTAACCGGAAAATAAACGCAGGATAACTGAGCAATTGATTGTGGCAGGGCTAGTGAAATTAAGCGGATAATAAGTTTTGACACTGGCAGGAATAGTTACAGAATTAGTGACATGACAAGATTGATCATTAGAACTAGGAAGGAGAAGAATAGGGGATATCCCACAAATTACGGAAGAATACGATGATTCCAAATTTATATAAAAATTTGGACAACTACTTTTCAATCTCATGCTTGAGAATCTGGACCATCGAATGAAATGTGAAACTATTTCCTAACATAATGCTTTTTGCTTGTAGTAGGCCTAATAGGCATTTGATATTGGTACTTAGTGAATTGTACTCTGTCGTGTTTAAAAATATGACCATTTGTGCTAAAACATTCTGTTTATTTAGTGTGTGTTACAATTGCTGCAATATTAGACAGGCCTATTTTGTTTTATCTAGCAGACAGTGACAAAATACACATAATCATGTAGAGAAACCACATCAGTCTTGGGTACTATTTGTATTAACAGCTTTTTCAGTATTAGACAGTGACATTTCGTTTTCTCATGTGGCAAAATGTTTGATGAAGTTTGAAGAGGTAATAGATCCTTTCGCTGAAGACACCATGTAAAGTTGTAGCAAGGTTAGAGAGAAAAAAATGCTAGGACTTAAGGATTGAAGCAATAAAGATGGACTGGATGTCAAACTGGCCAACTGGGAGCAGGAGAGAAACCAAAGGATATTTTAATTTCCACTGTCCTGAATACAGTTTGATGTCATCCATTACGAAATATTATACGTTTGAATTCCACAGAGCAAAATACAATGACATGTAATAGAAGAATGCTGTGTGAAGAGGTGTGGCACTGCACTTTGGTGCACATAAGACCAAATAACATGTCTTACATTTCCTCGAACACATGTTTTATATATCAAATATTCAGAAATATGTGCACTACAAACTGAACATATTTTTGAAAAGTCGATTACTTTTTTTTTGCGTTCTACCGCATACGCTCGAGGGAGGAAGGGGTGGGGGTCGGGGAACCACTGTCTAGGATTGCCGCGGTTCGGAATTCTCGTTGACCAGGTGCTGATGCACAGAGCAGTCTGTGTTGTAGTGAGGAGGTGGATAGTCGTTATATGACTCGTGTTTACGTTTAGTGATTTTGCTGTTTCCTCTTCATTTATTGATCTCATGTCAAGTGAAAACAAAACAAATTTCTGTCGCTGGGAGCTGTCAAGTGTATTAAAATACATTCACATAATTACGGAACGCTAAAATTGTTATTAGTTTCAGATTTTATTTCTACCTTTCTGACAGTCAAGCATTAATTGCCTTGCAGAACAATGAAGTTTTTTTTTTGGTTTGCTAAATAAATTTGGCTTTTATTAATCTTTTCCGCTGAGGCAGTCAATTTATTTGAAACAAAGTGTTTAATTCCACACTGCTGCATTTCAAAAGTGCATCTTTTCATCTTCTATCACGTATGTCATTATGCCATAATAAAGAACCAAACATGAGATAATACAGTACTGGTTCTGCAAGAAAATTTACATACGAATGTGCACTGTAAGCCAAATTATGCATTTTATTATGGTTCACGAAATTCCAATGCTCTTTGAGTACCCCTGAAGTCTTGTTTCTTTTATAATGTAAGATCTTTTAATGTTTTACATGTACAGGTTGCAGGAAAATATTGCGAATGGTTGTTTGAAAAGTGTTACTTTCAAAGTAAATTTTCTTTTGTGCAAACTGAACTATGTGTGTGAATGTACAATGAATTTCTTAAATCACAGAGTGTTTGCCTCTCATTTAAAAATCAACTCTTTGAGGATGACCATTTAGAATAATTTCGAGCCCAGATGATCAGACATTTATGTTGTTATTAAAAATTTTACTGTCACATTTGTGTGATATATATCTTAAAGTGTAACACGCACAAAAAAGATCAATATTATATGTGAAAGCTTAGCTTCTCTCGCAGCTTATTAATCTTCAAGACTAGTATTATATGCAAAAGCTTTTCTTTTCTTGTAGCATCACTATTTATATTAATTTAAACCATTAACTTTTCCAATTTGTGTATACACGCTACTTAACAGTGATATTGCTATTGGCTGACGACATCACGTGTCCTATGCTCTGAATATCCACTGTCATTGGCTGGCGAGATCATGTGACATGAGCTATAAGTAGCTTACAAAAGCGCATCGCAACTCGATTTCAATGCTTTGGAAAGTAACATGTCGTGTTTGGTGAAAGTCAAATTTATACTTTTCTAATATGAAAATATGCAGCGTACATGTCGTTGTACCTCAAAGATCTTCCCCTTTTTTTTTTTTAACTGCGTTTGGTTTTCTAATGGACCGGGAAATTCTACAGCGGTATATAAAACCATAACTATTCAATGTTCAAAGGACTGATAAGTTTTACTGTTCTGAGGAAAAGTATACTGTCACTTAACACGGAAGAAGTGTATTTTCACACGGGAGAAAATGTATTTTTAACCGAGAAAATCTGGGACTTTCTTTTCTTGTCTGCGTATGCACCCTGATATTGCAGCTGTCCCCTTCCAATGTTTCTGTTTAAAGTCAACGTTTTCTTGTTAAAAAGGCCACAGAACAAATTTGAATGTAACTTGAAATGTCATAATTTCGACATGCTTGAAGTTTTCACTCTGTTGGAGATGTATTGTTGTTGTGGTCTTCAGTCTGAAGACAGGTTTGATACTGCTCTCCATGCTACTCCGTCTTGTGCACACCTTTTGATCTCCCAATAACTACTGCAACTTACATCTTTCTGAATCTACTCACTGAATTCATCTCTTGGTCTCCATCTACAATTTTTACCCTCCACCCTTCCCTCCAACACTAAATTGGTGATCCCTTGATTTCTCAGAATGTGTCCTATCAACTGATACCTTCTTCTAGTCAGGTTGTGCTACAAATTTCTTTTCTCCCCAATTCTGTTCAGTAGCTACTCATTTGTTATGCGATCCACCCATCTAATCTGTGGCATTCTTCTATCAGAAGCTTCTGTTCTCTTCTTGTCTAAACTGTCTATTGTCTGTGTTTCACTTTCATACATGGCTACACTCCATCTAAATACTATCAGAAAAGACTCCCTAACACTTAAATCTATATTCACTGATTACACTTCTTCAGAAATGCTCTTCTTGCCATTACCAGTTTACATTTTTTATCTTTTCTGCTTCAGCCATCCTTAGTTATTTTGCTGCCCAAGTAACAAAGCTCATCTACTACTTTAAGTGTCTCATTTCCTAATCTAATTCCCTCAGCATCATCTAATTTAATTCAACTACATTCTGTTATCCTTGTTTTGCTTTTGCCGATGTTCATCTTATATCTCCCATTCAAGATATTGTCCATTCTGTTCAACTGCTCTTCCATGTTCTCTGCTGTGTCTTACAAAATTGCAGTATCTTTACCAAACCTCAAAGTTTTTGTTTCTTCTCCCTGTACTTTATGTTGAGGATAGGTTACAACACTGTCTCACACCCATCTCAACCACTGCTTTTGTCTTATGCCGCTGACTCTTATAACTGCCGTCTGGTTTCTGTACAAGTTGTAAATAGCCTTTCACTTCCTGTATTTTACCCCTGCTACCTTCAGAATTGCAAAGAAAGTATTCCAGTCAACATTGTCAAAAACTTTCTCTGAGTACACAACTGCTATAAAAGTAGGTTTGCCTTCCTAGGGTTAGTGTTGCCCTACATTTCTGCAGAATCCAAACTGATCTTCCCAGAAGTTGGCTTCTACTAGTTTTCCCATTCTTTTGCAAATAATTTGTGTTAGTATTTTGCAACCATGACTTATTAAACTGATAGTTCGGTAATATTCACACCTGTCAGTACCTACTTTGCTTTCTTTTGAACTGTAATTATTACATTCTTCTTGAAGTTTGGTGGTATTTCACACCTGCCTCATACATTTTGCACACCAGATGGAAGAGTTTTCTCATGGATAACTCTCCCAAGGCTATCAGCAGTTATGATGGAATGTTGCGTACTCTGGGGCCTTGTTTCAACTAACGTCTTTCAGTGCTTTGTCAGATTCACCATGCAGTAACATATCTCCCTTTTCATGTTCATCTGCATCCTATTCCATTTATGCAATATTGCCTTCAAGTTCATCTCCCTCCATATACTCCATCCATCTTTCAGCTTTCCCATATTTGCTTAGGACTGGCTTTCCATCTGAGCTCTTGATATTCATATAGCTGCATCTCTTTTCTCTGAAGATCTTTTTAATTTTCCTGTAGGTGGTATCTATCTTTCCCCTTGTGAAGTATGCCTCTAAATCATTACATTTGTCCTCTAGCCATTCTGGCTTAGCCATTTTGCACTTACCGCCAGTCTCATTTTTTAGAAGTTTGTATTCCCTTTCACATGCTTCATTTGCTGCATTTTTATATTTTCTCCTTTCATTAGTTAAATTTAATATATCCCATGTTATCCAAGGATTTCTGCTAGTCTTTGCCGTTTTACCTATTTCACCCTCTGCTGCCTTCACTATCTCATCTCTCCAAGCTGTATTCCTTTCCCCTGTTCCAGTCAATCATTGATTGCCTAATGCTCTCTCTGAAACCCTCAACAACCTCTAGTTCTTTCAACGTATCCAGGTTCCATGTCCTTAATTTCCTACCTTTTTGCTATTTTTCCTAGTTTAGGGCAGTTCATAACCAATAAATTGTGTCCAGAGCCCACATTTGCTCCTGAAAATGTCTTACAGTGTAAAATCTGGTTCCAAAACCTCTGTCTTGCCTTTATACAGGGTGATTCATGAAGATATGAAAATATTTTAATGGTATTCTACAAGTAAAACTAAAGACAAAAGTTCATATAGACATAGGTCTACAAATATTTAGTTATTGACTTACGGCTAATAAAAGATTTTGCCTGAAATTAAGCAACTTTGCTAATATGAAGCTATCGCAAAACTGTACGACATTAATGTAAAGCACGATTTCCATTTATTTTATTGTTATTGATCTGGTGAATCTAACAAAACATGTCCCAAACATGTATCTGCAGTAGTTTTCCAGAACATCCAGAGAAGCAAAGAAGTAATTTCATAAAAGTTTTAATTTATTAACTACTTGGCCCAGTTTGTTTTTTAAATTCCACACAATTTCATAAAGTTCTCAACAGAGGTTGTACAGAATTTTAATTTTGGAAAAATGGTGATAATCATGTTATCTGAAATTGTATGAATGTGTCAGATAATCTACTTTTATTAATACCATTTCACACGTGAATTCATGTTAAACCAGAAAAAACAAAGCTCAGTGTTACAGAAGTTGTATAGTGTACATACAATTTCACAATACATTCACAATAAAAGTGTCACACGATTGTTCTTAATTTTGTCTACTGTATTCATAACGCGAGCTAGTAATGCCTCATGTGTATTGACTTTGTCCTCATAAATGGTGTTAAATTGGGCAATCTGGGTGGCCAGAGACATGTAGCACCATGACCAATCCATTTCTGGGGAAAATGTTCATTTAAATGTGCAGCAATGGCATTGGTGGAATGTGGAGGTGTGCCATCATGTTGAAAATAAATTTGCAACCGCATAAGTGGACATCTTTTAGCAAACGAGGCATTTCTTCTTGAAGGAATTGTAAGTATGTCTCACTAGTTAGACGTCCAGGGGAAGCGAATGGTCCAGTAAAGTGTGTGTTGGTTATACCACATCACACATTTATGCTAAATCGCTGCTGGAAATTGTGTTGTGGATTTGCTTCAGACCGTACATGCTCATTATGTAAACTGTTTATACCATCTCAAGTAAACTGTGCCTCATGAGTAAATAAAAATGTATTTGTGTAACTGCTGATTTGTATTTAACCAGTTGCACAACTCCAAGTGAAGGACAGGATCTCCCAGATGTAAATGATGCACTTTTTGTTTATGGTAAGAATACATATTATTGTACTTCAGTGTATGCCATATATTAGATTGTGAAATGCCTAATCATTGAGAGGTATGTCATGTATGTGGTATGTGGGCTACGTTGAACAGCATCTATAATATCCTCATCATCGTCTTCACTTATCAAGTGCTCATACTGATTTTGAACGCTAGGTAGAGAACCTGTCTCCCATAACATTCAAAATACTCCACTAATGGTGCGTGCATTCGGAATCCTCTGAGTTGGATAACATACACGATATTCATTAACTGCAGCTGTAGCATTAACCCAACATTTGCCATAAATAAACACCATATCGGCGTATTCATCTGTTGTAAATTTGAAATTTCGTTAACTGCAGCCATAGCATTACTGCCACATTTGCCATAAATAAACACCATATCGGCATATTTGTCTGTTGTAAATTTGAAAGGCATACCTATTTCATAAATAATCTACAAACTACAACAGTTACTATGTGCTTTCATTTAAATACACTGTTTTTATTATGTCCTTTCACTGAACAACACAGAAACTAACTCATTTCAAGGTGAGGAAATGGCAGAAACAACTCAGTAATGGTTGCCAACAATGACATAAATGTTTCTACATTCTTAATGGAAAGTAAAAAAAATTACTTGTATAATAATCTTTGCTTCTCTGGATGTTCAGGAAAACTATTGCAGATTCACGTCTGGGACATGTTTTATTCGATTCACCAGACCAATAACAACAAAATAAATGGAAATCATGCTTTACTTTAACCTCGTACAGTTTTGCAATGGCTTCACATTAGTGAAGTTGCTAAATTTCAGGCAAAATCTTTTATCAACCGTAACTCTGCAACTAAACATTTTTGGACCTATGTTTATATGAACTTTTTTCCTTTAGTTTTACTTGTAGAATAACATATTAAAATATTTGCATATCTTCATGAATCACCCTGTATAATCAATCTAAAACCCCCTAGTGTCTCCAGATCTCTTTCTCATATACAACCTTCTGTCAAAATTCTTAAACCAAGTGTTAGCAGTGATTAAATTATGCTCTGTGCAAAATTCTACCAGGCAGCTTCCCCAGTCCATATTCACTTACTATGTTTCCGTCTTGTGTTTTTCCTACTATCAAATTCCAGTCCCCTATCACAATTAAATTTTCATCTCTCTTAACTATCTGAATAATTTACACTCCTGGAAATTGAAATAAGAACACCGTGAATTCATTGTCCCAGGAAGGGGAAACTTTATTGACACATTCCTGGGGTCAGATACATCACATGATCACACTGACAGAACCACAGGCACATAGACACAGGCAACAGAGCATGCACAATGTTGGCACTAGTACAGTGTATATGCACCTTTCGCAGCAATGCAGGCTGCTATTCTCCCATGGAGACGATCGTAGAGATGCTGGATGTAGTCCTGTGGAACGGCTTGCCATGCCATTTCCACCTGGCGCCTCAGTTGAACCAGCGTTCGTGCTGGACGTGCAGACCGCGTGAGACGACGCTTCACCCAGCCCCAAACATGCTCAATGGGGGACAGATCCGGAGATCTTGCTGGCCAGGGTAGTTGACTTACACCTTTTAGAGCACGTTGGGTGGCACGGGATACATGCGGACGTGCATTGTCCTGTTGGAACAGCAAGTTCCCTTGCCGGTCTAGGAATGGTAGAACGATGGGTTCGATGACGGTTTGGATGTACCGTGCACTATTCAGTGTCCCTCGACGATCACCAGAGGTGTACGGCCAGTGTAGGAGATCGCTCCCCACACCATGATGCCGGGTGTTGGCCCTGTGTGCCTCGGTCGTATGCAGTCCTGATTGTGGCGCTCACCTGCACGGCGCCAAACATGCATACGACCATCATTGGCACCAAGGCAGAAGCGAGTCTCATCGCTGAAGACGACACGTCTCCATTCGTCCCTCCATTCACGCCTGTCGCGACACCACTGGAGGCGGGCTGCATGATGTTGGCGCGTGAGCGGAAGACGGCCTAATGGTGTGCGGGACCGTAGCCCAGCTTCATGGAGACAGTGGCGAATGGTCTTCGCCGATACCCCAGGAGCAACTGTGTCTCTAATTTGCTGGGAAGTGGCGTGGCGGTGCGGTCCGCTACGGCACTGCGTAGGATCCTACGGTCTTGGCGTGCATCCGTGCGTCGCTGCGGTCCGGTCCCAGGTCGACTGGCACGTGCACCTTCCGCCGACCACTGGCGACAACATCGATGTACTGTGGAGACCTCACGCCCCACGTGTTGAGCAATTCGGCGGTACGTCCACCCGGCCTCCCGCATGCCCACTATACGCCCTCGCTCAAAGTCCGTCAACTGCACGTACGGTTCACGTCCACACTGTCGCGGCATGCTACCAGAGTTAAAGACTGCGATGGAGCTCCGTATGCCACGGCAAACTGGCTGACACCGACGGCGGCGGTGCACAAATTCTGCGCAGCTAGCGCCATTCGACGGCCAACACCGCGGTTCCTGGTGTGTCCGCTGTGCCGTGCGTGTGATCATTGCTTGTACAGCCCTCTCGCAGTGTCCGGAGCAAGTGTGGTGGGTCTGACACACCGGTGTCAATGTGTTCTTTTTTCCATTTCCAGGAGTGTATTTCATATCATCATACATTGCTTCAATCTCATTATCATCTGCGGAGCTAGTTGGCATATAAATGTGTACTGCTGTGGTAGGTGTTGGCTTCATGTGCATCTTTGCTACAATGATGCATTCACTGTGCTGTTCATAGTAACTTATCTGCATTCCTATTTTCTGATTCATTATTAAATGTACTCCTGCACTACCCGTATTTGATTTTGTGTCTATAACCCTGTATTCACCTGATCAGAAGCCCTTTCCATCCTGCCACTGGACTTCAATAATGCACACTGTATTTGATTTCAATCTAATCATTTCCCATTTTAAATTTTATAACCTACCTGCATGATTAAGGGATATAACACTCCATTCTCCAATTTGTAGAATGCCAGTTTTATTTCCCATGATGACATCCTACTGATTAGTTCCCACCCAGAGGTTTGAATGGGTGACTGTTTTATCTGTGGAATATTTTACCAAACAAGATGTCATAATCGTTTATGCATACAGTAGAGCTGCCTGCCTTCGGGAAAAATTATGGCTGTAGTTTCCCATTGCTTTCAGCTGTTCACAGTGCCAGCACAGCAATGCCATTTTGGTTGATGTTACAATACCAGTTCAGTCAATCATTCAGACTGTTGCCATGGCAACTACTAAAAAGGCTGCTGTCCCTCTTCAGAAACCACACATTTGTCAGCCTTCTCAGCACATACCCCTCCATTGTGGTTGCACTTGCATATGGCTATCTGTATCACTGAGGCATGCAGCCCATCCCACTACCCGTGGTTCTTGGGGGGGGGGGGGGGGGGGAGGTTGAGATATTACTGTATTAATAATTCACATGTATGGACCACTATACAAATTTCTCTGAATTATCTACAGAGCCTCCCTCCCTCCCCCCTCCCCCGTCCACACACTTAAATGCTCAATAAAAAGCTAAGTAAATGCTGCTACATACTCAGAATACTGAAAAACTGCTGCAGTGAAAAAACAGTAATATGTGCTTATTATGCTCTTATGCATAGTCTATTGCGGTATGGTGTCTTATTTTGGGTTAATTCAAGTCTGGCAAACCGGTCATTCATTATTCAAAAATGAGCATTAAGAATAATGAAAGGGGCTGCACCAAGAGAGCCCTGCAAGGAAATTTTCAAAGAATTTCAAATAATGCCGCTTTCATCTTTATATATCTATGAAAGTATCTGCTTTTTCAAATCTCACCCCCAATTTTCTTCTTGAAATAGTGAGTACCATGACTACCCAACAAGACACAGGAATGATTCCCACAGAGAAACACACAAAACAGCCCAATATCACAAAAGTGCAATATATCACCCCAAAATCCTTCTTAGTGCTCTTCCCTTAAGCATCAAAAAGATAGAAAAGTTGAACATTTTTAAAAATGAGCTTCAAAAATTTTATTAAGAGAATGTTTTTACAGTGATACAGAGTACATGAATTTTCAGAACATTGTGACATAGTGGTCAATGATAATGGTCATTCATATTTTAACAATTGTATGAAAATAGTCTACCTGTACACACTATAATTAATTAACTATTGTTTGTTCTGTTATTCTCTACTATAGTGATCAGTGATAATGATAAGTCAAATCTGAAAAAACAAATGCATGAAAATAATATGCACTATAAGTAATTAATTATTGTTTGTTTTGTTATTCTTTACTATACACTGCACAAGATATATATTTATATATGTTTTACCACTGTAGGTCTATGTTATTAATTTACTGTTTAATCACAAACTCGTATAATGTAACATGACAATTACTATATCATTGTATATGATAAAATGGATGCTCGATAAATAACAATAACAGTTACTTTTAGTGTTTATTGATGATAAAAAATATAATACCCAAAAGAATTTCAATCAAATTGCCACTGCCAGTGGAAGCGTATGTTCTTATATAACCCCAGTTGACAGCTACAGAAGTGTATCTTCCATATATATATATATATATATATATATATATATATATATATATATATATATATATATATATGACAGAAAAATACATTTGCCATTTATTTATTTAATTTTAACCTGGCTTTATCAGATGATGATGATGATGAATATGGTAGGCTACCAGAATAACTGTGGAATGTGCCCATTAAGATCATCCTCTGTAACCAGATTTTATTCCTTTAGCACCAGTTTTCTCATTATTATATTTATATGCTAATAGAGTGTTTCGAAAGGTGGTTTCACATTATGTATGCTGCTTCCTATTTATGTTAAGTGTTTTTTCACAATTGCATCAGTTTCTCCGCTCTCAAGGGTAGCTTCCAAAAATTAATTTCACATGTGGCTTGTTGTTAATTATTGTTATTATATATTCTGCCATATTTTTCTGTACTGTGGTGTTTTCCTCTAACATAGAGCTACAGATATTCCAGGATAAAAACAAATATCATTTGGAGAGTTTCTTTGTAGATCTACTCTTTCGTGATGTCCACGTGCTCAAAATTATTTACGGGCTTTGTTGATTTACATACTTGTTGTTGAGAATGTTACCACTCAAAATGCATTTCTCATTTGTGCTTGTAGCCTTTTACAAGCTTTGTATTTATTTGTTCATTTATTTTCTAAGGAATGCTGTCAAAGATATCTGCAGTGGATCCCAAGAAATCTCAAGCAGCACCACTCCTGTCATTAATATCAGAACAGTCTCTGAATTGCAGTAAGTAAAAAATGAATAAATAAAATAAAATAAAATAAAAACCTGCCAAGCTTTGTCTTTTCTGCTGTGTATGTGTGTTATTATCATTGGTTTTATGTGATACGCAAAAAAATTTACAAGTTCATTATCTCATGTTGTGAACATGTACCTTTACACTGTACAGAATTAAACTTATGGTTACATAAAAAAGTTTTTGTTTTTTGATTTCTCAGAGAATATGCATTTGCTGTCCCGACATGATGATGGTAGATTATATCAGTATAATATTCACAATATCATGAATAACTGCTCACTATGTAAAAGCAGTTCATTTTTCAAAGACTAGTCATGGTCATTGCTAATTAAAATATGGTAACACATATTAACAGTATTTAGAGGTACCTTACGAAATGCTCTGGCCCTACTTATTTATTAAGAAAAACTGTGAAATCAACAACACTAATATATCACTGGAACTACACACTGAAACTGGTAACAATACTTATAATTACTTTATATAACATGGACACCAGAAATTAAACTTGCTTTCAGGATAAACCAGAAAAACTCCTTTTGACATACCTTTACTACAGGAAGAATCAGATTTCACATGGAGTTGCTTAGTCAGTTTGCTTCCATTTAAAAACTTGTGAATAGTAGTCCACGTAGGCATTGGGGAAGGTGGGAGAGCTACGTCTCACAGGAGCACGATGGGTGCCGGGCCATAAGAGGCAGGTAGGGAGAGTAGGAGAGTGCAGTGGCAGGCATCAAGCTCAGTGCTGCATGCATACTCTTGGAGGAAGGGGAGAAGTAATGAGGAGGCAGCGGCAAGTGCTGGGCACAGCCGTCATGCCAGCACAAGGATGGACCCTACTGCTCTGAAATGCAAAACACTGCATCCATCTTTCATCAATGCACTGGGTACTCTTTCTGCAAAGGGTCGAAAGTTTGCATGTCAAAGCTCAAAGCATGTGACATCAGCTTAGCTTACTATATGGAAAGGTACCTTGGCGGTCGCAGTTCCACACTGCAGTCCAACTGCAACTTGGCTGTATGGAAAACTTTTCACAACTTATCCCGCCCAAGGCATGAAAACTGTTTTGAGACTAATAGAAATAGAATTGGTTGTGAAGTAGACGAGAGCTTGCTAATATAGGGAATAAAAGCACACTATTAGAGGGACTTTGTAGAACATGGTCTGAAGGGAGTGACCATCTGTTCATCTTGCCACAATTTTTGTGGAAAGCAAAAACATCGTGGGTTTGTTTCCAGCTCCCATGGCTCACTTAGAGCTGAGTGAGGACTTCACATAGAATGATATGGAGAATGTAATTCAAGGGTTATAGGTAGTAGTAGGGATATTGATGTCTCCAGTTCCATATTCAGATGTAATATTTGTGATGGCTGAATTAGCGAGCGGCCTTAGGGTATTTTGTGTCATATTCACAAATCGTCCAAGAATCAGATGGAAAGGAAAGGCTGAATTATAGAAAACAAGGTTCATGACATGAGCATTGGTATTTGGAGATGGTTTCACTAAGATACACAGTTTGGAGTACACAGATTTCAGTAAGAACAATTAGAGGGAAGTCACCTCTATCCCTTGACCACAGTGCATACAAGTGTTAAGAGAGTAATGCATACTGATGTGGCACCAGGAGCGGGGCCTTCTTACTTCTTTTAATGCCTTGCGAGTTACTGCGGTTGGCTCACAGTGGATCAGTGGAAATTACAAGTGGTGGCAGTACCAAATTATCATGATAGGGCTTTTGCCTGTTGAAATGTACAGTCACCATGTGGTCTTCTAATTGTAGGTCTGCATTCACAGGTAATATAAGCAGCAATATCTGAATTATTCTGTTGCACCTTTCTCCAAATAGCTTTGTCTCTTAGCTTGCCCCTTAACTGCACCTGAGTCTGTACCTGCTGGCAGCTTTTCTAATTCAGAAGGGGATCCCATCTTTTGTCTACACTGTACTTCATAAGAAGGGTGTCCAGTCGATTCATGAATGCAAATGTTACAAGCAAACACAATGTACAATAAGAACTTCCCCCCAGTCATTATTAATGTACTAAGAAAGCATCTTTTTGATTGTTTTGGGAACACACTCAGCCCTGTAGCAGTTTACAGACTTGTACGAATAGTGAAGACATGAAACCCCTCCCATGGTCAGTAACTATTATGTCAGTGCTTCTGAAAGGTAGAACCACACGGGTGGTGGGTTGGGCTTTCTCCACTCAGGGAGTGGGTGTTTGTGTTGTCATCATCACTTCATCATTGTTCAGGAAATTGGCAACACCAGACTATGAAAAGATTGGGAATTTGTATGGGCACTGATAATGGCATTGTTGAGTGCCCCACAAACAGAAATCATCATCATCATCATCACCATCATCATCATCACCACCACCACCACCACCACCACCACCACCACCACCACCACCGCCGCCGCCACCACCACCGCCACATGGCTAATGAAAGCTTTTTCCACAGTTTCTGATTTCATATTAGCAATTACAACTGGAACTAGATAACATGAAAAATATTGATAATTGACAAAATGTATTTATCTTCTTGTGTTATTTATGAAAACAGTCACAGACTGCCCAAAAACATCTCAGAAGGTCTGGAGGCCTCAGGTAGAGTTTCCAGTGGGATTCTATGCCTAGTGTGTTGTGCCCTCATACACAAGGAACGCAAGCACAAATGTAACCTGCAATATCACGTGGTCGACCCTACCACCAACAGTTTGTTGCAGTTAATGCATTTGTGGCCCACTTTCCACTATGACAAGCTTGAATGCTGTCATGGCACTGTGTGATAATGTGGTGCTGGAGCATTTTCAGCATCACTAACCAGTTCCATTGTGGGATTTTACTGTATACACTCACATCATCTGACATGAATTCTGGAAGAGCAGCAGATTGTAGACATTCTGCATTTTATTCCTGGAATGCCTGCAATTCAGAAATAAGTAACTCATCTGCTTGTAACACACAAACTTTTCAGCTTAGTGCATTGACATTTTGGTCCATTTTGCCAGGCTTGTGGTAAACCTCATAATTGTATTTGGTCACCTTCTAAATCCACCCTGTCACTTGACTATTTGGATCATTTAAATTTAAAATGTGTACTGTAAAGGTAGCTCATGAAGTAGTTTGTGATTTCTGCTTTGTTGAGCTGATGGGATGCACAACCAATGGGTGTCTCTACACCATTTTACGCCTATCTTAAAACACAACCGGCATTAAAAGATAGAATAAATGGCTTTTAAAGTCTGGATAAATTATTTGGGGGAATGTTGCCAGTACATCTTTAATTTATTTCATCGTCATTTCACATTGTTCTGTCCAGTTTAAAAGTACCCATTTTCTAAACAATTTTGTTAAAGGTTTCATGACAGTGACATAATATTGTACAAATCTGCGGTAATAATTAGTGAGACAAAGAAATAAGTGCAGTTTTTCACATTTTTTTGGTGCTGGTAAATTTTCAGCGGTCTCTGTGAGACACGGATTTGATTTTATCCCAGCAGAACTTGTTATATGGCCCAAGTATTGCATCTAAGACTCTGCACAAGAACACTTTTCCAACTTTAAGATTAAGTTGGCACCTCATAAATGTGATCATAAACTTCTTAGCCATTCAGCATTTTCCTTTATCACCTGCAAAAAGACAATGACATCACCAAGATATACAAACACATGGTGGCTTTTAGTCCACGTGGTAATAAATCTGCAAACCAATGAAAATTGGTGATGCATTTCTCAAACCAGAGGGCATTCTAAGAAACTTGTGTAGTTCAGAAGGCATGACAAAGGCTGTCGTAGGCACAGTTGGAATATAATGATAGCCTGACTTCATACTTAGGTTGGTAGAATATTTACAGTTTCCTAATTGGTTTAGTGTTTCATCAGTATGATGCAGTAGATGTGTCACTACTCACATATAGATACAAATGTGGTAAGTTTTATTGCCATCTATGGTGTTTTTGGACCTGATAATGAGAAGTGATGCCAAAGGGCTAGAGGAAAGTTAAATTAATTGTAGCATCTAACTGCTGTTGGATACTGTCTTCATAACCAATTGTAAAACATAGGGAATTCGTTAAAGCTTTTGAACTATTGGTCATGCATTCTCTTTAGAGATTTTGTGCTGTGTTAAATCAGTTGTTAGTATATATTGTCTTTCCTTAAATAGCCATGCAAGTTACTTTAGTACTGGATAAACAGGTTTATGCCTGGTTCTGATAAATGTATGTTTTTTTCTTTTAAGTGGATTCTAAAGAGCAGTATGATTGTACATGCTTACCAGCTTTTGACTCTTTGCAGGACTCTTTCTGCATCACTTCTAAGTTTCCAGGAACTTGGAGACAATTCAGTGTAAACTCTTTCTTGTTCACTGTCCACTACTGCTCCACATGGAACTATAACATCTTGTATTTCGAAATTATCCGAACAAACTGGTATGCACATTTTGTCATTCACATTTATGTGAATCTGGGACAGCTCTAGTATTCCATTCTGGTTAAGCAGACAAACCAGGAAATTAGTTTCATTAGACGCTCATATTCTGATTTCCATCCTCTAACTTCTCCATTTCACCGCATGTAGTTTCAGGTGTGCTGGCTTTCAACACTAAGTAGTCTCATGGGATAGGCCTTTTTCTGTAACATACTTGCGTGTTTGTAGTGGTATCACCACCAAATTGGTACACTTCCAAACCAAAGGGGACAGTTTCTGACTGCATCAGTGATGCTCTGAAAGTGGTACAGGAAATCATACCACAGAGTGACATCAAAATCCCGCCGTTTTTCTGAGCACATCCTTATCAGAATCATATTTATATTTACTTCAACCAATCTCAATTTTGACACAACAGGTACCCAGAGGATTGATGGTATCTGTTCCCAGTACACTGATGAGACAGCAGGGTTAACTTCAATGCCTGCTTATTGCGAGGTGCTAAAAGTAGTAAGTATGTATTCCCATTGAAATCTAAATAGATCTGCCTCTAATGTTGCTTTCTACAGTCATGTTTACCACCTCTGTTAACCCTCTAAAACTGACTGACTTTAATGGGTGTCTGCTGCAGTGACAACATTGGCCCCATCCCATTTTCCTGACCAGACCTTCCATTACCTCTAAAAATCTCAAAATCTACCTTGGCTTTGGTCTGGCCTGTTTTGTGATTGGTTGGAGTCAGCACTTACATGGTCAATCTTTCTATAGTAGGTTCAACATGGAGCACAGCATCAGCAGTATGAAGTGACTGCTTACAAGGCCTACAATTTATCTCAGTTGTGAATACATGGCAGAGAATCGTAGCTACAAGAAAAAAGTGAAATGAAATGATTAGCTTCCTTTTGTACTAGTGCAAGACACACCACCACCGGTCAAAATAAGGTTATGAAGTTGACACCACCTTTAACTCCCCCTCCCCCCCCCCCTCCCAAATTTGTGGGTTTATCTGCTTAATAAATATGTCTGATGCCCTCGCCTCTGGCTCCTCTCGTAGAACATCACTCCTTGCTTTTTTTGACCCCAGAGTATAGCTACAGCATGAAACTATGTGTATTTGGTCAGCAAAAGCTTCCAAATCAATTCCTGAGGACTGACAAAGGGTGGACAGCTTGTCGCCTTAGAAGCTCATGCAGCTTTTGTTGAAATATGAAATTTATTCACTGACTCGACTGAGTGTATGATGACAACTTCACATGCATAACATTTAATTGAAACTCATCGTGCCAGAACCACATTTAGGCAACATTTCAAACATGTTGTGGAACTGTGGCCACATTCTCAGAGCACTGCCCAAAAAGGAAGTAATGAAAGCAACTGCCAGAAAACTGTTTGCTGCATTGTGCTGTGATCCATGAGGAGGACTGTCAACATAGCCTATATAATCATCCATTGTTGCCTGAATGCCTACTTTCTGATCAGATGGCAGCTCTTCCTTTGACTGCAGTTGCTCATGTAATTCAGTATTTTTAAGAGTTAAGTGGCATAGAGCACAGCCAAGAGTGCAGAGTCATAACTAGGGTGCAGTCACCATCAGCAGCTGCAGTCAATGTCCTGCCTCCAGAAACACTCTTCCTCATGCCTACTTCGGTGCTCACATTCCATGGGTCAACGGCTGGATCTGTAACACTGACCAGCTTTCAGGAAACTTCTGCAGTTTAACCCACTCATGTGTGGCAACCGCCAGACCTCAGTTACTGGCCCCATTCGATACGCTTCTGTGTGAGATAGAAATGTGGCATCTTCCATGTGGTCAACATCAGACAGCTGTATTTAAACTGGCAGAGCCAACCTGTCATCATCAGTACAGCTGGGTCATGTCATGCGACTCAGCCTGTGCTGGTCACCACTGTATTCATGATGTAGCCACCACCACTGTTACTGGGATGCAAACCACTGACTGTTGCCTGACTGTCCAGGAACCTGGCAGCTAGAAGTCTGCCACCATTCTCCAGGCTGTGATTCGAAGTTCATCACCCTGTCAGCCCCGCTGGGTGAGCCTGCCTAGCCCAGGCTACCGGTGAACGCACTACTGCCCGCTGTCCTGACTTAACAGCAGCCAATTGATGCAGTGCAGAGGTAGTAAAGCTGTACTCTACTATGCATCTGGATCACCTGCATAGGCGCATCTGACCTGAGCGCTCAAGTCTGAGGGTCATCATCTGCTGCCTGCCATCTGCCCGCTTCAGGCACACATCTCTGTTTATTTATGTTTTGAAATAAAAGGTTTTAGCAGCAAATTGGCTAACATCATCTTAGTTCCTCTGCATACCTCAGCAGAGAGCTGCTTGCCTATACTTCCCTATCAACACCTGCTACAAGAGTAAGTGCCCCCATCCGGTCTCACAGAGCTCAGAATAGTTCACTACTGCTTGCTTCCACACTACCCTCCACTTGTGAGCACTTTATCCACTCAAAATTGGAACAAAATTTTCAACAGCAGGCTCGTATGTGATGAGACAGACCTGCTGATGACACTGTGCAGGAAAACAAGTGAACTGCATATCCAGTGGAAGGCAGTAGGTTTGCTGCTATCATGAGCAAGTGGCATTGGAATGTGCTCAGTGATGACAGACACGAGGCAGGCAGCACGCGGTGACCGCTAGGCAAGGATCAAGACCCAGGACTGGTGGGAATGCTGTGTTGACGTGAATGCAAGCTCTGGATCGCTGGCAAAGAATTTGCTGCCCTAAGCAGCACAGCTTGGGCGTGTGGCTCTGATGTGGTGTAGCTTGGCTTCCTGCCACATGAAGCCAGCATAGCTTGACGACCTGGACCCAGTCTCAGCTAGATTTTGACATCTGGGCAGTGGCACATATTGCCATGACAATTATGTTCTCTCCTACAGACCAAAACATGGGGAATCCTACTTCAGACACAAATTTGTACAAGTGCTCAGTTGTGTCTGGAATGTCTACCAGAGGAGTGGGCATGAGACTAGTTATAATAGGCAAGATTCTGAATATACTTTTGTATGCAGAGTACAGTTGGGTGCACCCTGGAGTTGAACAGGCCACTAGTCAATCAGGATAGCGAAGACAGGTTTCATTTGGTTATGGAACACAGTCTGAAAATCATTAGAAGAGAGAGGAGAGGGAGAGGCGTCATGCTACATTGAGAGCTATGACCAAAGAGAGAGCCTGTCTGTTGAGCACTGCTCCAGCCATGTTTCGCAGCCAACAAATGATTCTCCTCCCATGCTCCCCATGGGTCATTCAGATGTAGCATAGGGGAACTGGCATTCAGTACCTCACTGAAACAAACAACTTTATGCTAATGTGATGCTTCTGCGTGGTACATAGGCCACAAGTGTTAGTGCAGAAGTACTAGAAGTGAAAATTTTTAGGAAAAAAATTTAAATTGTCAGTAAAAAGTCCCAATATTTCCTATAATGCCATCAGCTTGCACATTTGTGATGGAAATACAGAGAGAATATCTTCAGGAATATCAAAAATGGTTTTCTCAACAATGACTGCTCTTTATATAATAGAGTTTTAGGTGATCTTTTACACCTTATGCAAATATGATTCACTTCTGACTTGTGAATGTTGATACAAGCAAATTAACATTTATGAAACTGTATAAAAAGAATGTCCAACTCTATAGTTGAGTGGTCAGTGTAGATGTCTGCTGTACAGAGGATCTGGGTTTGATTCCCAGTGCCCACCACTATAGCCGAATGGTTAGTGCAGATGTCTGCCATGCAGAGGACCTAGGTTTGATTCCCAGTACTGTCAACAATTTTTCCCAGTGGGAAGACTGGAACAGGATCCTTTCAGCCTTGTCATGCCTGTTGAGGAGCTATTTAATGGAGTAGTAGTGGCTTCATGTCTGCTAACTTACAGTGGCCAGGAGAGCTGTATGCTGGCCCCATGCCTTACCATACCACATGCAACTGATAGCGTCAGCTGATGGTTGATATGGTGTTCAGCCGAACACAAATGGCCTGTCTGCAGCCAGAGCTTCAGAGTATATAAAAAGAGTTACCAAGATATGCCAATTGGCCATTGAGATGGTTGGGACCGATGACCATAGTAGTCTGGTCCCTTTAATCCCACAAACCAACCAACCATTGAGATGGTTATGAACATCCTGATGAAAATGTCGAAGTGCACTGCCACTCTATTGAAAGATGAAGTCAATAGTGTTGATGTCTACCTATAGGAAGAGCCATTGCTGCAGCTTGTCATGTTAAGTAACCATTGTCATGGTGTTTTTAACAGAGAAATGGGGAACCATATACCCTTTTTTGCGTAAAATGGTGCAAAGTAAATTACTTTTTAGTGTTTCTGTATATGTTCTGCTAGGGAGAGGATGTTTTCTTATCCCCAAATCAATATATTGCATATATTCATCTTTCCTGAACTCTGGAAAGTTGCTTCATCACCAAACAGTAACAGTTTCTGGAAAACACATTCTTCTATTAACCTGACCACAAAGGCTAGTGTAGTCCTTTGTCAGAGTTCCTCAGAACTTGCCTCAGTGGTGGATTGGAGACCTCCATTACCAGACGTTTTGCATTGCCAACAAAACTGGTCTCTGTGGTATACTTCTTGGCTAGCTTAGTTCATGGATTTGTGAGGGCTTTCTAAGAAAAATGTGCTAATGTGTTCCATTCCAGATTCTGCTAGTGACAGATGCCTACTCATTGTTTGCTTCTAAATATAGGTTTTCTTTAAATGGATTTTATGACTTTGAAATTGACTTACCACTTGGTGCGCTACTCCAGATTTTGTTCACTTACCATTGGCTGAGTCTTCTCCAGATTTGGTTCACGCATGACACCTAGTGTTTGGAACATAAAGGTTTTTGTGAAAATCTAAAACATAAAATGATTTGTACCCCCCCCCCCCCCCCCCCCCCCCCGCAAATACTTATCACCATTTTTTTAGCTGTACTGCTATTGCTACAAATACTACTGGTGAATAAACACAGCAGTGTTGCATCATAAACTGGATGTTCATGACATGGTGTAATCATGCATTGGATATACAGTACCTGTTGTTGGTCATGCTGGCCTATCTAGAAAGGAAGCATTGTCTTCCTGGTTGGGGCATGGATGGTGGAACAAAAGATTGTGACAAGATGGATCTGAAGACATGAACTGGGAAGTTGTGCTGCAAACTCCATTGCCTATTAGTAGCAAAGATTTGCTGAAGTGGGTATACAGAAGGGCTATGGGCTTGTCAATGATGGGGCTTTGGGCATGGTGAGGTCATGTGGGCTGTAGTGTTAGTGACCACTTTGAGTGCAAGTAGATGTGTAAATGAGATAACTTCAAAGATGAAGTAGCTACAAAGACATCTCAGAAAAAATTGGTTGAGACAAGCTGCAACAAATGGCTCTGTAGCTGATGATGACCCCTGGAATCATATCCACATTTGTAGTTCTACTGTTAAAAAAGTATCAAGTTAAAAGGATTGATGACTGTGTGGTAGAAACTTCCATCCGTAATAGTTCCTGAGTGCCCTGTTCCTCACGAACTGTGTGGGATACCAGAGTGATTCCTATTGCTACTGCCACCCAAGAAATACACACGCATCCATCAGTTGGATTGTCCATAAAGGCATCACAGCAGATATTGTAAATTGTAGGGTTGTGATGGGTTTGATTGTCAGATCAATGTGTCCCATATGATGTGGTGGGCATAATGTAAGTCTGCAAATTTCTGTAGAAAAACAGTCTTTTGATTTTCCCTTTCTGCTGATACCAATATTTTTTTACTCAGATGAATTTACTTTTCAGAAGAGGAGATGAAAAAGTGAAAGTTTTTGAGGTGATAAGCCTGAGAAATGACTTTTTGATTGTCTTTCTGGTGACTAGATTAAGAAACAAAGTAACTGAGTAATTATGTAGTTAAAATTAAATTTAGTTAGTAACCATTACAAATCATTACTGGTGGAAGTAGGTGAAATGAAAACATTATTGGAAATTGCACAGTCCAGTAAAAGGATGGTGGCGTTTATAAGTGAAATCAGTTCATAAAAGGAGAATAAACTAGTTCAGTGCATGCTTCAACAAAGGCTTATTGATCTAGATACTCTCTTATAGCTTCCAGCTTATGGTGCTGCTGCTGGTTACTAATTTACATTCTGCATCACTTAATGTATAATCTCAGTGCATTCATGATGGTTCATATGTCTTTATGTTCATGTATTTTTCTCTTCCACAATAACAAAGGCAGCAGATATCTCAGACTATTGATAAGAGGTGTAATTGTTCTCTATTTCTAATATGAGTTAGATGATATTTTCAGATACTTGTCAGTCCTATTAACCAATGTCTTTCTTTCCATTAAAATATGTAATTTGATCAGTTTTAGATGCTGGGAAACAACATTCCTTTGTGGCTAAGGGTAGCAGAAGCCCTGAAGAAGAATTGCAAGTGTTGCGGAAAGAAGTTGAGGTATTACGAGTTTTATGTGGAAGTGTACTAATTTATTAGATGTTATAGAAAGCCATTAAAATGTACCTTTGTTTGCTAGGATCACTGGAAACCCCTTCCTGTACGTCATACAATTACAAAAATGTTGCTTGGACAGCGTTATTCTCTGGAGCTTTATCGTTCATTAGACAGTAAGAAGGAACTTCTAGATGAAGCCATTGCACTGGGTGATGGGAATGCGGTGCTTGCTGTAAGTACATATGCCCCCTCCCTCTCCACACACACACACACACACACACACACACACACACACACACACACAGAGAGAGAGAGAGAGAGAGAGAGAGAGAGAGAGAGAGAGAGAGATTATTTAAAGGTGGCAGTCTGAATGTGCTAGATAATATACAATATGTATATCTTAATGGACTTGAAGCAGAATGTTGATTAGTACCTGATGCCCTATAATTTTTAAGACATGTTATACCAAGAAAGGAAACTCTCATAAAAGAAGTACGAGGGTCAGTCAAAAAGTAATGCCTCCTATTTTTTTTTCTACGTTTAATTGTCAGGAAATTTAAATGCAATTACATAGGTTGAAAACCACAACATTGAGGATCATTTTGTCATTTTTCAATGTAATCTCCGCCCATCTCTACAGTTTTGGTCTATCTTTGAACAAGGGCATGTATCCCAGCACGGTAAAAATCACAGCTCTGCTTCCTAAGCCATTGACGCACGGATGTTTTGACGGCCTCCTCATCTTCAAAATGAATCCCACGATGAGCTTCTTTTAGTGGCCCGAACAGATGGAAGTCTGATGGTGCCAGGTCAGGGCTGTATGGGGGATGAGGCAAAACTTCCCATCCAATTTTGACAATCTCGTTAGAGGTGTGACGACTGGTGTATGGTCTTGCATTGTCATGCAAAAGAAGAACATCTGCCATTGATTTTGTTGGGCGAACTCGCTGAAGACGTGCTTTAAGTTTTTTGAGGGTTGTGACGTATTGAACAGATTTTATTGTGCATCCCTGCTCCAAAAAATCAACCAGAATCACACCCTCTGTATCCCAGAAAACTGTCAGTCAACGGTGTTTGCCCTTCAGCTTCCTTACAACGACGAACCCATCGTCTAACAGTGCTGACATCCACTGTCACAACACCATACACCTTCTTCAGTCTTTCATGAATGCGTATGGGCGTTTCACCTTCTGCATTCAAGAATTCAATCACACAACGCTGTCTCAAACGAACATCGATGTCGGCCATCTTACAAACTTCTGCTGTGCTGCCACCTGTTGACACAGAAAGTTACTACTGCAGTGGATTGCAGAAGAAGGTTTGAGGAATGGCGCCAAATTCAAATTTTTCACTTAACTTAATTTTTTTAAGTAGAAAACAATGGGAGGCATTACTTTTTGACCGACCCTCGTAGTGGAGCAACTATTGTTAATACGGGGATTGCCCAGAAAGCAAAGCACTGCATTGTTTTTCCTTCAACAATTCTTTATTGAACGTAATGAGAATTACACACATGAAAGAATGGTATTTTATTTACACACCCTGTTTTCCACATAATCACCATCTCATTCCATGGCCTTTCTCCAGCACGAAACAAGGGTGTGTATGCCCCGGCACGAATCCTTGCCCTGATGAAGGAGCAAGTGCTTCACTCTGTGAATCATCTCCTTATCATCCTCAAAATGTCTTCCATGAATGGCATCCTTTAATGGCCCAAACAAGTGGAAGTGCGAGGGGGCTAGATCAGGCATGACAGCTGTGGGTGTTGCAAATTGTGGAGCTCCACTGAACCACCTTCCGATGATCTCACCCTCCGTGCCCAGCAGCTAACTGTACTTTTGTCTACAGCAGATGCTCCATAGACTGTGCTCAAGCATTTGTGAATATCCCATGCAGTTTCTTTCTCTAGAGTGAGAAATTCAATAACAGCACATTGCTTGTAACGTACATCACCTACAGATGCCATTTTGAAACTCTCCTGCAGCTACGCTACCTGTCGGAAGTGTCAGAAACTTGGTGTGTTCACTCAGGAGACTTCGAATAACACATACGTAATGTTTCGCATTCATTTTCGACTGAGAAAAAAAAAGTGATGTGTGTTACTTTCTTGGCAACCCCCCTAAAACAGAGTGAATACTGCTGCACTAGCATGGCCTATTTGATCATAAAGAAGTCTCAGTGAAGCAACATAGAAAGGAAATGCTCATACTGTGTGAAAGACACACACACACAAAAAGATTGAGTAAAGACTGTAGCCAGATGAATTACAAACTTTTTTGAAGTTAAAACACTGTTTTTCTATATTGTGGGATGAATGAGATTAATGAGAGTCTCAACAAATATATGGTTTGAGATGGAAAGTCATCAGAACAATGCAGTATTATAATTTTTGCAGCATCCATATCAACATGTAATTTATACAGGATTTGTCAGGTGTTAGAAAAAAAATGAAAGGAAAAATTGTATTCGGAGCAGCAATAGTGTTGAAAGCAGGATTTAGTATCTCTGCCAGTGGATGTCACAATGGAGGCAGATGAGCTGGCATGCATAGCGCAGTGGAATGGTGTAGAAACCTGCCATGGAGGGTGCATATGACATGTAGTATGGGCAGACCCACTGACAGAATTGTTCACATGCAGATGGCAGTAAGCTGGGCGTGTCAGTGCTAACACTGAGTGCGACCACCACAGAACATGCTGTACTGAGTGGTGTTGTGAGTGCTCAGTTGTCAGCTGCTCACACCAGCCACATGCTGTACATATGTCTGCATGATTTCAGATTTTCTAGTTCACTGTAGATTGACTCACATGATGAGTTTTCATTTCCTTTTACAGGGTTCTGTTCCCAGTTACTGTCAAGCCTCTGAAGTACCCATACCAACAGTGTAATGTGGCAGTGTTGTCACATCTGTGTACGTACTAAAAGGATTTATCCATTTATCCACACATTTTGTGGGTGTTTAATATACATTGATCAGCCAGGAGATTATGACCACCAACCTAATAGCCTTTATGTCCACCTTTGGCATAGATGACAGCAACAACATGTTGTGGCATGGGAGCAATGAGGCCTTGGTCAGTTGCTGGAGGGAGTTGATACCATATACACACACTCAAGTCACTTAATTTCAATAATTGTATGGAGGGGGGCAATAAGTTCTGATGGTATGTTCAATCACATCCCAGATGTATTTGACCTGGTTCATATCTGGCAAATTGGGGGCTAGCACATCAATCGAAACTCACTACTGTGTTCCTCAAAACACTCCATCACACTTTGGGCTTTGCGACATGGCATATTATCTTGCTGAAAAATGCCACTGCCATCTGGAAACATGACCATCACGTAGGTGTGTATGTGGTCTGCAACCAGTGTACAATACTCCTTGGCAGTCATGGTGCCTCACAGGATCTCCACCAGACCCCTGGCTGCCCTTGTGAATGTTCCCAGAGCATAATGGAGCCACCAGCAGCTTGTCTCCATCAAGGTGTTAAGAAGCTGCTCCCCTGAAAGATGAGGGATGCGCGTCCTACCATTGGCATGGTGAAGAAAGTATCAGGATTCATCAAACCATGCAACGCTCTGCTACTGTGCCAACGTCCAGTGCCGATGGTCAAGTGTCCATTTCAGTCATAGTTGCTGATGTCATTGTGTTAACATTGGCACCTGCATGGGTTGCCGGCTGTGGCGGTCCATTGTTAGAAGTGTTCGATGCATTGTGCATTCAGACAATATTGTTCTCCACCCAGTATTAAAGTCTCATGTTAGTTCCACCACAGTTTGCCACCTACCAGTCTACCCAGACTACGACATCTGATATCTGTAATGAAGGGTTACCACCTAACCCCATGACATCTGGACATGGTTTCACCTTGGTTTTGCCCTATGTAGAAGACACTCACCATAGCATTCCTCAAACACCCAACAAGTCATCCAGTTTCCAAAATGCTCATGCCTAGCCTCCGAGCCATCACGATCTGCTCTTGATCAATCATCAGCATGCTCACTGATACTACGTGCATCTTGGATGTGCCTGACTAGCAGTTATTCCTCACCATATGATGCTGCTACCATCTGGACAAGTTTGTATAAATAGTAGGTTATTAGTCATAATGTTCTGGTCTCATCTGCTTGTTTTTGTGTTGTTTATTAGACACTTTTAGAATCAAAACATTCTTGTTTCTGTGATATCCCTACGATTGTTTTTCATGTTTAGGTAATTTTCTTCCAGTTGTATGTGATAGTCACGTATTATACTGAATGCTTTGTATAGTGACTTAGTAACTCCTTTTGGCCTCTGACACTTGGACTTCCTCATTTGTGTTTTCTCTTGTACTCTCTGCTTTTGTTGTCCTTCCAAATTATTTAAAAGCAGAGTAAAAGCATAGTATGCATGATCATACACCATCTCATCCCAAAAACAAACACACAGAATGGGAGGCAGCATGGAGTCATGCATATTTTACTGTAGGTATTCATGGAAGCTTGTGTACTCAAGGACCACTGCAAGATCTTGCAGTAATTCGCGAAAGAATAAATTCTTATAGGTCATTGCTTAAATGATGAGCCTTCATTGTCAAATCCTAAGATCTGAGAAAACTGCCCCTCCTTCTGTCCTTTTCCAACCCATACTTATTTCCTTCCTAAGGAAGTAACTAATAGTTCCACAAGCAAGGAATATTTATTAAACTTGTTCATGTGACTTGGGCAGAACTGGAATTTTGCCTCCTGAAGGTATTGGCCCCTCATTCCACCTCTTTGTAAGAAAGATAGTAAGAGAAATAAGTATCAACACAGTGACATATATTGACTTTGCAGTGCCCCATTTTCAGTAGTCATCTTTTATACACAAGGATCCATCTAAAAGGTGAAATTGGCAGTAAAAAGCCACCAGGACATAGTAACCTAGAGAGTAGTTGCTTCAGAACTTGCTACAAAATGACCTAGTTAGGTTGGTCACAAAAAGTAGTTCCACTTTTGTCAGTCGAGTGTTTTTGTCTACGTAAAAGTTTTTAATTAGGCTTTAGAGAAAGTAGCCACTCGTGGTTCACTGTACTGTGAAAGTACAACATGTGCTTCCGGCATCGATACGGTGTGTAGCTTGGCACATGGACCTACGGTTTAGGCACTATGTTGGTAGAAATATGTATCTAGTGATGAATCCTCAGAAAAATAGGGAAAGCGGTTAATCTGAGAATAAATTATTCCATAAGTTTTGCCACTTGTAAGTTGCAATACTACATCAGCTAATTTGAAAGTTGCTGTAGGAATGGATGGTTGCTGCCAAGCCTTGAGATCAGCCACTCTACCACTTAGATAATGACCAAAAATGTGATACTGATGAACCATTACTAATAATGCCCTCTCTCACTTGCCTCATTATTGAAACATTTTGGTTAGTGAATTCCTGCCATTCAATTATCCAAGCAGTGTCTGCCGAATTTGTTATTCCGTTCCTTTTTTATAACTTATACACTTTTTGTCATATTTTCATTCCTTCAACTGTCTGTACAGCACTCCTTTGACTAGTGTATGTGATGTTACCTCTTGTCATATAAAATTATAGGTCATCTGTGGTTGAGGAGACAAAGTAGATATAATTTCACCGTGCCACTAGAAAAAGAAATCTGATTCTTTGATATCACCATTCTAACAGGAAGTTTTCTTGCCAGATCTCACTTAAATACGACCTGGCTGACTCAGAGTATTTTAAATGGAATGTCACTAGAGCAGAGGGAGCAGTTTTACCATTTGCGGAATGTAAATAAAGTGCAGGAAGGAAAAAAAAAGAAGTTACTGAATTTATGGAACATTGATACCAGATGAGAAGGGTTTGAAACTTCTCTTCTGTGTAACAGTTAAGGGCAACTGCATAAAAATATCTCTTAGCTTTCTGTGTAATTGCAAGTGTGATGCAAGAGTAATTTGATAAGACACTGTCAGAACTGATGAGGTGTGAGGCTGATATGAGTGAAGAATTTTGTTACCTTGTAGGATAGGTCACATTAAACTATTAAATTCTTTTCTTTGTAAGTGGTATATGTCCACTTCCACATAACCTTGGGTAAAGCAGTTTGAAGTACCTCTGGAGATGTGAATTCTAGGAAGGCCAAGATGAGGACAAGTATAATGTGCCTAGCAGTGGTGATTTATGTCATATTTGGTGCCAGGTGCATTGAACAGCCAATGGCAACTTTTCTACATTTTTGGGATGTGGCTGAGGTGAAAATAAAATGAAGATAATCTCTCTCTGATGCTAAACTGTATGCTTTCATTGGGAAAGGATGATGTTTAAAATGTGTGAAGGGCTTACACTGATCAGTATGCTTTTGTATAAAATAACATGATATGCTACACACTCAGTACTTAGCCTTCAGGCCACAGTGGTGGAGTAACCACACTGTTGTGAACTAATTTATTGGCAGATTAAACCTATACTGTAATGTTTAGTGCTGCAATAATTTTAGTTAAAATATCACTAAATGTCAATAGTCACACCTAAAATTTCTTGGAATTTAATCCATGCCATTAACTGTATTATGATACTAATATTTTAATATTGTTATTACAGGTTGTTCTTTTTCTTGTTCGCACCCTGAAGAAATCACTCTTCTATAGCATACTTGCAACTCGTCCAGCAGCCGTTTCCCAATATGTGCAATACCTTACAACTCGTATGGAGGTCCAGGAACTTACTGATTTACTAACGTAAGTGTTACAAGTATAATTTAGTACTGATTCTGCTCAGCAGATTTGCTTGTTATACGCCTTTTGCAAAAGAGTGTAAATTTCCATTTTGACCTTGAGATAGGTATACATACTCTACATGGCAATTATTTAATTCTAATATTGTGGGTGTGAATTGCACAGGTCATCCTAAATTCTCTCTTGTTGTTAGCCAGAAACACCACTAGGAAAGCTGGCCGCGGTGGCCGTGGCGCTGCAGTCCGGAACAGGACTGATACTGTCACAGGTTCGAATCCTGCCTCGGGCATGGATGTGTGTGATGTCCTTAGGTTAGTTAGGTTTAAGTAGTTCTAAGTTCTAGGGGACTGATGACCTAATATATTAAGTCCCATAGTGTTCAGAGCCATACCACTAGGAAGAAAACAAAAATGTATTGGCATGTGATAAGAATTTTTAGATCCCTGAAGGGCCAGTGAACATATTGAATTCTGGGTACTATGAAATATAAGGGACAGTCGAGTGAATACGAGGCAGATGGGAAAAAAATAACTAAACTGTTCATTTTTTCAAAAGTAATGATCATAACTTTAATACATTTATCCCACTGTGAGCAAGATGGTCAATGCCTCCATGGAAAAAAGTTTGTGATTTCCTGCAGAACCATAATTGTGCCCAGGTGTGAACTCTTCATCCAGAGTGAATCTATGGCTACAAAAGTCTTTCTTCAGAGCTGCAAAAATATGGAAATCGCATGCTCTAGTACAGGACTGTATGGAGGTTGTGTAAGGGCTTCCCGGCAAAACTTCTGCAGCAAAGTTGAAACAACCTTGGCATCATGTGGGCCCAAACCAAAGTTCACTCCACATCATATTCAAACTTCTGCTGTGCTAAACAGAATCCACTGTAGTATTATCTTAACCAAACCAGTAGCACATTTGCATGCATTACACAGATCACATCACAACTTACTCAGACCGACCCTGGGCCGACTTGTATGCTGGATTCTGGTGTGGTTCTATCTAAGGCTGCTCGTGGTGTCTAGCACTATCTGATAGAGACACCACTGTGGTCAACAGTAATGTTGTGCCAGCTACTTGGTTTGTGCAGCAACATTGGATAGTGCCACTATGTGGACCACTCAAAATCATATTGAGACAATTGCTATCATATTGAGGTAATTGCTGTCATCAACAGGATGTTAAGTGAACTTCTCACCATAAACATGCTGAATTTACAGTTATTACCAAATGTATGAGGTGTGTTCAGAAAGCATTGCAATTTTTTAACCACAAATTAACTGTAGGTATTTTCACAAACATTTAATATTCTTTGAAGTAGTTTCCTTGGTCATCTACACACTTTTTCCAGCAGCTCTGTCATGCATCGCACGCATCCTGGAAGGTTTCAGTGGGGATCCCACCAAGGGCCCTTGTCATGGCATCATGGACAACTTCAACCGACCCAAAATTGATGCCTTTCAGGGCAGTCTCGATCCTCAGGAAAAGAAATATCTGAGTCAGCCTTGGATTTTGCTGTCTATCTGCAAAAATTTTAAAAATATTTTTGGGAAATAGTTCAGTCAGAATCACACACTAGTTATCATCCAATATCTCTGTGTGCATCATTTAAAATGTATTCTTCTTTCTTTCTTTCAGAATGCTGGGTCAAAACAGAGAAGCAGCAGTAAGTGCAGATAAGTGTATGATTAACTATCTATCAAATTTTTTCTCATTAGTTATGTACTACTAAATCATTAAAGATTACTTGTAATAAAATACAGTTTTGGGTTAAAGTAGTGTAAGATGTGTTGTCTTCTTTGTAAAGTTGAGGAATCTACCCGAGATCAGCAAATAGACGTGTGTGTTTGTGAGTTTTAACTGAAAAATACCTTATTTGTAGATTTAACTGTATGTAGGTCTGTGCCAGGAAATTCTGAACTGCTTCTACATCTACATCGACATCCATACTCCGCAAGCCACCTGACGGTGTGTGGCGGAGGGTACCCTGTACCTCTATCAGTTCTCCCTTCTATTCCAGTCTCGTATTGTACGTGGAAAGAAGGATTGTCGGTATGCTTCTGTGTGGGCTCTAATCTCTCTGATTTTATCCTCATGGTCTCTTTGCGAGGTATACGTAGGAGGGAGCAATATACTGCTTGACTCTTCGGTGAAGGTATGTTCTCGAAACTTTAACAAAAGCCCATACCGAGCTACTGAGCGTCTCTCCTGCAGAGTCTTCCACTGGAGTTTATCTGTTATCTCCGTAACGCTTTTGCGATTACTAAATGATCCTGTAACGAAGCGCGCTGCTCTCCGTTGGATCTTCTCTATCTCTTCTATAAACCCTATCTGGTGCGGATCCCACACTGCTGAGCAGTATTCAAGCAGTGGGCGAACAAGCTTATTGGGATATTGATTCTCATCTATGATATCTGTCAGACTGAAAGATACTTGACTTTCAGGTGATACTATTTAAAATTTTTCTCATATATTATGACTAGATAAATGAATTAGAAACATTATTTGGTTACGCAATTTAATTTTGGACGCTTTTGCAACATTTCCCCAGAGTCTTATGCCATGACAGACCAGAGAGTGGAAATATGCAATATTGTTATTTCTATGAGAACATAAGACCAACATAAGTCTTAGTGGTGAGCATGCTGACCTTAATTTCTTGAGCAGGTTATCATTATTTTCATTAATTAATTATCAATTTGTATGCCTAGAAATTTTGTATGTGGAGGTTCATCATTGTTCTGCCCATCAATATCTATTTCAAGAGCTTGTAACTAATTATTTCCTGTCTGAAACTGCAATTGATTTATTTTTGAAAGGTTTAATGATAGACTATTTGTTGCAAACAATTTGTATACTTTTTGTGTTATTGTTTCAGTTGTATTCTGCATCAGGGATTTCACCCACTTGATCCAGATAGTTGTATCATCAGCAAACGTTACTGTATTTGCCTTGTTATTTACTAATGCTGGTAGTGTAGAAATGTACACTAAGAGGATCACTGGTCATAGGATCAAGCCGTAGTGAACACAGTACTTAGCAGTTTTCCACTGTGATTTTGTTGTTTCGCCAGTGCCTGTTAGGGCAACTCTTTGTTTCCTCATAAGTAGGTAAAATTCCAGTCAAACTACTGGCTTGCCTTTGCCATAGTATAGGAGTTTTTGTATTAGAGCATTATGTTATATACATCCAGAACCTTTACTGAAGTCACAGAAAATTTACTCAGGATATCTTCTACAATTCAGTTCATCTAAAATTTCTTTTGCTGGACTGAATATTGTTATCTATGACAATAGCACTGTATAAAAGCCAAACTGGGAGACTGTCAGTGAGCTGTTGTGTGTAAGGTGTACATATAGCCTGTTGTAAACTACCCTCTCAGATAATTTTTAAAGGACTTGCAGAAGAGATATAGTCCAATAAATGTTGCCTGTCTGCCACCGCCTTTGTGTATTGGCATCGCCATAACATGTTTTAATCCATAAGGAGATACTCCTGTTTTCATAGACTGGTTACTTAAATAGCACAATATGTTGGTGATTAAATAACCACCAAAGAGCTGGCACTTTTAGGGATTTGATGATTTTTATGATTTTGTTATGTGTTGTGGCTTACATGTGCAGTGTCATTATTGCTGTATGATGAGTAAGACTAAGTAGTTGTATGGCTTCTGAGTTTGTTCCAGCTTTTTATGATTTTCCTTATGGTTTTAATTTCAATGTTTTATCTGTAAATTTGTTGTGCAGAGTACTTGGTTTTTGCCTTGCTGATTACACAGTCTGATTACATCATCTCTTACAGTGTATTTTCACTGATTTGTTTGAACTATCACTCTGTTGTAGGTGAGGTTCCCTTTTTCAGGGTCTTGATGTTCTAATCTCTGTTGTTATCCTGCCTTTTGGCCTACTTACATTTGACTTAATTTTTATTTGTCTTTGGGTGAAGTTGACTTAAAAGTGTTTGAGGTTTCTAAACATATTGGTGAGTTCATTGTTTATTATTCTAACAGAGCTTATGTGGGTTTGTTCCTTAACTGTTTTCGTGTTCATGAGTTTTAGCATTGCCATCTGACCATCATGATATGATAGGTAATTTATTAGGTTGGTACTTAAGGTTGAAGCATTTTTCCAGATGCAACAAACACACTTAACAGAGACATTAAGTCATCACTAATATATCCTCCATCACTATTTACAACAGTTTGAGAAAGTGACTGAAGAAAATAACACTGCATACCAAAAGACACTACAGGCGAACTGCACAAGAAGCTTGTTGGAGGATTATCTAGAGAATAGGAGGATCGGAAAGGTGACACATCGCTGAAAGGAAAGGGAATGGACTAAGGCTGAAATAGAGTGTATGGAATTGTCCAAGAACAAGAATGAAACAAGGAAGTTCTTTATAAATTAAACAATGCTAGAAGACAATTTGCTCCAGTAACCAGTTTGCGTAGAGATGAAGAAGGAAACACAATAAGTGAGAGTAAACAGACTCTGAAAAGATGGTGAAGATACTTTAATGACCTGCTGAATCGAAGATACTTTAATGACATGCTGAATCGAGAGATAGAGCAGGATCTCTCTAATGATTGCGAGCAAGGATTGGATGATGAACAGCCACTGGATGGCCTAGTAGTTAGAGGACATTAAGAAAGCTTTAAGGAAACTCAAGAATAACAAGGCCCACGACACTGATAGCATTCCTGCAGAATTGCTAAAATGTGGAAGAGCAACATTAGAGCAGTCTCTGTTTGAACTTATCACTCTCATATGGGAACAGCAAAGGATACCAGATGAATAGAATGAAGGAATATTATGTCTCATACACAAAAAGGGCGACCAAATGGCGTGTAGAAACCACTATGGAATCACCCTCTTGAACCTGGAGTACAAGGTGTTATCCAATATTATTTTTGATTGGCTACTCCCACAGAAATTGAGAAAACTGTTGAATATAGAATTGGGACACATCACCTCTTTATTGACTTTAAGGTTGCGCATGACAGCATCAATAGAAACCCATTGTTTCATGCCTCACAGGAGACAGGGTTGCATGAAAAGCTCCTGAGAATGGTTAAAATGATGATGCCTGATGTAAGAAGATGCATTCGAAATCGAGGAAATTGCTCAGACCCCCTGGAAATAAAAAATGGGCTATGTGAAGGAGATGCATTAGCATGCTTATTTAATGTAGCCCTCGAGAAGGTGATTATGGAAGCAGGCCTACAGACCAGGGGCACCACTTCTACAAGTCAGTGCAGATATTAGCATATGCAGATGATGTAGACATCATAGCACAGACAGTACCAGTACTGAAAAAAGTTTTACAGCCTTAAGTCAGGCAAGTGACAAGAGCGGTCTTATGATAAATGAAGATAAAACTAAATACATGGCCTGTGGGAAAGCATATAAACCCAATATGCTGACAACTTTCAGTGTGAATGGATATACATTTGAAAGAGTTGATAGCTTCAAGTATCTTGGTTCCACAGTCACTTGCTTTAATGACATCTCAACTGAAATTAAGATTAGGCTGATATCGCCAAGTAAGGCATATTTCGCCTTAAGTAATTTATTCTGGTCAAGACTCCTCACTCAGTCATCCAACAAAATTCACTATTTATATAACCTTTGTTAGACCAGTTCTCACTTATGTTACCGAAACGTGGCCCTTGACAGAAATCAATACAAGACTGCTCAACGGATTTGAGAGGAAAGTTTTGAGGAGGATAATTGACCCTGTGTATGACAGAGTACAATGGAAGAAAAGGTACAATATAGAATTGTACCGTACGTATGCCGATACTCCTGTAACAAAAATCATACGAACAAGAAGGATAAGGTGGGCAACAGTGGGCCCTCTGGGCCACCAGAATACATCTGCCCCCTTGGTGATAAGGGGCAAATATTCATTCGTTGCCCCCAAAGCACCTACTTCAGGAGCAAGACCCCCTCAAATGCAGGGAACATTGGTTCCCTCAACCATGCCGGAGAAGCAACAGCCTCCTCCGGCTCCTCTCATGCGGAAGGGGTCCCTTGGAACCCTCTCTGCCAAGGTCTCTACTAATGCCATGGTGGACACTCACCAGTGGCTAAGGGAGCCAAAAGCTGCTGGACAAAGAGCCTCATGGTTTTCCTCCGTGCCTGAAGCTGCTTCGGAGAAGTCTTCCCAGCAATCCCTTAAATAGAAGTGAGAGAGCAAGCAAACAAAGAAGAACTGTGCTAAGAAATGGGACCCTCTGTTGGCCCCTACACCAACACCCCTTACCAGTTCTGCATCTTAGGATAAGGTGGACATCTTAGCGTCCCCTGAGGACCTGGATCTCACTGATGAGTCATCCACTATAGGAATGGATACAAATACTCAATCGGTGGCAGCAGGTGACCCTGAGGCATAACCTGCCTCCTTGCATGCTTCATGCCTTCCCAGCTTCATGTAAACATCATCCTCCAGTGGAATTGCTGCAGTTTTTTTCCATCACCTGTCTGAGCTACAGCAACTCTTAAGCTTTACACCTGCTTTCTGCATTGCCTACCAGGGAACCTGGTTCCGGGTAATGCGGACCCCTGCCCTCCATGGCTAAATGGGATATTACAAGAACCTTAGCAACTATAATGGAGTGTCAGGTGGAGTTTCTGTCTATGTCCTGAACTCAGTATGCAGTGAACCTGTGCCCCTTCAAACCCCTCTTGAAGCTGTGGCTGTCAGGATAAGAACGATGCAGGAAATAACTGTCTGCAACATATATCTTCTTCTGGATGGTGCAGTACCCCTGAACACATTGGCTGTGCTGATTGATCAACTCCCTAAATCTTTCCTACTTTTGGGATATTTTAATGCTCATAACCCCTTGTGGGGTGGCACCATGCTTACTGGCTGAGGCAGAGATGTCGAAACTTGACTGTCTCAGTTCGACCTCTGCCTCTTAAATACTGGGGCCACCATACATCTCAGTATGGCTCACGGCACTTACTTGGCCATTAATTTATCCCTCTGCAGCCCAAGACTTCTCCCACCTGTCCACTGGAGAACATATGACGACCTGTGTGTTAGTGACGACTTCCCCATCTTCCTGTCACTCTCCCGACATCATGCTCATGGATGCCTACCCAGATGGGCATTCAACAAGGCAGACTGGGAAGCCTTTACCTCTGCTGTCACTACAACAATCATTTCTGCAGCGAAAAAGTCGATCCCTTGTTCTTCCGGTTACCCCCAGCGAAAGTCATTACCTTGGTGGTTGCCGGAAGTCACTGAGGCAATTAAAGAGCATCAGCGAGCTCTACAGCAGCATAAGTGGCACCCTTCCCTGGAGCATCTAATAGCCTTTAAATGGCTCCATGCCTGTGTTCACCACCTCATAAAAAGACGGAAACAGGAGTGTTGAGAGAGGTACGTCTCGACCATTAGGTGCCATATGTCACCTTCCCCAGTTAGGATGAAGATCAGATGGCAGGAGAGCTTCTGTGAAGTTTGGAAAGTAGGAGACAATGTACTGGTGGAAATAAAGCTGTGAGAACGAGGCATGAGTCGTGCTTGGGTACCTCAGATGGTAGAGCACTTGCCCGTGAAAGGCAAAGGTCCCGAGTTCAAGTCTCATTCTGGCACACAGTTTTAATCTGCCAGGAAGTTTCATATCAGTGCACACTCGGCTGCAGAGTGAAAATCTCATTCCGAAGATCAGACGTGTTTTTGAGTACCAGATCCCAACAGGTGACCCTGGCATTACCATCCATGGCGTGTTATCTACTGACACAAACAATATTGCTGCGTACTTTGCTGAGCACTATGCTCGAGCCTGTGCATCAGAGAATTACGCCCCGGCCTTGCACACTTTCAAATGGTGGATGGAAGGGAAAGTCCTCTTGTTCACTGCATGCCACAGTGAACCCTATAATGCCCAATTTACAGAGTGGGAGCTCCTCAGTGCCCTTGCACATTGCCCCAATACAGCTCATGGGCCAGAGTGGATCCACAGTCAGATGATTAAACATCTCTTGCCTGACTGCAAGCGACATCTACTCGTCATCTTCAACCGGATCTGGTGCGATGGCATCTTTCCATCGCAATGGTGGGAGAACTCCATTATACCAGTGCTCAAACCTGCTAAAAACCTGCTTGATGTGGATAGCTATCGGCCCATCGGCCTCACCAACATTCTTTGTAAGCTGCTAGTCTATGGTGTGTTGGCGGCTGGGTTGGGTCCTGGATTCATATAGCCTACTGGCTCCATGCCAGGGCGGTTTCTGCCATGGTTGCTCTACCACTGATAATCTTGTGTCCCTTGAGTCTGCCATCCAAACAGCCTTTTCCTAGCACCAACATCTCATTGCTATCTTTTTTTTTTTTTTAATTTATTTACTCAAAGCTTACGACATGACCTGGCAACATCATATCCTTGCCACATTGTATGAGTGGTGTCTCTGGGGCCTGCTCCTGATTGTTATCCAAAATTTCATGTCTGTCGCTCCATACTTTCCATGTTCAGATTGGTGCCTCCCATAGTTCCCCCCATATCCAGGAGAATGGAGTCCCACAGGGCTCTGTATTGAGTGTATCTCTAGTTGTAGTGGCCATTAACGGCCTAGGAGCAGCTGTAGGGCCACCTGTCTCACCTTCTCTCTATGCAGATGACTTCTGCATTTCACACTGCTGCTCCAGTACTGGTGCTGCTGAGTGGCACCTACAGCGAGCCATCCCCAAGGCGCAGTCATGGGCTCTAGCCCACGGCTTCCAGTTTTCAGCCGCAAAGTCGTACTGTTCATCCGGAACTAGAACTTTACCTTAACGATGATCCACTCACTGTAGTGGAGACATATCGATTCTTAGGACTGGTTTTTTTCTACGCCCGATTGACTTGGCTTCCTCACCTTCGTGAGCTTAAGCGGAAATACTGGCAGCACCTCAATGCCGTCTGCTGCCTGAGCAACATTTACTGGGGTGCAGATGACTCCACACTGCTGCAGCTCTACAGAACCCTTGTTCAATCCCGCCTTGATGATGGGAGTCTGGTTTATGGTTCAATAGCGCCCGCAGCGTTGCTTGTACTCTACCCAGTGCACCACTGTGGTGTTTGACTCGCTACAAGAGCTTTTAGGACGAGTCCAGTGACCAGCGTCCTGGTGGAGGCTGGTGTCCCTCCATTGAAGGTTAATTATGCACAACTGCTTGCCATTACACCGCACATGTTCATAGTTCTCCTGCGCATCCAAATTACCATCTCCTTTCCCACCCACGGCATTTCATCTCCCTCATTGGCGGCCCAGCTCAGGGCTTACAATTGCCATTCGCGTCAGATCCCTTCTATCTGAACTGGAGTTCTTGCCTTTACCACCTATAAGTGAGGTCCATTCACGTACACCTCCATGATGTACACCTAGACCATGGCTTCGCCTGAGCCTTTCACATGGCCCAAAGGACTCAGTTAACCCTGTGGCTCTCTGCTGTCACTTCCTCTTGATTCTTGACATTTACCGAGGACGTGAAGTTGTTTACATCGATGGCTCAGTGGCTGATGTCCACACTGGCTTTGTGTATGTCCATGGAAGACATATTGAACTGCATTCCTTGCTTGAAGGCTGCAGTGTTTTCACTGCAGAGCTGGTGGTTATATCTCGTGCTATTGAGCACATCCGTTCATGCGTTGGGGAGTCTTTTCTTCTGTGTACTGACTCTTTGAGCAGCCTGCAAGCTATCGACCAGTGCTACCCTCGTCTTCCTTTGGTAGCAACCATCCAGGAGTCCATTCATGCCCTGGAACGGTCCAGTCATTCAGTGGTGTCTGTCTGGACCTCAGGTCACATCGGAATCCCAGGCAACAAACTTTCCGACAGGCTGGCCAAATGGGCTACACGGAAACTGCTTCTGGAGATCGGCATTTCTGAAACTGACCTGCATTCAGTATTACGCATAAGGTCTTCGGCTTTGGGAGACAGAATGGCATAAAGTCAGTATGCATAACAAATTTTGTGCTACTAAGGAGACTACGAATGTGTGGAAGACCTCTATTTGAGCCTTTCGCAGGGACTCTGTGGTTCTCTGTCGGCTCCACATTGGCCATGCTTGGGTGACACATGGCTACCTTCTGCACTGTGAAGACCCGCCTCAGTATCAGTGTGGCGCCCGGTTGACAGTGGCTCATATTCTGGTGCACTGCCACACTTTGACTGCCCTGCGACAAAATCTTTGGTTGCCGAACTTGTTGTTTTATGTGAAAGCGCCTCATCGGCTGATTTAGTTTTATGTTTTATTTGTGAGAGTGGGTTTTATCATTTGATCTCTAAGTTTTAGTGCCTGTCCTTTGTTCCTCTGTGTCCTCCACCATAGTGCTTTCAGGGTGGAGGTTTTAATGTGTTGCAGAGTGGCCAGCATCTGCTTAGCCATGGTAATCTGCTTTGCCATTTTAATCTCTTCTACCTGTGTCATGGATTTTTGGCGTTTTCTTGTCCCCTTTTTTTCCATTTAATTGTTTGTTGCCCTTCCATCATTATTGTGTTTTTCCTTTCTTTCTGTTTTGTGTTGTAAGTCTCTTTCTTTGTTCTCATCCTTGTGACATTGTTTTATTCGGAACAAGGGACCAATGACCTAGCAGTTTTGTCCCTTTACCCCTCTTTGAAACCAACCAACCACTGTTGCATCTCCGTTGCATGGCAACATCGATGAGGTCATCCAGACCACCACTACTACCATAGTTGTCACAGCTGAATCAGAAATCTCTTGTTCCTCAGGTTGCCCCTGGTGGAAGACAGTGTCTTGGTGGTTCACCAGAAATTGCTGTGGCCTTTAGAGGCTGTAGGCAGGCTGTCCAACATCACAAGCGGCTCCCATCCCTGGAGTACCTCACTGCCTTCAAACGGCTCCATACCTGGGTCCATCAAATCATCAAACAACAAAAGCAGGCATGTTGGGAGCGATACATCTCCATCATTGGGACACAAACCTCTCCTTCCCAGGTGTGGACGAAGCTCAGACACCTTTACAGATATCAGAGCCCTATAAGTTTATCTGGAATTTTCACAAATGGAGCTGTATATACTGACCCAGATGTAATCGCAGAGCATCTTGCTGACAGTTATGCTCGTACCTCTGCCCCACCTTTTATGTCTTAAAACAGTGCATGGAACGACAACTATCTTTTGCTCCATGCCACCCTGAGTCATTTAATGGTCCATTCAGTAAGTGATAATTTCTCAGTGCTCATGCCAATTGTCCTGACACACCCCCTGGGCCAGACCACATCCGTCACCAAATGATTAAACCATTCGTCAGCGGATTACCAGCGCCACCTCCCTGCATTCTTTAACAGCATATGGGGTGATGGAGAATTCCCATCACATTGGTGAGAAAGTATCATTGTGCCACTGCTAAAACCTGATAAGAACCTGCTAGATGTTGATAGTTATTGTCGTACCAGTCTTGCCAATGTTCTGCACAAGCTGCTCAAACGTATGGTGAGCTGGTGGTTGTGTTGGCTCCTTGAGTCTCAGGGTCTTCTGGCCAGTGTTTGCCAAGCTTGCTCCACCACTGACAATTTGGTGTACCTGGAGTCTGCCATCCGAACGGCCTTTTCGTGCTGTCAATACTTTATTGCCGTCTTTTTTGACCTGACAGAAGCCTACGATACCACTTGGCAACACTACATCCTTGCTACTCTGCACAAGTGGGGCCTCTGCGTCCCGTTCCCAATTTGGATATGGAACTTTTTGTTGCTCCACACTTTCAGAGTTCGAGTTTGCCCCATATCATAGAGAACGGGGTCCCGCAGGGCTCTGTACTGAGTGTCCCACTCTTTTTAGTTGCCATTAATGCTCTTGAAGCAGCAGTGGGGTCCTCTTATCCTCCTCCTTATATGTTGATAATTTTTTGTATTTCTTTCTGCTCCTCTTTATTTGAGTTGCTGAACGTCGAATGCAGGGAGCTGTATAAAACGTGGAGTCATGTTCTCCCACCCACGGCTTTCAGTTTTCAGCAGCCAAGACTTGCATCATGCACTTCTGTCATCATTGTACTGTCCACCTGCATCCAGAACTTTACCTCAATGGCCAACTGCTTCATGTAGTGGAGAATTATCACTTTTAGGACTGGTCTTTGACACCCTTTTAACTTCGCTCTCTCATCTTCATTAGCTTAAGGAAAAGTACTGGTGACATCTTAACATTCTTTGATGCCTGAGTCACACTGACTGGGGTGCAGATCTCCCTACATTGTTACAGCTGTACAGAGCCCTTATACAGTCCTGTTTTGACTATGGGAGTGTGGTGTATGTTCAGCATCGCCCTCAGCATTGGGGGTGCTGGACCCTGTACGTCACTGCAGAGTTCGACTTGCAGCAGGGGCTTTCCGAACGAGCCCAGTGAACAGCCTCCTCGTGGGAGCTGGGGTTACTCCAATTGCTGATCAGGTGACAACAATTGCTTTTGAATTATACCACCCACATTCGTAGTTTGCCTCACCATCCAAATTACCATCTCCTTTCCCCTAACATGGTGATCCATCTCTTGCAGCTGTGGCCCAGATTGGGGATTCTGATTGCAGTCTGTGTCTGGTCTCTTCTCACTGAACTCAAGTTTTCCCTCTGCTACCTTTCTCCAGGGTCCACTCAGGTACACCTCTGTGGTCGATGCCTCGGCCACAGTTTCATCTGGACCTATCTCATGCCCTGAAAGTCGCAGCTCCCCAGAGGCCCTCCACAGCCAATTTTTCTCTATTCTCTGCGAGTTTGAGGGCTCAGAAATAATCTACACCAATGGCTCGATGATCACGTTGGCTTCCCTTATGCTCACGCCAGACATGCTGAACAGTGCTCTTTGCCGGATGGCTGCAGTATTTTCACTGCAGAGTTGGTAGCCATCTGTCATTCTCCTGAGCGTATCCACTCCTTCACAGGTGAGTCCTTCCTTATCTGTAGTAAGTCCTTAAGTAGCATGCAAGCTCTTCACCAGTGTTTCCCTCACCATCCTTTGGTAATGAGTACCCAGGAGTCTGTTTCTGTCCTCAACGACTGTGTGGATGTTCAATGGCCTTCATTTGGACCCCCGGACATACTGGGATCCCAGGAAATGAACTGGCTGACAGGCTGGCCAAACAGGCTACCGGTAAACCAACTCTGGAGATTGGCATGCTGGAGACTTATCTACAATTGGTCTTATACCATAAAGTTTTTGGGATCTGGGATATTGTAGGGTGCACCCTCAATACACCAAATAAACTACATATTATCAAGGAGACAACAAATTTGTGGCAGTAATTCATGCAAGCCACCTGCAGGGACTCCATTGTCCTTTGCTGCCTCTGTGCTGGTCATACTTGGCTGACTCATGGTCACCTTTGCGAGGACCCACCTCAGTGTCATTGTGGTTCCCACTTGACTGTCATCCACATCTTGCTGGACTGCCGAATTTCAGCTGCACTGAGTTGCCTCATCAGCTGATCTAGTTTTTATCACACAATCTAAGGGTGGGCATCTGTCCGCCTCTCCCAGGCCTTCACCCTCCCTCCATTTCCAGTCTTGCTCGCTGTTTCTTTGCCTTGGTGTTTGTCTTTTCCCTGTCTGTGTTTCTCTAGCCTTGTCTTTTTGGTTGGAGATTTTATTGTGTGGAAGGGTGGTTGTCTCATCATTTTTCTAATTCTTTCAGTCAGCTGGCACAGGCCATCTGCTATATTATTTTAATACCTTGTACTGCTTTTTTCCCTTTAGTGCATGGCTTCCCCTTTTGTCAAGCTTATTTTGTTTTCTCTTTCAGTGTGGTTCCCAGCTAGTTTTCTGCCTTTTTTTACTTCCCCAGACTCTTTTGAGGAATGGTTTTACTTCATGACCTGTTTTAATGTGGGGGGAAAATGGACTCGTGACGATGTAGTTTGGCTCCTTTCTCTCTAAAGCAACCAACCATTGTCTCTTAATATTTTCACTTGTTGCAGTAGTTGAGGTAGGTGTAGCAAACAGCCTGTGCCATAAGCCTAAGGAGGTAAGCTGAGCCTGATGCTGACACGGTGGATATTGAGTTGGCAGTGGCAGCCATGGCCCTTGGCTTGCAGTGGCACCCATTGGCAGTGTAGGCTCATACATTGTTGCCTGATTGTGTCCTAGTGATATGACATCAGATAGTGCCACCCAGGGTGATGAACCACAGACTGTAGTCTGCAGTGGTTCCCCAGTAGCACAGAGCTGGGTGTAATCTGTTCATACCTCAGACCAGAAGACACTGTCAAGTGTGACTGCAAACAGTCTTATGGGGACTGCAGCAGAATGTTGGCTGCCAAGGGCCTGGGCAGTTAGGTGATAGTTGCTACATGATAGTTACAGTGTAGACTTCAAAGGTGCATCAGACACAGACTGGGCACAGAAACATTGCCCAGTTGTCCAGAAAGGTGACAATGATGAACTGGTCCAAAGGGTTTCAATACCCCTGTGAGGCACTGACTGTGCAGAAGAAGCCACATTTCTGTGTCATGTGGAAGCACCTCAAACACAGGCCAGTGACCAAGTTCCAGCTGTTGTCAGGAGGTAGTAGGTCAAACTAAGGAAACTACCTGAAGGTTGGTCAGTGTCTCAGGCCATTGATTTGCAGTAGGCTGTAAGCACTGAAGTGGCTCCCCCTTGCCGCAATGGCAGATCAAAAACTGTAGCTGGCGAAGACAGTTGTGAATGTCCTGGATTTGATACTTGATTATAGATTTCATACTTGGCTGTGGCTGCAACTTGTACTGTTACATACATTATTTCACACACACTGGAAAGCTCAATGATTTATTGTATGTATTGACTGTTTTAATTGATCAATTGACTAATAATCACTGAATTTCAGGGCACACACATACACAGTAACAGCAAGCAAAAAAGTGATAAATTTCATGCAGTTTATCTGCAGACTTCCTATGCCCCATAGTGGCTTCTTATCCTCTAGCCATAAAATTGATTTGTTTTACTTTTTACGTACTGAATCATACCATAATAAAAAATAAAAAAATCCAAAACTAATCCAACTTCTTACTGGCATAAGGTCTGCATATTCTTGGAAACTATCTTGTAAGACAGTTTTTTCCTGATCTATCATCTTAGAAGTGTGTGCATATTTCGCTGCTGTTGATGCTGGTGGTGGGTGCAGGGCCAGTAATTTGAGAATTGTACCATTATATTAACAGAAGAGAGTTTTTATCACTACAAGCAAGAAATAGTGTTGTTTATAATGAAGTAAAGTAATGATATTTGTCTGTGTTGCAAAACATGAAGAGTGGGCAAGATATATTAGAATGAAAGCATTCCTGATCACTGACCCTTTAATCTGGCAAATAAATTATTATATAATTTTTCTATAGTGTAACACATAATTTTGAAAGCATTGAAGCAGAGTAGATTTAATCAGACCCACCTAGTCCAACTTCCTGTACGGACAGAGAGCTATCCAAAATCTGTGCAGCAGAGAAATAGGTCCATACTGTCCAACCCACTTCTCCATGTGTAATTACAGAAGAAGGAATTTTCATCCTGATGCATATCAGGACATGTTGGTATTTAGGGCAAGGAAGAAAATGCATATTATTGTTTCATAACTCATTAGAGTTAGAACCCAAGTGCAAAAGTACAAGAAGAGTGGGAGAATATCTGCCTTAGTCATGTTGAAGCAATTGTCTGATAGTACTTAGGAAAATCAAGTACAACATAACTCAGAATAGGTAAACAATAATTTAGGAAAATTAGACTTAAAGTGAAGCAGATGAGAATACTTATATGTAGAACCACCTGTTTGTGGTGAAAATTTTTGCCCGATTTTGTCAGTTTTAAAAGTTATTTCGGTATATTTTTCGCTAGATTTTTTTTCCATTTCGTCAATAATTTTGCTAAATTTTATTTCCACTTTTCAGCAGTAAAAGGTAAAGGAAATACATTTATGGCACATTTGCAGTGAAAACTCTTTTATTTTACATAAATTGAAAAAGCATAAAAATTATAAATCTTATTAAAAGGCAAATACCAAATCATGAAAGTTTGGAAAACATTTATCCTGTCCTAGTCTATGTACATAACACACAACTCAGTCTGAGAAAGGCAAGGATACCATGACTTCCATATTACTGGGAGTCAGAGCTGTTCTCCTGTCAGACATTATATTGCAATATCAAGAAAATGATCTCTCACTGTCAACATTACTGACTGGGATACACAAAGCCTTCACTGCAGCTTCCACAAAAAGTCCATACTCTACTTTCAGGGAAAGAAGAATACCAATCACATCAACATCTTTACCTTCTCTACAAGAACTATCTACTAAGTCCCTAAACAATGTGTATGGTACAAGAAATTCTGACGTTGGAAGTTCTTGTAGAATGGGAATTTTCTTTATCAGCTGAGATATTTCAGCACTGTCTAAATTGCCTTTTATTATGTTTCTCGGATCAAACAATTTACCTATAGAAGAAATGACAATTTCTCCTGTGTCACACTCTATCAAGTGGTTCAGTTTTGTAAGACTTGCTCTACCTGCAGACTGGAAGATTGATGTTAACTGTACTTGCATATGCTCTGGCAGTTTAAGAAGTGTTTCTCAGGTTGTCTCGGGGGAAAAAAATGCATACTCTAGTAACTTAAAGCTCTTTGCAAGGTCACCAAGCTTAGACTGCAGAAGATGAATTAACGGTATCTTGGAGCCGTCTGATGTCAGCAGCAAATTGCAACATTTTGAGCAGTGCTCAACAAGAAAAATAGCCAGGCACTGGATTTTTTTTTTTTCTTCAACAGAAATCAAAGCTATAAAATAATTGACAGCTACACACACATCTTCAACAGCTTCAACAAATTCTACTATATCACAGAGCTATTCTCCAAGTTACTTGACACTTTCAAACCACGAGTTCCACCTGGTGATGACAGGAATATGGAAAAGTTAAGCTTTTTTCATTACACCTACATATTTCTGAGCTGAGAACTGAATGTATGCATGCTTTCTCTTTCGGGTATTAAGGAAGATGTGTTTTGTCTGCAAAACACAATGATTCAGATCACAAAGTTCCACAGTCCACACATTGCCAACCTAATTTAATTTATGAGCCCAGCATTGTGTGTATACTAACCCTTCTGAACCTAAACCCTAACTACATTTATACACTTGCCCATATAACGGGCTGAATCTGAAGTTATAGAAACTACATTTCTGTACTGAATTTCAAGTTTCTGTATTACACTCATAATTGCTTGCGCACATTCTGTAGCATTTGCATTTGCAATAACTTTCACTCCCCCGACAAATAATTTATGAACTGCACCATCACCACAACTAAGTACTTTTATCAGAACCACGAACAGACACTGCCCTTTTCTGTCTGTCGTTTCATCACAAAGAATTGAAACTCTTTCGACTTTCACAGCTCCTTTTAATCTTCCCTACTCTTCTTTGATGATTCGAGGTATGTAACCTTCCTGTAGTCTTCCAGCTGAGAGTAAGTCTCCAGCACCTTGAAAATGTCAATAGAACTGCTATTAGAGTACTATGTAATGAATTAAATTACCACATTACCCAATTATAAGACTTTTTTAAGAGGGTGCTCGAGGAAAAATTATTTTTAATATAGGCTTTTTCTGACCAACAAACATTATTGGCTATTGAGATTACCTAATCTTTGCTGCGATTAGCAGACGGCAAATTAATTATTACACAAACCTGGTATGTATTTGTTCATCCATTCTCTCAGCTTCGGCTGATCAACTTTTCCATCAGAGTATTTGCGTCAATGAAAGCTCGAGTAGTCGATAAAATGAATTCTTCTTTATCATTTTTCGCTCGTTTTGCCGCTGCAGTGACCTTCGTGAGTGTAGCTTGTCTTTTTATACCAGTAGTTGTTAGCGCCTTCTTCTTGTTCTTCTTATGGGAAGAACAGTTTCAGGCACGTGTCCATCCTCTGCCACTCAGTACGCACATTGCAGTATTTGCACACAAGTATCTTCGTGACGAAAATTCCTTTTCTCGGTCAAAACCTGTCACTACGATATTAATCATCTGTAGCATGAAAACAAAACACAAAATACCGCACTCAATGCACCAGCGATGCCACAACGATTTCCAACACGCAATACTGAATACACTGCCAGAAAATTGTAGAATGTCTTTGGAATACTCGATATACTATATATATCGAAATGGTGTAAATTGATATCCGGATTGTATTACCATAACTCCAATCGAATTTCCGCAGTTAAGTTCAATTGATGAGATTTTGCAAAGTTTCATCAATTATTTCGCGATTTGAGCAAAATGTGTAAAATTTCGTGAAAATTTCGTGCTTTGCGAAAAACAGGTGCCATGTACATACAGTGACAAAATAAATTGGCGCCTCAAATTGAGTCACCTCACTGTTAAGACACACAGTCATGTATCAATGGGAATAAAAGTAGGTTGAAATGGTATACAAGCTCTAATATGTGAAACCAATGATTCAGTAATGGTGCTCCTACTTTCAACCACTGAGATGAGACAATGTAATTTTAACATACCTCTGAATAGGATATTGCTCTTTACATTACTTGTTCATTAAGATTTTGTACTGTTTTATGATACTTCATACAACATTTTAGAGCAATATGTTTTGTATTGTGATAGTAGGGCACCATCAGTTTAGTGCACCTCAGATTTATATAATGGCAATGAGTCGCAGACAGGCACAGTGAAAAAGACTGCTAAAATATTTAAGCTCAGACACAGTCCTTCTTCCAAAATAGAAATCACACATACACACACACACAAAAATCACAACTCACACAGACATGGCCACTGCCTCTGGGCCCTGGGCCATGACTGAGTATGACTGGAGAAGCAATCCTCTGGTGGTGGGTGATGGGGTTAGTAGGTGGCACAGGGAAGAAAGGGGTATGGGTGGGGGAAGATGCTGTCCTGCCTGAGGGAGCATGTAGGTATGTGGTGGGGACAGGGTAGGGCTGCTAGGTGCAGCGTCAGAAAGATGTACTGGGGGGGGGGGGGGGGGGGGGGAATAGGATAGAAGGGGGAACAAGTAGTAAGGCACGTGTAGTGCTGGAGTGAGAGCAGGGAAGGGGATAGATAGGTGGACAGGGAAGAATATTCTGAATTTCAGGGCACAACAAAAAATAGTCATACCCTTGGTGGAGAATGTGATTCATTTTCTCCAGTCCTGGGTGGCACTAAGACACAAGACGAGTGCTTGTCTGTGGCCAGTGGCCAGGCAGTGGGCATGTGGGAGGTGGTAGATAACTGGAGAGACAAGGCACTGGAGATCTTATATGAGTTAATAATTAGGTGAGTTTAGTGTGTATTTCTAGTGGCTGCCATAGTCTCATCACCCTATTTCTCCCATCCTCCTCATCTGCTTTGTCAAGAGTATGTGGGAGAGAAAAAGTGTAATTTTAACTAAGATGTTATCCTATGAATGTTTTCATTTTTTTGTATTGTTACTTCACTTTTTCAGAATGTTATAAAGAGGGGGCAGAGCTACATTCATCGCCATATGTTGTCATTTAATGGGTGGATTAAGCAACTTATTTATTTTTGGTTATAGTGTTGTTTTGCAATTGTTATTCATATTGAAGATCTGTATAATGAATGGTGTTATTGGCATAAAATTTTTCTTTCATTGCAGATGAAACAATTCCATCTCGCTGTTAGATATACTTCCAATGTTGAAAGGAAAATTCAGAAGCTTCGATTCTGTGCAAAAAATTACTTTATCACTGACGGAATTGACCGAAGGACAGTTTTGAACTATGTTCAGCTACTTGGTAAGTGTAAGGTGCACGTGTTTGTGTTTCTTATTGTAAGGTATTACTATTGTCATTCCATTATCATTGTCATATACAGGGTGCTACAAAAAGGTACGGCCAAACTTTCAGGAAACATTCCTCACACACAAATACAGAAAATATGTTATGTGGACATGTGTTCGGAAACGCTTAATTTCCATGTTAGAGCTCATTTTACTTTCGTCAGTATGTACTGTACTTCCTCGATTCGCTGCCAGTTGGCTCAATTGAAGGAAGGTTAAGTTGACTTCGGTGCTTGTGTTGACATGCGACTCATTGCTCTACAGTACTAGCATCAAGCACATCAGTACGTAGCATCAACAGGTTAGTGTTCATCACGAACGTGGTTTTGCAGTCAGTGCAGTGTTTACAAACGCGGAGTTGGCAGATGCCCTTTTGATGTATGGATTAGCAAGGGGAATAGCCATGGCGCGGTACGTTTGTATCGGGACAGATTTCCAGAACGAATGTGTCCCGACAGGAAGACATTCAAAGCAATTGATCGGCGTCTTAGAGAGCATGGAAAATTACAGCCTATGACTCGCGACTGGGGAAGACTTAGAACGACGAGGACACCTGCAATGGACGGGGCAATTCTTCGTGCAGTTGATGATAATCCTAATGTCAGGGTCAGAGAAGTTGCTGCTGTACAAGGTAACATTGACCACGTTTCTGTATGGAGAGTGCTACGGGAGAACCAGTTGTTTCCGTACCATGTACTGTGTGTGCAGGCACTATCAGCAGCTGATTGGCCTCCACGGGTATACTTCTGCGAATAGTTCATCCAACAATGTGTCAGTCCTCATTTCAGTGCAAATGTTCTCTTTACGGATTAGGCTTCATTCCAATGTGATAAAGTTGTAAATTTTCACAATCAACATGTGTGGGCTGGCAAGAATCTGCACACAGTTGTGCAATCACGTCATCAACACAGATTTTCTGTGAACGTTTGGGCAGGCATTGTTGGTGATGTCTTGACTGGGCCCCATGTTCTTCCACTATGCTCAATGGAGTATACAGAATACTCTACCTGTGCTGCTAGAACATGTGCCTTTACAAGTACGACACAACATGTGGTTCATGCACGATGGATCTCCCGCACATTTCAGTCAGAGTGTTCGTACGCTTCTCAACAACAGATTCGGTGACCGATGGATTGGTAGAGGCAGACCAATTCCATGGCCTCCACCCTCTTGACTTTCATTAATGGGGGCATTTGAAAGCTCTTGTCTACGCAACCCCGGTACCAAATGTAGTGACTCTTCGTGCTCGTATTTTGGATGGTTGTGATACAATACGCCATTCTCCAGGGCTGCATCAGCACATCAGGGATTCCATGCGACGGAGGGTGGATGCATGTATCCTCACTAACGGAGGACATTTTGAACATTTCCTGTAACAAAATGTTTGAAGTCACGGTGGTACGTTCTGTTGCTGTGTGTTTCCATTCCATGATTAATGTGTTTTGAAGAGAAGTAATAAAATGAGGTCTAACAAGGAAAGTAAGTGTTTCCGGACACATGTCCACATAACATATTTTCTTTCTTTGTGTGTGAGGAATGTTTCCTGAAAGTTTGTCCTTACCTTTTTGTAACACCCTGTATGTTTTGCATTAAATAATTACATTTTCTAATTATAATGACTGTGGAAACTTGAGATTTGTTTCTTGTTTAACTGAGTAGGTTTAGCATCCAAATACTATTAAAAATTATAAATGAAATATACTAAATTGTGAATGAAATTCAAACTTTCAGTGCTGGAAAGTCACAGTTACTGAAGTACTCTGAGCTATAATGATGTGGTCACATGAATTTCTTGGAGAAACCCAGTGTTTCATCCCCATCTCCAGAGGACTTCTTCAGTTCTTCAGGAGGAGCAGTCTTCAGTGTAGGTTCAGTTCACAGTCTGGCCTACTGAAGTAAAATTTAATTTCCACCTGTTCACATCTAGAGGTGTAATGTCATATTTCCAAACCTCGAGTGTAATAGACTAGTGTTGGTTGCTGTCATCCACTATTGCTATCATCCCACAGTGAAAGACTGGTACATGTATTTTCAGCAGTGGAGTCAAGATATATTTCTGTTAAACACACTCCTGCTTTCAGATTACAATTACTGTTGTGTTTAATGATCTCTGTTACCTCAGTATGTATTTGCTTGTGGCAACAAGGACTTGAGTCATATCAAATTGAATCTGATCATCTCCTAGCTGCAAAGCAGATCCATCTTATCAGCATTCTCAGATAACCTTAGGTTTCTCTGTATCTTTTAGATCAGTTTGCATACTATAGCATTATTCCACTTCTTCAAGAACTTCGTTATGTGGTCAGTAGTGTTGCCAGTGAATGCGAGAAAAACATTGGACTTCACAAACAGCTGTACGTCACTATAATCTTTACGTGACAGTCTGAATACCCTGTCACTTTAGGGTATGAACCCAGCCAAACGATTCAGGAAGATCTAACATTGGGCAGTGGTGCTTGCAAACCATTGCAAAAAGCAGGAATTTACAGACACTTGCACTCAAGTTTTGAAAACATAATGTCTCACCTCTGTGTGGGAGCATGTGGGAACAAGATTCAACTTCATTTAGTAGTAAGCCATTGTCTGAATAGACCTCCATAATGCTACAAACTCCATTGATAATGGCATCCATTGATGGGGATGGAATTTGGGTTCCTCCAACAAATTCATTTGACTGCAGCATAATAGGTAGAAATACTTGAACAAGTGTGTCTTTATGAATTGGTAAACATTAGAATTTGAGATGGTAAATTTGTAATTAACATAGTCTATTTAGTGCCTCCTGAACATTGGCAGATGGTCTAATGTGGAGAAGAATTAGGCATGTGAGATATTGATAGTACAAATTAAGGTGATGTTTGTCTTTAAAAAGTCTGCATTATTTTGAATTGAAGTGTATGTCACTCTGTTTTCTTTTTCAGCTCATTAAGCAAAACATTTTTAATGTACATATGATCTAGACGGAGTGTAATCTCATGTTGTGGTTAATAGTATTGCAGACTGTTAATAATTTGGCAGATTTATTAAGTAAAGTGTACAGTAATTTTTGTCATCCCATGAACACAACATCTGTAGAAGACACCTAGAGAATGCTTCAAATACAGACTTAGCTATGGCTTCTAAAGCTGCAGGCCCATGCCATATGCTTTGTGTGTGTGTTTGTGTGTGTGTGTGTGTGTGTGTGTGAGAGAGAGAGAGAGAGAGAGAGAGAGAGAGAGAGAGAGAATGTTTTTGTCTAAAGAAACATTTAGTGAAATTTCTGTGGCATCTGTGAAGTATATATGGTAAATGTAGTTCAACCACATACCACTCTCAAACATTAGTCAAAGCTGTGGTAACAGAAGCACAGGTATAATTTTTCAAGCAAGTTAATTCAAAGTAAGTGTTCCTGTAGATGTGTCAGAATAATATTTGTTGATGTTTCAGCAAATCATACAGTAACTGCATGTTACTATGGGGACAGTCTGTAATGCCATAGTCCTTTCATGTTATTTCTTTGCTTCTGCTCTGAAAATGTTTAGCAGTTGCCATATTTCATCCTTTGGTTTTCATTATTGCAGCTGCAGCTGTGTCTGCATCGCAGATGTGCCAAAATGTATTTAAGCAAGAAAAGTAATATAAGAAAATTCTTTTCTTTAATTTATGTTTTGTCTAGCCTTTTCTTGCCATTATGTTTTGTAAGTACAGTGCAACCCTGCTTTTACACTTTAAATGGGTCTTTGAAAAAAATGGTGTCAAATGTGAGAAAATGTAAAATGTGGGAAATAATATTTCAAGCAGTAAAAGTTACATATAGGATCCCCCTCCCAGTTCCACATTTTATGTATGATATGTGTTCATAATAGATATCAAACAACTTGTCACGGACTTGTTTATTATCTGGTTCAAATGGGTCTGAGCACTATGAGACTTAACTGCTGTGGTCATCAGTCCCCTAGAACTTAGAACTACTTAAACCTAACTAACCTAAGGACATCACACACATCCATGCCCAAGGCAGGATTCGAACCTGCGACTGTAGCAATTGCGCGGTATTATCTGGTAAAAACTGCTGATGTAATGGGAACTGCAAACTGTCCGGGAAGTAGAAATTTTTCACTTAATTTCATAAGCCATAATCAGTGCTTTTGGAAATCCAGCACCTGTCATTCACTATGGAAGGAATGAAACACTGCACCAGTTACATATTTTTCATGCTTAGCACAATACATTTCGATAATTTGTTATTGTTGTCAAATGCAAATATTTACATAAGTATTTTGTGCAGTGTTTGTGCATTTGATGTTCTGTGTCTCCTGCACTGTAATTGTCTTCTTAAGGTTATTTGGTACTATCCCTCCACAGTTATGTAGAAAGCTACACACATGCAGACTATTACTCACATTGTTCTTTTGGGAAACATCACAATGTAAATATTTGCATTTGATGTCAAGACTAAATTCTCAAAACACATCTCGCTAAGCATGAAAAAATATGTAACAGGTGCTGACTGCTGTGTTTAAACCGACGACACAAAGTGAGCAAAGCTGTTAACTACAGTGTTGCCAACAAGGCTGAACCAAATGTCCCTAGACTGACCAAAGGTGAAAAGTCAATAAAATAATTTCATGGGATTGACAAATTAAAACAGAAATATATTCGATGTACTTTCATTATTTCAGAACTTTTTGTTTGTATATTTAACAATTAGGAATGTCTTTTAAAGTAAACAAAGAAAAGAACATGAAAGCAAGTTTTTCATCATCATCGTTGGAATTGTCAATTAAGACAGTTAAAGGGTGTTGAAGTTGCCCCAAGATTGAAGTTGATGGCTGTGTGCCACTACCATCTTTATTCCTAAGTGGGTATGATTTGTTGGTTCCGGTAAGTCTTAGTACATATGTTGGTAATTCATTGTCACAACATTTTTTTTCAATCTTTTTAAGGTGCCTATGACCATCAGAATAGAATTCAATGAATAAAGTCTAAGGCGATTGCAAAGTTTTGTTTGACCGTATTCATGGCACTAAAAATTTGAATGTGACAATGACAATAAAGTAAATGCGAGAATACACAGTTCTTTGAATGGATTTAGATTTCCGGCATCTTCAAATGCTCAAACAGCAATCAAAAAATGGACTGTAGTCTCTAAGTTTCGCCATCAAATGAAATTGATATTATTCCATTGTTGTGAAGTGTTTTTCGAATATGTCGATATCAGTTCTTTTGCGAAGTCAATGACATCGTGAGTACTTGTTTTAGCTCGTAAAACTTTTCTTACAACCAATTTGTTTACCTTGGTTAAAATTTCGATACTGGGTGGAAGTATATTTTGTAATTCTTTTATAAGTTTCACTGTAAATTCAATGCATCATTTTGTTACCAATTTGATGCTGTCCTCAGATAACTTCAACTTGCTAACACAGATTTCAAAAGCATAGCCAAGTGTAGTATATGGATTAAGATGACTTTTCTGAAGAGATGTAGTTAGGACTTTCATGGTAATAGCAGGCTCATAAGTCGCTCTTTTACAATATCCAGCAGTTTTGTGGGATAGGAGTTTTCACTCTCTAATGCTTCCATGGCTGTTTGGACTTTACATAAAACACTTTGTAAACAAGTTACGTGCGGCAAATTGTTTGGATCTTTGAACATACAATGGAGCAGTTCTGCAGTGTATCAATTTTCTCTAGTTTTACACATAGAGAAATGCAATTTCAGTTAATCCCATTGTTGTTAAATATGACAGATTGCTGTATCTATGGAAAGCCATCATGTCACACTTACTTTTTAAGTATTTTCAATGGTGCTTTGCCACAATTTATTGCTTCAGATATTTTTCTTGGAGATAGACAAAACATATTAAAAAACTAAAAACCCGCCTCGATTGCGAAAAAAGCACCTAGTGTTAAGTGTTAAGTGTTAACACCATAGCTATACATTTAGAAACAAAAAAGAAAAGGAAAACACAAACAGTACATATGTACAAAGTCAAAACCACTACTTAGCTTAATGGTGTATGCTCCACCTCACACTATTAAGTTAAGTAGTGGTTTTGATTTTGTACATATATACTGTTTGTGTTTTCCTTTTCTTTTTCGTTTATAAATGTATAGCTGTGGTGTTCATTTAAACATTGACAAAGGTCTTCTTAGGCACTTGTGGGTTTTATTGTTGTTCTGAAGAAGGTGTAGCTATCTACACTGAAAACTTGGTTAACACTTAACACTAGATGCTTTTTTTGCAATTGAGGCGGGTTTTTACTTTTTTAATTTATTAACCAACGATTGCTGACATGCTGCGATGTTGAAGGTTCTTATAGACAAAACCTGTTGTAGGTTCCTCTCATCATATATCTGTGGTTTTGAATGTAGCATTTTCTGAAGCGTGACTAATTACCAGTTGTAAAGAATGACTTTTGTGATGCACAAGTACAACATCTGGCAGTTTTGTTTAGACCATTATTCACTCCTGTCATAATTGATGCATTATCTGTGCCTATCCCAATCAAATTTTCAATTTACATGTTGTGATCTTTTAAAGTTACTATGATTGCATCGGCCAGACATTTTGCATGGTCGTTTTTGGCGGGAATAAGTGACACAATTTTTTGTGATTTGCTATAATATCTTGGTACAATTCCTAAATGTTTTAAAATACTTCTGTCAGTGCAGTCATCTACCAGCAGACTAAATTTTTCATTACTTATATCAGCTTGCAGTACTTTCTTGAAAAGTGGACCCAACACTTCACTTATTATGTCTGAACATTTCAGTCGATGTAATTGTAAGTCTGTGGTGAATTTAAAGTCAGGAACATAAAAGTGGGGTTATACTGTATCTTATATTTGTATGATAGTCTCAGTTCTTGTATTCACATGAGAACTACTGTGTCATTACACACACACATGCTTGTAGATAACTTCTCTGTGAAAGCTGCAACTTGTTATTTGTTACAGTCAGCTACTGAGAAGGTTTGTGTGTTTATAAAGTGTATAATAAGAGGAAAGATAGTCAGCCCACCGTCAAATGCTATCAGTTAATCTTTTAACTACATGAAGAAAATTATTTTTCAAAAGTACATATTTATTTCATGAAATTACAATTAAATCAATACCTTTAGCTGCTGACAGGTGTTGATGTTCATCAATGGGAACAGTTGAAAATGTGTGCCCTGACCAGGACTCAAACCTGGGATCTCCTGCTTACATGGCAGACGCTCTATCCATCTGAGCCACCGAGGGCAGTAGGTCAGATAACTAATGGAGAGGTACAGAACCAAATCAGGTAGAAAGGAACATAGTGGTACAACTTGATTAAAAGAAGGGATAAATTGACGGGAAGGATCAAAGAATAGTTAATTTGGGGTGAAGTAATTGTAGAGGGTGACAAAGGCATAACTGCAGTAGATATGAACCTTGCAAAGAGTAAAGTAGCATGCATCAGATCATTCTTTGGACTGAATACCATAACAGCAACACAATTGTTACTCTGATGCTTCAAAAGTTAATAGCAAGTTTTACAGAATCTGCAATAAACTGCAGAAGAAGCATGGTAAAAAATTCTTACAGCACATGAACAAGTGGGTTGTTCTTGTTTTCTTCCCAATGGATTATTATAGTGGCCGGCACAAAAATAGGACTTCAAGGTCACCGGCACAAAAATAGGGCTTCGAGGTCATCTCACCATCGTACAGCATTGCCAGTTTTTTTTTTTTTTTTTTTTTTTATAGTGATGATTTCAAATGTTCATAAAAATTTTTAAAAAAATGGCAACTCAATTTTTAGTCTAGAATATGAAGGAGTACTTTCCAAAATAAAATTGTCACTAGCTGCTAGGAAACAAATGAAAATTAATGTTACAAGAAATTTTTGAAGAAAATAATATTTTACTTCAACCTGTGGTAGTAACAGAATCACTTATGTAATTGGACTGGGGAAAAAAATCCTGAAAGTTGAAAAGCATATGCTGCATCCTTTAATTTCAGAAACATAAAAGTATTCTGAAATAAAAAATAAAATATTATAAGAGGTGTAAAACGGTGCCGAAAAATCTAATTGCTGATGAATTTTTGTTCTGTAGGACTGCGAAGAAACTTCCCCGCAAGAAAGTTGTTAAGAAAACTACAAAATTATTTTTGGTAACGGTTCAGACATCATTATTGTATCGTATCACCTACAGAGGCAAATTACTTCTGCAATATTCCATGTGCAGCAGTGCGCGAGTCATTGTAGGCCGTCATCAAGAGTTTTGTCCGGACAGCTCGCTTTAATATGACTGAGAATATTCCATACTTCCCAAAAATATTTTACTCGCTGCTAATACATATCCTTCGTCATTGCATCCGTCACTCAAAATGCCAATATATGCTACGCAAAAGTAATTATAGTTATTTTGAAGCCAATATTTTCACTGAAGTCGAGCAAAATATTTGTTCGAAAGGTTTTGTGAAACCCAAGTTTTATCAAAATTTTCTGTAAGCCTATTATTTTCAGCATGTGATACGTGCTTGGTACACAAAAACCTCTTTCTTACTACTACAATGTCCCTGTCATGTGTTACAAATTTTGTCCATCATTACAGTTTCTGAATTAAAAACCAAGTGGGCGGAGAAGACAGTGCATTGAAGTGACTGGCCAGAATAATCCATTTTATCATGGACATTACCCTGTATTTCTCTAGCCATCGGATACTATCCTCTGTCATACTAAAGTAATACAATTCTATGTTCTAGCTTTCTGTAAAAGTGGTCGAATATCATATATTTCTATGCTCATCTTTGAGAATCAGAGTAGGCGCTGGGGCTGTTCCGATGTTACTGCACTGTTTGTATATACAGTTGATACAGAAGCACCACAACATTTTGTCTTTTATGAGCTGCATTACCCTTACTATGAAACAGCCAGTAAATCCTTCTGTGAAGGAAAAAAAAAAAGTCAAATTTTGAATGGACTAGTAAACCAATTGCAGTAAGAGTATATCCAAATGTAAAGATATTCAATACAGATTTTTAGGAAAAACTGTTGTTAATTAATGCAGAATTGTCAATCTTATTTTAATTGACAGTTGCCGGCTGGTGTGGCTGAGCAGCTCTAGACGCTTCAAACTGGAACCGCGCCACCGCTACGGTCGCAGGTTCGAATCCTGCCTTGGGCATGGATGTGTGTGGTGTCCTTAGGTTAGTTAGGTTTAAGTAGTTCTAAGTTCTAGGTGACTGATGACCTCAGATGTTAAGGCCCATAGTGCTCAGAGCCATTTGAACCAGTTGACAGATACTATTGAGTAAACTAATGGTAACAGTTTGTGATAAATTTATCGGACGTCTACTGTAAGGGAAAACATTCGCAGTATGTCCTCTATAACTGAAATGAATAGACAAACATTTAAATCAATTCAGCTTTTTACATAGACAACACTTACCTAAACTGAAGGATCTTTTGGATCCGTGTCGTCACATTCACTATCACATGTTTCAACCAAGTCTATCATCACAGATTCCACAAGGGTGTCTTTTAAACCCTGGTTCAAGAAATCAGTTTCTTGCAAGGCTTCTGCTTGTTTTATGCACCCCTCCTAGTCCTGGTGAGTAACATTGACAAGAGTTTTGCGTGTTAGCTTCTCGACATCAGCAAGTATGAAAGTAGTATTTCTTTTCGCTACTTCTCGCTTTACTTGGGCCCATATCAGTTCAATAGGATTATAATGGCAGTTATAAGGTGGTAGACTTACCACTTGGTGTCCCATTTCGTTTGCCAGTTGATCTAATTCATAAGTCTTTTTGGTACCTATGATTTCTTCTTTAAACAGTAGTTCAGCCTTCGTTTCATTGAATGAAAATGAAACATTCTTTCTCTTTAACCACTCCATAATATCTGCCTAGCGTCAATTTGAATGTGGCAGCTTTTCTATCTGAATGGAGTGGTAGCTGGCACTATCTGTCATGATAATTGACTTTTCTTCAGCACAGACAACAGTCGAATAAAGCAATTCTTAAGAACTTAATTGGATTGGCAAGAACTTTTCCCACCATGGTAAACAAGTTTGGTCTCTGGTTTGAAGACCGTGGTTAATGAACCAGCTTGGGTGATGATTACTCGGCCACCTCTACAAGTAGGCACTTTCAAACCACCATTTCCTTTGGAGTCATGCCATATATACAGGCCTGGTGTCTTCAGCATGCAAGAAGTGCATTGTACGCAAAAGCTTCACTCTTGCTGCTGCAATGTCTCTGCGTTCCATTAAGAATTTCTGTCCATCATAACACTTCTTGAATCGGAAACCAAGGGGGTGGAGAAGACGAAGAACCCGAGTAAGTAATTTTTTCATGGAGGTCAGCCTGTATGTTTTTAGCCATTGGATACTCTCCTCTGTCATAATATCCAAGTACAGTTCTACGCATGAGCTCTTTGTTAAAATCCTCAAAGTCAGTTGATTTCCATTCACATTTGTATCCCTTTCTTGGAGACTCGAAACACTAATTCATGTCTGGAGTTTCTGCCAATGACACAGATTTGCTAATACAGCCTATGGTTGATTTGGAGACACCACACGCTTTAGCGGTAAAGTTATGAATTTGGGCAAAATGTAAGTTAATCCTCGCTTCTTCATTGTCGGCCAGATCAGTAAAGAACTTGAGTACATTCAATACGATAATTTTCGATTGTTTACGAATGTCTTTCCACCCTTTATGCACACCGACCAGAAGAGTACTACCAGTAGGCCATTGCTCCTGCATTGTTGTTCACCACCGAACACGCGTCAAAGCATTCTAAAGACAGTAACAGACTGAGATCAAACATGAACACTCAATATAGCTCAGTAACACTGAGCTTTCAGCTGCTCTGACTGCACCACTAACGATACCTACATGCCAATAAAGCCGAGAGGCGGGCAAATCACAGCCTGCAGCCCCTGCTGGTGGCAGGCAGTGACCATGACCTTGAGGACTACTTTCATGCCAGCCAGTCTAGTATTACATGTACACACATTGAAAAAAGTTTTGCGTCACCTTGGTTCCAAGAGTTCTGGAACATGTACAGAAAATTGAAATAGAGATCAACATAAACATCATTTCCGCCCTTTTTATTGCTCATGAAAACCACACATTGCATGTTGTACCACCATTCAGCAAGACCTTAAGAGGTGGTGTCCAGATTGCTGTACACACCAGTACTTTTAATACCCAGTAGCACATCCTCTTGCATTGATGCATGCCTTTATTTGTCGTGGCATACTATTCACAAGTTCATCAAGGCACTATTGGTTCAGCTTGTCCCACTCCTCAATGGTGATTCGGCATAGATTCCTCAGAGTGGTTGGTGGGTCACATCGTCCATAAACAGCCATTTTCAATGTATCCCAGGCATGTTCGATATGGTTCATGATTGGAGAACATGCTGGCCACTCTAGTTGAGCAATGTCATTATCCTGAAGGAAGTCATTCACAAGATATTGATTATGGGTGCACTAATTGCCATCCATGAAGACAAATGCCTCGCCAATACGCTGTCAATATGGTTGCATCATTCTGTCGGAGGATGGCATTCACGTATCGTACAGCCATTACTGCGCCTTCCATGAGCACCAACGTCGTACGTCAGCCCAACATAATGCCACCACAAAACAGCAGGGAACATCCACCGTGCAGCACTCACTGGACAGTGTGTCTAAGGCATTCAGCCTGACCGGGTTGCCTCCAAACACATCTCCGACGATTGTCTGGTTGAAGGCATATGCAACACTCAGCAATGAAGAGAATGTGATGCCAGTTCTGAGCGTGTTGTTGGGCCCATCTGTACTATGCTGCAGGGTGCTGTGGTTGTGGCATGTCATCAACAATTTATGTCTCTCTGTATCTCCTCCATCTCCGAACAACATCGCTTTGGTTCACTCCGAGATGCCTGCACGCTTCTCTTGTTGAGAGTCCTTCCTGGCACACAGTAAATGTAAGGGGAAAATTGGAACTACGGTATTGACTGTCTAGGCATGGTTGAACTACAAACAACATGAGCTGTGTACCTCCTTCCTGGTTGAATGACTGGAAGTGATCAGCTGTCAGACCCCCTCCATCTAATAGGCGCTGCTCATGCATGGTTGTTTACATCTTCGGGCGGGTTTAGTGACATCTCTGAACAGTCAAAGGACTGTGTCTGTGATACAATATCCACAATCAACGTCTATCTTCAGGACTTCTGGGAACTGGGGTGAGGCAAAACTTTTTTTCAAGTGTATTTAAAATAGTGTTCTCATAGTATCCATTTCTATTGAAAAAAGTGTTATCTTTTGTTGCATCATCAGGATTAAAATAAATTTTAGTATTTAACATTGGGACTTTTATGATATTGTGGTAACTTGCCAGCTGTGCCGCATTTGATCTGATTAGTTGTTCTGATATGCAGTGGTTTGTAACTAAATGATACTGTTTATTACAGAATGGCAACAAGCTGTTTCTTCGAATGAGAATAACATCATAAATAATTCAGTTCTTGATTCACTGGCTTACGTTTGTAAACATTACTGGGATGAACCAAAGGGAAACTTATTTTCACCGTTAACTTTATGCCAGCAACATGGAATAAGCGAAAAGCAGTTCCAGTGGACAGCATTAACTGTGCGTGCTTCATTGCATGCATGGGATGACATTGAAGCCCTCTTATTTACAAAGGCAAGATATATTTTTTGTAATGAGAAGCTAATTGTAAGTTGCTCTTTAAATATATGTTATACCTGTAGTAAAATTACAGATGTATTGAGAAATCCTTACAAAACTGCAACACATTAAGGTACATTTGAAGTAGAAGATAGCTTGCTATCTACTGAATATTAGAATATGCCCAATGACTGTGCAAGTGCGAAACTGTTGTTTGACGGCTTTTGTGATATACTTAGAACGTAGGAGGACTCATATAATGTGTGTGTGACTGTTAACAATCATTTTCCGCCTGTGTATAGATGTTGGTAACTACATAACATAACTAATGCAATCATAATTGTGCTACTGTGATGTGAAAAATGAAGGTAATAATAATTGTCATTTGAGACATAATACCATGTAACCATGTAGATTTTTTGTATAAAATCAAAATGCATGGAACCACAGCACATTGTTATTTAATAAGTAATATCTCTACCTGTTGGAAATCAGTTCTCCAGGCAAAATTTCAGTTAATGGGAAAGGAAAGTTTTTCACAAGACTATCTTTTCACTGGAACAGAAACGCTCTTATGAGATTAGTGCATGAAAATGAAGATTAATTTTGAAAGTCATTGATACCTGCAAGCCACTGCACCAATCATTGATTCTATTCAGATTTTCCTGCATTTTGGCATTGCAACCTCCCCAAAGGTAAGAGTATTGTCCAAGTACAGACTCACAGATTTTCTGATGCTCCAATTACATGGTATTGTTGTAAAGAATTGAAAATTTATCATCCACATGGTAACAGCAGGTGAGATGGATCAAGTATACCAACTGACCTAAATCCCCTATGCAGTATAGTTTCTTCAGTGCTGTAATAACAACAAGTTAATTTGTGAAGAAAGTCAGAGCCTGCATCTCAGTGATAGACTGAAACTGCATCCCAGATTTCTGCTTTCCATGGACAAGACTTTACCACAGAGCTCAGATGCTAGTTTACTGAAATCTCGTGATGGATAGTAACTGCACATTGATCAAAATATGTTAATATTTGATAGCATTACTATAATCTGTAATTTCCATTTGTGACCTAACAAATACTAACATGTTTTACAGAGTTGCATTTAGACACTATTTTTCTGTGTTAATTTGTTTGGAATTGAATCTGTTGTCTTCCTAAGTTCTTTTACAGTGGTTTTTTTTTTTTTTTTTTTTTTTTTTTTTTTTTTTTTTTTTTTTGGGGCTGACTCTCCGCAAAATTACTTTTCCTTACAGTGAGAGATTAGGCACTTTTTTAATAAAAGAATGCCAAGGCAGTTTCAAATAAAAAATGCAAATGCACTGGTCATTGGGGGACAGAGAGAGGTGGGTGTCTAAAAGTGCAACAGAGTTGGTGGTTGGCTTTCAATATTTTAATTTAGTCAATTTAAAAATCCAGTTGTTAATCAACAATAAATTTATCTATAGCTTAACCAAGCAACGTGTGTATCTATTGATGAGGACGGGATTTCAGCATGTTGTGTTCCAATGTGGGAGATGAAGAAACTGTTTGGATATCAGCACAGTAGGAACATAAAGCATTCAAAATTATTGTCTTTTCTGAGAAGAAAAATATTAGGGAACAAGGTGAAAAATCCTACTTTGTTACTAATTGTGGAGTGCCCCATTGATGTTAGCTCAAAAAACTAGTGGTTACAAAATGTATAACAGGAAATTAACATCACCTTTTATACTTTGTGTGTCCCTTTGGAATCAAATCTGGAAGCTGGAGAGATTGAATAAGAGTCTTTGACCATTCTTTCCATCAACCTGTCATCTTATAAAGTTGTGTACCCAGCAGAGAAGACAGCTTGTTGGTCATATGACCTCCTTCAGCAGAGGCTGTTACACTGTCAATTTGAACATATGATTGTGCTTTTTGCAGGATGCCTCTTGCCCAGATCAGTCTCTATACCTACAGACGGCAAGATCTGTAGTACTGACAGTGAAACGACACTTCTCATTAGTGTATCCTGTTTGGTTATTACTCAAATATTCACACATTTACACTGTCTTTTAGAACACTCGACATAGCTTTCTTAATTGTATGGTAACTTTTCTGACAACTTTCAAAATATGATACACATGTGCAGCTCTCTGGTATGCACTAGACAGAGTGAATATGACATATTCACAATTAAGTTACACCCGATATAGAGTACAACATGTCCGGCTCTAAAGAACACCCGCAAATCAGTGTGTCTCTTACGTATTCACATCTAAGTAATGCACGATACTGAGATACGTGTCTGACCCTCCAGAATGCCCAAAACAGAGATATATGTCCAGAAGGTGTTCAAAGCACTTCCGTTGCAATATCGTGGCTCGTTTGGTTCTCAAAACTAGTGAAATTTAATAAACAACAACAATAGACTTGTAGGGTTACCATGAGAGATTGTTATACTAAAAACGTGGTTAAACACAATGAAAAGTGTATAAAGTAGTTTAGGTAGTAAGTAGTAAAGTAGTTTAGGTAGTAAGAGAAGTTAGGCATTTTGGTGCTTAGCACCTGAATGTGCTGACCAATCAGGATGAAGTTCAGCACAATTGATGGACTCTCCCATGCAGCTGGTACATATTCTACCATCTGTTGCTTGTACCTCACTCCACTTTAGTAGCATATACTATTTCACGTGTATCAAGCCGCATCAAGGCGAGATTCTAGCAAAATAAAATACTCGCGGCCACAGCCAGGAATATCACACATCTCCCTCCTTCTTTGATTTCCAAAATTGGCCTTTCCTCGAAGACATCTAACAAATTTGGAAATGAGAAAATTTTTCCCCAAATTTGGAATAAAATTGAAGTTTCCAATCTCTAAGGTGCTCCCCCACAAAAAAAGAAAAAAACCTAGGAAATTGCTGTTCCTAAAATATCACCCCAATTAACCAAAACCATTGACTTACTAATGCTAAACATATACTTTTTCATCTCAATTCTATCAATAAACCTTCACAAAACACACATTACATTATGAACTTGTTCTTGCTACAAAATATCATTTATGGTTTTCAGCTTATATGTATTTTCTATAGTCTTGTTATTCAACAATAAACATCAGCACCTGGACCATTAAATCTCCTCATAAACACTCACTACACTTATTGATGTTTATATATGATAGGAACTAAACAATATATGTCATCGGCGCAATGCTGTCCAGCTTTACATAACACGTTTTCCGTCTAAGATCAGCACAATGCCGTCCACTTTTACCTAATAACACCCCTTCTTGTCTGGTGCGATGCTGTTGCTCACCACGTTGTTTTTGTCGTGTTGGGTGCCTTTGGCTGCTGAAGTCAACCACAGACACCTATCTCTGCCATTTGCCACTTGCTAACATTGGACTGCAGCAGGTGGAGGTGACAGGTGTTGCTTCCATGTCATCCACCTCGCCTGCTATACACTGCTCTGCTAACTGCTCCCTGAGGCATTGTTTCTCGTAGCAGTGAAATAAAACATAGTCCCTTTGGACCGTGCGCACACTTACAACTTTACACTTCGATTTTGCGTTTTCGCATTTTCACTCTCAGCTTCGTGATGTGATGTGGATTAACTAGTGGCATTTATAAATTTTGTTGCCTAATGGTTCAAAGAAACTTACAGTAGTTCAAACAGGATATAATTTCACACTTCACACAGTGTCACTTTTTATTTTTTTCATTGTTCACACACTGCTGACTCGGGAATTTTATGATAATCATTACAGTCCACTGTTCTCACTTTGACTTTCACTTCTCACCCAGTTCACAGTTCTCGTTAATGGGTATTAGCCTCTTTTTTAAATACACATTCCCCAGCAAGGAGATGCTATGCATAAATTTTGTGTCCCATTGGAAGTCAGATCTGGAAGCTGGAGAGATCTGGAGTGATTGAGTAAGTGTCTCTGACCATTTTTTTTCCCACCAACCTGTTGTCTTGTAAAGTTGTGTCCCCAGTGCAGAAGACAGCCTGTCGATCATGAGATCTTCTTCAGCGGAAGCTGCTATGCTGTCAGTTCTAGCCTTTGATTGTGCTTTTTGCAGGATGCCACTTGCCCAGGTTAGTCTCTGTATCTATAGAGGGCAAGATCTGTAGTACTGACAATGATGGTAGGTGACAGTTCTCATTAATATATCCTATTTGGTTATTATTCAGATATTCACACATATACACTGCCTTATACAACACTTGACATAGCTTTCTTAATTTTGTGGTAACTATTCTGACAACTTCCAAAATATGGTACGCATGTCCAGCTCTCCGGCACACACTAGACAGTGTGAATATTACATATTCACAACTCAGTTACATCTGATATAGAGTACAACATATCTGGCTCTTCAGAACACCCGAATCAGAGTGACCAGAGTGACTATTACATGTTCACATGTAAGTAATGCTCAATACTGAGATAAGTGTCCGACCCTCCAGAACTCCCAAAACAGATATATGTGTCCTGCCCTCCAGAACGCCCAAAACAGCGACTAGTGCAGCCAAAGTACTTTGTCTCCCAGGTGCGCCAGAGTGACCCGAAGGTGTTCGAACAACTTCATTTGCAATATTGTTACTCTTATGTTTCTCAACACTAGTGAAATTTATTAAACAAACACAATAGGCTCATAGAGTAACCACTAAAAACTGGATTAAATACAATGAAAATTATATAAATAATTATTATGAGAAATCAGGCGTTTTGGTGCCTAGCATCCAAACGTGCCGACCAATCAAAAGCAAGTTTAGTACAATTGGCGGTCTCTCCCACGGAACTGGTACATACTGTATCATCTGTTGCTTGTACCTCACTCCATTTTTTTTTACCATATGCTACTTCATGTGTATCAAGCTGCATCAATTCAAGCTTCTAGTAAAATAAAATACTTGCAACTGCAGCCAGGAATATCACACTTTTCAGCATTTCCAACTAAATACAACTCTGTGGTATAGGCTCCAAGTAACTCCCAGTAGCTGGGACTAGGGACAATTGTGATCTACAATAGTGGCCATGTGGTTTCTCTGCCTGTGAGGATCTGTCCTGAGGAGATGCACCAGACTAAAAAAGAAATAATGTCAAGGCCTCCTTCTGTGGAGTGCTGTTGAGGCTTTTTTCCTATTTGGAACTTGTAGGTGTGTACCAAATATTTGGACATGCCATTCAAGGCAGTGTGGAGCAGTGCTGTGTCGATTAACATGATTCCATTAGAGGTGCAGAATTTCTGGAACTGCACCACATAAATCAAAGACCAAGGTGTCTGGGGATCTTCAAGGGCAAACAAGTGTACTAGCACCTGATTGTTTTCGCCAAGGTTGTGGACTGCACACAAAACACAAAGGGGCATCCGCTACATCCCTCCACAACCAGGAGCCACATAGATCAGGAGAAAGGACCTGAAAAAATCCAAATGTAGACAAGATCAAGGAGACATCATGGTGGGCCATGGTAAATACTGACCTGGGGAGGGGGTGGGGGTTGGTTGCTTTTGCTTACTCTGGCATATGCAACACTCCCTTACCATCCAGGCAATATCCGCACCTGTACCACCAAAGTAAACATGTTGCTGGGTGAGATGAATTAACAAGTTGCTGGATGAAGTTCTTCATCATTACAACTTTCCAGTGGCCTTCATGGGGAAGGTGAAAGGCCTAATGTCAGAGGGTGCTGGGAATCAGCACCCGAGCTCAGCCCGTGGTACCTTGTAGCAACTCAACGCCAAGTGAGGATGGAAACTTGTGCCATATGTTCCATTATGCTTGGAGGTCCAGGTGTGCCTGCTGTTTCTTACCTGTGGGCCACCCCTGCGCTGTATATTGCAAACTCTTGGAGGGCAGGGTCATTTGCCATGTGTCGTGCCATGAGGCATGTGACAATGGGGAGGTTGGATATGATGTCTGTGGCCTCAACTTCCAAATGAAAAAACGTACTTCTGGATCTTTGTCAACTCCAGGTCATAACCAATAGGCAGTCACAAAAGGATGTCTGCATTGGCATGGGCAGCAATAAGGCAATACTGGATATCCTAGGCATATCCTGAGAGAAAAAGGGCCAACCATTGCAGCCTTTGTGCCATTTGGATTGATATTTCTGCTGATGACTTGAAAAGCATCTTTAGAGATTTATGATCCATCATGAGTATGAAGCAATGGATATAGACCTAATCATGGAAGTGTTTGATTCCAAAGACAAACACCAAAGCCTCCTTTTCCACCTGACTGTAATTCCTCTGCACTGCCATGAGGGGTTTTGATGCAAATGCAATGGGTCGTTCCACATTGTTACTCATGTGGGACAAAAGTGCGCCGATCCTGCTGTCTGAAGCATTGACCACCAGAACTAAGTCATTTTGCTGCCATCGTGTGCCATTAAGGAAGTAGGCTGAAGGAGGGCCAGCTTCAGGTCATGGAACCCCATACTACATTGGGAGGACTACTTCCAGTACATGTTCTTACTGATGAAGTGGGGCAGCAGCTCCACAGTTGTGGCATATGGAATACACTGCCAGTGGCATTTCAGCTGGCCCAATACAGACTTTAGCTGGGACACGTCTCTGGGAACCTGTAATTGTTGGATGATGGACACATGCTGTGGCATAGGGCAGATACCCAACGCACTGAATATGTCCCCTAAATACTCAGCCTGGTGGATGAATAAATAGCATTGGCAAGATTACAGTGAAAATTTGTCATCATGAATGTGGATAAGAGTGTCTCTAGGTTATGGGCAAGATCGGCCTATCCTTTCTACTGACCAGAATACCACCAGGGTAGTTTCACCATCACTCAATACCTTTAAAGCGTTGCTCCAAGTACCTCTGGAGCTTGTTTGGGCACTGACAATGTCAAATTTGAGCATGGTATATTAGTACAATACAACTGGAGTATTGATAACAGTAATCTTTCAGGAGTCATCATCCAATGCAAATTCGAGTTATGCATCCCAAAGGTCGATTTTGATTAACACTTTTCCTCCGGTGAGACAAGAAACAATGTTGTCAATCTTGAGAATAAGATACATGGCTACAACAAATTGGGTGTTGATGGTGACCTTGAAGTTGCGCAGATGCAGATGGTGCCCAGTGGCTTCTCCACCATCATGGTGTGTAAGGCCCATTGGCTAAACAACTAAACATAACTGGGATGAGAGTGCCAACTTCCTGGGTGTGTTGCAATTCCAATCGAAGCTTATCCTGTAGTGTAAACTCGACGCAGCAGATCGTAAAAATTTTGAGACTGCAGTGGATAACAGCAAGATATGTGCGCAGAATCCAGAAACACCCATTGAAGACTTCTGTGACATTGACATGAGTTTCACCAAGAGTTTGGTGGTGTAGGGGCATAGGCCCAGTGCGTGGACTACTTCATAAGTGTCATGAATCTTGAAGGCGTTAAGGAAGTCTAGACCAAGCATCTTGGATGCCCCTGGGGCTGCCACCACCAAAATCGAAGCCGGTGTTACTGTGGTGCCATGGAAGAATCTGGATTGGAAACATCCCATACAGTAATGAGATTGTTACTAAAACTAGGTAACGTGGTCTCGAGTGTGTGCAGTGGAGGAGACCCAATGGCTTGGTATGTGGTCCAGTAGATGGCAGTAGCCAACAACCCAATATTGATGACTGGTTTGTTTTCTTTTTGATCTGTATGGACATCAGTTTAATGGACATGGGAGGACAGTCCATACAAATGCCACATCTTGAAAGCTGGGCTGTGTAAGATCCTCCTCGGAGTCACTTCGTGTCCAGTCCACAGACATTCGAGTGGAAGAGTGACTGTCTTCAGCCTCATGTCCAGACTCTCTGCAGGTGGTACTCTCTGCAGGTGGTACACGTCATCATGTGGAAACAACACTGGTGTCACGGATGGCTAACAGGACACTGCTTGCAGGATGGTAACAGTCTGAAATGATGTGTCCCGGGAGGGTCTTTGTCTGACAAAATGGTGTTGATAGGCTTCCAACTCCAGATGGGAGGTAAATACGAGGGTTGTGTCTCGTATAGAAGCTTCTGCCCAGATTGTTTGTTCGAAAGCTTTGATGATCCTCCTAGAGGCCTTCATCAGGTTTATGACCTAAAATCACATGTTTGACTACAGTTGATTCATAAGAGAGCTTGCATTGGTTATTGGAACATTGAAACCTGAATTCCCGGGAGAGACCCTGGAGCCTAGCTATTCATTCCCTATGGGTTGTGGAATGTAACTTTGGCAGCTAAAATTTTTGTGGTGCCCTGCTGCAAAGTCTATCTGAGTGTAGAAATATATCTAAAAACAAAGATGATGTGACTTACCAAACGAAAGTGCTGGCAGGTTGATAGACATACAAACATAGACACAAAATTCAAGCTTTCGAAACCAACGGTTGCTTCATCGGGAAAGACGAAAGAATGTGGGTTTTAAGGGAGAGTGTAAGGAGTCATTCCAAGCCCGGGAGCGGAAAGACTTACCTTTGGGGGAAAAAAGGACAGGTGTACACTCGCATACACACACATATCCATCCGCACATACACAGACACAAGCAGACATTTGTAAAGGCAAAGAGTAAATAGTCAGCTAAGCTTTTCTTGTAGGAAGCGTATGGTACAGCTCCACTTTGAGAGGTAACTATTGTAAAAGGTGGTAGATTGCAGGTCCTGCATTCACCAATAGGAAGGCTTACTGCTGCTCACCACCACGTATGTTGTACACTGTAAAGTGTTAATCTGATTGGGATATGAATTAGGCCCAAGACTCAATTTTCCTGTCAAAGGATTGAAAGGGAAGTGATACTGATGTACCTGAACATACACCGGTGACAGGATGGGAACCTAACCCCGCTGTTACTGGAGTGGGTGTTTTGAAGGTGATAATTTGGTCCATTAGGACCTCGTTTGCCTGTTGCACCCTGTGGAGTAAGAGCAGCACCAGATGTATAATGTCTGCATTTTGCAGTACTGGTGCTGCTTGTTCGTGTTGTACCTAGGACATGGCACATGTGTTCTAACAGTTCAAAAATTCTCATCACCAGTGAAAAATCCAACTTTGTTACTAATTAAGAAGAACACTGGTAGATGTTGCAAACAGCTGCTTCGTTAGCTTGCAAAGAACTAGTGGTTACTGGGGGAAACAAGAAATTGCCCACATGTCTTTAGCAATTCCAATTAAATACAGTTCTGGGAGCCAGAACTAAAACAGAAAAAAACTACCACTCGAACTATTGCCTACTACAAAACCTAACTTCTTGGTGTGACACAGTCTTCTCTGATGGCACACTGACAAGTGCTTAAGTGATGGTCACCAAGCAGTTGGCACATGACTTGCCTTGCTCTCACTGATGGGAATTGTCCTCAGTGATCCCTGGATTAGATTAAATAGTTATCTTCAGGAAAAGACATGCTGCCCGCATTCTCTCATGACTGGATGGAAGCGTGGTTTTGCTGATGCCTGGTGAGGTACGCTGTGGTCTGTAGCTCCCCGTGTGTCACCTGATTATCTGAGTTTCTAGTTGACATTTCCCCATGGCTGCTACAGAATGCGCTAGTGTCGCCTACTTTGACCCGCACACGATAACTGTTATGAACGTTGTGGCTGGTGCCCCTGTTCACCATAGGAAAAGGCATCTTAGCATTACTGAAAACAGTCAACAAAATAACCTATTAACAAAAAATTGCATTTTGGTGTGTTGTGGTCACACAGTGCTATTCACTGTACTGGCTGCATGGCTCACTGTAAGAACACTTAGTCCTAAATAGTCGCATAATTGCTTCAGTCACATGCTTTATTTCATTATTGTTCCCCTTGAAATGCCCAGTAGGAGATAGCATTTATTTGTCCATTTCAGTAAGTCATATTATTATGCCATATGTGAGTAGTATGTACAGTTGATGGGATGATTGAAAAACAGAAATATTTTTGAAACTAACTTTAGTGTACATGTGACAGTTTGCTGAGGTACTGTTTATAATATAATGGGAAGAGTAAAGGACTTTCTTTTATTTTTAGAGTTGGCTTGGTGGGAAGAAATTGAAGACTGCTGTTCCTGTGGAGCCGCTTATGTTGAAGCTTCACGAACTTGGTGCACCAAATGATGTACTGTGTAAATATTTAGCTTTCATAGACAATACTGGGAAACGACTAAACATTGCTCGTAAACTACAATGCCACAGAACTGTTATTGATGTGAGTAGACACTGAAATTCTATGAAACTACTGTACTTCTAATGCAGTCCTTATTGCAAAGATTTTTTTTCCTTCATTCAATAATGTGTCTTTGTAATTGTATTCTAAGAGTATATGCGATACATAATGATCCCAAACTGAAGAATATTTATGCCAAAGATGTACGTGATACACTGATAATCTCAAAGTGAGGAACATAGTATGTATTGTCAAATTATGATGAAACAGGCAGAGATAGGTTTAACTTTAGTAAAGGCTGTCCTTAGTTATTTTAGATTTAGTTCTGGTTTTATATATTTACAGTTTTCCATGATGTGGACAACTACATACAGTTATACAGGTTCTCCCTCTACAAACACTTATTAATGAAAGTATAATTGTGTTGGGTATCAAATGAAATTTGTGACTGGATTTTGGAGTTCTTGGAAGGGAGGGGGCAGCATCTTATCATGGATGGAGAATCAGTGACAAATGTAGAAGTAACTTAATTGAAGTGTGTTGGGACCCTTGCTGTTCATGTTGTGTATTAATTACCTAACAGACATTGTTAAAAGTAAACTCATGTTTTTTGCAGATGATACAGTTACCAGTAATTATGTGCTATGCGAAAAAAAATATGCACAAATATTCACTCAAATCTTGGAAAGATTTCAAACTGGTACAAAGATTGGCAACTTCTTTTAAATGTTTAGAAATTTAAAACTTTACTCCTTGCAAAACATGAAATTGTGGCATCTTACAACTGCGATATCAATGAGTCACATGTGGAATCAGTTAACTCATACAGAACCTGAGTGTAACAATGTGCAGGGATATAAAATGAAATTATCACATAGCCTTAGTCATAGGTAAAGCAGGTGGTTGGCTTAGGTCTATTGCCAGGACACTGGAGAAATGCAATCCACCTGCAAAGGAGACTGCTTATGAATCAGTCATGTGACCCATCTTAGAATATTGCTGAAATTTGTGGTATGTATACCAAATAAGGGTAGCCAGACATGTTGGGCATACACCAAAAAAATGGCAGCACGAATGGTCACAGATTTGTTTGGAGAGGAGGGAAAAAATAGCAATCATGAATTGGCAGACACTTGACGATAGATACCATTCATCTCATGAAGCCTACATATAAAGTTTCAGGAAACTGTATTAATGCTTTGAGTGCTGCAGACATGAAATCCTGCCATGCTTCACCTTTCCACAGGGGCTGTAGAGATTGTTAGCCACTGCAGTGGTATTTCCCATTAGTGCTGCATTCACTGTCACATCCTGGTTGGCCCCCCAGTGATGGCTTTTACCGTCAGTTAGTTCTGCTACCTGTAGTTCTGTAGATGTCTGTAGCCACTCAGCAGTATTTCTGTCAGATTTCACAGTTGCTGTTCGACATCCATGCTAGTTGGTTCATGTGATCATCTGCATTCTGCTTTTTTGGTGTTGTGTAGCTTCCTGCTTATTCGTCAGGATTTTTAGACTGCTATCACTTTTGAGTTTCCCAATAAATGGCATGTCACCGTGGTTGCACTAACAAAGAGATCACCAGGGGTGACAGTGACAGTGATAGTTAGTATGTCATCTTGAATGACTTTAGTGATGATGATGATGATGATGAAGAAGAAGAAGGAGAAGAAGGAGATGGAGATGGAGATGGAGATTCAGAAGAATCTCATAGTAATACACATCTACGTATTTCACCTAGTAGAGCTCATCAGGATAGTTCTTCAGATTCTGAAAGTGAAGACGAATCAATCTGTAAAAGGCCACACCATAATGACAAATTTGATTGGAAAAAGCACGATTTCAGTCCAACACTACATGCATTTGATGACTCATCTTCAGGACATAATTGCCAGCTAGCACCTCATTCAAGCTTTCTATCCTTTTTCATGCTATTTCAATCAGAAAATCTGATGAAATTTATAGCACTTGAAGCAAACCGATTTTACACTTTTATCGTGGAAAATACGTCAGAATGAGTTCATTTTTGACTGACCACCTCGAAAGATATTGGTTTTGAGGAACTGTATTGCTTCATTGGTATTTTGCTTCTCATGGGCCATGTTAAAAAGTTGAGATGTACTTCTGAGTGCTCCAGTTTTTGATGAAATTATGTCCCATGACAGTTTTATGTTACTTTTGAGAATGTTGCATTTTAGTGACAACTCCCAACTGTGAAGATAACAGTAGGTTTAAAATTAGGACTATAATTGAAACAGTTTGTATTGCATTACACAGTGTGTTTAATCCATAAAAAAAGGTCTGTATCAGTGAATGCCTATTATTGTTCAAAGGTCGCTTATCTTTTAAAAAATTCATTCCTTTGAAACAAAGAAATTCAGAATCAAGGTAATTGTGTTGAGTGACTGTCAAACTGGATACATCTTGGATTTCATTGTATACACAGGCACAACACCAGAAATTGAAGTCCATAATTTAGAGAAATCTGGTGACATAGTGGGAACAGTAATGAAACCATATTGTGAACATGGACATATCCTGGTGTTTTTTTTCCATGTTGTAGACCTTTGTGTTTTGAATGATCACTCTCTTCACAGATTGGTAACAGGGAGAAAAATACCATAAGCAGATTTTCATTTGTCTGGTATGAGAACTTGTGTAAAAATTTGCTACAGCTTGGAGAAGAGATAGGAAATGAAGACACTTTGATGACGGGAATCCTCTGCGCTTTGCTGGAAGGCACTTTTCAGATGTCATTCCAAGTGACCAGTCCAAGAAACACGGACAATGGTCTAGATATGCAGTCTGCGCAAAACAGAAGAAATGAAATATGAATGCAAAACATGCAATGTACCCTTGTGTGTTATACCACATTTCGAAACGTACCACACAAAGAAAAACTTTCAGCCATGTTGATACATCTGAAAGATGAAATCAGGCCCTTGCTTCTGAAAAAAATATTTAAAAATAAAAAAGTTATAAAAAACAAAGAAATGAAAGATAAGCACAAAAATAAAAAAAATTAACTTTAATAAAATGAACACCCTTAGCTGCTTACAGGCATTGACATACGTCAATGGGGACAGATGAAAATGTGTGCCCCGACTGGGACTCAAACTCCTGCTTACATGGCAGATGCTCTATCCATCTGAGCCACCAAGGACACAGAGGATAGCACGACTGCAGGGTTTTATCTCTGGCACACCACCCACGAAACCATCATTCTCAACGTATTGTCCCGCACTACATTCATAGTGCCACCACCAATTATATTCATTACTCACGGCGCATTGCCAATTCCTGTAAGAGTTTGGGCACTGTTTGTGCGTTTGCATAGAAGAAGAAGATGGTGAAGTGGCCGGTGAGCCTTTACTATATATTTATTAAGATGGTATCTGTTCTTTCGGACATGTCCAACAGAACAGATACCATCCTAGTAAATAAATTTTAACTTTGTCAATGTCGGTCCAAATCCCGGATGAGAAAGAAGGATGGGAAGTATAACAGTGCATAAAAATAAATAAATAAAAACCCAGAAGTATCTGAGCTTGAAGAGCCTCTCCAGGTGAATTACTGTGCTGACAAACATATTATGTACAAACATTTGAATCATCCAGTCGATGCTGACAAACACAGACTGGTTGCTTCAAGTCCGAGGCCATAATCAACAAAACAAAAAAAAGAATTATTCATATTGATCGTTTTAGTCATGACTAACGAAAATCATGAAAATCCCATAGAAAAAAGCTCTCTCCGTATTTCCAGAATTTTCCAATATTTTAGGCAACTTTTCCAAACTTTTCTTTAATTCAAACCTTGCCTTAACAACTGCAAAAAAAAGGGGGAATCATCCAAGTGTGTGTGCGTGTGTGTGTTGCTTAGAAAAATCTGATAATTAAGTCTCAGTGGACCAAATGAAACTTAGATTTATACAGAGACCTTATGATGATTCACAAGAACTAATTGCAAATGAAAGAAAGCCTTTGGTGAGGAGTTACATGTAAGCAGCATAAGCAGTTTCAGTGTACATTATGTCTCTCGGAGCAATTCATCTCCTGATTCAAAGCTATGGAATAAATATCCAGATACACTGTGTTTGTTTGTAACATTGCTGATCGCACTCAGACTGCCAGACAGTCTCAACTGCCATGGCTCCAGAAATACTCAGCACAGGGTGAAGTCTGCCGAGCGAAGAGGTCAGGCACAGACAGCAACCTGTGGAGATGGCCATTAGCGCAGGTAAATGGATTAGGCAACCTCAAGGGCGTGCTCGACATGACGAGTCGGTCGCGCAGCTGCAGCAACCAAAGGGCTAACTGAGGAATCTCAGAATATACTACAATCCCATACATATCACTCCCATAGGAACAGTGAAGACAAGATTAGACTATTTACAGTATGCACATAGGCATTTGAGCAATCATTCTTGCTGCACTCCTTATGTGAATGGAACAAGAAAAATCATTACTCTGTGGTACAACGGGAAATACCGTCTGCCATATACTCCACAGTGGTTTGCAGAGTAGAGATGTAGTGTTCCATTTTCTAAATTGATGAATTGTTTGTTCACCATACCTTGCCTATAAGTTCTTGTAACCGTATTATTTCATCTCACTTGCATGACTTATAACTGAGCTATGTGAGACTTTTATATTCAGTCTCCTTTACAGTTTCATTCTTACAGAATTCCTCTCCCCACCCCAAACCACCCAACTTCTGCCAATTGTCAAGAGGTGACATCAACTCTACAGTCAGTCAGTAAATGAGTAAAATGTGAGCATATTTATTTACACTATACACAAGGTGATTTAAACTATACATAACTTAGTCCCTTGCTTCTCTGTTCCACTTTGGCACTCTTACAATAACTGAATTGTTTATAGAATTACGTTGATCACTGAATATGAGAGTCCATCACTGAATATCAATAGCAAAATGCTACTAATTAGTTTTTGTATTGGTCTCACTGCAAATCTTCTGGGATCTTTTCGGTCTGTAGTGTGCAGCATCTTAAAAATATGCATGGAGGGTTACATTTGCATTTGCATGTTGCAAGTTGAAGTGAAGATGGCATCCTTTGGTGATGTACTTGGTGTCACACATAGGAGGACAGTGATTCCCAGAGAGTGTGGCTTATGGTGGCCCACTGGCAACTTGTTTAAATGAATCTTCTTCCACAGAGACGTGAGTGCCGCATGGTGTTCCATGTGCAGCCAACAAAGGTGCTGCATTCCACATTTCTCCCCCCTCCTACCCTCCCCCCCCCCCCCCCTACCCAAATTGCGCACTATGGTGGAAACCGCCGGGAACATCTGCGAGAAACTGGAGGTAGGGCAGCCATCCAGAGGCACAGGTGAGTGTAGCAGTGATGCTGCTGAGGTTGCCGAAGACTATGAGATTCATTCAGGTTCGATGTCCGTCACTGACATCATTGTGAATGGAAATGGATGTGACTACTGCAGCACCAGTTGTGTAGGTGAGCAAGGGCTGAACTCCATGATGGAGTCATCTGTCAAACAATGAGCCCTAACATCAGGAACTGTCAAAGGCTACTTAGGGGCTGCAGTCAAGGTTGCAGGCAGTATTTCTGAAAAATGAAAGTCTACAGCAGGATCACAAGAATCACAAATACGGAGTTAGTTGTGGTTCCATTGATGGGTGGCCGGCCACTGTGGTCGAGCTGTTCTAGGCACTTCAGTCCGGAACCACGCGGTTGCTACGGTCGCAGGTTCAAATCCTGCCTCGGGCATGGATGTGTGTGATGTCCTTAGGTTAGTTAGGTTTAAGTAGCTCTAAATATAGGGGACTGATTGTCTCAGATGTTAAATCCCATAGTGCTTAGAGCCATTTGAGCCATTGATATTTTTTTTTTTTTTTACCTGATTAGTACAATAAGCTTGGCCAGTCATCTGAGTGATGATGCCAAGTTCCTAGTTATGATGCTTGTTTTATTCATGATAGAAAACATTGTCCTTTGTGTGGAACTTTGGAACTTTATAGCGAAGTTGGCATCCAAAGCAGGATGTTGAGGATGAAAGAAATGCAGTAAAGTCCACTGATGACGAACATGTAATAATTCTGTCAACATGTTGTGAAAAGTCAGAGTAAGATAGATGATGAGAAACAACAAAAAAGCATTTTCCCTCCACTGCGAAACACAAAGTTTGGACATCTGCCCCTCTAAAGTGTAAATGTAGTGTTCAGTTTCACCATTTGTCTGATTAGAGAACAGAGCAATTTGGACATGCTGAGTCCATATTGTTGGCAAAACTGTTGAAATTGCAATGAGGGGAATTGTTAATCATTGTCCAAAATGGTAATTGTGGCAATCCTTCTAAACAAAGGAAAGAACCGAGTGCTTTGGTAGTGCAAGAGCTAGTTGTCAAATTCATTAGAAGGACAAATGCATATCTACTGTATGCATCAACCATAATTAGCTAGCTTGTGTTCTGGAAAGAACCAGCAAAATCAATGTGGATTCAGTGCCAAGGACCCTCAGCTTGAGGCCAGTTGAAAAATCATTTGCACTGCACTGCTTGGTTGCCCATGCAAGCTTGGAAATGGGCAGTCATTGATTCAATCTGCTTACAAAAATCAAGCCATATAAAATGCTGGCATGCTACCTGCTTAGCTTTAAGGGTTCCCCCATGTCCCCTATGTAAATGAGTCAAAACATTTTCCTGCAGTGTTGTGGAAAACATGACTCATGTTTGTTCATTAGGAATATGAAATGCAGTTATGCCATTCTGAACAGAATGGTATTTTTGCTCTACTGTATCTGAGATTGATTTTGGACCTGCAGGCCAACCCATCCAAATGTCGTACCTGAGAAATCACATACTGATTGTGTTGAATACCTCTTGGGGTCCACTGACAGTGAGAAAAGCTTGCAGTGCTTGCAAATTAGATTGACCAGTTTGAAGACAAGAACCTTCTTGGTGCATAAAATTCCAGATCACTTCCCATATGTAAGCAAGACATGATGTTTGCGCTAGCATTTTGTGCCATTGGGTAATTTGAAATAATTAATGACCTACACTGCAGAGTCTTTGCTGTATGATCAGTCACATCTTTTGTTGAGAGGAAAAGAACAGTCAAGAGGATATGGTCAGTCAAAAAAAAAAAAAAAAAAAAAAAAAAAAATCTGCGATGCAGATATTTAAATTTCATGGCACCTATAGCTAAAGCTTCCTTTTTCAGCTGACTGTAGTTGACTTCAGTCTTTTTTAGCATCTTAGATGTGAAAGCAGTTCAGCGTTACCAATGTAGTGAGATAAAACTGTCTCTATTCCATGTTATTATGCATCAGCTGTAAATATTACTGGTTTCTGCAGATCAGAATGAATAAAACATGGATGACTAAACAATGCATTTTTCAACTTTTGAAATGGTTGTCGACGTTCTCCTGTCCATTGGAAAGGAACATTTTTATGCCACATGCAATGCAAATGAGCAGCAGTTTGCACTGCATTTGAAGTGTATTTAGTGTAATATGTAAGTTTTCCAAGAACTGCTTGTAGTTCCCATAAATTTTTAGGGGAAGATATCTAACCGTCTGAAATCAAAGGTACTCCACACAATGGTGAGGGCAGTTGCATTACATACTACCTGAGCACTCACTATATGTCATTTAAATGCAGTTACTGAGAAGATCATTAGGATTTCTCTGGTTGAGCACATCAACAACACAATGATCCGACAACTGGCTGAAGTGGCTCCAGCCATTGAAAATATGCAAGAATGGAGACTTCAGTGGTATGGACACATCATACTGGCACCACCTACCTTGATCATCGCCTCAGCCTATCAGCTCAGTGCTGAAGGCCAGAGCCAATGTGGAAGACCTAAAATAATAATAATAATAATAATAATAATAATAATAATAATATACTGACCAGCAGGTATCTTCTTCATTTCCCCATCCAGGGGAAGTAGAAGGTATGCATCAGCTAAATCCATTTTCGGAAAGGCTCGTCCACCTGCAAGGTGATCCATAAGCTCCTCAAAATGGGAAAGAATCAATAACTGTTTGAATGTTGGCTGTAGCTTTAAAGCTTGCTCGAAGTCTGATTTTCCCATTTGATTTTCTTGTGACAACTAGAAGAAATGTCCATTCACTTGCAGAAATGGGTTTCAAAATATCATTGTCTTCCAATTTGTTGAGCTGAGAACAATTTCATCAAGAATAGCTTCAGATGCCAAATGTGTGCAGTAAAACTTTGGTTGTACATTGTCCTTGAGCATCATGTGCACTTGAAAATCCTTTGCATATCCCAATGTATCAGACCAGGCTTGTGATGCTTTAAACTCTCAGCCCATATTACCCTGTCAGTAAAGTTCTGAATAATTGCATCACAAAGCATTTCATCATGAAATGAAACTTCACACGCACATTTAAATTTACAATTCCTAATCATGTCCTTGAGCTCAGTGATCCATTCCTTATGAGTTTGATTGCTATGATAACGCCTACGATAATATTTGGAACAAGCGGCAGCTACATGAGTGACTCAAAAAATTCATCAGTTTTGCTAATGACTTCCTTATAGAGTAGAGTTTGGGCTCTGCTTGAGGAAACAGCTTCTTACACAATATAAATATGTTCACTTTTGCCCTGGAAAAAAGAAAGGATGTTGTGGGCCACATGAGATTTTGTGGGCTGCAAAATGTTGCTCCAACTGCAACTGGTTTTCCACCCAGTCCTCTTGTTTTGCTCTGAAAGAACACAAGGAAGGAGGCAGCACTTGAACACAGGAATTCTGTGCTTCAGCTGTACTTTGCTGCTGGGCTTGTTGTGCATCCAGCAGTCTGGTAATGCTCAACAATTATGTTTGTATTTGTTGGCTCTGAAACTAAATAAGTGCAGTGTGTGATGTCTCTCCTGTGGTTACCATTTTATACAAAAAATATTCCACACACTTCAATAGAATATGAAAATAGTAGAAAAATAAACAGTAAATTTCAATAATTTTGAAACTGCTGGGAAAAAGTTGATTAATTTGATTATAGGTGACACACAATCCTGTTCCATGGATCCACAGTGGACATGGCCTGCGTCCCAGAAATGTCTGTTGTGTTGATAATTGGAAAGAGGTGGTGTAGACTCTACAGACATTCAGTAAATGAGTAAAACATGAGTGTATTTTTTACACTTTATACTAGGTAATTTGAATTATACATAACTTAGAATCTCTTCCTTCTCTGTCCCATACTAGTGCTCATACATTAACAGAATTGCCTATTTCTGGATGGCAGTAGTGTCTTGATAGTTCATAGTTGTTGTAGTTGTCTCATCCGAAGCCTTCAGAAATCTGGCGGAGCTCCATGTTCGGCATCTTAAGGCACATGGAGACTTAAATCTTCATGTACAGAGTTGAAGGGAGGACGGCATGATCTGGTGGCCTTTTAGCACCACTCATGGAAAGACGATGTGCTTTAGAGTGTGTGTGTGTGGCACACTTAAGTCCCATTTACATGAATCCTCTTCCACAGAGTTGTGAAAGGCATGTGGCACACGGTGTGTGGTCGACAGTGACATGATCAGTATCACAGTCGGTCCCTTCAGGCCTTATTTATTTCCATCCTCTCAATTTTCAGATCCTTTTATGGTAACAATTTGCCAGATACAGAATATTGTTTAAGTTATTAGTGTAATTTCAGGCTCATATATCAACATAAAGTATTGAAAATGTTCTCAGTATAGATTCTGTGGAAATATGGGTTTCACATTCTATACTTAGCAGCAAAAGAAGATTCTCAACAATTATGAGAGGTGGCTCCAGAGAGAAACCTTGTGAATCCCCTGACACATGTAATTATGGTTGTCACACTTTCAGGCAGCTAGCAGATAAGTTTTAGATTTTTAGACTGCAAGGGAATCTTGATACATTATAACCTCTCCACTTCCAAAGAACACATAACACATAAAATATAAGAAATGTGAAGAGTGTTTCCAATAACCACTAAATAGACAGACAAAATTTGTGACATCATAGGAACTTCGTAATATGGCTGACCAACATTACAGAGTTAGAAATAGAAAGATTCAGCCTCTATCAGTTAATAGTGCAATGTATATTCCACAAAAATCTCATCAGAAGAATTTTCATCTACTGCACTTCGTTATTCTGCAGCTTTATGAAATGTAAAGATAACATATGGCACTTCAACATAAGAATAGTAAAAGAAAATTAATAAGACTGGATTTTAACCAGTTACCAAACATAGATATTACATATTTCTGAACTGTGTATGGACATGTGAAAACTGAATACTGAAACACAGAGATAAAAGGAAGCAACAAATACAGAACTGGCAATGGGAAAACTTGTCTATTTCCTTAATCTTTTAAACAATCATTTAACAGATTACCTGTACTTCTGATTGTGGACTCTTCACTTAACAATAAGCTGAATATTCACAGTGTTACCGCAAAGACGTTGTATCTCACTGCTGTACAGAAGATGAAAGCAGAAAGATACGCAAAACAAGAAGTGAAATTAGTCATTTTGCATGAGATGGTGGACTCTAATTTTCATTCATTTCCATTTTAAAAATGTCAAATATAAAAATGCTCACTTCAGTGTAATCGCTTCCACAAGTACAAAATACATAAAATGCAACCACCTCAGAATCCCACATTCCCTCTTTTGCTTTATAGTAGGACCTCCATGCAGTTTCTTGTGACACAGCTGACAAAATAGAAGCACTTTACCAACATGAAAAACATAAAGACACAGTACCTAAAATGCATGTGATTACTGATGCCCAAAAATATTTATCTTCCTAACTCTTACTAAACTTCCAACTAAGCCAAAAGTTTCATGCAGAAGAAACTCATTTAATGAAGCTGAGATACTCTTCCTCCCCTCCTACCCCCCCCCCTTACCCCTCTCCCCCCCCCCCCCCCCCTCCCCAGATAAACAAGATAATGTGTCATTCTATGATATCTGTCTGCATCAAAAGGTGACAGTGGCAATGTCTGCTACTTTGAGGTTCCATAGTGGACTTACTGTGGCATACTATACTTAAGACAATAATTGTAAATTCTGAGTCTTAAATGTAGAATATAGATTCCAAAAATAAATATTTTTTTCTTGAGATATACTTTCCCAGTCCATCCAGTTGTGTACTATTTAAACTCATTAGTAAGCTATTTTAAATCAACTTTTTGATCCTCTCGAATGATGGGGATGAAACTAACACTCATCATCAGCCACCCTGAAATGACTGTTGTATTAGACAGGAGTAATAGCTTCAATGTGTATAATTATAATTCTAATCCTTATCAGCACCAACATTGAGTGGCCCAGGTGAGGAGAAATTAATGCTAATTTAATCAGTTGCCCTCCCAATTGCTTATCTAGTCTATTATCCCTATTTCATGTTGCTAACTATTGAACATTGCCCAAGTCATGTGCACCTACAGGATGGAAAGATATGTGATCAGAGGCTAGATATGAAAAAGAACACTTTTAAGACACTACATCACTCCACAAAGGTGTTTGGCAATGGAAAATAGAAGTTTCATATTGTCCAGATATGGTACCATGTGACTTCCTGGTGTCAGTTCCACCAAGAGTGCACCTTGCTGACAGATCATTTAACACCGCAGGTTATTGGAGACATAGCTGGGGAGCACAGTCGATGAAAAGTATCTTTCAGGTTTGTGTTTATTAAGTTCTCACACCAGAATAATGAAAGATATGAGTTTAGAAGATTTTGTGAAAGTACTAGGAATCTTGGTATAATTATAATTTCCCATCACAGTGTTTTCCAAAACTTGATTACATCTTTAAACCTTTAGTTCAGTGTAGATTCTGCCTCACTAAAGAAAATGTGCAAAAGTATAATTAATTCTAGATGTATTTTTATGTTTGTCTTATATTTAATGTTAGATTTCATTTACAGTTTTTATTATTGCCTACAGCATCATTTCTTTGTGATATGTTATCAGAATAAATGTGTCAAATAGAACAAATTTTGGGTTTTTGTTGTAACTTGCACATTAAAGGATATGTTACTTGTTACTTCATTACTAGTTGTCAAGTAGTACGCATTTATTTTTGTAAATTTCCTTATTGCAGCCTTGAATGAGTTAATGATTTGAATTTAAGTAGCCATATAGTGTACAGGGACTGTGGCACCCCAAAACCTTCCCCCTTTTTTCTCCAATTGTACTACTAATGTCTATTCCATGGAGACATTCAAACAATGTTGGGGTGATGTGTGTTGGCAAGAAGATAGTAAGCCATGTTTTCTTGTACCAGCAACCTGGTTTTGGTACATTGCAGTCATGCCATAAAAGACATTTGAATCAACTGAATCTATCATGCAAGTTACAATTGTCTTCTCTCTTTTCCCTTCCATTGATGTTTCATCATTGTGTAGTTTATAGAATATAACTTCCATTCTACATTTTATAATTGATGTATTAACTTCCATTCTACATTTTATAATTGATGTATTCCATTATGGTGAACCTTCTGACATGGCACAGTGGTGGAACACTGTAGTCACATTTGGAATGATTACAGTTCGACACCCTTTCTAGCCATCCAGATTTAAGTTTTTCATGATTTCCCTATATCTCTTCAGATGAATCCTGGCATATTACCTTTGGAAAGGCATGGCTAGTTTCGATTCACATCCTCCCCCAATCTGAGTTTCTGTGCTGTCCCTACTGACATCATCAACAGGATGTTAAACACTAATCTTCTTTCCCTCATTGTGAAAAGAGGGCAGCACTTGAGTTATTTTCAGGCTTGATCTTTTTTAGTGCTTACCACCACTGTTGAAACTTGTTGGTATCAAATCTCCCATTATGTTGGAGAGTTATTCTTCTGTTTGATCATTATACTTTCTTTTAGTTTTTGGGAAGATACCACACATTTGCGAATTACTTGTGTATAACAGTAGATACTGAAAAAGTTACCTTACAGTTCAGTGCCTCTATAGATTATGGATGACTTGAAGTGTTAAAAGTAGTTGACCCATTTGACAGCTACATAATGACCTGGCATCCTCATTCATAAAAAATGTATAGCACAGAAACTGCAGTGATCCCCCATGATATTTGTACCATTTGAGGCTGCATCGTTGTCCTTTCAGCACACCCTCAAGACATCCATGCAGGGACAGATTTAGTGAGTAAGGAAGCTATGATACCAAGTGAAAAAACGCTGTCCTTGATAGAAGATGCTATCTGTGCTAATATGTATGCACGGTAATAGATGTTGCTCAATGGTATATTGTATCATATTGTTCATTCACCATTTAACATTTACGCACACAGGGACAGGTCATATAGTCAACACAGTCTTGCAATCTGTCTGCAATAATCATCCGAGGATGTAGGCATATTGGGGCATACTATTTTATTTTTATGTCTTCATTCTGTGTGAAATATCCATGATTACTCAAACTCCACACAATAAAAATCTCCTGTATTTTACTTGCACTTAAGTCTATACCATTTAATGTGATTTTACTCTATTTAAGAAGCTAATGGTTCTAGTGCCAATATAGTGTAGTATGGAAGATATATTAGTAGGCAAGTTGTTTTGTGTGCAAATAAATCCAAGCATCCACAGTAAAGTGAGAAATTAGAATTTCACAATTGATCAACTGTTACTATGTCAGAGTTCAGAGTAACATAAGTAGACCAGTTGATATTTTTTAGTTATACACTTAAAAATAAAGCAGTTGCTTAACACAGTTTTGTTGTAATGCATTTCAAAGCAAAGCAGTTGTGTAACATACAGTAAACTGTGTATTTTTTTTGTTCTTTTTCCAGATCTTTACTGAACAACGAGACAGGCAATCACTAATTAGTTACAAAGCCATATTAGATCCTCAGTCAGATGACTACTCTTACGCTGAGGGTGCCCTTCAGTCTTCAGTAAGTAGCCATCGTGGTGTATTGTTTCTGTTTCAAAATATGAGCCTTAGCTAATTTATTTCAGTTAGTAACATGCTCCATGTGTCCTCCATAAATAATAATATAGAATAGCATATCAACAAAAGTAATCAACTTTAGAAAATGTAATGTAATTGCATAGATAAAAAATCTACTCACCAAGCAGTGGCAGGAGAACACACATGTAAATGTACCGGTATAGAAATCTGCAAGCTTTCGGAGGCAGTGTCTCCTTCATCTGACATAAGGTTTGAAGGACAAGGAAGATGGCGAAGAAAATGACTGGTGAGGTTTAAGAAATGGAGAGAGTTTGAGAGTCACCCAGGGGAGACTTACCAGACAGGATGAGAAGGAAATACTTGATAGTTGGGGACTGCATGGGATGAGAGTTGAAAACTTGAGAGCTTAAAGGTGGAAGCTAGAACAATATGCAATACAGAGATTACTGACAAAATGTTGTGAATAACTTAATAAGAGTGGGGATTCAGAGAAAATATATATCTGAGAAAATAAGAGATATAGAAATCTAAAAGGGAGTGAAGAAAGAAATACAGGTACCGAATAAATTAATGTAAATTAAGACCAGGTAGGTGGCAAGAATCAAGGACCTGTTGTAATGCCAGTACTCACGTGCTGTGTTCTGACAAACTGGTGTCTGGATGAAGGATCCAGGGAAACAGACACCAAGGTCATGACCGCCATGTTGCAGAGCATGCTCTGCAGTAGGATATTGTGTGTTGCCAGTATACACTCTCTCCCTATGGCCATTCTTCCTATCTAATGACTTGGTGGTAGTCATGACAATGCAAAAAGACAAAAAGTGTTTACATAACAGCTCGTACATGACATGTCATTTCACTCCCTTTGGTCGTATATGTTTTGCCACTTACAGGACCGGTATAGGTGGTGGTAGGAGGTACATCAGACAAATCTTATAGTGAGGATGATTACAGGGGTAGGAATGATAGGTTAGGGAAATGAGTGTGGAAGGAGTGTAGGGTCTGAAAATGATATTATAGAGATTGGGAGGGCGACAAGAAGCTATTCTTCGTGTGGTGGGCAAAATGTCAGACACAGTGGATCTCATTTCAGGGCATAGCCTCATCAAAATAGTTGATTAACACATTCAAGACAAGGATAATACTGAGTGACGAGAGGTGTACTTGTAAGCTATTTTTTTGGAGGGATTGGCAGTACCAGGATTTGATGTGATGGCTCGGGAAATCTGCTTTTGAACTAGGCTGGTGGGGTAGTTACATCTAATGAAATCAGAGAAGGGAATGGTGGTGTATTACCATAAAGAGTCTCCTGAGTCTGTAAAGAATAGCTGACCCTCAGTGAGAATGAGGTCAACATCAAGGAAAGTGGCATAGGATTTGGAATAAGACCATGTGAAATTGAACTGGGAGAATGTATTTAAAGATTGCAAGAATTTTAACAGTTCAGCCTCACCTTGACTCCACATGGTAAAGATGTCATCAGTGTATCACCAAACTGTGGGCTGAAGGCTTCGGATCGCAGGAAAGCTACCTCCAAGCAACTCTTGAAAAGGCTGGCATAGGGGGGAACCACCTTGGTTCCCAGGACTGTGTCTCTGATTTGTTTGCAGGTCTTCAAAGTTAAAGTAGTTGGTTGGTTAGTATAATGTTGATTAAGATGAGCAGGAAGGGCATCATAGGTTTGGAATAAGGTGGGTGCTAATTGAGGAAATGTTCAGCAGCAAACAGACCATGTATGTGGACAACAGTTCAATCCCACATCTGGCCATTGTGATTTAGGTTGTCCGTGATTTCCCTAAATTACTTCAGGCAAATGCTGGAATGGTTCCTTAGAAAGGGCACAGCCGCATTCCTTTCCCATCCTTCCCTAATCTGACGAGACCAATGACCTCGGCGTTCAGTCCCTTCCACCAAGTCAACTCAACTCAATCATGTATGTAGGGGATGTTAGTATAGACAGAGGTTACATCAATGGTGACAAGCAAGATGTGTGGTGGGAGTGGGATGGTTATAGATGTCAAATGATCAAGGAAATGGTTGGTGCCTTTAATATAGCAAGGAAGTCTCTGTGCTATAGGTTGCAGGTGTTGTCCAACTAAGGCAGATATATGTTCAGTGGGTGTTTTGAAGCCAGCAACTATGGGACGGTCAGAGTTATTGGGTTTCTGAGAAAAAGGTAAAAGGTGGTGGAGTATGGTTTGGATGGGGTGAGAAGTGATATAGATCTGTCACTTGACTGGGAGTATGTAAGCAAGGCTTAATGCCAGCTGTCTGACACCTCCACGTACAGCATTTGCAATCAAGATTCCATTCTTGTGATGCAAATTGATATCCTGTTCCCCTGTCCCCCCTTAAAACATCAGGCCCCTCACCAGGACTAACGTCTCGTTCTATGTTGTTTAAACTGAATACACTGTCCAGTCACATTAATGTGACCACATGTGAAAAGCCTTTACAACCACCTTTTGCAGTGTGGACTTCTGCAAGATGTGCAAGAAGGGAGTCAGTAAGGTTCTGGAAGGTACAGACAGGGATGTGGACCGATGACGACTCTAGTGCTGTGGCCAGATGCACTACGTTTCTCGGTTGAAGGTCCATGGCGTGAACGGTCTGATCAAGTTGATCCCCAGATTCTTGATTCCTTTTAAATCTAGGCAGTTTGATGGTGAGGGGAGTATGGTAAACTCATCCTGGTGCTCTTCAAACCATGTATGTACACTGCAATCTACATGACTTGTTGCATTGTCCTGCTGGCAAATGCTATCATCACAGGGGAAACAAATTGCATGTGTGGGTAGACATTGTCCCCAAGGATAGATACATACTTTTGTTGATCCACTGTGCCTTCCAGAATGAAAAGATCACATTCACGCCGTACGCATCAATGGCCATCTGTCCGATGGAGCATAAAATGTGATTAATCTGAAGAGGCCACTTGTCCACACCCAGTGGACATCCAATTGCAGCAGTGGTGTACTAATTCTAGCCTTTGTTGCCACTGAACAGCAGTCAGCATGGGTGTATGAACCAGGCTCACACAACATTTGCTGAACGGGCATTGAGGAGACACTGTTGGTAGCACCTTGCTTCATCTGGGTGGTCAGTTGCTTAACAGTTGCATGTCTATTCACCTGTAAACATCTCCAAAACCACTGTTTACTCCTGTCATGTATGGCCCATGGTGCCCCACAATCGTCTTAACATGGGTTTTGGGTAGCACTATTTTGTCATGCACAGTTTGCTTACAAAGCAGTTTCATAATTGCTTCCACCCTTTGCCTGAAAGCCAATGAGCATGCCCTTTTGCACATCAGATAAATCACTCCATTTCCACACTCTACAACAACTGCACTGTCTTCCGCATACACATCCCCACACTTTATATACTCTCCATTGCTAGTGCAGCCACTTGCCGTATGAGAGTGGTTATTGCACATTGATTTTGAATGTAGGTAGTGGTCACATAATGTGTCTGGACCATGTAGTTTATATTTAAATTTATTCCTACAAGCTGACTATATATGGATGTGTGCATATAGGACTAATAATATTTAGTTTAATGATAGAGATAAGTCTGCAGTTCTTTGCTACTACTTAAATTTGAGGTTTCTAAATAAATATTTTCCTTTTGCTTAAAGGATATTTACCTATTTGAGTTTCCTTTTATTTATTTCTCAAGCATTTTGTATTATTAGGTACCTGATAAAAGGTTTCAGTATCAACATTACTCGCCCTTTTCATGTTATGATATTGAGTGAGGTGGCATAGCAGCCATATATCGAGAGAATGTGGTTCAAATTTCCATCCAGCAATCCAAATTTAGGTTTTCTGTGGCTTCGCCAAATCATTAAGATGAGTGCCACGATGCTCCCTTTGAAAATTACACGGCCAGTCTCATTCAGATTCTTGCCCAGTCTGAACTTGTGCCCCAACTCCAACATGTTAAACCCTAGTCTTTCTTCATTCCATGTGCTGAATTCTGTGAAATCTACTTGTTTCATTTTTTGTAGTCTTTTGACCAACACTTCATTTTTGTGGCAAATTAGCCTCCCTAATGACTTATACTTTAGTTATATAGACTGATATTCATCACATTGCATGCTTGAGATTGTGGCTAACTTTCTCTTTTATTAAGAAAACCAAGTTTCACAAATGAGTCTTGCATTGCATGCATCCTCTTTGTTTCACTTTGACAGGAAGTAAGAAACTGGATGAACTGAGCTGAAACTCCACAATGTGTCTGTTCCAGGTATTTCATCTGTTTTAGTGTGTCCACTATGAATTGAACCATTGGTTAACTACACCATTAATATCCCACTTTGCCGTAGAAAATGTGATTTACGCAGGGAAACAACAAATAGATAACAAAACATTGCGTAGTAACTGTTTCCTTAATGATCTTGGAACCCTCCCGTATCTCTCCATCTGTCTTATTGTTTCTTATAATGAACATAAAACCGCTATATTAATCACATTTTTCAATATACTTAAATATAACTATAAATGGTAAAATTATTTTATTGATTCCTCGTGGTTGATTATTTGTATTGAACCCAGATTTGAATCAGGTGTTATAAACAGATCTCTTCATTATGTCTGATATGCTGGATAACTAGTTTAAATTTGCATTAAAAGGTCCTCAAGATTTGGTGTACCTGTATATTAGTTCAATATTTTGCTATAACCTGTTACAAAATTTGATAAAACCTTTGTTATAATGTCAAAAGAATTGATCCATCAGCAAATATGTAGTTTCTTATTGGAAATTACCCTTGCTTACAACTGTGAAACACAAATCAACAGCAAATTTTTTGTTGCAAAAATTTAAACTCCTCTTAATATAGCATATGTTACGGTTGTGCGAGCAAGCAAGCGCGCGCATGTGTGTGTGTGTGTGTGTGTGTGTGTGTGTGTGTGTGTGTGTGATTTAAGTCCTGTTAACTGCCATTATTTTACAATGTCAGTCTCTTATTTTTCAGACTATAAAATGGAAAAACTGAAGGAATGATGAAAATTATTCCTTTGACAATTTTGTGCAGTATGTTCACCAGCTGGTTGAGAGTAAGAAGCACATTACTCACTTCTAATTAGGGCCCACTCATCATCTGCCTGGTGATTTGTGTACTGAATCGACGTCCCATACAACTCTGCTGTGGAATGACGTCCACCACCTCATCTCCTAGCTGCTGACATGCAGAGCTGACTACCCGTGTATGGTGCAGTTAACAGATCCTTTGTGCAAGGCATGCATAGTTGTATACTTTCTGCAGATCAGGATCAGGTAGTTGTGTCCATATTACACTGCTTGATAACTGGCTCCTAGCTTGCCTCAGTGTCAGTATATTCCTTAGGCCATAGCTGGGCAGTCACTCCAAATGCATCCAGGGTTGAATCACATTACAATAGCTGTATTCATAAATCTTTGTTCTGTAAATTAATAATTTCATTCAGTTACTAGCCATGTAAGTAATCAATTTATTTTATGATGAAAATGAGTTGAAAGTAATTTTTTGTGGTGGGTTGCAAATCTTAAATTGTTGGATTATCAAACAACATATTTTGTATCTAATGCTTCTAAGCTGCCAGCTACAAAATTATACAGAAGACCTGAAATAAAAATTGAAGAGATACTAGACACTGATGAAGTAACATGCAAAAGAGTCAAAATACTGAGAGAAATAATTCAGGCATTAAGGAAGAGGGATTAAAATATACTTGGACAGTGTTTATGATTCTATAGAAACTGTTAAACATGTCATATGATACGACTGTAAAAAAATCTAATGTTATACAGAGACAGGCAAGGAAACTAAATTCTGAAAACTTTAATTCTCTTTTACTTAAGTAGTGGTTAATAACATTACAACCAAAGCAGTTAATGCAACAGTACAGAATGTATAAAAGCAGTTTATGGTGCACAACTTGGAAACTAGTCACTCTCTCTCTCGCTCTCTCTCTCTCTCTCTCTCTCTCTCTCTCTCTCTCTCTCTCTCTCTCTCTCACACACACACACACACACACACACACACACACACACACACACACACATATATGTCTGAATGCCAGGAACTTGCCTAGAACAAGCCTGATAATTATTGAGAGCTGAGTGTTGTTTGGCATTATCAATCATTGTTAAATACATATTTTTGGAATACAGTCAGAGTAAGGACTTTGTTATTTATATGTTATTTTTTGTACTGTTATGCACAGCATATGTGTGTGAAGAAATATTTGTATTCCTATTACATACTGAATCTCATAATGTTCCACCAGAATAGATATTGAAACATTTTTAAAAGTTTTATGTTATTTTTTTATAAATCATTACAAGTGGTGCAATTCATGTGTTATAAGTAACTTTCACATTAAAGTTTTTCGGAAAGAAACTCATGGTAATCAATTATTCTTTGTGTGTGTCGTGTGTATGTGTGTGTGTATGGGGGGAGGGGGGGGGGGGTGATTTGGGGGGGTGGGGGAGTTGCATGTACATCCTAGACACATCTGTCCACAGGAAACAGAATATTTGTCATAATGAAAACATGTTTGGGGGAAATTGAAGTATTAAAGAACTTAACTAATGTGGTTGACACACTGAGAGTGTATAGATCATATAATAAAATTAAAGTTCGATTACAAAAAAGACATAAAATGCACAGAGCACTAATCATCTAAATCCTATGATAATAAAAACTGAGCACACAATAACACAGGATTGAAAATACACCTCTGCATCAGGTAACAGCTGAAATATATCAATTAGAATGCCAGTACTTCGAGGGCCACCAAACAGAGCGAACTTAGAAGCCAGGATTTAAAATTTTTGAGGCCCATTATAAAGAAAATTCACACACATCTCTAAATGTATAAAATTACATTAAAATAATCACAAAAACAACCACAATAGAAATCTGTTAATGCTAAATGAAAAATAGCACCTGCAGAAGGAAATGGTTGCAAACAATGATGACAAACAATAGTGGTAAACAGTTTTTCAATTTGCTAAACAGAATTTTATCACATGTACAGAGCTTGTCCGATTTCATATTCTCGGTATAAAAATGCACCTTACGTTGGATACCACATTATATGAGAATACAGTGCTAAGCTTTTGTGATAGAAGAACAGAAAGTTTTGCAGTTGTGTAAATGTAGCCATTTGTAAAAAAATTGATAGTGTCGGTAAAATTATCATGTACATTAACTAGCAAGATGTTGCTGGATGCAACTGTCGCAGATTAGCAGAGAAGCACTAACATCGTTCTCTAGCAGATCACATACCTGCAGGTCTCCTGTCCCAATCCTCAGACTTTGTTTCTTACAGTAGATGTTCCATCGTCAAGTAAGCAACTGATTTACAAAAGCGGCAGTAGGGAAGCTACAGACAATGAAAATTTGGATAATCTGGTGAAACAAGCATTCAAAAATGAATACATAAATGAGAGGTAGTCCTGCCACAAGTTTCCACAAATTATCACTTACAGAATGTAACTTTCACGTGAGCAATAGACTTGCTGTAGAACAGGTTGAAAGCATACAAGTTCACACAACAAAACTGCCTTCAGAATAAAGACCAGTCCCCAGAAATCAAATAACCGCTATCACTAAAACAGAAGAAACTAACTATGGGTCATGCTTACAAAAACAGCAACAGCTTACCCCGTTGCATGTTGATCTACGGCGCCAGTATCTTGTGGTGCAGACATAGTGGTAGTACAATTGCAGTTGTAATTGCAATGTGCTTAGTAACTCTAAACACATGAATGGTTTGCAGATGACTAACCTAGGCTGTTCCAAAGGTAATAGGAAATGGTGGTAACTGCTGTACATTGAAACTCTCAATGTTGGCACCTTAAGAAACACAAAAAGGCATGAAAACTTCCTTGTAGCCGACATAACAGGGGAAGAGATTGAACCATTACTGCTGTCCTGACCACCTGGAGTGTCCAAGTTCCGGGCCTTAAGTTGGGTGATCTGAACTGGCGAAAATTCTCAGAAAGCAAAAAAAACTGTGTGTGCTGCCACTATTGCATGGCTTCAATGACAGTTCAAAATAACAGCCAGAAAACCAAGCTAGATTTCACTATCTTGGATGTTTCCTGAATTAATTAAATGAGGAAAGTTAAATTCGTCCTGCCCCTCCAACTGATAGTCCTCAATGTTGACAATACCTTGATAGTGTCTGTGAACTTGGGAAAATTAATTCAGTAGCATCAATTCAGTAATTAAGTTTGATTAATTGTTAATTAACTGATTGACTGGGTTGTGCTACATATCACTTACTCAGAGTTTTATTTATAGTTTTTATCCGTGATAAGAATTAAAGGATTAATTTTATTACTCTCTCTTCCTTTTATCTTGGAACTCTTCCATTTGGTCTGTATTTGCATAGAACAACAACAATATCAGAAATTGAGTCTGCCTTGATGCAAAACACCTTGTTATTCATCTATTTCTTTATTCTTCTAAAATAATTTCGGCAACAAATATCACCATCATCAGTGAGTTTTTTATGGTTATACTATTACATTTTTACTATTTGTTTTTTGAAATATAGTTTTCTATGGATACTTTCATACTACCTTATTTATTGAATGTTACAGCATGTTTTTGAGAAAATTGTCGCAGTTTGTGACATATTTTCTGTGCATTTTTTTCTGTTGCTGTTTTTACTCAGCGAACATCATGTCATGTGCAATTGTATGAGCAGCTGTTAGTAAACTAAATACTAAAAGGTGATCTTCATGTGTCAGCTGACAACAGTGGCTCTCTTTGTGAAAGCTATAGATCTAGTGTAACTTGGTCATACTGACCCAGAAGCCATTCCTACTGGCGCAACTGCAGGTGCTGACCAAAGTGTGCCTATCCCCTTGGAGGTTAACAAAGGGGCGGCAACTGAGCCTCATCCTTGTGACAGTCTGCCATTCTCTGTGATGTGCACACTCAGAGCAGCTAATTGTAATGTTTCCCTCTTCTGCACTTCATGAGCCAACAACTGTCCTGTGCTAGACCAGTAATTTGCTGGAAAGGCACCGCACTGACAACCTTATCAGCTCTTTCAGGTTCTAATATTAAATCAGATTCCACATATCGTGCATATTGCATCATTTGTGTGGTTTACTTGGTGGTCGCCATGCCTTGTAGTTCTTCTCAGGTTGGGCCGTTCGCCTTGGTTGCGTCACTCATTCATTTTGCATGGTCTCACGGGTGATTTCCATCATCTAGAATGCACAATAGGCTACCATATTGGGTCAGGTCTTTGGTATGGATGTTTAGATTGCCTATCATTTTAATTGGCACACTGTCATTTGCATGGAAGCCGTTGCGCTGCAATGCTCGCTGGTTGGCGTAGCTCTCGCCTTCCTTTCTGCCCAGCAACAAAAGGCCTCCTGCATCAGGAGGCAGGTGGCTTCCATTCTGAGATGCAGCACCATGCAGAACTAGGTTTCAGCTTCCTGCAAGGCATTGTCAAAGCCAGTGCTCCATACATCTTGCTTGCAGTTGGTTGTTGTGCCACCTTCTGCAACTGTGGCTTGGTCTTCACAGCGGCGGTGTGATTCTGACTGCCTCCATTCTTCTGAGCACAACCAGCTTCCTTATTCACGTCTCTCACTGGTGGGTCAGCCTTCCACATAGGAATGGACGCCGCTTCTGCTACACCTCTGTTCTGCTGAGAGGGCAAAGTTGTTTCCTCGCTGTGTTTTCGCCTCCTTCAACGTCTCCTTTTGGCTTGGCCGGACTCAGCAGAGCTCACCCAGGACATCATCTTCCTCTGATGTAGCTCGCTGACATTTTTGCAGCCAGGAGACTCGACAGCTGTGCCAGGCTGCAACTTGCACACTCCCCCCCCCCCCCCTCCCCTTCCCCCAGTAGTGAGTGCACATCAGTTAGTTGTCTTTCTTCTATGGGTAAGCTTGGCTGGTGTGCTTGCCCGTGTGCTTGACACACACTGTCTGGTTGAAGCAATCTTTTGCCACATGTCCTTCTTGTTGACACTTACAGCACTGTGGCTTAGTGCCGAGTCCCACCGGGAGAGGCTCCAGTTGCATGTTGAAGGCCATGAGCTTGTTGAGCTCATAGACTCATTCGGCTTCCGTTCTTCTTTTCTGATTCTCAGCTATGTCTGCAGTTAAGATGAAGAGTGGCAGCTTTTTTGTATTGGTTTTCTTATGTAACCTTATGGCCACATCTCCATACCCAGCACGCTGGAGCCCTCTGGGGACTGTGTCTTCATTACACAGCCATGGCAGCCCCCCTGGGGAGCACCTCGAGTGCTGCCATTTTTGTCTTTTGTTGCGTCTTCTCCAGTGCCAAAACAATGCATTGGCCAAGAAGAGGTTTTGAGAGCCTCATAGTCAGCCCAGAGTTACGTACAAATCTCTAGGTGAGAATCATTGTCGTGGCACTTGACGCTGATTCCTCCCTTCATGTCGTCTTTGAGTGTACTGAGGAACTCCAAGTCTTCCCTCTGGTACTGGATAAAGATAGATGGTGTCGAAACATCTCAGTTGCTGATGGTCTTCCCTGTGATTATGTGGTCACAGGTTGTTTGTCCTTCCTCTTCGTAGCTGGCGGAGGGTGTCGACTATGAGCCAGTGGCTATCGAGTCTGCCTGGTTCATCTTCTGAGATTTTACTCTCAGTCAACTCCTCAGGTCGAGGCACTGACATGTGTCTAATCGGGATTGCCCTCTTATGTTTTGCAGTGTCTTCCTTTGCTCATTGTGCACACACACAGACACCATAATTTGCTTTCACTGTGATAACAGCAAACACGAAAAGTGTGCCAGGTGCACGCGCCCCACGAGCTCTTCTTCACACAGTGGTAGTTGTTCTCAGCAGCAGCAATGCACTCGCTCTGTCTGCCAAAGCAGAACTTGCCAGAGAGCTGCTCCCCAGCGTATGTAAAGACTTGTTCGATGAGCTATAGTGCACCTCCATGGTACACAAAAAGATCCTTGTAGCCAACCTCACAGGGGTGACAGGTGGAGCTGTTCCTGTTGTTCTGGCTGTCTGGAGTGGCAGAGTCCCAGCCCTCAAGTTGGGTGATCTCAGCTAACACGAATCCTCAGTACACAGGTAAACTGCATGTGCCTCTTCCACTGTGTGTCTTTAACAATGATTCGGAAGAATGGCTAGAAAACCAAGCTATTTTTCGCCATCTTGGGCATTTTCTTTAGTAATTAAATGGGGAATTTTAAAGTTTTCCTGCCCCCTCCAGCTGATGGTCCTCTAGGTGGACAACACTTTCGTAGTGTCTGTGGACTTGGGAAATTAGTTTAGTAGTTTCAATTATATAATTAAGTTTGATGAACTGATAATTAATTAATCAACAGGTCTGAGTTGTTATCAGTTTACTGGGAATTTTATTTGAAGTTCAAATCTGTGATTGGAATTGAAGGATTAATTTTATTTCTCTTACTTTGTGGTGAGGATAAGTCTGGACAGATGCTGTTGCCTTGCCATGTGCGTTTTGCACTTCACAAAGTCCATTCATTACAAGATGAATAAGAAATACCTAGAAGAAGTCAGAGGTATAAACAGAGGGTGCAAAATGACTACAGAAAATAACAAACACTAATATGTTAGCCCATTTTACAAACTATTTGGAAATAAGAATCATAATGTGTAATGTAAATGAGTGTTGTACACTTCAATAGTGAGGATGAAACAGTTCAAAAATTCAGAAGTGATACGAGGAAGATTTTAAAAAATCACAAATAATACATATCTATATTAGTGATATCACTGGAAAGGAAATACTCATGAATAAAATTGCACTCATCATTAGCCCATAAGCCTCCGTCTGTCGTGATGATGGTGCTGACCATTCAAAATATGGATTAAACAAAAGATTAAACATACTGGAAAGCCATCCTGTTCTGCTCCATGAATTGTCCTTATCTGCACACAACTCACAGAGACTGCTGGAAACAGGTCTAAAGCATGTGATTCCTGTTAACAGAACCACAGATTCAGTAATTAGGATTCAGATCAGGTGATTTCAGGATGCAGATGAATACTGTCATGTGTGCAGAGTTGTATGCTGTAATCTGGGAGCCATGGTCTGGTGCATTTTCTTTCTATGTATAAGGGGCAGTCAAATGAAAATGAGCCAAATGAAAAAAGTGCTATGTTAATCATTTTCAAAAGTAATCACCATAACTGTTAATACATTTCTCCCTTTGTGAGACAAGACCATGAATGCCTTCATGGAAAAATGTTTGTGGTTGCCTACAGAACCATGATTGTACCCAGGCATGCATCTCTTCATCTGAAGCAAATCAACGGCCATCAGTGTCTTTCTTCAGGGCCCCAAAAATACGGAAGTCACATGGGGAGAGATTGAGACTATGAGAAGTCTGTGCAAGAGCTTCCCAGTGAAACTTCTGCAGTGTAGTCGAAAAATTCATGGCAACATGTGAGTGGCCATTATCTTGCAACAGAATGAAGTCATCTGCCAACATTCCTTGGCGTTTAGATTACACTGCAGAAGTTTCACTGGTAAGCTCAGACACATCCTTCATACTGTCCCAATCTCTCATCATGCTGTTTCCGTATTTTAGGAGCCGAGAAGAAAAATATTCATGGCTCTCTATTTGCTTTGGACAAAGAGGTGCATGCCTGGGTACAATCAACATTTCGAAGGCAACCACAGACTTTTTCATTAAGGCATTGACCATCATGTCTCACATTGGGGTAAATATATTGACAGTTGTATCAGTTACTTTTGAAATAATAAAGAATCTAATAACTTTTTCCATCTGTCTCGTTTTCATTTGATTGCCCTCTTATATATTGCATAAATCTTTAGCGAAATGCTATAAATGAACAAAGTGTGAAAGAAGTCTGCCCACAGTACCTACAAGTAATAATGCAGATACACCAGTGGTTCAAGACCATCCCATGGAAACATCCCATTTGAAAGTGTACTGTCACAAGCCTGATTTGCATCCTGTTGATTAACATTTTTCAACACATTAATCCTCTGACATTTGTATATGTCAACACCAAGTACTCAGTGTATTCCCTTGAACCCAACATTAACGAGAATGAATAGCAAATGAAAGACCCATTTCAATATTGGTAAAAACCCAATTACCCATACAGGACTTCATAAAACCTAATAGCATGCCACTTTATATCAATATGACAATGCAACCTACAGTTGTACGTCATCACCCTTTTGTCATTATTTCCATAGAATTCCACTCTCAATAACACTGAACCCGTTGTATTCCCCCTCGCATTCAAAAACTGTCACATTTTGCAGGCCATACAATGGTATGAGTGAGCCTGACAGAGTGAATCAAATGTGGAGGGTCTTAGACAATCCTCATGAAGACAGATGGAAAGAAAATTTAGAAGTCTTGATTTTACTGTTTTGAGCAGAAACAGGATAGCCTACACATCTCAGAGTTAACACCTTCACCAAGAAAAGCCATTTCCGTTAATCTCAGTGAAATAACCAAATTTTTCCTTACAGTTGATACACTGATAATAATGTTCTATGTGAGATTAACAATTATTGTAACAGGCATACTCACAGATTGTCACTATTGGGGGAGTCTCCAGACACATCATCGGCCTGGAATCTCATTCACTAGTGTTGAATTATCTTCAGCGATGAATCCCACTTTGAACTGAGCTCTGATGCCTAGTGAAGACATGTCTCGAGATGCCCTGGACAGCAGTGGGATACCAACCTGACTTGTCACCCACCGTGCAGCCCGACAACCAAGAGTAATTATCTGGAGTGCCATTTCTTTTCATACCAGTAACCCTTTGGTTGTTATCCGTGGAACCTTTACAGAACAATGGTGTATTGACGATATTTTACACCCCTTTTTGTTGCCCTTCATGGCAAGATATCCTGGGCTTAATTTTCAGGAAGATAATGCCCGTCGTACATGGCGAGAATTTCTATTGCTCGTCTTTGTGCTTGCCAAACCCTACCTTGGCCAGCAAGGTCACCGGATTCTCTTCAAATGAGAATGTTTGGAGCGTTAAGGGCAGGGCCCTCCAACCATCTCGGGATTTTGACGAGCTAACATGCTAATTGTACTCCATCAAGCAATGCCAAACTGAAGAACTGCTTGCATAAGTGTCGGAGGTGGACCAACTTGGTCTGCTTGGGAAGCTCTGTTTCTTGAATAAATCATCAATTTTTTTCTGAAATTGTAATCATTTATTTGTCTGTATATGTTCTTCACATCTACCAATTTCCATCCTGTTCAGATAACTCCTCCGTGGTGTGTCTTTTCTTTGTCTTAGAGTGTATAAACGGTGAATATTCCCAATCCACAAATTTATACACATAGAATATACCAAATCATACACCGAAGCACCAAAGAAACTGGTATAGGCATGCCTATTCAAAAACAGAGATATGTAAACAGGTAGAATACAGCACTGCAGTCGCCAGCACATATGTAAGAGAGCAACTGTAGGGCACAGTTGTTAGATTGCTCAGTGCTGCTGCAATGGCAGGTTATCAAAATTTAAGTGAGTTTGAACGTGGTGTTGTGGTCAGCGCACGAGTTATGGGGCACAAAATCTCCGAGGTAGCGATGAAGTGGGGATTTCCCTGCACGACCATTTCACAAGTGTACTGTGAATATGAGGAATTTCATGAAATGTCAAATCTCCAGCATCTCTGTGACTGGAAAAAGATCCTGCAAAAACAGGACCCATGACAACTGAAGACAATCGTTCAATGTGATAGAAGTGCAACCCTTCCACAAATTTCAATTCTGGGCCATCAACAAGTGTCAGTGTGTGAACCATTCACCAAAACTTCATTGATATGGGCTTTCGGAGCCGAAGCCCCACTCGTGTACACTTGATAACTGCATGGCACAAAGCTTTATGCCTTGCCTGGGCCAGTCAACACCATATTGGACTGTTGATGACTGGAAACATGTTGCCTGGTCAGACGAGTCTTGTTTCAAATTGTATCGAGTGGATGGACGTGTACCGGTATGGAGACAACCTCATGAATCCAAGGACTCTGCATATCAGCAGGGAACAGTTCAAGCTGGTAGAAGTTTTGTAATGATGTGGAGCGTGTGCAGTTGGAGTGATATGGGACTGCTAAAACATCTAGATACGACTCTGACAGGTGACATGTACGTAAGCATCCTTTCCGATCACCTACATCCATTCATGTACATTGGGCAATTCCAGCAGGACAATGCAACACCTCACACGTCCAGAATTGCTACAGAATGACTCCAGGAACTCTCGTCTGAGTTTTAAACACTTCCGCTGGACACCAAACTTCCCAGACATGAACATTATTGAGCATATCTTCGATGCCTTGCAATGCGCTGTTCAGAAGAGATCTCCACTCCCTCGTATTCTTACGAATTTATGGCCAGCACTGCAGGATTCATGGTACCAATTCCCTCCAGCACTTACTAGGCAGGTGTATAGTTTCTTTGGCTCTTCAGTGTACAAACACTATTTCAAGAATCTTCCAGAAATGATACACACTAAATAACTAATAACTGCTGACGGCTGGTTTGGAACTGGCGACCCACAACACGCCAGCCAGCAATGTTAACTGTTGTAACATCAGAGCTCACAGCATTGCTCCCTTTCTTGTAGAAACAGCAACCTGCTGTTCCAGTATTTCTCATTTTAGACAATTACAGCAGCCTGGATCCAGATCATTTCAGTAGTCCTCTGTATGGTGACACTGGCAGAATCTCCCGTTCTTGTCATGTTGTTAGCTTCAATGTGATGAGCATCAAAGGTAGCCTCTCTCATCGATACTTTGCGTTCGTCAAGTGGGTCTTCAGTTTCCTTGAAACTCCCACCACCAATCTGCTCCTGTGGGCTCTAGTAGGGCTCCATGCAGAGAACGTGGACGGCGTCGTTGCACTTTTTTCTTCTTGATGAAGGATCATGATACTTGGCATCATAAGTGATATCCGACAAGTGACAAAGGATGTGATAAAACTCAGACTAGTGCTCTAGTACCTTTTCTGATAGTACATCTTACCGTGTAGGTGTAAAAATACATACCAAGTCTCCCAGCTGTATTTCACTGACCATCGTTTGACATTATACTGCTCGCGGTCTTTCTCCTGGGTGTCCAGGTTTTGCAGGCGAGCCAGCTGCCTTGTCTTTGGTCTTCGTGATGATGTATTTCATTTAGTCATCGTGTGAGTATCTTACAGTTGAAATAAGAACAGTGCATCCATTATCGTTTCAATCTCATGACTATGCACCAGAAATAATTATGTGCAGCCTTTGGTATCTTGCTTCTCGGTGTTGTATGCGAATGCCACGTAGGGCATTGCTGTTTCCCAAACTATCTGTTTGGCATCAACGTGCATAGACAGCATATCTGTTCTGCCAACGTCCTATTCAAGCATCCTTTGAAGCCATTTGTCCATGGATGGTAGGCAGTTATCATTCTGTGGGTGATGATGCAACGTGAAATATGTCTGATACTAGTTTCGACTGGAAAACTTATCCACGTTTAGAGACTATCAGAGGAGTGCTCCATGTTTCAAAATCATGTCTCGTAGAAGGAAATTTGCAATTTCCAGAGCTTTATTAGTCGACACATCTTTTGTAACAGCTTAGCAGGTGAGGTGATCAGTGTAGATTATTATTCATCGAATCCCATTTGTTGACTTTGGGTATCTTCCCAAGAGGTCGATTGACAAGTGTACAAATGGTTCAAATGGCTCTGAGCACTACGGACTTAACATCTGAGATCATCAGTCCCCTAGAACTTAGAACTACTTAAACCCAACGAACCTGAGGACATCACACATATCCATGCCTGAGGCAGGATGCGAACTTGCGACTGTAGCGGTCGCGCGGCTGCAGACTGAAGCGCCTAGAACCGCTCGGCCACAGCGGCCGGCTTGACAAGTGTCAGGTCGTGGTATTTGCAGGAATTTCGCCTCAGTGCGGGATCTCCACTTTCTCCTGGATTATCCATTGTTCACCCAGTGACACTATATGACTGCTGGCTAATTGGCAGAGGCCCCCTCCGCCTCCCCCCCCCCCCCCCCAATGTGATGTCTTGTCATGGGTCACTATGTCTTTCTTTTCTCCACTCTGCATCTGAGAGCTTCTGAATTTTTTATCCTACTCTGTGAAGGTAAAACACTGTTTCTGATCAGTCACACTGGCTGTAATGCAGAGAACTGTGGAACCACAGTTGGTTCTTGAGGTCGATTATGGCAGAGTTCACGAACGAATGGGTAACCAAAAAACGTCTAGAATGTAGCAAAGTCTTCGTAAGCATATATAACAGTCCTGGAAGTAATCCTAATCACAAAGGTTGTAAGGCAATGTCAAAACTCTGCTTTTCAATGGCGCATAACGAAATGCTTGAAAAACTATCAAGAGATTGACTGACAAGTGTCAGGCCACGGTATTGACAGGCAGTCTCGCCTTAGTGGATGTCTCCATGTGACATACTTGTCGCGGCTCTACCTCACATGGGAGCAAATTGCAGTTGACATATGTAACCCACTTATGTCTGACCTGTTCTCAACATCGATACTTAGGCCAGGCAGGAAATTGATAATCACTGTCAGATACTAAATCCTTCCCCCTTCAACTGGCACATAGGGCCTGGCATGACCTAGTCTGTGCTGACTTTATCGAGGAAGGGGAGAGATAGATGCCAAAATCCCCATCAAATGCTTCCACAGAAGGTCAGCAACCTGATGAGCTGAGTCGGATGCTGGTATAGGCAATGGGACCAACAACTAATCAATGGGTTCTGGAGCGCAACTTCATTCTCCCGGCAGAGGATTTGGTGCCAGCCATGTGGGAAATGGGTACAAAGATTCGGCTTTTATGGAGACCTGAGTCTGAAAACACTGAAAGTGGCTAGGAGGTGTGGGAGGGGGAGACTGGGTCCACCTCCATTGGGCCCATCATTGGCAATTGTCAACCTTGTGTCAACGCCAAACACAAGGGCAGAGGTGGTAGTGCTAGCAGGCCAGCTTTTGGGCAGGCACGCACCAAGTGTTGTGGTATAAATCTCATCCAATCGGCAGCTGAGGGGAAGGGGGGAGGGAGTGACGTGTTTCATTGCAGACAGAAGTGCTTTCAATACCTGACTGGATGCTCCTGGCTCGCTGCAAAATCAGACATCTGCCACCCCCTATTACTGAGGATGACACTTGGGGTTCTAGCCAAAATTATGAACCGATACATGAGAGACTTTATGGTAGTGAGGTTGTGTGCACAAGCAGTCTACTCACTGAGATGGGCACAGCAGGTCGAAGAGTGTGTGGGATGTGGGCATGTGTACAATTTTGGCTGGCCTATGTCCATTTACAGGGATGGTGAGGAAGCTGATGAGTGCTTTCTTGGAGTTGACTGTGATAATTATCTTTCACGTATGTGTGTTGAAGATCCTGACCATCTGTTCTCCTTCCAAACTGCATGGAAAGGAGTAGTGGTCAGATGCTCAGTACCATTGCGTTTACAAAAATCCTGAAATGCGGATGCTGTGAATTGAGAGCCATTGTCGAAAAACAGGGTGGAAGTGACCTCCTGTATTGGAAATATGATGGACAGGGCATGAATAGTGGCTGCTGTTACAGTGGTAGTCATGTGTACCACATAAGGAAAGTGACAGAGAGCATTGACAAGTAGCAACCACATTGCTCCATGGAATGGTCTGGCAATATCAATATGCACTCTTCACCAAGGGTGGTCCAGGCATGGCCAAGGGTTGAAAACTGCCCTGAGGGTGAATGTTGTAGACACAGGTCTAGTAGTCCTGGTTGGTGTGTTTTGCGGCGGCGTCAACATCAGGCCAATATACATGACGCCGCACTGTTGCTTTCATTCTGCACATTCCCAATATGTAATGCGGAGGAGCTTCTGCATGTAAGGATGGAACATGGGAGGAACTACCACCAGGCATTCAGAATTGCCCATAGCTAACAGTGACCTTAAGCCTGTGCTGTAAAGAAAAATAGGTGCGCCATTTCGGATCAGTGTCACAAGGCATGTGCTCCAATCAACCCTGCCGCACAGCAGACAACACCCTTCGGAGTCGCGGATCACTTTCGCTTTCTGTTGCTACTGTAAGCGCCATAATCGGAAACCCTGGTCAAGGATCCGTCGCTGATATGTATCTAAGGCAAAACACAACACCTCATGCCTGTCGGACTCTGCATCTGGGCTGCACAGCAAGTGGGAAAGTGCGTCCACATTTGACTGCCGTATTATGGGACGATAATGGATCTCGTAGGTTTAGTTACTTAGGAACAACACCCACCATTGCAGCTGATACGCGCCGTCTTATCGGGAAATGAGAGGCTTGTGATCGGATATCTGATGGAACTTTGTACCATTGCGATACGTATGAATCTTCCTGACGTCATATACGATAGCCAACGTCTCTTTTTCAATTTGCGAATAGTTCCTCTGTACCACATTTAATGTCATAGATGCAAATGCAACGGGCTGTTCCTTCACGTCATCATATTTGTGGGACGGCACGGAACCAATGCCACAATCTGCCTCATCAGTGGCAAGCGTTAAAAGTTTGCCGTTATAGAACGATGCAAAACAAGGGGCCAACCTGAGGCACCTTTTATGTTGCAAGAGCGCCTTCTGGCATGCCTCTGACCACACAAATTTAACACATTTTTACGCAATTGATTAAGAGGGTGAAAAATCCGGGCTGCATTAAGAATAACCTTTGCGTAATAATTTACTTTGCCAAGGTATGAGCGTAGTTCTTTCGCGTTATTGTGAGCTGATAAGTTAGCCCTTCTTTACTTAATATCTCTCAAGTATTTGACACTCGGCTCAAAGAAATTATATTTGTCAAGGCGACAACACTTGACCTGGAGTCACTCAGACGACATCTGTAATTTGTGCAGGTGCTGTTCCAGGTGGCCCCAGTAATTAGCAAGTGATCTAGATAATTGACACAGTTGCGGATACCTTGTACGGGTTGCTCGAGGTATCTCTGAAATATCAAAGGAGCGCTTACGACCCAAATGGCAACCTGTTATTACGACACGTGCCGAATGGTTTATTAATCACTAGAAACTGCTTTGCTGATCATCTGTAGCCAACTGTGTCAGCGAGATCCATCTTTCCAAAATAATGGCACCCACCGCCAATTTTACCAACATTTCCTTTGGCATAGGAACGGGACACAGATTGACGTTTAGTTGAGCGTTAACGACAGACTTAAAATCACTGTAAATTCTAAGTGACCTATTTGAGCTTTTAACTGTGACCATGGACAATTTACAAACCTGTCTATTTCAACTTTAACTTGTTCGCATGTGGAGATAGGCACTGAACGAGTTCTACAAAACTTATACACTGGCAATTGTATTAAGCATACGTGAGCCTGGAAACTTGTTGCACAGCCTAATATAGGCACAAACAGCTGCCTAAGATGCAACGAAACATATCAAGTTCTGTGAATGGTATCGCAGTTGAAACCAGAATCCGATGGTCCCTAATTTGAAAACTAAAAATCGCAAAAGCATCTAAGCACAAAATGTTTGTTGCCGTCCAAGAGTTGACTATTAGCAGGATTAGTTGCTGAGTCACATTTTTATATTTAGCTTGGACTATTATTTGACTCCACAATGGGGTCAACTGGCCATTGAACCTCACCCCTTTGTATTGAGGAGTCCTCAGCTCTGTGTGTGTACATATGGGGAGGAGGGGGGCAACGGGGCAGTAGGTATCCTCATTAATCCGAGACGCAGCAGCGCCTGTGTCTGCCGTCGCTCCATTAATGACCAGGAGCAGCATGGGCGTATGCATCCTGTCTGCTACAGCTGTGGGCACAGGCAAGGAGCGCGCTGACGGTCGATGTTGGTGCACGCTGGCCGAGGCAGACTCTCGCTGGGTTCCCCGTTTGTGGCATGTAAAACAGGCGACTTAACGGAAAGAGCAGTGATGCCGTTGATGCCGTGGGCGGCAATATGGACGTGATTGGGTTTCCGAACTTTTCTGGAACCCTTTGATATCTACGAGGAGGAAACCGTTACACTACCCTCTGCTCGGTTTGGGGCACACTGTTGGCAAACAAACTCATCTGTTTTTGGGCGTCTACCTAGAATGAGAATGGTGGGTCGCTAACTACTGAACTTCATGTTGCCGGACTACCAGACTAATGGGTGCTTGCTAAATCGGATGACGACGTTGATTGGAAGTTATCAGTTAATCGTAGAGCAAAATGGGAATAATATTGTTAACAACGTCCATACCATAGGACTCATAAAACATAGCTTGCCCTGATGCAGTTACTTCGTGAGCTTTTGTAATTTTTAGTATCGCTCAAAATTTGATCAGATGACTCTAACACCTTCTCGTTAGCTTCTCTACTAGAATCGAGACATACAGTGTGGTCCATTGATTGTGACCGGGCCAAATATCTCACGAACTAAGTGTCAAACGAAAAAACTACAAATAACGAAACTTGTCTAGCTTGAAGGGAGAAACCAGATGGCGCTATGGTTGGCCCGCTAGATGGCGCTGCCTTAGGTCAAATGGATATCAACTGCGTTTTTTAAACTAGGAAGCCCCATTTTTTATTACATATTCGTGTAGTACGTAAAGAAATATGAATGTTTTAGTTGGACCACTTTTTTCGCTTTGTGATAGCTGGCGCTGTAATTGTCACAAACATATGGCTCAAAATTTTAGACGAACAGTTGGTAACAGGTAGGTTTTTTAAATTAAAATATAGAACGTAGGGACGCTTCAACATTCTATTTCGGTTGTCTAATGTGATACATGTACCTTTGCGAACCTATTGTTTCTGAGAACGCATGCTCATTACTTGTAAATACCACATTAATGCAATAAATGCTCAATGTTTTTGCAATATGTGTAACGACATTCCTCTCAACAGGAGTAGTTCGCCTTCCATAATGTTCGCACATGTATTGACAATGCGCTGACGCATGTTGTCAGGCGTTGTCGGTGGATCACGATAGCAAATATCCTTCAACTTTCACTACAGAAAGAACTCCGGGGACGTCAGATCCGGTGAACGTGCGGGCCAATCCACCTGTCATGAAATATACTATACAATACCGCTTCATCCGCACGCGAGCTATGTGCCGGACATCCATCATGTTGGAAGTACATCGCCATTCTGTCATGCAGTAAAACATCTTGCAGTAACATCGGTAGAACATTACGTAGAAAATCAGCATACATTGCACCATTTAGATTGCCATCTATAAAATGAGGGCGAATTATCCTTCCTCCCATAATGCCGCACCATACATTAACCCGCCAAGGTCGTTGATATTCCACTAGTCGCAGCCATCGTGAATTTTCCGTTGCCCAATAGTGCATATTAAGCCGGTTTACGTTACCGCTGTTGGTGAATGACACTTCGTCGCTAAATAGAACGCGTGCAAAAAATCTGTCACCGTCCCGTAATTTCTCTTGTGCCGAGTGGCAGAACTGTACACGACGTTCAAAGTCGTCGCTATGCAATTCCTGGTGCATAGAAATATGGTACGGGTGCAATCGATGTTGATGTAGCTTTCTCAACACCGACGTTTTTGAGATTCCCGATTCTCGCGCAATTTGTCTGCTCTTGATGTGCGGATTAGCCGCGACAGCAGCTAAAACACCTACTTGGGCATCATCATTTGTTGCAGGTCGTGGTTGACATTTCACATGTGGCTGAACACTTCCCTTTTCCTTAAATAACGTAACTATCCGGCGAACGGTCCGGACACTTGGATGATGTCGTCCAGGATATCGAGCAGCATACATAGCACACGCCCGTTGGGCATTTTGATCACAACAGCCATACATCAACGCGATATCGACCTTTTACGCAATTGGTAAACGGTCCATTTTAACACGGGTAATGTATCACGAAGCAAATACCGTCCGAAATGGCGGAATGTTACGTGATACCACGTACTTATACGTTTGTGACTATTACAGCGCCATCTATCAAAAAGCGGAAAAAGTGGTACAACTAAAACATTCATATTTCTTTATGTGCTACACGAATATGTAACAAAAATGGGGGTTCCTATTTAAAAGAAACGCAGTTGATATCCGTTTGACCTATGGCAGCGCCATCTAGCGGGCCAACCATAGCGCCATCTGGTTTCCCCCTTCAAGCTAGACGGGTTTCGTTCTTTGTAGTTTTTTCGTTTGATGCTTATTTCGTGAGATATATGGCCCGATCACTATCAATGGACCACCCTTTGTAGTTGCATAATGGATTAAATATATTGCATATGACGCACCACGTTGTTTACAGGAAAAATCACACTTGCGTGTCAAACCTTGCAGGTCAGCAACCCATGCCACGAATGTCTGCTTACGTTGCTTAACACAGTGTTTAAATTTGAGCCTGATGTTGTGAGTCAATTACTTGACTTGCCTTGCAGTGAAGAACAAAACGACGTAAATAGGTCTCCCAGCTCTCGTTTGCCTCATCAGAGTAAGCGAATAGCAGCGGGGGAGGCGAGGAAATTGCAGTTACAGACCTTTGTCAACTTTTGTCATGTTTGGATTCACAATGTGGCATAGGGCCAAAACATGCTCAATTCAGGACTGTGTCATTTACCCATGGCGTTTGGGCCTGTTCTTCAGTAGCTCTTCTGCTAAGCAAACTTGCTACTGATTATCGCCAAACGTTTCCTTCAGTTTGGCCTGGAATTTATGCGAGCTACTGAGCTTCTCTTCGCTGTTCTCGAACTATTGCTTGGTTGTACCTTCCAGCTAAAAGTACATATTTGCCAGATGCATCGTGTCGTCCCATCTATTGTACTTGGCGACTCGGTCGAATCCTTTCAGACTTATCGTCGGGTCCTGATCAGCATCTCCGGAGAATATTGATGCCCAATCTCCAGCTGAGTTACTAGTGGCATGGTATCCATTGGTCTCTGAAAATACGGATCGTGGGAACAATGTACTGCTTATGTGCCTGTTTCTGCCCGTGCAGCCGACGACCCTTTTAAGTATGTTGCGTAACTGGAGCCACAGTGATGTAGCTGTTTTGCAACGCCCAGTGTTTCCACTGTCATGCCGTAAGCACTGTAAGTCCAAATCTGAAAGCTGGGTCGTCAATGACGTACATACAACACTTACCTTAACACACAACATGCAGCCAGAACAGAACAGAAGTGACCTGCAGCTTTTTATACAAACGTCGAATATTCCACAACATACACTGAAAAGCCACAGAAATTGGTACAGCTGCCTAATATCATTTAGGGCCCCCGCGAGCACGCAACATGACGTGTCATGGATTCGTCTAATGTCTGAAGTAGTGCTGGAGGAAACTGACACCATGAATGCTGTAGGGCTGTCCATAAACCCGTAAGAGTACGAGGGGCTGGATATCTCTTCTTGGCAGCACGTTGTAAGGCACGCAAGATATGCTGAATAATTTTCATGTCTGGGGAGTTTGGTGGCCAGCGGAAGTGTTTAAACTCAGAAGAGTGTTCCTGGAACCAATCTGTAGCAATTCTGGAACTGTGGGGTGTCACATTGTCCTACTGAAATTGCCCAAGTCCGTCGGAATGCACAGTGGACATGAATGGATGCAGGTGATCATACAGGATGCTTACATACGTGTCACCTGTCAGAGTCGTATCTAGACGTATCAGGGATCCCATATCATTCTAACTGCACACGCCCCACGCCATTACAGCGCCTCCACAAGCTTGTACAGTTCCCTGTTGACTTGCAGGGTCCTGGATTCATAAGGTTGTTTCCATATCCGTACACGTCCATCTACTCGACACAATTTGAAACGAGACTCGTCCGACCAGGCAACATGTCCCCAATAATCAACAGTCCAACATGAGTGTTGTCGGGCCCAGGCGAGGCGTAACGCTTTGTTTCGTGCATTCATCGAGGGTACACGAGTGGGCCTTCGGCTCCGAAAGCCCATATCGATGATGTTCCTGTGAATGTTTCGCATGCTGACACTTGTTGGTGGCTGGCTCTGAGCACTATGGGACTTAACATCTGTGGTCATCAGTCTCCTAGAAGTTAGAACTACTTAAACCTAACTAACCTAAGGACATCACACACATCCATGCCCGAGGCAGGATTCGTACCTGCGACCGTAGCAGTCGCGCGGTTCCGGACTGAGCGCCTAGAACCGCTAGACCACCGCGGCCGGCTACTTGTTGGTAGCCCAGCACTGAAATCTGCAGCAATTTGCGGGAGGGTTGCCTTTCTGTCACGTTGAACGATTCTCTTTAGTCGTCGTTGGTCCCGTTCTTGCAGGATCTTTTTCCGGCCGCAGCGATATCGGATAGTTGATGTTTTATCGGATTCCTGATATTCACGTGAGATGGTCGTACAGGAAAATTCCCACTTCATCCTTACCTCGGAGATGCTGTGTCCCATAGATAGTGAACCGCCTGTAACACCACGTTCAAACTCACTTAAATCCTCATAACCTTACATTGTAGCAGCAGTAACCTGTCTAACAACTGCGCCAGACACTTGTCTTATGCAGGCATTGCTGATCGCAGCGCCGTATTCTGTCTTTTTACACATCTCTAATGAATACGCATGCCTAAACCAGTTTCTTCAGTGTATTTCAAGAACCTCCCAGATGTAATAGATATCAAATAAGAAATAATTTCTATTGTTCGGGTGTGAAATGGTGACCCGCACAGTGCCAGCCAGTGACACTAACCCCAACGACACACTGCATGTACCACTGCACGGGGCAACATACATGTGACGCGAATGTAGTTGTTTCGAAGAGCGCTCACATAAAGAATATTAAGGAAATACGACAAGCTACTGCCTGGCTTCTACAGCGGGAGTAAACGGCAGGAAGTCGAAATTAATGGGTGCAGCTCCTAGAGCAGGCTATAATGCATGTGAGTAGATAGAAAGCACATATAGAATGAAAATCCTAGGTGTAGAATTTACAAAACGTCTACAGAAAAGCAGTACCTTATGCTGTAGACCAGATCTACATACCAAAAGCAACAAATATAAACATACAGATACTGAGAAACCAAAATGTTACAAAGAGTATTCTGCATAAACAGTGTGATACTACCGAAAATATATTACCTCACCACGCTTATGTCTCTTCCCAACAGCAGTAACTCAGAGTATGTAAATGGAAGATTTTCAAAATCCTGCGGAGGACGTTAGAAATGTCCTATGAAAATGGAGATATTAAACCTGTCGATATCGGGGTGGGAAGTATAGACATCTTCACAGGAAATATCCCTTACAAAGTACATTTTGGTAGAGACAGAGCCATAGGACAGAGTACCACTAGTCGATATAGGTCTCATCATTTCACCTCCTCCTCCACTTCCAATCGTTTTTTGTAGAATACATCTGCGTTCAGGACGACCACGAAGTTATAATGCAGTCTCATCGAAAGGCAATGTAAATAGGGCAATTCGATACCGAATGTCCAACTTGGACTTTGAATAAAAAATATCGGGTGCATAAAGCATGCTACGCAGCCTAAAAGCGCTCACTAATTCACTGAGAAGTAAATATAAGACCAAAAATAAAAGTTTCGACATATTTTATGAAGAATATAAGTAAGTAAGAACGAAGGAAGCAATTTTCCTTGCAAGGACAATCGTAGTTGAAAATAAAAACAATATTTACTTGCACGCGCCTAAAGGCGGTTTAGGTACGAAGAAAAAGTGTTGCTGGGCCTATTTTATTTTACATTCATTTATTTAGTTTTGTTGTTTTGACCTTGTTCTTTAATTTTTTAACGAGGGAAGATGACTACTTGCGATAAGGAGGTATTTGGGTCTGGATAACGGTCTAACGCAATTTTCATTTTTTCACCATTCATGTCATTTCATCAGACTGATTTCATCCCGTTGATTCCAATCATTTCATTTTAGCGAATTTAATTTCAGTTTGCCATATAATTCTCATTAAACATTCGTCGCTTATGGGAACCAGCCTGCAGTTGGTGTACTAGTTGTAAATTTTACAAGATCCTCTTCTGTAGACCCCTCTTCGCTATTGATGTTGGTAAGAAAAGGTAGCACTGATTTCTACAGGCCCCTCTGGAAACTATCAAACACATTTTCTTCAGTTATATTTGACCGTTAAGTTCAGGTGCATCCTCTGTCGCGGAATTGTTCGTGCCTGCCATCCGAATGTCGTCCCAGGAGGAGGACGCTATCGAAGTTGGAGTTTAAACAATCTCTGAATAACAGCTCCACGATCTCTCGATGCACATTTAAGCACCAAAGATCTATATGATCTTACGAAAATGCCGAGAAATTCTCAAAAAAAAAAAACTGTACAAGCTTTCCATTAACTGACTACGAAATCAAACGTTAACGGTGAAATTGAAACTTTCTCTTGTGATGTGAATGTAAGCTCATTTATTTACGTTCAGTGTTAGTGAAAACATATCCTCATTAATTCTTTCAGTAATTTCTAATCCGGTCTAAGGCGCTGCAGTGCGGCTGAGGTTCCTTAGGATAATTTAGGTTAAGTAGTGTGTAAACTTAGGCACTGATGACCTTAGCAGTTAAGTCCCATAAGATTTGACACACATTTGAACATTTTTTAATTTTTAGTCGCCCTATGTTATGTTAACTGCAAAATGAGGACTGTTTCAATATTAACGATAACATTTGCCCTCACTAGTAGCAATCGCCCAATTGCATTTCGAATTGTCAAGAATTCATCTCTGGTCAAAAGTACCCGGACACCCTGTCTGATGCTGAAATAAAAGATAGAAGTCACGAGAGGTGTACACGCGAGAATAAAAGGAGGCAGGTAATATTGTGTTGTAAGTTGGGAAGTGTTAATACCAGAACGGGTCGATCAGGATAGCTCAGTGATTTCGAACGTGGACCAGTCATTGGATAGCACCTGAATACAGGGACATTTCGATCTTTCTAAGTTGCCCCGGTCGACTATTGATGACGTGATTGTAAAGTCGAAACACGAAGGAACAACCGCAGCTATTCAAGACCAAACAGATCTCATGTACTGGCGAAAAGGGACCGTCAAGCATTGTCGAGAGTATATGAAATAAAGAGAGAGAGAAGAGAGAGAGAAAAAAATCTCATGAAATCAGCGTAAGGAAGCATTCATGAGTTCCAAATTGTTATCAGCAGTCCGGCCAGCACAATGACTATGCGAATGGAGTGTAAAGTGTATCATTACTTGACAGTGGATGGCTGGAAACGACTGATTTAGAGCGTCGAATCAGGCTATATACTGCGGCAGTGCGATGGAAGGTTTTGGATTTGGCGAATGTCTGAAGAACGTTCCGTGTGGTCAGGTGTAGCGCCAATAGTGAAGTATGGAGGAACTGATATTATGGTATGGGGGTGTTTTCATGATTAAGGCATTGTCCCCTTATTGCGCTAAAGGAAACGCTAATTGTGTACTGCGTACAGTAGAGAAACAGTTCAGAGACGATGATTATTTGTATCAACATCACAATGCATTGTGTCACAAAGCAGCACTTGCGAGGCAATAATCTGTGGACAATGACTTTCCTGAAATGGACTAACCTGCCGAGAGTGCCGACCTGAACCAATGGATCACCATTGGGACTAATTAGAAAGTCGAATTCGCTCCAGTGCCCACCATCAAACATCACTACATTCCCTGGCTTTGGCTTTTGACTAATAATGGGCTGCCATTCCTCCGCAGACATTAAGAAACGTCATTGGAAGGGTTCCCAGAAGAGTTCAAGCCGCGTGAATGTGAAGGGAGGACGCAGGACATACCCCTTATTAATGTCCACTAATAGGTGTCGAGATCTTTTGATCAGATGGTGCATGTGCTTCACTACTGAATAAATATACTGTGCTCGTGGACCTGCAATGGTAGGATGGGGATAGTAATGTTGCGTGTTCGTCGGAGCTTTTAGGTGTGTTATTGTCTAGTTCCTGTGTAAGCTGAATGTAGTGAGAATGTTTGCTATTACAGAGAGAGCGTTTTCAGTGGAAGAGATTTTCCGTACAGGAGGAAACTTCACGGAGCATGTGAGGTGGTAATTTATATTGTGTTTTCCTGCTTCGAAATGTCCACATCGTGACACCGTACGTGATTTAATTCGCAGATTCCAGACAACAGGTTCAATTCATGATGCACCACCAATTGGTAGATCTACAATTTTAACTGAACGGAGTCCGCCCCCGATAGCTGAGTGGTCAGCGCGACAGAATGTCAATCCTAAGGGTCCGAGTTCGATTCCCGGCTGGGTCGAAGTGGCGTCAAATCAAAAGACTTGCATCCGGCGAACGGTCTACCCGACGCAAGGCCCTAGTCACACGACATTTACATTTTTACCGAACGGAAACTTGACGACATTTCGGCCATCATGTTGCGGAGTCCAACAAAATCAGTGAGGATATTATTGCAAGAGACTAAAGTGTCTCGTGCGACAGCATATAGGGCCGTAACCAAAGAACTGGGGATGTATCCTTATAAAATTACTGTTGTACAACAGTTACATTGTGTGGACCATGCGAAACGAGTAGTGTATTGTGAATGTTTTCAGCGATTTGTTAACCGACATTGAGTTGGTGTTTTAGATCAAAACTCTTTCACTGATGAAGCTTCGTTTCGCCTGTCTGGCTACATTAATTCCTAAAATTCACGAATCTGGTCATCTCTGCATACATAGAAAATTGGAATGTGGTTGCCATAACGCGAGCCCGAATTATAGGGCGGATCTTTTCCGATACTAATGTCACTTTCAATCTGTATTGTTCCCAGATGCTTAATCCATTTATTGCCCCGCCGAATGAAAATGAAACCATTCATTTTTCCAAGAAGACAATACTACTGCTCATATGGCACACCACTCCCTACGACTTGCAGATGAAATCGTTGGAGACAAGAGTAATTACGAAAGGTCTCCGGCCCCAGCGCTCACCGGATCTGTCTCCGCCCGACCATTTTCTTCTGGGTGCAGTTAAAACATTTATGAGTCAAACTAACCCAGAGACAGTAGATGAACTGAAGACATTGGTAATTGATTATCTGCATTCGGTTACTCGTGAAACATTGGTAAAGGTGTTCGCAAATAAACGTAAACGTCTTGAACTATGCCTTCAAGCTGGACGGAGTGGCCGAGTGGTTCTAGGCGCTACAGTCTGGAACCGCGCGACCGCTACGGTTACAGGTTCGAATCCTGCCTCGGGCATGGGTGTGTATGGTGTCCTTAGGTTAGTTAGGTTTAAGTAGTTCTAAGTTCTAGGGGACTGATGACCTCATAAGTTGAGTCCCATAGTGCTCAGAGCCATTTTATGCCTTCAAGAAAAAGGAAAGCATTTCCAGCACCTGCTGTGATATTGGTGAGTACAGTTTTTTAAATTGTAATTAATATAATTAATCAGTTTCATAATTTTAATTTTAATAATGCTGAACTCGATCTTTCAACATAACTGCAGACACTAGCAGTGAATCCCGACTCCTAGCTTATGCAGCGACATGAATGTGCTGCCAACCTAAGAACCCCGCAAGGCGAGATACCCGGCGCTCGCCGGTGCGGAGAGACATTGCGTACACACTGTTTAGGCAACAAGGTATTCAAGTTAACTCCAGATGTACAGATTAAGAGGTAGCTTGCAGCAAGCATCGTGAAAGCGTAATAGAAAAATTATTCAAGACAACTGCAGCCCGACGTGTCTTCCATAGTGACATAGTGAGACAACAAGAATACTCCTTAAGTTTTAGCATATTGTAGGTAGGTAATATGCCGAATAAAAAACTTAACAACGAACAAGTTGTTGAACTAAATAACTACCTGAGTGCAACAAAAACTCTAAGTAGTACTGGTCCCCGTGATTCTCGTTCATGCTGTTGCATCAATGTGTACACTAACGACCTCACAACAAATATACTGTTGGACAATCTGCAGTTGTTTGCTGCTGATGGTGTGGTGTACGAAATAAGGTGTCGAAGTTGAGTGACTGTAGGAAGATACAAGACGATTTAGACAAAATTTCCAGTCGGTGTGATGAATGGCAGCTAGCTATAAGTGATTGGCATGCTAAGATGCATTCCACTATTTGTCCTACACGTTTACGAACATTAAGACAGACTGATGTGGGATCCAAACCAGCATGTTCCGGTTAAAGTAGGTACCGTACACTTATGTGCAAGTACATATATTCTAGGTAGTCAGGACCAATACTTGGTTACAAAACTATGCTCTGTACGTCTATAGTTTTAATTATTTGACCAGAAAATCGATTACAGTGATGTCGACAGATCTACTGTAGACTATTTCTTCGTCATAGTCTACGTTACACATACGGATGACTCTCCTTTCGTTGTAAGCAAATCACATTTCAAGATCAGTATGGGATACAATACCTTCCCAGAGGTACTCTTTTGCTTGTGTTAAGGACATGGTAAATTATCGTTACAGTAAACACTGAATGTAAGGGACACCTATACATTTCTAGAGCCCTCACTTTCTTACTGGCAAACACACACAACAAATTATACCTCCCTGATACCTTGGGGAGGCAGTGTATCAAGAAGACTTAGACCATTATGTATTAAAGTTTTTGTATATGTAGTTATAATGGCGTTCTGAAAATTTTCTACCGGGAAGTAAAACGAGCTTATATGTTGATTTCATGCTCATGACGTCTTTTCTGGTTATGACTCTAAAATTAGAATACATAAGTGTTATGTTTTAGCTGGATTCGCACGTGCTGTTGAAGACTGTAGTTTTATTGGAGTATTCAGTAATGGCAGGATGCAGTAGTATACCTCAATACTTTATGTAGACAAAGGAAACCAGGAACGATAACACCAGTCAACAGCCATTTTGCATCTGGATGCGATACATCAACTAGTATTTATTTTGGTGAATAGAATCCGAATATACCTTTCAAAATGTTCTAGCACGTATCATTTTTTTTTACTTTTTAAGGTTTTTTTTTATTTTTCGTATTCAGTATTTCGCTTTTTGCTGTTCTTCTGTTTTGATGTTAAATGCTTTGCTTTTGATTTGCAGAGGAGAGCTAGAAAATTTACAAATCGTCACTAAATGGTTGGTGTGGTAATCCAGTGGTGTGAAAGAGATCCCCAGTGGGTGTTTCCTGTGAAAGATAGTGCAAACTTTTTGTGTTTAAAACTTACATTAAGAAAAATGGCAACTAGTAAATCTCGTTGTTGTCTAAACCACCCAGACAACTTTCGTGATGTGTGTGGGAAATTCACTCCAAAAGCCCAAAGAAAACAAAAAAATGGCTCTGAGCACTATGGGACTCAACTGCTGTGGACATCAGGCCCCTAGAACTTAGAACAACTTAAACCTAACTAACCTAAGGACATCACACACATACATGCCCGAGGCAGGATTGGAACCTGCGACCGTAGCAGTCGCACGGGTCTGGACTGCGCGCCTAGAACTGCGAGACCACCGCGGCCGGCAAAAGAAAACAAATCACTGATTTGGTTAAGAAGATATATAAATTGTATTTTGATTGTCCTGTTGGTGACCAAGATAAAAATTTTGCACCTCATAGTGCGTGCATAACCTGTACTACAACCTTAACCGAGTGCTTAAAAGAAAACGCCGAGCCATGCCATTCACTGTTCCGATGGTGTGGTGTGTACGTAATGAGCATTATTCAGACTGTTACTTCTGTCTTACAAATATAACGGGACATTCAAGCAAAATTAGACATAAAATAAAGTATCGAATGTATTTTCAGTGCATTTGCCTGAGCCCCATTATGAGGGGTTGCCTGCTCCTGTCTGTAACTTGAAAACCACGGAACAGACACCACGTCAAGTGAATCAGAAAGTATTGAACATATAGAAGAGTACTGCCCTCAATATCATGACACTTCGCTTCAGCTCTTTAATCAAAAGGAACTGAACCATTGGGTTCGCGATCTAAGACTTTCGAAACTGAACTCTTGGGGTTGTGGACTGCAACAACGAAATCTTCTAGCTCCAGGGACAAAAATTTCCTGTTTCAAATCAAGAGGTACTTCCTTCGCTCAATATTTGGATATGCAGAAATCAATGTGTAGAGATGTCAATGGTCTGATGATGCAGCTAGGTGTACAACATAATCCACAGGAGTGGTGACTATTTATTGACTCCAGTGAAGGCAGCTTGAAAGTAACACTACTGCGTAATAGCAATGCATTTCCATCGGTACCTTTGGCTTACGCAGTAGACATGAAAGAAACTCATGAAACCATGGATTTGCTGCTAGAGGCAATCAAGTATAAGGATCATGATTTGCTGTGATTTAAAAGTTATGCACTCCTTACGGGTTTCAGGCTGGATTCACGAAATACTGCTGCTCTTTGTGCCCGAGGGACAGCCATGACACCAATAACCACTATACAGTCAAGGAATGGCCTATAAGAAAATCATATGTTCCTGGAAACGTAAATGTGAACAATACCCCATTGGCTGAGCCCGATAAACTCATTTTGCCTCCCCTTCATATCAAGTTGGGCCTCATCAAGAACTCTGTAAAAGCTCTGGATAAAGAAGGTGAGGCATTCAGTCACTTAAAAGGAAAATTTCCCAAATTAAGTGAGGCAAAGTTCAAAGAGGATATATTCGTTGGACCACAAATAAGAAAATTGCTGAAAGATTCAACCTTTGATACCAAACTCACAGATATCCAATTAGCTGCTTGGTCTTCTTTTAAAGAAATTGTGAAGGGCTTTTTGGGTAACAGAAAAGACAAAAACTGTGTTACCATTGTGAATGATCTGTTGGACAACTAGAAGAACATGGGGTGTAGAATGTCGCTTAAAATTAACTTTTTACATTCTCACCCGGAATTCTTCCCGGAAAATTTGGGAGCCGTAAGCGATGAGCATGGTGAACGCTTTCACTAAGACATTCTTACCGTGGAACATCGTTACCAAGGCCATTGGAACCCTTCGATGAGGGGTGACTACTGCTCTGGTCTTGTTAGGGACAGTGATGAAACGGCAAACAAAAGAAGGGCTCCGTCCTCTCATTTTTCAAAAACAAAAACCGATTAAAGGTGAAAATATCTTCTGAACTAATTTGGACCTTTTATTGACATCATGCTCATATGTGCATACAAAATAGTACTGATTTCAAACGTTCGGAATGTGTATTTTTGTTTGACGTAATCGTGTCAATTTTCGCTATTACCATTTTTTATTCTCCTGCGTATCTAGGAAATGTGACGTCATAGAGAAAAACTGATTTTACCAGTGTATTCAGCACCCCAAAATTAGGTAAATCCACCCATTTACAAACCAGATGCAGAAAAAGAGTTTAAATTTGTTAACTAGTGTAACTGGTTATAAAACTATGCACTGTGTGCAAATAAATAACGCAAGCAGCGATAGTGACATTTCTTTTGTGGGTTATCTATTGGTGACATCTGTGTTACGCTGCTGGATGAGTGAAATCATTTTGTCAGGCACGTCACTGGTATCTGTTTACATCCTATAGAACCAAGAGTGGGAAACGTGCTTTCAAAAATGGTTCAAATGGCTCTAAGCACTATTGGAATTAACATCTGAGATCATCAGTCACCTAGAACTTAAAACTATTCAAACCTAACTAATCGAAGGACTTCACACACATCCATGCCCGAGGCAGGATTCGAACCTGCGATCGTAGCGGTCGCACAGTTCCAGACCGAAGCACATATGTTGGAAACCTTATGCTCTAACGCTACAATAGATAGCTGTATATGTGAAAATGTTTTACGATCCCACTATACAGTCATAATGTCAGTATGGTGCTGTAACTAAATACCTACGATTAACCATCGAATCTATAATTATTCATCATATACGTAACGTGTTTCGAATATTCGTAGTGTGTTATGGCAACATACGAGATCTGGGCAGTCTGAGACACATACCAGTTTGGATTAATAGAGGTAGGATATAATTATCGCGAAAACTGTATTGCAGCTCTTGCATAAAAGCCTATTTTATTGCCAGTCAACTGTTCACATATGTATATTTCCGAACAAATATCAGACAAACTCTTGCAGACAGATGCATCATGTTTTTAATGCTTGGCTGAACTCTAGGTTGTTTATCTTGGCTGAACTCTAGGTTGTTTATTGCTTATAACAGGTACGCATGATCATGACTTTTCTTCCTTATTTTTTATTTTGCTTTATTTTATTTTGAACACGCATGTACTTCATGTGGTACCTTGTGCCACCCACAAAAACGGAGACAGATTGGAAAATGTCTAACTGTACGGGTCCTAATTTCTCTTAGCTTACTCGAAATTTAGGCTCTCTATGAATGTCAGTTGTCAATGGCCTTTTCGCGAAAAGAACATTGTGCAATCTGGGTTCACATAATACTAGCTTGTTGATCGAATCTACCCGTGACAAATCCAGCATATACATTGTTGGTTTGTGGGTTAAGTTTTCCACTAAGTTAATAAGGAGGTGTTATAGCACTTTCGCAAGGAACAAAAGACTCACTGCTACCAAATGTGATCAGTAACATTACAAATCATACGAGTTGATCACGACTATTTTTTAATCTCGATCACCATTTTTCTTCTTCTTCGTAAGTAGCAGTGTGTGGACCTGCCCTGTGAAACAGTGATCGTTGTTTACCACTACATACGTAATCAAAACATCTACGTAATGACCATATCACAGTGGTCAACATGACACAAGTTCACTACTTAACTGCCTAAGAACGTATTTACTTAGTACAATCGACTTAATAAATTCCTGCTACACGGGAAAGCTCTGCTACCTTTAGCAGTATGTTGTTACTGGTATTACTCTCGGTATTTAGAGAGATGAATAATCAGAAATTTTTTTATAACTTAATGCCTGCCTGCGTTCAGTGTCCACTGGCTGTTACATGTCTTCAGCAGGTGACGCATTGCCAGGCCTTATCAAGCACGGGGTTCCTGCGTTCCCACCAGTGTGCGAGGGGCTACAGAACTTCTGTCTCCTTACCAGTCGCTGGGCAGCATCTCTATTCTCGGCGCGATCGTAGGCGGATAAGGAATTTCTTGCCAACTGCCACTAGCGACAAACCCAGGCCAGTGATTCCCCGTTTTTTATCGGTTTTGCGTAGGACGATTTCTGGAGGTTACTGGCAACCAGTGACCACACATTGAGGCTCTGGCGTTTCTTCCTCAGAGCTAGACGTTTCATTTACGCGAGAAGCACCTCGGCCTGCATTGTATTTCCTGGGCTGACCCTAGGCTCTCAGTACCGGAGCCAGCGCTCGCAGCCCCCGGGTATCGGCCGCTGTGGTGGCTACGGCTACAGTGTCAACAGGTGCGCAGCGCCCCGTCCAAATTTTTTTTCGGACAGTTATCAATAGCTTGCTCATGAATACAACAGTTCTCAACGACTGCATTTTATCGCGCAGTGGTAGAGATGTTGTGACCTGTGTGAGTGGCAAACTTGGTAAGCAAACTTGGTAACAGTTTTTCTTTTCTGCACTGCGGTCATTGCTCAGTCTCATTTGGGTGGCGCGGAATTGTGTGTATATTCCGTATCTATTTAGAAGTCTTCTAGTGATGTCGCACACCAATATTTCAAGGGTTTATTTTGTGATACATGTCTTTTAATTCTGTCTGGGAGCACTGGCAGATCTCATCCTCCAACAGTACGCTTGCAGGAATGTATTTGTCGCCCCGATATCCCGAGTATGATCCTTGTGTACAAGGGGGCGGGGACTCCTTCCCACGTTTAAAGTAAACTACAGACTAACTTTACGAATGTGTTGGACACAGAAGGATTGGCAGCTTTCGTAGTCAATTTTTGTGCGTATTTCATAGCAATGTTACACATCTTCTAATGATAATGCACCCGTTTATATCATGTAACATGGTTTTGTATTCTGCGTGGCAGCTCTGGCTGACCAAGACTGGTGTTTCCCACGCAGAAGAGTTAGTTCTGAAAGCTTCATTCTGATTGGTCCAGAGAGAGCAACAGGAGGGGCTGGCGCTTATCCACAATGCCGTCTTTATATTTCCAGCGATATGTTGGGACCTGTTTTGCCATCGGGAGGATGGTTCTTACTGAGTGGTTGCTTTTATATCAGTGTCGGTTGGTCACAGCCAGTGTGCTCCCTACCGCCGTTGGATAAGCAGCTGCCAGCAGCAAGTCGTATACCCCTAGCTTACTTATTTGTTACATAGTTTAATTCTTAATTTCTTTGCGTGTTTTTGGGTACTTGCATTGTTTAATTCATAAATTTCGGGCGTATTATAGTATTTGAGAGTTGTAGCATCGCGCTTTAGTTTTTACTTCGTAGATTCTTACTTAAATTGCGTGTGAGTTTCGTATAGGAGGTGTAATTTCGAGTTTTAGTTACTGTAATCGTAAATTCAGGCAGATTGTAGCGCAGTCGTTAGGCATTTGTACAGGTTAGTTAATACATTCTTCGCGTGTTTCGCTTGCGTTATCTAGGCACAGTCTCGCGTTTCAGTAACTGTTGTTCAACATCGATTAGAATGGACAGGGACTGCGATTGCTGTGTTCGGATGAGGGCTGAGTTGGCATCCCTTCGCTCACAGCTGCAAGCGGCGCTGACTTCGGTCGCGCAGCTGGAACTGTTGCCCTTGGGCACCACTGTGTGGAGCCGGACTTGGGTATCACAGGGATGTCAACCTCGTCCCGTCTGTCCCCAGATCGGTCTGCCGCTGTGGTTGCCCCGGTTGCTGCCCGCAGTGGGGCTGAGCCCTCACCTGTGGTTGATTGGGAGGTCTTTCCAAGGCGTGGCAGGCAGCGAAAGACGTGCTCGGAGGCTGATCAGAAAGCCTCCCCGGTGCGTCTGACAAACAGGTTTCAGGCACTGTCTCTGGCTGAGCCAGATGCAGCTGCCTGCCCTGTTTCAGAGGATCATTCTCAGCCTTCAAGGTCAGGGCAATCGCAGAGGGTGGGCTTATTGGTAGTTGGGAGCTCCAATGTTAGGCGCGTAATGGGGCCCCTTAGGGATATGGCGGCTAAGGAGGGGAAGAAATCCAGTGTGCACTCCGTGTGCATTCCGAGAGGAGTCATTCCTGATGTGGAAAGGGTCCTTCCGGATGCCATGAAGAGCACAGGGTGCAGCCAGCTGCAGGTGGTGGCACATGTCGGCACTAATGACGTGTGTCGCTTTGGATCTGAGGAAATTCTCTCTGGATTCCAGCGGCTATCTGATTTGGTGAAGGCTGCCGGTCTTGCTTACGAGATGAAGGCAGAGCTCACCATCTGCAGCATCGTCAACAGACCGACTGCGGACCTTTGGTGCAGAGCCGGGTGGAGGGTCTGAATCAGAGGCTCAGACGGTTTTGCGACCGTGTTGGCTGCAGATTCCTTGACTTGCGCCATAGGGTGGTGGGGTTTCGGGTTCCGCTGAATAGATCAGGAGTTCCCTACACTCAGCTGGCTGCTACACGGGTAGCGGAGGCTGTGTGGCGTGGGCTGGGCGATTTTTTAGGTTAGAAGGCCTCGGGAAAGTACGGGGTGGGCTGCAATCTCAAAGGGTGCATGGTAAATACAGGACGTGCTTGGATCAAGGAACAGTCGGAATTGTAGTTGTAAATTGTAGTTGTGCTGGGAAAGTCCCTGAGCTTCAAGCTCTAATAGAAAGCACAGAAGCTGAAGTCGTTATAGGTACAGAAAGCTGGCTAAAGCCTGAAATAAGTTCTTCAGAAATTTTTACGAAGTCTCAGACGGTGTTCAGGAAAGATAGATTAGGCAGAATTGGTGGTGGAGTGTTTGTGTATGTCAGTAGTGGTTTATCTTGTAGTGAAGTAGAAGTAGATACTCCGTGCGAATTGGTATGGGTGGAGGTTATACTTAACAGCCGAACTAAGTTAATAATTGGCTCCTTCTACCGACCCCCAGACTCCGATGATACAGTTGCGGAACAGTTCAGAGAAAGTTTGAGTCTCGTAACAAATAAATACCCCACTCATACGGTTGTAGTTGGTGGGGACTTCAACCTTCCCTCGATATGTTGGCAAAAATACTTCTTCATAACCGGTGGTAGGCAGAAAACATCTTCCGAGATTGTCCTAAATGCTTTCTCCGAAAATAATTTCGAGCAGTTAGTCCACGAACCAACATACTTGACCTCTTAGCCACAAACAATCCAGAGCTGATAGAGAGCATCATGACTGATACAGGGATTAGTGATCACAAGGTCGTTGTAGCTAGGCTCAATACCGTTTCTTCCATATCCACCAGAAACAAACGCAAAATAATTTTATTTAAGAAAACGGATAAAGTGTCACTAGAAGCCTTCCTAAGAGACAATCTCCATTCCTTCCGAACTGACTATGCAAATGTAGACGAGATGTGGCTCAAATTCAAAGATATAGTAGCAACAGCAATTGAGAGATTCATACCTCATAAATTGGTATGAGATGGAACGGATCCCCCGTGGTACACAAAAGAGTTCCGATCGCTGTTGCAGAGGCAACGGAAAAAGCTTGCGAAGTTCAGAAGAACGCGAAATCCCGAAGATTGGCTAAAATTTACAGACGCGCGAAATTTGGCACTGACTTCAATGCGAGATGCCTTTAATAGGTTCCACAACGAAACATTGTCTCGAAATTTGGTAGAAAATCCGAAGAAATTGTGGTCGTATGTAAAGTACACAAGCGGCAAGACGCAGTCAATACCTTCGCTGCGCAGTGCCGATGGTACTGTTACCGACAACTGTGCCGCTAAAGCGGAGTTATTGAACGCAGTTTTTCGAAATTCGTTCACCAAGGAAGACGAATGGAATATTCCAGAATTTGAAACACGAACAGCTGCTAGCATGAGTTTCTTAGAAGTAGATACCTTAGGGGTTGCGAAGCAACTCAAATCGCTTGATACGGGCAAGTCTTCAGGTCCAGATTGTATACAGATTAGGTTCCTTTCAGATTACGCTGATACAATAGCTCCCTACTTAGCACTCATATACAACCGCTCGCTCACCGATAGGTCTGTACCTACAGATTGGAAAATTGCGCAGGTCGCACCATTGTTTAAGAAGGGTAGTAGGAGTAATCCATCTAACTGCAGACCTATATCATTGACGTCGGTTTGCAGTAAGGTTTTGGAGCATATACTGTATTCAAACATTATGAATCACCTCGAAGGAAACGATCTATTGATACGTAGTCAGCATGGTTGCAGAAAACATCGCTCTTGTGCAACGCAGCTAGCTCTGTATTCACATGAAGTAATGGCCGCTATCAACAGCGGATCTCAAGTTGATTCCGTATTTCTAGATTTCCGGAAAGCTTTCGACACCGTTCCTCACAAGCGACTTCTAATCAAGCTGCGGGCCTATGGGGTATCGTCTCAATTGTGCGACTGGATTTGTGATTTCCTGTCGGGAAGGTCGCAGTTCGTAGTAAAAGATGGCAAATCATCGAGCAAAACTGAAGTGATATCAGGTGTTCCCCAGGGAAGCGTCCTGGGACCTCTGCTGTTCCAGATCTGTATAAATGACCTGGTTGACAATCTGAGCAGTTCTCTTAGGTTGTTCGCAGATGATGCTGTAATTTACCGTCTAGTAAGGTCATCGGAAGACCAGTATCAGCTGCAAAGCGATTTAGAAAAGATTGCTGTATGGTGTGGCAGGTGGCAGTTGACGCTAAATAACGAAAAGTGTGAGGTGATCCACATGAGTTCCAAAAGAAATCCGTTGGAATTCGATTACCCGATAAATAGTACAATTCTCAAGGCTGTCAATTCAACTAAGTTCCTGGGTATTAAAACTACGAACAACTTCAGTTGGAAAGACCACATAGATAATATTGTGGGGAAGGCGAGCCAAAGGCTGCGTTTCATTGGCAGGACACTTAGAAGATGCAACACGTCCACTAAAGAGGCAGCTTACACTACACTCGTTCGTCCTCTGTTAGAATATTGCTGCGCGATGTGGAATCCTTACCAGGTGGGATTGACGGACGACATCGAAAGGGTGCAAAAAAGGGCAGCTCGTTTTTTATTAGCACTTAATAGGGCAGAGAGTGTGGCAGATATGATACGTGAGTTGGGATGGAAGTCATTAAAGCAAAGACGTTTTTCGTCGCGGCGAGATCTTTTTACGAAATTTCAGTCACCAACTTTCTCTTCCGAATGCGAAAATATTTTGTTGAGCCCAACCTACATAGGTAGGAATGATCATCAAAATAAAATACTAGAAATCAGAGCTCGAACAGAAAGGTTTAGGTGTTCGTTTTTCCCGTGCGCTGTTAGGGAGTGGAATGGTAGAGAGATAGTATGATTGTGGTTCGGTGAACCCTTTGCCAAGCACTTAAATGTGAATTGCAGAGTAGTCATGTAGATGTATTAGTGTTACTTCCACCAGAAACCCTCTCGGAGAGTATTACACCAAAAAATATTGCCAATTTCTCGGCCATTGCCATCACATTGTTCATGGTCAAAGCTATATTCCACATGATTACTATAAATGCGTTTCACTGGAAATACTGGTCACCTCTCTAACTGCTTATTTTGTGACGTTGTGCTATTTCTTTTACGTATAGTATCTTTGATTGGAGGCACCAGAATTTCGTTTTGACGCCATTATTCCCAACAATGCGCTCATCTTGAAACATAGATTATGACATCACACAATCTAGTAATGAAGTGGTGACCCAGTAGGGCTTCATCTGTCGCATGTGGTATTTCTTTCTTTTGCCGAAAATCAGTAGAACTGTAGTGATTATAGAATTTGTATGACATCATTAACATGTTGTGATGCCATTATTTCTACCAACGTGTTTGTTTCTAACACATACTGTATGACGTCACACCCACCCACCCACCCACCCACCCACCCACCCACACACACACACACACACACACACACACACACACACAATAGTAATGTAGCAGTAGCTTAGCAATGATAAATAATTCGGTACTTTCTGACACATGCTGCATTGTGATTAGCTGCTAGAATGATCATTTCTATGTGACATGACACGACGTTGCTGGGACATCGCAACGCAAGCGGATGTTTATATGATGTCGGAAACAGTGGGACAGAAGTCGCATAATTGAATAAAATGCTTACAATTTTGGAAAAATACAAAAAAAATGTGGAAAACTACGTAAAATTGTGGAAAATATGAGAGAATCTGGAAAAATACAAATAAGGTGGAAAAATATGTACAACTGTGGAAAGCTCAGTCTACTTCTATATCTGCACGTGTGTGGTCTCTGCTGCTCGCTCACATGACGGAAATCCTGTAATATTAAACTGTTACGAACAAATGGACCTCTAGTGATGTGACTTAACACAATTACAGTATTTTGTCATTAATAAATAGACACAGTCTGATCCTTTCCCTATACTGCACAGCTCTAGCGTGAAGCCACCCACTCAGGGACCCAATAATAAAAGATGTAAATGGGCTTTGGGTGCTTGCATCTCACTAATCCAGGGAGGGGGAGGGAGGAGAGTGGTGAGGGAGGGGAGGGAGAAAGGAGGGTTACAGTGCTCGTCTGGAAGACCTTGGTCAGGTGCTGGTGGTTCCCCAGGGGGAAGAGAATGGGGCGAGCTTGGTTATACGTCACCCAGGTGTGAAACATGACACCGGAAATCCTGGTCAGTGATCTTGAGATATGATCGTTATACCACCTAGAACCGACCCTTGATAACTACTTACACTCGACTTCATTGCACAAAGTTACTCTATATTTCATTTTAAAATAATTTATAAGTTAAATAGTTAACACTCAACAGTAATACGTACTTTTGGCATATACACTCTCAGTCTAAAATCTGGCTCCAAAGGATGAATGGAGAAACATATATTTCACATCGTCACATCTAACCACGTCTCATGTGGTCCTTCACTGGCACATTTACATGTACAACTCGCGGCCATGTGAGACCACACTGAGCAACTACCGCCGGCGTTAAGATGTTCCAAATTCTCCGTCTGTAGCTGTGTTCTCATGATACACTGGTGAGTCAAAACATTACGATCACAAGCTTAATACCATGTTGGTGCGCTTTGGAAAGCAATACTGGAACGATTATGCGAGGCATGGATTTGACAAGTCCTTTGGAGGTTTCCGGAGATATGTGGCACCAAATGCCTATGTGCATTTCCCGCAATTCCCGTAAATTACGGGACGGTGAATTGTGGGCTAGCTGTGTTCCACAGAGTTAAGTTCAGGCGAATTTAGTGGCCAGTAAATCAACGTTAGTTCACTATCCTGTTCCTAAAATCATTGTATCACGATTCTGGACTTGTGGCACAGTCAGTAAGTTATCCTGGAGAGAAGATGCCATTACCGTTAGGGAAGTCATCATGCATTACAGGATGCATGTTGTCCACAATAATGTTCACGTAGTCCACAGCTGTCATGGTGCCTTCAGTTGTTACGACAGGATCCATGGAAGCCCAGGTGAATGTCCCCCCCATAGCATAATACTGCCCCCACCAGCATTCATCTGAGCCGCGATGCATATTTTGGGTAGTCATTCCTGTGGATGACGGTATAACTGGGCACAAAGGTCGACCTGGTGTAACAAGAAACGTGATTCGTCTGACCAGAGAATATTGATCCAAGGACCAATCTCGATGATCCCATGTCCACTGCAATTGTAACTGACGATCTCATTGAACCATCATGTGAACACGTATGGGCCTTCAGCCTCAGATCCCCTTGTTCAGCAAAGTACACTTAATGATGTGCTCCGAAACACTTATGCCTACACACGCATTATATTCTGCCGACTGCAAACAATCTTCCTTTACAGAATGGGTAAGCATCCAACCTCCATGTTCTGTGATGAGATGTGGACATCCTATTCCTTGCCCCATGCTCGTGGTTTCATCGTCCATCACCCGCTTTCCATTAATGCTCACGACAGTAACAAGCGAAGACACTTTGGATGAAAGCATACCCTCCTATAAGCACACTCTCAGGCGCATATTGTAATTCGATGCGCAATCAGATGTTCGCTAGAATGTTCAAATGGCTTTGAGCACTATGGGACTTAACTTCTGAGGTCATCAGTCCCCTTTAACTTAGAACTACTTAAACCTAACTAACCTAAGGACATCACACACATCCATGCCCGAGGCAGGATTCGAGCCTGCGACCGTAGCGGTCGCACGGTTCCAGACTGTAGCGCCTAGAACCGCTCGGCCACTCCGGCCAGCCGCTAGAATGTGAAATCCATCTTCATCCTCATAGCATCTGTTGTTTCTACTGTCGATATAACTATTGCTGATTATTGCAGAAAGGTGAAGAGAACTTCATTAGGAAAGAAAGAGGATTATACGTCTACAAGTTGTTGGTCTTGGTGTTACATAAAGCAAACAGTTCAAATTTATCATCCGAACGAACGCTTCGGTTCACTTCGGTTCGACATGGCCATGTTTTACCATTTTGGCCTACGTAATGGTGTAGGGGCTGTTGCAAGGATACGAATACACAGTTCGACTGTTTATGCTATTGTCCGTAGGAATGGTAATGAACACTAGGCTGCACGGCTGTAACGGACGGCGTTTCCACACCAAAGACAACTGAATCCTACAGCCTTTAGTGCTGAAACAGGATCTGTAGCACCACGGACTATTGACCAAGGAAGAATATGTGTTGTTCATACACCTGACGAGGAAGGAAATATTCTTTGGGCTGTCGAAGAAGAACCAAATATCAGTGCAGTAAAAGTGGCCCTGACATGTGGTACATCTCCATGTTCAGCACGGAGGATACTTCGCGAGCAATTCATGTATCCGTATCGTCTTCAACGTGTGCAAGACCTTTCACCTGTTAGATCACCCACCGCACAAGAACCTTCAAAATGTTCAAATGTGTGTGAATTTCTAAGGGGACCAAACTGCTGAGGTCATCGGTCCCTAGACTTACACACTACTTAAACTAACTTACGCAAAGAACAACACACACACCCATGCCCGAGGGAGGACAAATTTCCACAAGAAACACATATTGGCCGATAGCAATCCACATGCTTTAGTACAGGCAAGACATCAGCATCAGTTTAAGATTGATGTGTGGGCTGGAATTGTAGGTGATTGTCTGGTAAGGGCATACGTTCTCCGAGCACGTCTTACAGGTGCTGTCTGCTGGTACTTTATTTAGAACGCCTTCCAAGACATACTAAAAGATGTGCCCCTGCAAATAAGAAGAAACGTATGGATCATGCAGGATGGAGCTCCAACTCTTTTCAGTTTCTGTGCTCGAGATGCACTGGCTGGTATCTACCATGAGAGATGGTTAGGCAGAGAAGGACCAGTTCCAAGCCCTGCAATTTCCCCCGAACTCAGTCCTTTGGATTATTATTTCTGGGACCGTCTTAAACAATTGGTCTATGCAGCAGACAACCAGATGCAGAAATCCTCCATTGAATTGCCCTGGAAGCATGTGAAACCATTCGAAACTGAGAAGGAACATTTGAAAGGATGTGACAAGCCATGATTTGACGAGTGCATGCATGTTCAGAAGCAAGTTGAGGACACTGCTAGCATTTATTATGAGTTTCTATGTTGACCAACTTTAGTCACCTAATTTATAAACTTTCAATAGTAACTCGAAAAACGAAGAATTAGTTTTACTGCTGCTGGTCATATCAAAAAAGGATCGCACGTTATGTCTCACAGGAGAGCTGTAAATATTCCATGTCAACTTTGGTTTGGTTCAAACGGTTCAAATGGCTCTGAGCACTATGGGACTTAACATCTGTGGTCATCAGTCCCCTAGAACGTAGAACTACTTAAACCTAACTAACCTAAGGACATCACGCACATCCATGCCCGAGGTAGGATTCGAACTTGCGACCGTAGCGGTCACGCGATTCCAGACTGAAGCGCCTAGAACCGCACGGTCACACCGGCCGGCAAACTTTGGTTTAAGTGCATCAACTGAACATCAGCCCAAAATCTTCAAGATTTTCGATCTTTTGCAGAAGCTCGACATGTAGCGCGAACTTCAGTGTGAGATACTTATAAGAGTTTTCACAACGAAACTTTGTCTCTAGATTTGGCAGAAAATCCAAACAGATTCTGGTTATATGTAAAATATGCTTTCGGCAAGACACAGTCAATGCCTTCTCTGCGCGATAGCAATGAAAGTACTATCGATGATAGTGCTGTCAAAGTAGAGTTACTAAACACAGCCTTCCGAAATTCCTTCACCAAAGAAGAGAAAGTAAATATTCCAGAATTCGAATCAAGAGTAGCTGCCGACAAGAGTAACTTAGAAGTAGATATCCTAGAAGTAGTGAAGCAACTTAAATCACTTAATAAAAGCAAGTCTTTCGGTCCAGACTGAATATCAATTAGGTTATTTCAGAGTATGCTGATGGAATAGCCCCATACTTAATAATCATATACAATCGCTCGCTCCACGAAAGATCCGTATCCAAAAACTGGAAAGCTGCGCAAGTCATACCAGTATTCAACAAATGTAGTCGGAGTAATCAAATGGTTCAAATGGCTCTGAGCACTATCGGACTTGACATCGGAGGTTATCAGTCCCATAGAACTTAGAACTACTTAAACCTAAGTAACCTAAGGGCATCACACATATCCATGCCCGAGGCAGGATTCGAACCTGCGGCCGCAGCGGTCTCGCGGTTCCAGACTGAAGAGCCTAGAACCGCTCGGCCACCCTGGCCGGCTAGGAGTAATCCTCTAAATTACAGGCCCATATCGTTAACGTCGATATGCAGCAGGATTCTGGAACATATATTGTGTTCGTACATTATGAACTACCTCGGAGAGAACGGTCTATTGACACGCAGTCAACACGGATTCAGTAAACATCATTCTTGTGAAACACAACTAGCTCTTTACTCATACGAAGTGTTAAATTCTGTTGAAAAGGGATTTCAAATTGAGTCCGTATATCTAGATTTCCAGAAAGCTTTTGATACTGTGCCTCACAAGGGACTTGTAGTCAAATTGAGTGCTTATGGTATATCGTCTCAGTCATGTGACTGGACTGCTGATTTCCTGTCAGAGAGGCCATATTTCGTAGTAATTGACGGAAAGTCATCGAGTAAAACAGAAGTTATTTCTGCCGTTCCCTAGGGTAGTGTTATAGGCCATCTACTGTTTCTTATCGATTTAAAAGATTTATCAGGCAATTTGAGCAGCCGTCGTAGGTTTTTTGCAGATGATGGTGTCATTTATCGTCTAGTAAGGTCATCAGAAGATCAAAACAAATTGCAAGATGATTTAAAAAAGAAATTTGCATGATGCAAAAATTGGCAATCGACCCTAAATAATGAAAAGTAGGAGGTCACCCACATGAGTGTCAAAAGGAATCCATTAAACTTCGGTAACACGACAAATCAGTCAAATCTTACGTCCATAAATTCAGCTAAATACATAGCAATTGCAACTACGAACAATTTAAATTGAAAGTTGAAGTTGCGACAGATCTACTAAAGAGACTGCCTACACTACGCATGTCCGTCCTCTTTTGGAGTGCTGCTGCGCGGTGTGGGGTCTTTACCAGATAGGTTTAACGGAGTACATCGAGAAATATCAAAGAAGAGCAGCAGGTTTTGTATTACTGAGAAATAGGGGAGAGAGTGTCCTGAAATGATACAGGCTCTAAGGTGGACGTCGTTAAAACAAAGGTGTTTTCCGTTGGGACGGAATCTTCTCACGAAATTTCAATCACCAACTTTCTCCTCCGAATGCAAAAATATTTTATCGACACCAACCTACGTAGGGAAAAACGATCATCATAATAAAATAAGGGATATCAAAGCTCGAACGGAAAAAACATAGGTGCTCGTTTTTTCGGTACGCTGTTCGAGGTTTGAATAACAGAAAATTATTGTGAAAGTGGTTCGATGCACCCTCTGACAGACACTTAAATGTGATTTGTAGAGTATCCATATAAATGTAGATGTAGAAAATAAACGTATATGTCTGTCAATTGTGCTAGAACTTTATAAAGTGTGCTACAACAGTTCCAAGCTGTTGGAACAAAACACATATCACCTTTAAAAAACTATTTAGCATGTGATACATATTTAGTATTTATTTATTTATTTCTTTACATTGTTCAAATGGTTCAAATGGCTCTGAGCACTGTGCGACTTAACTTCTGAGGTCATCAGTCGCCTAGAACTTGGAACTAATTAAACCTAACTAACCTAAGGACATCACACACATGCATGCCCGAGGCAGGATTCGAACCTGCGACCGTAGCGGTCGCTCGGTTCCAGACTGTACCGCCTAGAACCGAACGGCCACTCCGGCCGGCAATTTACATTGTTAAATTATTTAAAGTATTGTATATGCAGTTTCTGAACGTTGTTTTTCTGTGTACAGATTATTCCAACTTCTGTTGAAACATATACAGGGTGGTCCATTGATAGTGACCGGGCCAAATATCTCACGAAATAAGCATCAAACGAAAAAACTACAAAGAACGAAACTCTTCTAGCTTGAAGGGGGAAACCAGATGGCGCAATGGTTGGCCCGCTAGATGGCGCTGTCATACGTCAAACGTATATCAACTGCGTATTTTTAGATAGGAACCCTCATTTTTATTACATATTCGTGTAGTACGTAAAGAATTATGAATGTTTTAGTTGGACTACTTTTTCGTATTGTGATAGATGGCTGTAATAGTCACAAACGTATAAGTACGTGGTATCACGTAACATTCTGGCCTGCCTGTAAACAGGTTTAAAATAACAATAAAGGAAAAAAAAACATTCCGCCAGTACGGAAGATATTTGCTTCGTGATACATTACCCGTGTTAAAATGGACCGTTTACCAATTGCAGAAAAGGTCGATATCGTGTTGATCTATGGCTATTGGGATCAAAATGCCCAACGAGCTTGTGCTACGTATACTGCTTGATATCCTGTACGACATCATCCAAGTGTCCGGACCGTTCGCCGGATAGTTACGTTATTCAAGGAAACAGGAAGTGTTCAGCCACATGTGAAACGTCAACCACGACCTGCAACAAATGATGATGCCCAAGTAGGTGTTTTAGCCACTGTCGCGGCTAATCCGCACATCAGTAGCAGACAAATTGCGCGAGAATCGGGTATCTCAAAAACGTCGGTGTACCATATTTACTTGCACCAGGAATTGCATGGCGACGACTTTGAACGTCGTGTACAATTTGGCCACTGGGCACAAGAGAAATTACGGGACGATGACAGATTTTTTGCACGCGTTGTATTTAGCGACGAAGCGTCATTCACCAACAGCGGTAACGTAAACCGGCATAATATGCACTATTGGGCAACGGAAAACCCACGATGGCTGCGACTAGTGGAACATTAGCGACCTTGGCGGGTTAATGTATGGTGCGGCATTATGGGAGCTAGGATAATTGGCCCCCAATTTATCGATGGCAATCTAAACGGTGCAATGTACGCTGATTTTTAAAAAAATGGTTCAAATGGCTCTGAGCACTATGGGACTTAACATCCTAACTAACCTAAGGACATCACACACATCCATGCCCGAGGCAGGATTCGAACCTGCGATCGTAGCAGTCCCGCGGTCGCTGATTTCCTACGTAATGTTCTACCGATGTTACTACAAGATGTTTCACTGCATGAAAGAATGGCGATGTAATTCGAACATGATGGATGTCCGGCACATAACTCGCGTGCGTTTGAAGTGGTATTGAATAGCATATTTCACGACAGGTGGATTGGTCGTCGAAGCACCAATACCATGGCCCGCACGTTCGCCGGATCTGACGTCCCCGGATTTCTTTCTGTGGGGAAAGTTTAAGGATATTTGCTATCATGATCCACCGACAACGCCTGACAACATGCGTCAGCGCATTGTTAGTGCATATGTGAACATTACGGAAGGCGAACTACTCACTGTTGAGAGGAATGTCGTTACACGTATTGCCAAATGCATTAAGGTTGACGGACACCATTTTGATCATTTATTGCATTAATGTGGTATATACAGGTAATCACGCTGTAACAGCATGCGTTCTCAGAAATGATAAGTTCACAAAGGTACATTTATCACATTGGAATAACCGAAATAAAATGTTCAAACTTACCGACGTTCTGCATTTTAATTAAAAAACCTACCTATTACCATCTGTTCGTCTAAAATTGTGAGCCATATGTTTGTGACTATTACAGCGCCATGTATCACAAAGCGAAAAAAGTGGTCCAACTAAAACATTCATATTTCTTTACGTACTACACGAATATGTAATAAAAACGGGGTTCCTATTTTTTTTAAAAAGACGCAGTTGATATCCGATTGGCGTATGACAGCGCCATCTAGCGGGCCAACCATAGCGCCATCTGGTTTCCCCCTTCAAGCAAGACAAGTTTCCTTCTTTGTAGTTTTTTCGTTTGACGCATAGTTCGTGAGATATTTGGCCCGGTCACGATCAATGGACCACCCTGTATACTGTCTGAAATGCAGTGTGTGAATTAGTCCAGCGTATGGACACATATTTTTCTAAAAATGGGATTATCTGGACCGTTAGTTCTATTCTGAGGGAAAGAAGAAGAGACAAAACTAATAAATCCACTTTTGTTAAACTCTAGTTATTCGTTTTCTTTATTTCTGTCCTGATATATACAGTTGTTTACATCTGCATTGCACGCATTAACAGAGTTCAGTTTTATCGTAAGCAGACATATCTGCGTTGCCCGCATAGAAGAGATGCATTAAAAGTGTTCATTTTTACAGTGGACAGGTATATCTGCATTGCATACATCAAAGAGATCCAATTTACATTTTGTTAAAAGTGTTGAAGTGTGATTACACTTAACGAAGTATGTTCAAATGTGTGTGACATCTTTTGGGACTTAACTGCTAAGGCCATCAGTCCCTAACCTTACACACTACTTAACCTAAATTATCCTAAGGACAAACACACACACCCATGCCCGAGGGAGGACTTGAACCTCCTCCGGGACTATCCGCACTGTCCATGACTGCAGCGCCTTAAACCGCTGGGCTTATCCCGCGCGGCTACACTGAACGTCAGACGGACGAGTTAGCGAGAGTGACCCACGGCACAGCGACGCAACTGATGGGACATCGGTTGGCACTCCAGCATTGGCACGGCGTGATCGCAGCGGGCTTGGCGCACGGCACGGAGGCTCTCCCCAACACGTCACGCGTAATCTTGCTGGCGGCAAGCTTTGTGATGGGCATCTCTGGGGACCGCATAAGGGGGTCTCAATGGTATGGTACTAGTTTAAATACAGACATAAACATCCCTGTCCTATCTCAGAAGTGGTGGCAGTCGTTTACACCTAGGGAAAGTGAACTGTCACGCCATAAGAGACTCAATTATTTTCGACTTTCCCATCCTTTGAAACATAGCACAAGTATTCTGGCAGCCATGCAGGCTGTGTACATATCCTTGATCCACAATCTCGAATTTTGACGTCATAAGGATGCGTAAATCTCGATAGTCATGTTGGCTGCACTCATGCTCCACAGGTCCCCATGTTGGATTATATCATAGCGCTGCACTCGTATTCCCAGGTCGTTGTCTTGGAATCTGGTGGCACAGGGATTCATGCGTATTCCCATGTCTGCCATCTAGCATCGATATCTTCAATTTTACGAATTTCACAATGACCCATGATCGACTCTTTGAAGATACCGCCTTTTTACAATTAAGGCAATTGAATATCCCGCCTTTTCACAATTAGGACTTAGTATACTTCCATAGTCATAGTGATGTTAAAGGGGTGGGGAAAACCTTCAGGACAATCAGGCTATTTTGAATTTCCCACCATTTTTTGGATTTACTGCCATGTTATATATAGGACCACTGGGCTACGTCAGAGGGTAGGAAAAGGAGATGGAGAGAAATCTGGCAACGTCACATGGTATTATAGGGTGAAGGAGGAGGGGAAAGCGAGATGTGGCAGCAATGCAGACTGCGCTCGAACACCCACAGCTATTCTACTCACAACGAGCAAGAACTTCCGTAATGTTATTAATAAGCCACAGAAGGCGTATTCTTGCATTCTTTTTTATTTACCCAGTTTATTGTACCAACCGAAAGTTGGGAGCAGGAAGACTACTGTCTGGAGTGGCAAGTAAATTACGTATCCACTTCGTCTTTTGACGTGAAAACGTATTTTCACTCATCTCTACAACTCTCTTGTCTGAGGAAATACCGTCATAGTTGAATTATTAGTAACTACGAGATACCGGCCTCGGTGGCCGACAAGTTCTAGGTGCTTCAGTCCGGAACCGCGCGACTGCTACAGTCGCAGGTTCGAATCCTGCCTCGGGCATGGATGTGTGTGATGTCCTTAGGTTAGTTAGGTTTAAGTAGTTCTAAGTTCTAGGGGACTGATGACCACAGCAGTTGAGTCCCATAGTGCTCAGAGCCATTTGAACCATTTTTGAACCTCATATGTGCTCGGAGCCATTTGAACCATTTGAACTATGAGATTCATAATACGTAAACGGTAGCTGAGGCCCACAAGAGATAGATAATGTCTGTACGTATTTCTCACGTAGTATTTGTTTTGCCTATGACGTCATCGTAACAATATAGGTGAGTGCGCGTAACTGTTACGAATTAGCTTTGTGTCAAGTTATAAACTGGTGTAGCGTGTGAAACGCGTTTAGCTGGAACATTGATTCAAGTGTCATTGTGAGAGCTTCCGGAGCATTAGTAGGATCCACAGTGAGACAGTAAAACTGTTCGACGGAGTGTAAGCGAAAATCGGTACAAAATTCGAAAATTACAAAATAATGACAATTATCCTCTCATATGACTCGCAAATATGCTCAAGTCCAGCTGCCAGCGACAGTCCAAAAATATCATTTATCTCCAGAATGAGATTTTCACTCTTCAGCGGATTGTGCGCTGATATGAAACTTCCTGGCAGATTAAAACTGTGTGCCGGACCGAGACTCGAACCCGGGACTTTTGCCTTTCGCGGGCAAAGGCTCCACCAACTGAGCTACCCAAGCACGACTCGCGCCTCCTTCCTCACAGCTTGGGGGGTAGGACACGAGGTACTGGCAGAAGTGAAGTTGTCAGGACGGGGCTTGAGTCGTGCTTGGGTCGCTCAGTTAGTGGAGCACTTGCCTGCGAAAGGCAAAGGTCCCGATTTCCGGCACACAGATTTAATCTGCCTGGAAGTTTCTTATCATTTATCTGTTCTGTGATCATTATATACTCTGTGTAACCATTTTAAGGGTCTATGTAACAGATGAAACCTTGAAAGTTTCAATTTTTTTTCATTGAGCGAAATTACCGAATTTCCCCTTTTCTAATGATATATAATACGTATATATTAGTGCCTGTTTCTGGTTTATTCAGTCATTTAAACAAACACTGCGTGAGCGTGACCAGTCTCCTAGAATCTGCGTAGCTGAAGAAGATAAGATTAATCATTTGCCTAGGAGATGGGGATACAAAAGCTTTCAAAGCAGTTGAGGAAGAGACGCCGTATGCAGCAAATGTAACTGAAGTACATAGCTCATGTACAAAAGCGAATCGCTACGACGCTGCGACAACTGAAGACTGCCTACAAGTGAAAGAAATTGGAAGATGGCAGAGGATTAGATGGTAAGAATAGACTCACAGATACTATCATAGAACTGTTATGGCAAGGCCACTGAGCAAAATGTTTGGAGCGTAGAAGATATGAGAAACACTGTATGGGTAGTTTTATTTTAATTCCTTTCAACAGACGATAAACCCATTGATGGCTTCTGCCCTCTAGTAAAGAATTAGTGTTGCAAATACAACAGAGCACAGCAAAATGGTGACAAACTTATTCACAAACCAGCTATGCATTTTCCCATAGTAGAGGTCTTGAAGGAAACTTTCAGAGATTCAAAAGCTTTCAGTCAAATATCATTTTTGCTTCAACCCACGCTGGCCTGCCTTTGACATATTATAATACCGTAGCGACGATGTAGTAAGAACTCCACTGTTGAACACGAGCGAGCTGTGTAGGCGATGTAAGGCTACAGAAGAAATGTCTTCATGGCCGCACCCATAATCCTAACGAGTCTATCAGCAGCGTAATATGGACCAGAATTCCAAAGACAGTGTTTGTATCAATTAGGACACAGCATTCTGGTGTCTTGCCGCAGTGCAAACACCGGTTCCCGTCACATCACCGTAGTTAAGCGCTGTGGGGCGTGGCCGGCAGTTGGATGGGTGACCGTCCGGACCGCCATGCGTTGTTGCCATTTTTCGGGGTGCACTCAGCCTCGTGATGCCAATTGAGGAGCTACTCGACGGAATAGTAGTGGTTGCGGTCAAAGAATACCATCATAACGACCGGGAGAGCGGTGTGCTGACCACACGCCCCTCCTCTCCTCATCCTCAACTGAGGATGACACAGCGGTCGGATGCTCCCGATGGGCCACTTGTGGCCTGAAGACGGGGTGCTATAGTTTGGTGTCTTTGATACAGGGCAAAGAGGTAGGCTTTGCTTAGCACGAGAAAGTAAAAAAAAAAAAAATTCAACAAAGTCGTATGGGAGACTTTACAAGAAACATGTTCTCCATCGTGGCGAGCCTTAGCCTCAAAATTCCGAGAGCTCAGATTCCAGTATGAATCAAGAAATACAAGGTGTTTGACTGCTGTAGATCAAACGAAAGGGGTGATTAGAGCGCAATGAAACAGTCAAATAGTCCTAGCAAACAAAATATCTCTACACAATTTTGTGTGTAGAGGTATTTAAAAGATGTTTACCCTCTGTCGATGACCTCCGGACACGCTTTCTCGATGGTGGACAACACATTCGAAACACACTTGAGATTTTTGAACACATACGTGCCTCGATTGAGAAATGCTGAACCTGCCTTCATACGAACAGTGGCCATGTGAAAAACTTGAGTAACGTGGTGTCGTCAAGTGCACACGTGCATTTTGTATCCTCGGGGACTCTGTTATAAGGTGTTCATGTGCTCAGTCGTAATACGTCTTATCGGGGAAACTATTGATTGCCAAACCTATATTTATTAAGATTATTTGCGTATTTTATTGTCATTTACTCGTTCCTTTAGTATGTACTTGTAGTAGTCAACGTCCTCCACGATAATATCATGTAACGACGACGACAGTAAATTTACACTACTGGCCATTAAAATTGCTACACAACGAAGATGACGTGCTACAGACGCTAAATTTAACCGACAGGAAGAAGATGCTGTGATATGCAAATAATTAGCTTTTCAGAGCAATCACACAAGGTTGGCGCCGGTGGCGACACCTACAGCGTGCTGACATGAGGAAAGTTTCCAACCGATTTCTCATATACAAACAGCAGTTGACCGGCGTTGCCTGGTGAAACGTTGTTGTGACGCTTCGTGTAATGAGGAGAAATGCGTACCATTACGTTTCCGACTTTGATAGAGGTCGGATTGTTGTCTATCGCGATTGCGGTTTATCGTATTGCGACATTGCTGCTCGCGTTGGTCGAGATCCAATAACTGTTAGCAGCATATGGAAGCGGTGGGTTCAGGAGGGTAATACGGAACGCCAAGCTGGATCCCAACGGCCTCGAATCACTAGCAGTCGAGATGACAGGCATCTTATCCGCATGGCTGTAACGGATCGTGCAGCAACGTCTCGATCCCTGAGTCAAAAGATGGGGACGTTTGTAAGACAACAACCATCTGCACGAACAGTTCGACGACGTTTGCCGCCGCATTGACTATCAGCTCGGAGACCATGGCTGCAGTTACACTTGACGCTGCATCACAGACAGGAGCGCCTGTGATGATGTACTCAACGACGAACCTGGGTGCACGAATGGCGAAACGTCATTTTTCGGATGAATCCAGGTTCTGTTTACAGCATCATGATGATCGCATCCGTGTTTGGCGACATCGCGGTGAACGCACATTGGATGCGTGTATTCGTCATCGCCACACTGGCGTATCACCCGGCGTGATGGTATGGGGTGCCATTGGTTACATGTCTCGGTCACTTCTTGTTCGCATTGACGGCACTTTGAACAGTGGACATTACATTTCAGATGTGTTACGACCCGTGGTTCTACCCTTCATTCGATCCCTACGAAACCCTACATTTCAGCAGGATAATGCACGACCGCATGTTGCAGGTCCTGTACGTGCCTTTCTGGATACAGAAAATGTTCGACTGCTGCCCTGGCCAACACATTCTCCAGATCTCTCACCAATTGAAAACGTCTGGCAAATGGTAGCCGAACAACTGGCTCGTCACAATACGCCAGACACTACTCTTGATGAACTGTGGTATCTTGTTGAAGCTGCATGGGCAGCTGTACCTGTACACGCCATCCAAGCTCTGCTTGACTTAATGCTTAGGCGTATCAAGGCCGTTATTACGGCCAGAGGTGGTTCTTCTGGGTACTGATTTCTCAGGATCTATGCACACAAATTGAGTGAAAATGTAATCACATGTCAGTTCTAGAATAACATGTTTGTTCAATGAATACCCGTTTATCGTCTGCATTTGTTCTTGTTCTAGCAATTTTAATGGCCAGTAGTGTAGTTCTTCCTGTGTATCATCCACTACTGGAATAGAAGAGGACGGCAGATGAGGTGGTGGGAAAGGGGAGGGGGTATTAATAATCCATTATTTACCCTCCGTCTAATACCGCATGTTGTCTTGCGGAGAATAAGTCTAAGTACAGTAGTATAAAGCTGCCCTCAGGGCGGAAGACTATAAGCCTTGCAAGTTACGTTTGTTACAGTGCCATCAACGACGCTTCTGGTAAAAGTATGTAAAATGAGAGAGAGGTACTTACAGAATTGAAACTGTGGAGGTGGGTAGTCCAGTCGGTGGCTCCACTGCCCGCGAAAGGAAGGGATCTGATTTCGAGAACCGGACTGTCACATAATTTTAATCTGTCAGGAAGTTTTAAAACAACCCACAGTCCGCTGCAGAGTCATTCTGAAGACCTGTGATATCCGAAGATTTCTGACACTGGTCGAAAGCTGTCGTAACACCAATTGCTCAAATAGTTGAAATGGCTCTAAGCACTATGGGACTTAACATATGAGGTCATCAGACCCCTAGACTTGTTGTGGTCTTCAGTCATGATACTGGTTTGATGCAGCTGTCCATGCTACTCTATCCTTCTTCATCTCCCAGTACCTACTGCAACCTACATCCTTCTGAATCTGCTTCGTGTATTCATCTCTTGGTCTCCCTCTACTATTGTTACCCTCCACGCTGCCCTCCAATGCTAAATTGGTGATTCCTTGATGCCTCAGAAGATGTCCTACCAATCGATCCCTTCTTGTAGTCAAATTGTGCCACATACTTCTCTTCTCCCCAATCCTATTCAATACCTCCTCATTAGTTATGTGATCTACCCATATAATCTTTAGCATTCTTCTCTAGCACCACATTTCAAAAGCTTCTATTCTCTTCTTCTCCAAACTATTTATCGTCCATGTTTTACTTCCATACATGGCTACACTCCATACGAATACTTTCAGAAATGACCTCCTGACACTTAAATCTATACTCGATGTTAACAAATTTCTCTTCTTCAGAAGTACTTTCCTTGCCATTGCCAGTCTACATTTTATGTCCTCTCTACTTCGACCATCATTAGTTATTTTGCTCCCCAAATAGCAAAACTCCTTTACTACTTTAACTGTCTCATTTCCTAAATCTAATTCCCTCAGCATCACCCGACTTAATTCGACTACATTCCATTATCCTTGTTTTGATTTTGTTGATGTTCATCTTATACCCTCCTTTCAAGACACTGTCCATTCCGTTCAAGTGCTCTTCCAAGTCCTTTGATGTCTCTGACAGAATTACAATGTCATCGGCGAACCTCAAAGTTTTTATTTCTTCTCCATGGATTTTAATACCTGCTCAGAACTTTACTTTTCTTTCCTTTACTTCCTGCTCAATATACAGATTGAATAGCATCGGGGAGAGGCTACAACCCTGTCTCACTCCCTTCCCAACCATTGTTTCCCTTTCATGTCCCTCGACTCTTATAACTGCCATCTGGTTTCTGTACAAATTGTAAATAGCCTTTCGCTCCTTGTATTTTACCCCTGCCACCTTCAGAATTCGAAAGAGAGTATTCCAGTGAAAATTGTCAAAAGCTTTCTCTAAGTCTACAAATGCTAGAAACGTAGGTTTGCCTTTCCTTAATCTTTCTTCTAAGATAAGTCGTAGGGTCAGTATTGCCTCACGTGTTCCAATATTTCTACGGAATCCAAACTGATCTTCCCCGAGGTCTACCAGTTTTTCCATTCATTTTTCCTAGACTTAGAACTACTTAAACCTAACTAACATCACACTAACATCGCACACATTCATGCCCGAGGTAGGATTCGAACCTGAGACCGTAGCAGCAGCGCGGTTCCAGACTGTAACGCCTAGGGCCGCTCGGTCACCACGGCCAGCACACCAATTGCGACTACTGTCTGTACTGGCCTGTAAATATTGTTATAATAAATCGAATACCATTGTCGGTTCTTTGTCAAAGGTAGTTAGATGGGTTTATTTACACTTCGAGTAGTTGTAGTGGGTTACATTACGGTACGGTCCTCAATTCGAGGCTAATAAGCTCTTTGTGCTCAATCTCTAATCGGCTCAGGATACACACGAAGCGCAAAAAGAAATGCAAATGTGGACGGCCTTGACGAGCCCGAACTGTCTGCGAATAGCAGCTACTTTCTCCACTTGCTTGTGTTACGTGTACGTTACAACGGCACGCACACCCGAGGGTTCTGTGGGTCAAGCCGACCTTTCTGGCGGCGAAGCGCGACGGAAAGTAAGAGTGGTGAGTGACCCAGATGCTGCGAAGCCGGCGCGCCTCTCACAGCGCAGGACGACGCCGGAGCGGATACACCATGCGTCCCGCAGCCGCAGGTAAGCGCCGGCTCTTCCCTCCTGCATGACATCGCCGCGTCTGCGAGACACGCTATACCCGTGACTGCTGCGCGCCAGTCAGTGTCGGCTGAATTTTCGTCTCTATGCCTTAAGATTTTTGCACCGGACTTAAGTAAGTGCTAGTGAAATATTGGCACAATGTGACTCGAAATATTTCAAGAAGTTCTTCGTGAATGAAACTAACCTTTTATTATTATCCAACGGCTCATCAGACTCATTCTTCGTGTCTCGTAGTGCTCTGTAGTTTATTCAGTTTCGCATGATGATATGTTATTACGTTGCTGGTGTTGCTGTCTTAACTGAAATAAGCGAATGCGAAAATAGTGCTCTTCGACGGACTACAACAATCTGTTCTACTCCTGTGCATCGGTAAGAGTACTGTCTAGTCATTGCTTCGAACTCGAAAGCCGTAACTAATTTTTAGGGTTTTTTATTGGGGGTGAGGGACACGGTGTAACATCAGTCTCGCTTGGTGTAATGTGTCGAGTGTGTTAAGTGTGTCGTGTGGTTCACTGTGATGAGTGTTGTCTTGGCTTCAGCTGTATTTGCGATATTACGGGTAATAACAGAAACAGCAGGAGATGCAGTGAAGCGAAACCCGGTGCCAGATGACAGACTAGACTCCTCGTTGCGTCGAGGCCACCGTGTTTAATTTACACATCTAACGGCCTAATGTGCAATCTACCCTCATTCTCTGAGACAACGGCGACGTCCGCAATAGATATCTCAGAATCTTGGGACACTGTTTGATGGTCGTCTACTGTGCGCCACCAACTGCCCTCCCTTCTTTGGCCAAATAAAATATCATGCAAACGTATTTCACCACTGAGACTCGAATCGGATATTTTCACATCATACGCCACCGCATTAGCGTTTCTTTGTTGTTCGCATCCACGAACACGCGTACAACATACAGCCTGGGCTGCCGGCTGGAGTGGCCGAGCAGTTCTAGGCGCTACAGTGTGGAAGCGCGCGACCGCTACGGTCGCAGGTTTGAATCCTGCCTTGGGCATGGATGTGTGTGATGTCCTTAGGTTAGTTAGGTTTAAGTAGTTCTAAGTTCTAGGGGACTGATGACCTCAGAAGTTAAGTCCCATAGTGCTCAGAGCCATTTGAACCAGCCTGGGCTAATACTCAAAATTACGTTAGATTGTACACTAAATCGCAACACTAAAAAAAGATTAATGTAAAGAAATGAAACTCCGGCATTACATTTGTCTAGATTATATATTTAAGTGATTAACATTTCAAGATCACAGATTAATGTAAACGCGAAATAAGCCATTCTAAATGTGAAATGCTGGTACATTAATAATCCAAGTAGCCGCCAAAGTGTTGAATGCGAGCATGCAATCGTACGTATATTGTTTTGTACAGCTTTCGGATGTCAGTTTGTGGGATGTAGTTCCATACCTGTTACAACTGGTGGGTCAATACAGGGACGATTAACACTGTCTGTGGATGACGCTGGAGCTGTTGTATGTGCGCTTTTGGAAACAGATCTGATGATCGTGGAGGCCGAGGCAACATGTCCATACTATGTTGTGCAAGCTGTACTACAATAACTGTATGTGGGCAAACGTTATACTATTGGAAAACACCCCTGAAATGCTGTTCGTAAATGGTAGCGTAATAGGTCGAATCGCCAGGCTGGCATACAAATTTGTAGTCAGGCAGCGTGAGATAATCATGATTTTGCTCCTGCTCTCATCCGAAATTGCACCACAGGCCATAACTCCAGGTGTAGGCCGAGTGTGTCTAGCATGCAGACAGGTTGGTTGCAGGTCCTCAACTGGCCTTCTTCTAACCATCAAACGACCATCACTGGCACTGAGGCAGAACCGGCTTTTATCAGAAAACGTGACAGACCTCCACTGTCCTCCAATGACCTCTCGTTTGACACCACTCAAGTTGTACATGGCGGTGGTTTGGGGTCAGTTAAATGCACGTTTCAGGACGTCTGGTTCTGAGCCGTCGTTGAAGTAACCGATCGTACATATATTTTTTGCACAGGTTCCGGATGCCAGTTTGTAAGATGGAGTTCCATCCCTGTTACATTTGGTCGGTCAATACAGGGACGGTTAACGCTGTTAGTGGACGACGCTGGAGGTGTTGTCCAATGATTTTCAATATGTGCGCTATTGGAGACCGATCTGATGATCGCGGAGGCCAAGGCAACATGTCGATACTCTTTTGTGCAAGCTGGGCTACAATAGCTGTATGTGGGCAAACGTTATCCTGTTGGAAAACACGCTCTGGAATACTGTTCATAAATGGTTCATAAATCCTACATCCAGGTGTAGGCCTAGTGTGTCTAGCACGCAGACAGGTTCGTTGTAGGCCTCAACTGGCCTTCTTCTGACAATCAAACGGCCATCACTGACACCGAGGCAGAACGTTATTTCGACTGAAAACAACAAACCTCCTCCTGCCCTCCCATGAGCTTTCGTTCCACATCACTGAAGCCGTACATGGCGGTGGTTTGGGGAAAGTGGAATGCACACTATAGGGCGTCTGGTTGTGAGCTGTCCTTGAAGTGACCGGTTTGTAACAGCTCGTTGTGTCAACTGCTGCTCAGATTGCTGCTACAGATGCTGTATGATACGCTAGAGCCATATGTCGAACAAGATGGTCTTCCCTCGTGGTAGTGTCATGTGGCGTTCCTGTGCCCGGTGTTTTTGCGATCGTACATTCTCGTGACCACCACTACCAGCAATCATGTATAGTGGCTATATTCCTACCAAGCCTTTTTGCAATATCGCAGGAGGAACATCTAGCTTCTCATAGCCTATTACACGACCTTGTTCAAACTCAGTGAGATGTTGATAATGGCGTCTTCGTCACCTAAAAGGAACCCTTGACTAATATCAACTCATCACGTCCTACCTCAAAGGTAACTAACGCTCACGACCGTTACAGCGTGTATTTAAAGGAAACCTGATTTGCATTCTCGTAGTAGCGTTGCGACTGCCACTCTTGTGCGACTACTAAGAAATCTAAATAGACATCATCTTTCGCGTGTATAAACACGCCTACCAACTTTTGTTTATGTCGCACAACTCCTTCTTCATAGCTAAGGGTGTGTCGAATCAGCTGTGTTGTTCATTTGTCCAAGTTGTGTCTTTAATTTCTTTTCTCCCCGATTCAATAGTTATCCAATTTACTCAACTATTATTCAGCATTCTTCTGTAGTATTGCATTTCAAAAGCTGCTAGTCTCTTCTTGTTTGTACTGTTTAACGTTCATCTTGCACTAACGTGCCAGGATACACTCCAGGCAAATAATTTGAGAAAAGCCTTCCTAAATCTTTAAGCTATATTAGAAGTTAAAATAAGTCTCTTTTTCAGAAACGATTTTCTTGCGGTTGCCTTTCTGCCTAATGTATTCTCCCTACTTCTGCCATCGTCAATCATTTTACTCCCCAAATAGAAAAACTCACTTATCATTTTTAATGTTTCACTCACTAGCCTAATTCCCTCAACATCGCGTGTTTCAATTAGATTTTTCTCCATTTCTCTAGTTTTACTTTTGTCGATTGTGCCCAATTGCTACAAGGACTTCCAAGTCCTTTTCTGCCCCTGACAAAATTACAATATCAGGAGTAAACGTCAAAGTTTTTTTAAAATTATCTCTGAACTTTAATTCTCCTTTCAAATTAATCTTTGGTTTCCTTTATTGCTAAATCACTGTACAGATTGAATAGCATCAGGGATAGATTGCAACATCGGCTTCCTCGTTTCTCAGTTATGGTTCCTTTTCATACCTTTAGACTCTCATAACTGCAATGTGGTTTCTGTACTAGTTTTACATAACAGTTCGCTTCCTGTTACGTTCAAAATTTATCATGGTAAATTCCAGTCAACATTGCCAAAAACATTCTCTAAATGTGCAGATGCTACAAATGTTTGTTTTCATTGTTTTACTCCTTTGTATGATACCCTGACAGGAAAAAATAAAGGTAATGTAACATTAACACTATATTCAGTAATGAGTACTAATTCGCAGTTGGAAACATCTCTAAATGGTAGCATACATTTAAAGCCATCGCAGATAAAAACTTTGTGCCGGACATAAAATTTTTAGTGTGTTTTCTCAAGCAGCGAAAATGAGAGAAGAATATCACACTGACGGAAAAATTGGTAACATCAAGTAATAGTTAATGTAGAGTAATCAAATTTCGGGAATACGTTTGCCTACGTAATATATTTACGTGATTAACGTTGCAAGTTCACAGGTTAATGCACTCATGAGATAAGCCATTGTAAATGCGAAACGCTTATTCATTATTAGCCGGTGTAGCCACCAGAATGTTGAATACAAGCACGCAAACGAGTATGCATTGCGTTGTACATGTGCCGAATGTCAGTTTATAGGATGGAGTTCCATGCCTGTTGTACTTGGTCGGTTAGTATAGGGACGGTTAATGCTGTTTGTGGATGACGCTGGAGTTGTCTTCCAATGTTTTCCCATACGTGCTGTTGTACTTGGCCGGTTAGTATAGGGACGGTTAATGCTGTTTGTGGATGACGCTGGAGTTGTCTTCCAATGTTGTCCCATACGTGCTGGGATGAAGACAGATCTGGTGATCGAGCAGGATAAGGCGCAACATGTCGACACTCTGTAGTGCATATGTGGTTGCAACAGGGGTATGTGGGCGAACGTTATCGTATTGGAAAACACCCCCTGGAATACTGTTCATAAATTGTAGCACAATAGATCGAATCACCAGACAGACTCACAAATTTCCTCCTGCCCCTTCTGTCATACGAAACAGCACCGTAACTCCAGGTGTAGGGGTTTGGTTAGTTGGGAGAAGAGATCAAACAGCGAGGCCATCGGTCTCATCGGATTAGGGAAGGACGGGGAAGGAAGTCGGCCGTGCCCTTTCAAAGGAACCATCCCGGCATTTGCCTGGAGCGATTTACGAAAATCACGGAAAACTTAAATCAGAATCAGAACGACCGGACGCGGTATTGAACCGTCATCCTTCCAGGTGTAGGTACAGTGTGTCTAGAACGCAGACAGAATGGTTGCAGGCCCTCAGCTGGCCTCCTACTAACCAACACACGGCCATCACTGGCACAGAGGCAAAACCGATTTTCATCAGAAAACACAGCAGACCTCCACCCTGCCTTCCAATGATCTCTTGCTTGACAACACTCAAGTGGAGGCCAAGGCAACATGTCGATACTCTTTTGTGCAAGCTGGGCTACAATAGCTGTATGTGGACAAACGTTATCCTGTTGGAAAACACGCTCTGGAATACTGTTCATAAATGGTTCATAAATCCTACATCCAGGTGTAGGCCTAGTGTGTCTAGCATGCAGACAGGTTCGTTGTAGGCCTCAACTGGCCTTCTTCTGACAGTCAAACGGCCATCACTGACACCGAGGCAGAACGTTATTTCGACTGAAAACAACAAACCTCCTCCTGCCCTCCCATGAGCTTTCGTTCCACATCACTGAAGCCGTACATGGTGGTGGTTTGGGGAAAGTGGAATGCACACTATAGGGCGTCTGGTTGTGAGCTGTCCTTGAAGTGACCGGTTTGTAACAGCTCGTTGTGTCAACTGCTGCTCAGATTGTTGCTGCAGATGCTGTAAGATGAGCCAGAGCCATACATCTAATTCGATGGTTTTTTCTCCCAGTAGTGCTACGTGGCCGTCCAGAGCCCGGTGTTCTTGCGACCGTACATTATCGTGACCACCGCTGCCAGCAATCATGTACCGTGGTTACGTTCCTGCCAAGTCTTTCTGCAGTATCGCGGAAGGAACATTGTGCTTCTCGCAGCCCTATTACAAAGCCTCGTTCAAACTCATTGAGGTGTCAATGATGGCGTTTTTGTCGCCTTAAAGGCATTCTTGACTAATATCAACTCGAGCAGTTGAACGGAATGGACAGTGTCTTGAAAGGAGGATATATGATGAACATCAACAAAAGCAAAAATAGGGTAATGGAATGTAGTCGAATTAAGTCGGGAGATGCTGAGGGAATTAGATTAGGAAATGAGCCACTTAAAGTAGTAAAGGAGTTTTGCTATTTGGGGAGCAAAATAACTGATGATGGTCGAAGTAGAGAGGATATAAAATGTAGACTGGCAATGGCAAGGAAAGCGTTTCTGAAGTAGAGAAATTTGTTAACATCGAGTATAGATTTAAGTGTCAGGAAGTCGTTTATGAAAGTATTTGTATGGAGTGTAGCCATGTATGGAAGTGAAACATGGACGATAAATAGTTTGGACAAGAAGAGAATAGAAGCTTTCGAAATGTGGTGCTACAGAAGAATGCTGTAAATTATATGGGTAGATCACACAACTAATTAGGAGTTATTGAACAGAATTGGGGAGAAGAGGAGTTTGTGGCACAATTTGACAAGAAGAAGGGACCGGTTGATAGGACATGTTCTGAGGCATCAGGGATCACAAATTTAGCATTGGAGGGCAGCTTGGAGGGTAAAAATCGTAGAGGGAGACCAAGAGATGACTACACTAAGCAGATTCAGAAGGATGTAGGTTGCAGTAAGTACTGGGAGATGAAGAAGCTTGCACAGGATAGAGTAGCATGGAGAGCTAGCTGCATCAAACCAGTCTCAGGACTGAAGACCACAACAACAACAATCACCTCACCGCGTCCAATTTCAAAGGTAACTAATGCTCACGGCTGTTGCAGCGAGTATTTGAAGCAAAACTGATTTGAATCCTCGTACTGGTCCTACTGTCGCCACTCTTATGCGATTGGCGTGAAATTTAAATAAATGTCTGCGTTTGGAGGTATAAACAAGCATACCAACTTTTGATTGCGTCTCACAAGTCCTTCTTGGTGTTGCGATTTTTCTCCATCAGAGTGATTCCAGTTTTCCTGAGTGAGTCAGAAAAGAAAGCGCAGCAGGCAGTTACGGCGAGCACACGAGGCGCGCAGAGGCCCCCATGTCTGTCCGCAACAGGCGTCCCCTTGTTCATACATTGCAATTTCTTGTTTGTAGGTGACAAAGCCAAGTATGTTAAAGGAACTAAACTTCGTCACTTGATTTTGTGGAAGCAGATTAACATCAGAGTGGTATTATCTTATTATTTTGTAATCTATACTATCATCTCCACAAGATCCTTAAGGTATGTGACGGAGGGTATGTTGTTTACCACTGTCGCTTCCACTCTTTGTTGTTCCAGTAGCGAATGGTGTATGGAAAGAACAATTATTGCTGGTAAGCATCCTTGCGAGTTCCAGTCCCTCTAATCTTGCCTTCACGGTCTTTTCGCGAAACATACGTAGGAGGAGGTAATACATTGGTTCACTCCTCCAGGAACGTACGTTCTCGGAATTTTAACGGCACATGACATCGTGATGTACAACACTTCTGCTACATAGTCTGCCAGAGGAGGCGGTAAGCATCTCCGTGACTCTTTCGCGTTTACTAAACGAAGGTGTGACGAAACGCGCTGCTCTTCTTTGAATCCTCTCTATTTGCTCTATCAATCTTATGTGATAAGAGTCTCAGACTGACGAGTAACACCCACGCAGCGGCCGAAAGATGGTTTTGTAAGTTACTTCCTTCGTGGGTAGACTATACTTTCTGAGAATTCTTCAAAAAACCTTGGTCTGACATCTGTCGTGCTATTAGTTTAATGTGGTCGTTCCTCTTTTAATCTCAAGGTACGCATGGTCCCACATACTTTTTGGATGTGACTGCTTCCAGTGAAATTACATTTGCTTAATATATTTCTCACGCATAGGCAGAAAGAGAAGCTAGTGTACAATAAAACGACTGCTTAACAGTCACTGTAAGGGTAAACAGCGATTACAGAGAGTGCCTTCATAGAGAGCTATCACTGTTTTCTGTTAAGCTTACTTAATTTATTGTCTATTAGTTTAAGAGAAAATAACGATGGAAGAGGTTATGGAAGAACTAAAATAAAGCACTGGCCACCTCTTTCGCTGTTGTCACCTTAGGTGACGAGAAAAGTAGCAGATCACTTTAGAAATATTTGTTGTCAATTACTGGACGACAAATGTGCTCGATGGACGATATAGCTGTAAATACATTTTTAATAGAATCTACCACACAAGTCATCATCGTGATCTATGAGTGCACCTCTAAAGACGATTCGACGATTTCAGATAGTAAAGTACATCGCAGAAAATAGTTGCACGGCTACTGACAGAGAAAACATGTAGTTCCTGTTTACGTTCTCGTTGTTACTGTGTTGATAATGTGTTCGTGTAGTACGTTACAGCACTCCAAACGGAATAATACCTGACACAGGCCTACTTAGTTTCTCCCTTTCTCTCTCAGAACAACGGTGCTGCAGTGTCGCGGGACCGCTTAGCTTTGTCGTGTGATGTAGTATTCATTAAACTGTACGGACGAAGAAATGGGCGAACCGTGCATTGAGTCTGTAGGTTTGTAATTTATGTCGATTCTGACTTTCAATGTTGTTCAGTTCAAAGTTTATTGACTTTTACTTTTATGGAAGTCAGCTCCGACAAAAATGATATCTTTGTAGACATGTGCAAAGGAGCGTGAGTTCCCCGTAAATTTTTCTGTGCTGAATAAAGTGTAAGTTATCCGCAGTTCGACAGCAATTTTATTAGTCTTGTAGACAGTGTGAATACCTCCCTGAGAAGTGTATTCCTAAAGTACATTGGTACAGATCTCTTCCGTGTTGCGGCTACGACCCTAGTCTGGCCACGCTCCTTTGATTCTAGCAGAACAGCACACGGAACTCTCACAATGGGAACTGCAGCGTTTCCTTACCGAGGTGGTCCCCAGTTCCTTTCTCTACCAGTGTATCAGACGCCTCTACTTGGTTAACTTTATTGTGAACACTCCAGTATATTTTACTAATGCCTCTTACTGGAACATAATATGATATCTTTATTAATCATCTATATTAGAAGAAGAATATGTCTTCATCTCTGTGAGAGTATTGCACACATTTTTGTAGTCTGGTAACGCTCACTGTTGTAGAAGAGCGATCGTATCAAGAATATTAATTTATATAAACTTTGGTATGGGTACGTATGAAATAGTGGACTCTGCACTGAAGTGACAAACTTTGGTATGGGTACGTATGAAATAGTGGACTCTGCACTGAAGTGACAAAAGTCATGGGATAGCTATGTGCACATATACAGATGGCGGAGAAGTATTCCATGACTTTTCACCTCAGTATATATTCACTCTGTTACGTGCCTCACCTTATTGTTTAATGACTAACGACAGTGTTCTGTACGTGCAGATCAAAGCAAAGCTGTTCGTACAGCATACGCTAAATAAGTGTCCTCAATGGATGTGTCATTCATCGATATTGTATGGTTTTCTCCGACGCATGTAAATTGTCAGTAGTCTTAACATTTCTGAAAGAAACATGCTGCACCTCCTGAAATACTCATCACTCGTGTTTTTCATATCTTGTCTAATGATTACAAAATGCGTTTATGCAGGCACTGTTTTCTTGAAACTATGTGGTTCACAGAACGGTGCTCTACATAATAAACAAAACTTTTTTTGTTTTTGGATCTGAGTCAACAAAAGGACCACCGAGTGACACGCAAAAGTAAGCTCATTGGACAAACTATTTACCACCCGTTTAGAAGAGTACTCTGGTTGTTCTGTATCGCTCCAGATGGTGTAGAACTGCTACATTTTATGGAATAAACGCAATAAAATGAGTCGACATGGAGACGTGACAGAAAGGCACAAAGGAGGTATTGAGTTTGGACGTGGCCATGACCACATCGCCGGCCGCGGTGGCAGTGCGGTTCTAGGCACTTCAGTCCGGAATCGCGTGACTGCTACAGTCGCAGGTTCGAATCCTGCCTCGGGCATGTATGTGTGTGATGTCCTTAGGTTAGTTAGGTTTAAGTAGTTCTAAGTTCTAGGGGACTGATGACCTCAGATGTTGAGTCCCATAGTGCTCAGAGCCATTTGAACCATTTTTTTACCACATCGTACATGATGTTGCCCGATTTATTTGTGTATGAATGAGGACTGCCCAATGTGATACCAGGGACGATTATCACGCCCTGTGAACGACAATCGGTTTCAAACACGACTCGATTTGCTGCTGTCAGTGAAAGCAGATACATCTCAACTATTCAACCAGTTCTCGAGAGAACCGTGGGAAGGGAACTCAATGTGTTGAACGTTTGGAGTCGGTTACCTCGCAAAATGTCATTTCTTACAGCGACGCATAAAGCTACTACTCTTCAGTGGGCCAAGCATAATATATACTGGAAGTAGCTGACTGGACGCGTGTAGTGTAGTCCGATGGATCCCAATTTTTCCTCTTTTCGACTGATGCGAAGTATCGAGTGCATCGACGACCGAATGAATGTTTAACCTGCAATCTCTGGAGTGTACAGGTCAGACCAGAGGAAGTTCTGTGGTGTTTTGTGGGTGTTTGACGTACCATATATTGGACCCACTGGTTTGGATACTATGAACATGAACCAGGATACTTATTTCACTTTCTCAGTGAGTAAGCGTTGACCTTCCTGATACATCGTCATGCTGAGTGCACTGTGGACACTCCTGCCTTCCAAGATGCCAACAGTCGTGTTCACAGCGCTACACGCATACTTTCCTAGTTTGACGAACACACGTGCGGTCCAACCCAACTCATCCGACTTTAATCCTATAGGAAGTGACTGGGACCATTTGGAATAGCGGGTGAAACGTAGTAATCAAAAATCCCCATAGTTTGGTAGCTTTAAAGGATCTAATAATCGTACCTGAAGGACGTTTTGGACTCCCTCCCTCGCTTAAGTGAGGTCATTATCAAGGTAAGGGGCCATATTACGTGGTATTATAGTGATGATGTTTCCTGAGTATGACAAATTTTTTGTCCGGTGTATTTTAACACCACGCCATTCAACGTGATATCATAACGCTTCGAGCAAGAGTCAATCGTGATTCACGTATTGAGTTCCCCGTGGTCGCTGTTAGGATTGGTACGGCCATGTAAAGCCTAAACCATGTTAGCCTAACCCTACATAGATCGAAGCCCGTTGGCAATAAATGTTTGATTGGTGCTTTATACTGATCTTAGAAATAGGATAATGCATCAAGGAATGGCGGGAGAGATAAGTGGAGAAATAAAGCAGAATCTTAGTCACTCGTGAGAGTTGTCAGTGAGACAAGAAAATGGAATGCAGTATCAGTGGGAAGTTAGCTGGCTTCAACCGCATCCAAGTTTTCTTGTGTGTGTTCTAGAATGCCTAGTTGTGCATAATCACAGGCGTGGGAAAAGAGTTGCTCGTATCGCCTAATCCTTAGTGTGTTACCGCTTGCGGTGCAGGGAGGTGATCGGGACGTTGACCAAAACCGTGCCGCGAAATAACAACCTTTAGTTTGGTGAGATGCATGTTTTAGGCGTTTCACGTACTTAGTTATACAAAGATCGGGTTCGTTTGCCAAATCCTCCTCGGAAAACCAATACGTAAACACTAAAATACGCAGCTGAGACAACTTGCAGACGTGTGAAGTACACATTACGTACTCCCGTTCGATTAATATTATGACATTTCCTCACGAAGGGCTTCCAGCTACAGAAAGACAGTTTCCGATCTATGATGAGTAAAGACTCACTATGGGACCATCCCTGTAATTAAAGCTGGGTACCGCCAACAAGGAAAAAAAAAGAAGAGCTGCAGAAAAGATTTTCACATAAATCTTATCTATAGTGAGTTTTTCCTCACCTCATGTCACCAAATGTAATTTCGAAGAGAATTCTGATAAGACTAGATTAAATAATTAATTGAAACCATCGTTATATTCCTAGCTACTTTTTTCTCTTTCTTTCACTCAGAGATACAACAGCGACCATATTTTAAGACGTTGTTTGAGCATGTCGGTCTGCGACGTCTGAATAGTGTTCCGGTTCATTAGTTTTACGAGTAATGCACAGCGTGTTTCGATTGTCTATTTTTCTGATGTAGCTCCATAAAAGATTCTGGACCGCGACAGTGCTTCAAGGCATGGAGGGAAAGATCAGACAGATTTCATCGCTGTAGCCTTTCGCAGAAGGCAGCAGGAGAAGTAAAGCAGGATCTTAGTCACCCGTGAAAGTTGTTAGTGAAACAAGAAAGGCGAAGTGGTATCCGTGGGAGGTTAGGAAACCAGCTAAGAAAGAGGGCAAAAGAATTCGTGTCACGGATCACCGCTAAGGTGCCGAAGTGCTCTCTCTTTCCTCTTCATTGTGCAGTAGTGTGCCGGCCGCAGTGACCGAGCGGTTCTAGGCGCTTCAGTCTAGAACCGCGCGACCGCTACGGCCGCAGGTTCGAATCCTGCCTCGGACATGGATGTGTGTGATGTCCTTTAGTTTAGTTAGGTTTAAGTAGTTCTAAGTTCTAGGGGACTGATGACCTCAGAAGTTAAGTTCCATACTGCTTACAGAAATTTGAACCATTTTGAAGTAGTGTATGCATAAATTTCCTTTTCCCTCGTGACATTAAGTCACTGGCACTCCAATAAGCGTATTGTTTGGTCGATGCGTAGGTTCGTAGCATTTTTCCAAAGTTCAACAAACACAAGAGATACGCATAACAGAGACAGTAGTCATCAGTTCAAAAATGGCCCTGAGCACTATGAGTCTTAACTTCTGAGGTCATCAGTCCCCTAGAACTTAGAACTACTTAAACCTAACTAACCTACGGACATCACACACATCCATGCCCGAGGTAGGATTCGAACCTACGACCGTAGCGGTCGTGCGGTTCCAGACTGTAGCGCCTAGAAACACTCAGCCACCCGGTCGGCTAGTCATCAGTAATATACTCTCCTTCCCTATTTACAACAGTATGGGAACGCTGGGTAACTTTCCGATTCAGACTCTGTAGAAATCACGTGATTTTGAGGTGAAGAACTCGTCGAGCCATGTTCGGAGCACATTTTCATCCGGAAAGGAAGTTCCTTGAAAGTTGTTCGATAGCGAGCGAGAGGTGAAAATCTGAGGGCCCAAGATCAGATGAATAAGGTGGGTGCGGAATGACTTACCAACCCAATTCCTCTACAGTGTATTTTGATAGTCTAGTAGAAAGCGGGCGGGCATTATCGTGGAGTAGCATCACTTTACACAGTTTTCCTTGTTGTTGTTCTGGGGTTGCTTCTGCAAGACGTCTCATTTGTTGAAAACAAATGAGAGCACCTCTGGTTACACCTCGGGACAGCAACTAGTTGTACACCACACCGTCGCTGTTCCACCAGATGCATAACATTATCCTTTGTGAATGCACGTAGCTCTTTGTACATCTACATTACATACATACTCCGCAATCCACAATACGGTGCGTAGTGGAGGGTACCTCGTACCACAACTAGCATCTTCTCTCCCTGTTCCACTCCCAAACAGAACGAGGGAAAAATGACTGCCTATATGCCTCTGTACGAGCCCTAAACTCTCTTATCTTATCTTTGTGGTCTTTCCGCGAAATATGAGTTGGCGGCAGTAAAACTGTACTGCAGTCAGCCTCAAATGCTGGTTCTCTAAATTTCCTCAGTAGCGATTCACGAAAAGAACGCCTCCTTTCCTCCAGAGACTCCCACCCGAGTTCCTGAAGCATTTCCGTAACACTTGCGTGATGATCAAACCTACCAGTAACAAATCTAGCGGCCCACCTCTGAATTGCTCCTATGTCCTCGCTCAATCCGACCTGATAGAGATCCCAAAGGCTCGAGCAGTACTCAAGAAGAGGTCGTATTAGTGTTTTATAAGCGGTCTCCTTTACAGATGAACCACATCTTCCCAAAATTCTACCAATGAACCGAAGACGACTATCCGCCTTCCCCACAACTGCCATTACAAGCTTGTCCCCCTTCATCTCTCTCTGCAATGTTACGCCCAAATATTTAATCGACGTGACTGTGTCAAGCGCTACACTACTGATGGAGTATTCAAACACTACGGGATTCTTTTTCCTATTCACGGGGAATTGTTGCTCTGTATGGACTCAACCATTCCTTTCTTTACCTTATTTTAGCATAAGGACACCATTTCCATGTCATCAGTAACGATACATACAGCAATGTTCGGTGTTGCTGACAAGCCAATTTGTGGCGAGCAAGCAAAGATGCACGTATGGTCACCCACTGATTTTTATGATTTTGGCTTCGAGCATGAGGTACACGTACATCCAATTTCTGAACCTATCCCGTTACATGCGAATGTAGCACGATGGTGAAATGATGGAAGTTCATCACATTTGCCAGTTATAGAGTACACTGACTTGAATCGTGGCGAACTAATGCGTTGATACGCTTTTCATCAAAGCCTGAAGGTCTTCTTGAACGTGGAAAATCACCAATGTCAGAATGATCCTCATTATAACGAGGAAACCATTTTCTTGCCGTTCTCTATCCAGTGACATTACCCCCATACACAGCGCAAATGTTTCTGGCTACCTCTGTTGCTGTCACCCCTCCACTGAACTTAGAAACAGAATAATATGTCGGAAATGTTCTGATTTCTCCACTTGGCACTCCGTTTTCTAACATCTGTAGCTCCACTCACTATTTACAAATAACAAAATTACAATACGTAAATTCAAACAGCAACAGTGAGATAAAAATAGAAAATGACAGTCGCTAAATAAACCCATAACAGCACCAGCATGCAAAACAAAACGTTACTATCTTATGCGCCAACCAAATAGATATAATTTTATGGATACTGTTAGTAATGTACAACGTTAAAATTTATACCAGCAGTCTAATAAAATGTCCCATAACGTCGTTTCGTTTACTAGCTTTTATTCGTATCCTAATTTACAAACGGTCCTCAAAGAAGATTATGAAGACAGATCATATTTCATTTCATTCTACATCTGCACTCCGCTGGCTACGCTATGGAGCACGTTCATCTGCTGTTACAATCAGTTATGGCGTCCCGGAAGAACGATTTTGGTAAACTATATAAGGTCGAATTTCTGTGATTTTTCCTTACATTTCTTGAGGTATACGTTGATACGCGAACTCTCGGAATTATAACAGTAAGCTTCTCATGGTGGCTCTTATTTTAATATTCTCACTTTCCTTTGTTTGACTTCCTCACCTTTACTACCTTCCATATTATAATGCACCGTCCGCAGCTAAGATGGTTAGCGTCGTTGACTCTAAAACACTAGGTCCCGGGTTCGATTCACAATCCGGTCGGAGATTTTCTTTGCACAGGGGCTGGGTTTTCGTGTTATCCTTATCATTTCATTTCATCCTCTTCACAAAGACATGCAAGTCGCCGAAGTGGCGTCAAATTCAAAGACTTACAGTAGTCGGCCGTCAACCCCAGGCTGTGTCTCCCAGCCAATAATGCCATACGAGCAATTCATCATTCATTCAATGTACAGTAACTAGATCTTCAACGTAAGGACGGGACGACAGGTGTAAAAGACAAGCTTCTAAATGTGTTGGGAATGCCCGTATGATTGTTGGCTTGTGCTTCAAATAGTTCAAATGACTCTAAGCACTATGAGACTTCTGAGGTCATCAGTTCCAGAGACTTAGAACTACTTAAACCTGTTGTTGCTGTTGTGGTCTTCAGTCCTGAGACTGGTTTGATGCAGCTCTCCATGCTACTCTATCCTGTGCAAGCTTCTTCATCGCCCAGTACGTACTGCAACCTACATCCTTCTGAATCTGCTTGGTGTATTCATCTCTTGGTCTCCCTCTACGACTTTTACCCTTCACGCTGCCCTCCAATACTAAATTGGTGATCCCTTGATGCCTCAGAACATGTCCTACCACCCGATCCCTTCTTCTGGTCAAGTTGTGGCACAAACTTCTATTCTCCCCAATCCTATTCAATACTTCCTCATTAGTTATGCGATCTGCCCATCTAATCTTCAGCATTCTTCTCTAGCACCACATTTCGAAAGCTTCTATTCTCTTCTTGTCCAAACTATTTATCGTCCATGTTTCACTTCCATACATGGCTACACTCCATACAACTACTTTCAGAAACGACTTCCTGACACTTAAATCTATACTCGATGTTAACAAATTTCTCTTCTTCAGAAACGCTTTCCTTTCCATTGCCAGTCTATATATTATATCCTCTCTACTTCGACCTTGCTCCCCAAATAAGAAAACTCCTTTACTACTTTAAGTATCTCATTTCCTAATCTAATTCCCTCAGCATCACCCTTAATTCGACGACATTCCATTATCCTCGTTTTGCTTTTGTTGATGTTCATCTTATATACTCCTCTCAAGACACTGTCCATTCCATTCAACTGCTCTTCCAAGTCCTTTGCTGTCTCTGACAGAATTACAATGTCATCGTCGAACCTCAAAGTTTTTATTTCTTCTTCATGGATTTTAATACCTACTCCGAATTTTTCCTATTGTTTCCTTTACTGCTTGCTTAATACTCAGATTGAATAACATCGGTGAGAGGCTACAACCCTGTCTCACTCCCTTCCCAACCATTGTTTCCCTTTCATGTCCCTCGACTCTTATAACTTAAACCTAAATAACCTAAAGACAGCACACACATCCATGCCCGAGGCAGGATTCGAACCTGCGACCGTAGCAGCCAGGCGCGTGGTTCCGGCCTGAAGCGCCTATAACCGCTCGACTGGCGATTTGCACTTCTGACTGCGGACTAGGTGCAGATACTTTCCAGTTCAAAGCAGTGGGTATTGTGCAAGCGACCGTGAAAAATGTTTTCGCTTGTCTTTTGCATCATGAAATTTATTGACGCTAAGAAAGATAACGTAGTAATGATAGTGAAGGTGACAGAACGTGCGTACACAATGTTAAAGTTCTTCGATAGTGTTCATACTACGTACAAGAAACATGGTGCCAAGGGCATGAGATTCGAGCAGCCATCCTAAAGAAGAAACATTGATAATGCGTATTTCATTGTCGATATGAATCATTGGGTTATTACAGAGCAATTTCTGCGATACTATGACAATATAAGCAACTATCAACTCTGCGGGAACTTCCCATCTTTTATTACATACGTTCTAAGACAAAGAAAAAAGAAAAGACACACCACGAAGGAACTGTCCGAATGGAACGGAAATCGATAGATGTGATTTACATGTACAGACAAACAAATGACTACAATTTCAGAAAAATTGGAGGATTCTTTCAGAGAAAGAGCCTCCCAATTTGAGCAAGTCAATAACGCGTTGGTCCACCTCCAGATCTTACGCAGGAGTTATTTGGCTTTCACTGGTTGACAGAGGTGTTGGATTTTCTCTTGATGGATATCGTGCCAAATGTCCAACGGGCCAACAATTGCTGACAGTTTATTTCTGTATGACCGAAAGACTTACTTTTTTGCATCGTACAACTTCCTGTCAATAAATTCTTTCTTACTTGGCAGCAGGCGCCACTCCACTGTCACTTAATTACCATTGGGCAAGGTGTAGTTTCTCCTGCAAATGTCAAACACAGCCGGGAATTGAGCAAGAGCGCAAGGTGCGTGAAAGCTATGTTTGTATTGTTTGGCAGCAAGAAGCGTCGCTCGAGACACACGCACGACACCTTCGCTTCCTGTTGGCGATGAGTGCTGATGCCACCACCTTTAATTACTAGCTTGACTGACAATGAGGCAGGCGATAAATTCCCAGTGCGGCTAAATTTCTACCAAATCACGGCTTACAATTAGAAAGGAAAAGGAGTTTTTTATAGACGCAGCACAAGCTCGAGTTGAAAGAGGATGGAGAAGGGAATCAGCAGTATCATCTTCAAAGGAACAATTTCGACGTTGTCCACAGTTGTTCTTCTAAAGGTCAGCGTCGCTGTTTCTTAATTGCAGGGACGCAGGTTAGATTCATGGCTGCGTTGGAAATATTCTTTGCTCGGAGACTGGGTGTTTGTGTTATCCAAACCATTTCATCTCATCTTCATCGACGCGCAAGCCGTCGGATTGACGCCAGATGGAAAAACTTGCACCCGGTGACCCAGTAACCCCAACCTGGGTGTCCTGTCCAGTAATGCAATACGATCATTCATTCATTCCGGCACTGACATTAAGCTATTTTGGGAGACCGCAGAAAACTCAAATCTGGATGGTGTGAGCGACAGTGTAGTCGATTGCGCCCCTAATGGGAGTCTTATGTAGTACCCTTAAGTCACCTTTCTCAGAGCTTGCAAGTAAAGTTAAACGTCCCGTTCATGTGGAAGTCATTAGTTCCGCTGTAGGAGCAAGTGGCAGGAATTGTCACACATCCGTATGTTTCCTGTCTCCTGAACAGGTTAAGCACCAGTCGTGGGAGTGAATATCCGAGAAAATATTCAGTGCACTACGGGAACCACCAAAAACTTGCAGTTTGGTGGTTTGCTGTGAGTCCATTGTACTAACCACCGACATATCTCTCTCGGTCACCAAAGATCGAGCCTTCCAAGCTGAAACATGGGAGCAGTAGTTCATTGTGAAAACTCTTTTCACGTTTATTTTCAGAATTTTCAGGCGACAGTGATTTTTTCATCTGGTATCCAGTATTTTCATTTCAGTGGCTGGAAATCCTTTATTGTCATCACGTCGTTTCAAGCTAAAGCGGCTGGAGGAGTCGGTAGAATAGTGGATTATTGTTCTAGTGTGAGTGTTTTTAATTGATCTCTGTTCTGCGTATTTTAGTACTTTAGTGAATGTAACGTTAGAGAGATTCGTGCTTATACGGGGCTTAGCAACAGTCGTTCTTCCAGCGCACCATCCAAGATGGAAGAGGAATAGGAGGTGAGGACGAAGTGACAGTATTACAAGAAAGTACCCACACTCCCACACCATAAGTTCACTTATGCAATATCGATGTAGATGCAGATGCAGCAGTTTTTGCGTATACGTTGCTTGAAGAAAAAGAGGAAAGGGTGATAAGGTTGACGGAAATCACCAGTAACGAGAACTAGGCTTGCTGGTGCGCGGGGAAGGTTTTGATCCATCAGATCTGATCTGGTTTGCTACTTTATCACAAATTGCATCTTTATGCGTCGCTTTATACAATGGAAAGGGATTAATAGTTTATAGTCTTGTCAACAATGAGATCACTATAAGCGTGAGAACTGAAAAAGGGAACTGCCTATGGTCTTGTTGAAGGAAGCATGATGGCATAACCTCAAATTATTTAGGGAAGCAGAAGAAAAGCGCAATCCAGCTGACTGGATGGAGATTTGAACTCTGCTGCTCCCACTACGAGTTCAGTGTCACACAGAATGTGTCACCTCGATCAGTGCGCTGTAACACTAAACTTGGCAAACTAATATTTTGTTTTCTTGTGTAACGATTGCGTGTATTGACTAAAATGTTTCAGCAATTTCGTCTTTATTAAGCCAGTAAAGATTGTGATGATGTTCTTCCACAAGCGCAATTACGGTCTGTGGGCGACCGTATGAAGTGCAGTAGAGAGTGAACGGTAAAAGTATCATTTTTCATGTCTTGTCTAATGATTATAAAACAAGTATCTGCGGTGGCTGTTCTCTTGAAGACATTTGGTTGGCAGAACGGTTCTCTGCATAATACAGTGAGGTGACAAAAGTCATGTGATGCCCCCTAATATCATGTCGGACATCGTTTTTTCGGGCGTAGTGCAACACCTCGACGTGGCATAGACTCAACAAGTTTTTCGAAGTCCCCTGCGCAAATATTGATCCATGCTGCAGCCTCTGCAGCTGTCCACAATTGCGAAATTGTTGCCGGTGCAGGATTTTGCGCGCGAACTGACCTCTCGATTATGTCCCGTAAATGTTCAGTGGGATTCATATCGGTCGATCTGAGTGGCCAAATCATACGCTCGAATTTTCCTGGATGTTCTTCGAAACAATCGCGAACAACTGTGGCCAGATGACCTGGCGCATTGACAGCCATAAATATGAAGCCCACGGTTGGTTGCAAATGGTCTTCAAGTAGCCGAGCATAACCATTTCCAGTCAATGATTGGTTCAGTTGGACCAGAAGACCCAGTCTATTCCATATAAACACAGCCCACACCATTCTGTAACCAGCATCAGCTTCCACAGTGCTTGTTGATAATCTGTACTCATGGCTTCGTGGGGTCTGCGCCACACTCGAACTCTACCATCAGTTCTTACCAACTGAATCGCGACTCATCTGACCATCCCACAGTTTTCCAGTCGTTTAAGGTCTAATCGATACGGTCACTCGCCCAGGAATGGCGCTGCAGGCGATATCGAGCTGTTATAAAAGTCTCTCGCATCGGTCGTCTGCTGCCATAGCCCATTAACACCAAATTTCGCCGCACTGTCCTAACGAATATGTTCGTCGTACGTCCTACGTTGATTTTTGCCGTTATTTTACCCAGTTTGGTGTGTCTGTTGACACTAACTACTTTAAGCAAACCCAGATACTCTCACTGGTTAAGTGAAGGCCATCGGCCACTGCGTTGTCCGTGATGAGAGTAACGCCTGAAATATGGTATTCTCGGCACCCTATTGACACAGTGGATCTCGGGCTATTGAATTCCCTAACGATTTTCCAAACGGAATGGCTTGGGTTGGGTTGTTTGGGGAAGGAGACCAGACAGCGAAGTCATCGGTCTCATTGGATTAGGGAAGGACGGGGAAGGAAGTCGGCCGTGCCGTTTCAAAGGAACCATCCCGGCATTTGCCTGGAACGATTTAGGGAAATCACGGAAAACCTAAATCAGGATGGCCGGACGCGGGATTGAACCGTCGTCCTCCCGAATGCGAGTCCAGTGTAAACGGAATGTTTAATGCGTCTAACTCCAACTACCGTTCCGCGTTCAAAGTCTCCGTTGTGCGGCAACAATCACCTTGGACACCTTTTTACGTGAATCACCTGAGTAAAATTGACAGCTCCATCAGTACATTGCCCTTTTATACCTTGTGTACGTGATGCTCCCGCCATCTGTATACGTGCATGTGGCTATACCATGACTTTTGTCACCTGAGTGTATTATTTATCGTTGTGTACGTATGTCTTTCTTGGCAACACAGTCGTCAAGGTATCCTCAGGGAGCGAAGACGTGTCTGTGAATAGCACATATTTTGTTCTGTGTGGTACCGTATTTTAACTGTATGTGCATTGTATTCTGTGAGACTGAATGTGGGGAACAGCCCAGCATTTGTCTCAACGTGTGAGGGAGCCTAAAGCCACTGTAAGGCTGGCTGGTATACCAGTCGACGGTCGTTAGATCTGGATCCGGCTCACCCCTCTGTCTCGCAAGCTAGAACGCTGTGCGTTATTATTCTATACGAGGAGGTCTTCGATTACAAATCCAACGATCACGCAAAGGGGGCAGGTGCCAGATAGATTTGCGGGAAGAATCATAAGGAACCGTAATTCTCCTACGAAGGAGGTCACTTAAAAACTTTTGATGGACCATATTTGTGTTTCAGTCTGGAGCTTTACCAAGGAGGATTGATGGAGGAGATAGGGAAAGTTCAAAGGCGAACTGCGCGCTTCGTCACATATATTATTCAACGTGACAACCGGAGAGAAATGCTCAACTACTCCATTGTGAGACACTGGAAGAAAGTCGCAGCTTATTCACATAGAATTTTGCTCCCGAAATTCCGAGTGCCCGTTTTCCAACACTAGTCAAGAAATAAATTATTTTCTCTGTCTTGTATTCTGCGTTATGAACGTAAGTGAAAAATGAAAGTTAATTCTGTTGTACAAAGAGTAGTACCGATAACCTTCCTTGACACACACCATTCGCAAATGGAATAGCAACATGAGAAAATGGTTCTAGTTAAACTTGAGTTTCTCCCAGCGTACAAAACGTTGAAACAATTTGCTGTAACGCAACCGGATGATGTGTTCGATAATAGCTGATATTTCGACAGGTAAACTCCACTTCATTTTCGAGGCACAAATGCAACGAGAGGGTGCTATGCGAGGAAAGAATCCGTCGCACTGACCAAGAACCATAATACGACGTAGCCCAGCCAACCGATGGTTTATATTTCCTTGCCCTCTCTTTGCATTCGTGCCTTGAAAATGACAGGTTGTGGGGGCTGGGGGGGGGGGGGGGGGGGTTCATCTATGGAAATATCGGTGGTTGTCGATGACGTCAGACGGCTGTATACCGTAAGCTGAACATGATTCTAGTACATTAAGTATTCTTCGCCACCTCCGGAGGGTGGCTTGCTGAGTACCCATGTAAATGTAGACTACGTCAGCAAGGCCGCGGACAACTAAGTTTCGTATATTTCACATAGCTAATGCTCCTATTTTAACTGTTATCTGCTTGCACCCTGGATTCTCCATTTGATAAAATGTCGTCTCTAGATTACTTACATAATGGGGAAAGCAGCACGTTGTTAGATTCCTCACTCGAGGCAGGTCCCTGGAACTAAAACAGTAGTTTTTCATCTCATTCACACTCCGTTTTTGTACTATCTCCGATTCGAGTCAGCTAGCGGTCTGTGTAACTTTCTCCCACTCACTGGACAAATCCGTAACGAAAGACGGCAGCCATCTATTGAGTCATTCTCTCTTCGTAAAGATCCATCCAAATCTAATACTGCTAAAGAAGAGGTTTCAATCTGATTCTTTGAGTGTAGTCTTTGTAGAGATCTTAAGTAAATCAAATTATGTTCTTTGCCCTTCTGACAGCAGGCGCTCATTTCACAGGTTTTCTCCAAAAAGGGAAGGGAAGGAAGATTAGTGTTTAACGTCCCGTCGACAACGAGGTCATTAGAGACGAAGCAGAAGCTGGGATTAAGGAAGGATAGGAGGGAAATCGGACGTCCCTTTTCAATGGATTCCCGGTATTTGCTACAAGCGATTTAGAGAAATCTCGGGAAATCTAAATCATAATGGCCGGACGAGGATTTGAACCATCGTGCTCCCGAATGCGTGCAGAGTGTGATATCCACTACGTCGCCTCATCGGTTTACTCCAGTTCAGGTCTTTGTGAATGGCTGCTCTAATGCAGATGAATGGGATGACGGCGGTATAATCGAGCGATATGTATCTAATGGTCTAGTTATGCGAGTTAATCTAACGTCACTTATATGTAAGACTAGATTTCAATCACTGTTCCAGGCAATACTAGTATGTACTTGTACCTTCGATGATTTTCTTCAAAGGATATGCTTTCTGTGAAATATATCGGAGAGCAACTTACTTTGACTTCTTACACGAATACACGTTCTCAAAGGAAGCTGTCTCAGAACACACTCTTGAAGACTACTAAAATTTACTGCATTACACTACACTAGACTGCTGTAGTTGCAGACTGAAGCAAACCGTGTTTTCCCTCATTTCTTTCAGACTGTTGACCTTTAATTCACTGAGCCATAGCCCATGACTCACAGGGACTATGATGCTATCAATTTTTATTCTTCTTTCACATTGCGGGGTTGTAGAAACTGGGAGGGAGATGGCAGTCATGGTTTCAGGTTTCTCTGGTTTCTTTAAGGACCATCTCCTCGCTGCTTCCAGAAATACTTTGTACTTACGTGTTCTGCCTTCGCTCGTTTCGTTTTCGTTATGTCTGTTGGCTAAATAGCTATTCAGTTAATAATCGGATATTCTGCCCGGCCGAATGTTCAGCTTGTGCCACAGATTCTCTTTCTTTGCCATGGCGCAGAGTGTGTCATTACTAAAGACATTCCTGCTGTGGTCTGTAACATTTTTTCTATTGGCGTACAGCCAGAAAAAATTACATTGTTTACTAAATGACTGAGCAAGGATCCAGCAGGTAACTTGTAGAAGCAAGCAAATGCGGATTCCGTCTGAGTGCAGCCATTTGCAAAATCTGGAAATTTCCCATAAAAGAGCTGTTTTAAATACAGTGACATCAAGAGAAAATTGACCGTTTCCTCACTGAATAGGGGACACATCTAGAGTGAGCTAAAGCAATGTTCAATCTATTAGCCACGCATTCCCGAGAAATGGGATTCAAATTCGCGTACAACTATAAAAACCTGCTTTCCGTGAGTGGAACAAACAGACGTATCAGAGAATATTCGCGTGACGAAATATAATTCTCTTACAAAACCAAGAATATGTGACCACAATGTTACTTCCGTATCTTCGAGACACAGTGTAGCCATGTTTTTCGTGAATTTCGATGGTCTCTTAAGTTACGTACACTTTTCCGACAAAGTTTTCTCGAAGAAGCAGTTGCTTTCCAAGAAATAGTCTGTAATTTAACGAAGGTTGTAATACTCCTAAGAGTAAGTCAATATTGCTGCAAACTTTTAAAATATTTATTTATCTTTAATTAAGTAGAAGTACATAAAAACATGCTGAACCAAACCTGCTAAAATGGTAGATACATCCAGGCGAACACAACAAACTGTCGACTTAAAACGTTTATTGCTGACTGTGATGAAATTTAACCAATGCGTGATGCACTGGTGCCAGAAAAATACATTAAATCACAGTTCCGGGCAAGAAACTTATATTCAAACTTAGAACATACTTCAGGCAATTTTCTCTAAGAAGTGACCAATACTCACGAGCCTCACCTTCGTAGCCTCCATGTGTAGTGCTGATTGTGAGGAGACATGTGTCGCTGATGGCGGATCGATCTCATACGCTGCAGAAATGCAGTCTCACAACTCATATACTGACTCATGCGGTAGCAGTAGTGCATTAGAAGCGAAAAAATGTTAGCAGGAACCATTACAACGAGTTCGAAAAAAGAAATCACCGAGAGTATTTGAGCACAAACTGGACTAATACGTACATAGCAGAAAAGTTCATGATGGGAGGAAACAGTGACCCCTTCATAACAGGTGTAAAACATAGGACCGTGGAATCATGTACAGAGTTGTCAAAACAGTTTGAAAACCTTGCAGCGCTGTTTCAGGGTAAACTGTACAGAGAAATAATTCATGCGAAAAAAATTCGATACTTTGCGCTTTTTCCGAATTAATTAACATTGAAGATTGCCAATCAAGACGTTGCGCGCGGAAATTCAAGCGGCCCGCCAGTTACAGTGTAATGATACCCGTTCTTCGTATCCTTTCCTGAAATAGAACACTAGAGAGATGCAGAAATTGGACATGTGACGTTAGTAAGGATGGAATCCGAGCCAAATGCTGAGCAGCGTGTGTGTGTGTGTGTGTGTGTGTGTGTGTGTGTGTGTGAGAGAGAGAGAGAGAGAGAGAGAGAGAGAGAGAGAGAAAGAGAGAGAGAGAGGAGAACGAAATAACGCAATTACTACCTTACATTAAGGCTGGACTTCTGGGGAGTCTGGGTATGGAGATCAGTTCAAGCTTTATTCAGAAGTAAGCACGGGACAGGGCTCGTAGGCGTTCTCGTTGCATCCCGTTATTGGGGAGTCCCGACTATTGCATGACGGACTCGCACTCAGTGCCCTCTTTCTGGAATAATAGAGCCAGTATATTACAGGTGTCGGATAGTGGGCCTGAATTCGGCGATCCGACAGAGAAGCTCCTGTCATGTGGTCAGGGATCAGTGGGACGTTCAGGAAGGTCGGCAATCCGGGTCCATCTCGGAACTTCTAAGATGAGGAGATGGCATGTGTTTTATGACTTTCAGTGGCCAAAAGCTCGACGGGTTGGTAGTTCCCTACGTGGTGCAGCCGTAAGAATCGGGGTAAAACTGCCGCAACTGAGGACCTTTTTGACAAAGACAATTTTACAGGAGAGATGTTCTTTAGTTCTATTCAGTATCATTTATCAAAAAAAAATTAATACTGCCCCTCCATGTAGATAGGGACTGATGAAGGTGTCATCAAAGTTCATTGCGAAGAGCCTATATCAAGAAAAAAGTTACGAATCACAAATTTTTACAAAACTCAACATATCCACATTTTCATGCGTTTCTTCTATATTTTTTAAGCTAGGTGCTATACATTCTGAGCATTTAAATTCAATGGGCTTTTAAGCATATTACATTTTGTAGATAACATCAGAATAAAGAGTTAGCAATGTGTTAATAAATTTATATTTTTTGTAAGTTAACACATGGTCAGAAGTTTCCACAGTAACAAAATCTGTTTCTCGCATCTTGAGCCTATTATGAAACTCAGTAATACGTTTGAATGACAACTAAAGTAATAATATACATTTTAATACAGTTTTTCGATTTGATTCTGTGTGAAATCCAAAGCAATACTAAAACACAGTCCTCTTTAATGTAAAGGTACACCTTAACACAGAATTTTGTCCTCATTATCAATGGGATTCCATTCTACAACTTTTGAATAAACTCTTTACTTCCTTCTGAATAATTTTCAAAATAAGACAGGGCCTTCCCCACATCATTAGCTTTATTTTTGCTTATGTGATTCATTGGTGGAAATTGAAGTGCTTCAAACATTATTGAAGAACTTCTCTTTCCAGGTTTTAGCACCTCGAAGTATGAAACAAAGTAAGTGTTTTGAAAAAAGCATTGGACTCTTGTCGTAGGTCCTCTTACATAACGCAAGACTCTTGCGCCAGATAACCTAAAAGGCAATTTTGTTTCCACTACACGTTTGGAGATTTATTTCACATTGTAACTATGCTAGTCTTTACCCCAAACTTTAACCTCCCCAAACTTTTCCAAAATGTCATAATATTCTGTGGACAGACTGATTGTTTTTGTTTCTTTAGTTACTTTTCAACACAACCAAAGGCGCTGTAGGAGGCAAATAGTTATGCTCACGCACTGGAAAAGAATGCCAAATTCTTTTAAATACGTAAACGCAGGCTTCTGCGGTTATTGTCACATCAAGTAAAATTCTTCTGTGTTTGTGACCGCATTGTCAATGTGTACAGAATGACAGTGTGGTGACAGACCCAGAAGAATTTTACTGACTGCTTTAAATACCTTTGAGCTTTCAATGACACTCTTACGGATTGCCATCATAGTGAAATTTTGGTTTTGGGAGCCACAAGAATCATAAAATAATCTCACCCTAAGATTTTCTGAGCTTCTTTCCTTAGATTTTTCTCAGAATAATTTAAATAATCGCTTACAGCAGATGCAGTTTCATTTTCCCTCTCATCCTGAGTCAGTCTCAAGCTATGTGCAGTTAACTACTTTGCCTACTTTCTTTCGTGAATAATTTAAGATATTACAGTTATGCAACCAGACCAGACTGGAGTAAAAGGGTATGGGTAAGGGTTGATTCTGCTGGCAGTCAAAACAAACTGTCGTGGTATTTTTGTTATTTTCACTTAGAATACTGAAAAATCTTTTTATTCTTATTTTGTGAAACCTGTAATCTGTTCTTCTACTATTTTTTACTTCCAAATCTTGAGCACACTTTAACAGTTTCATACATTTTTAAATGCTTAACTCTGGTGGAAAATATGACCGCTTAACTTTATTTCTACAGTAATGAGAAAGTCTGCATTTATATTGAAATATATCCTTCTTAATTAAATGCGTCTGCTCTTCGTCCCTTTCCTGCAGCTTACGAGCTCTTCCACCTCGACTCCCGTTGGGCAATACGTCAAAGTCTATCTCCGGACACTCCTGAAAAAATACTCGTGAAATAACTATTTTCAGAAAACTATTTTCAGTCTAGAAACTTTTTGCTTAGGCTAAAAATAAAATCAGAATTTCCTGTCACTTTTCTGTTATATGATATGAGATTGACACAGATCTTTGCTTACTTTTATCGTCTTCCGCCCCTCTGCGTCTTTTAGGCAAGCTCACGCTCACATATCGTAGTAAGAAATTATCCTGTTCAACTTTTGTCTTGTTGATATTCTCTGAAATGAATAAGATCATTGAAACACAAACATCATTTCCATGTAGTTTCCTCTGTTGTTTCAATATGGCTAAATTCTATATACAGATCTTCATTTGAGGATACAATCATGTACTTCTTACTCTTTTGGAATTGACGACTCCTGCTTTGTCCTTCACCTTTCACCTCTAGACTATTTCAGAATATCCTAAATCTTCTAACATGTTAATAATGATGTTTCAACTAGAACGATCTCCAACAGCTTCTAATCGTATAGTGAAACAGTAACTGAGCATGAAAGAGAATTACGCTGGACAATATGTATTGTTTTCTGACATACGCTTAGCTAACAGTTGGTTTGTCCTGTAGTATGCTGTGTGATTGCCCGACAGTAAACACTTGTTGGTGTAAAGGCTACTAAATTTAACTTTTAAATTTCGTGTTCTATGTTTCAACTATGCTGTTAAAAGAAAGATTAGTTGAGTTTTGCAGAATCTTGAAAAATGAAGATGTCGAATTTGTCAACATTTGCTATATCCAGGCACCTTTTACAACGGTAAATATTTAGTTTCTTCGTACTTTCTGTTAGCTACTGTGTGAGGCTAAATTTAAAGTACCAGAATACAATAAATACGCACTTTGAAAAAATGGCGTTTGTAGAGGTTTGTTAAAACGGTACTCAGTTGTTGCAGGAGGTATAACAGATGAATCCTCTTGTTGTGGATATGACGTCTTAAAAGGAGTTTGCTATCCAGGTTCACCCCCCAAGTATTTAATTTGGTCCGCTCATGCGACTTCTTGACGGTGAAGAGTAAGGCTGTCCCGCAATCGTTGGCATTTGCGAGTGGGTAGGCGAGCCTTTGTTTTGTCTGCGTTGGGACGAATGTGATTATCTGACGCCACTATTCCGTCAGCGTGAGCTGGCTTTGCAGTCTCCCCATTGCTGCAGTAATTATCTAGCTATCAGTGAGTAAGGCTGTATCGTTAGAGAAATGGGCTAGAACGACCAGGGTAGGGTGGGCAAGTCGTTAACGTAAACGATGCAAAGAGTTGGAGGCAGGACCCAGCCCTTGCAGGGGACCATCCTGCGGGCGTCTGACGCTTGAGTAATGGCCATCGAAGTAAACCACCAACCAGTGTTGGAGAAAACTGCCAATTATCCGAAGACATTATTCGGGCATGGATAACAGATCTTGCAGTTTGATCAAGTGTTTGCCGGCCGCGGTGGTCTCGCGGTTCTAGGCGCGCAGTCCGGAACCGTGCGACTGCTACGGTCGCAGGTTCGAACCCTGCCTCGGGCATGGTTGTGTGTTATGTCCTTAGGTTAGTTAGGTTTAAGTAGTTCTAAGTTCTAGGGGACTGATGACCACAGCAGTTGAGTCCCATAGTGCTCAGAGCCATTTGAACCATTTTGATCAAGAGTTTATCAATCCACACGCGTCCATAACCTTTGTCTCTGTCTAAAAAGATAGCCGCTGTATAATTAGAGACGTTCATATTACAGGCGATGTTCTCCACGGCTCACAGCAGTAGAAAATCAGCTGATAGCAAAGGTTGGAACGCAGATTGACCTGTCCTAATGATTTCCTGATCATGGGTGAATGGTTTCATGCGGCAAAAAATTAGGTCTTCCAGAAACTTCGATAAGGTGGAAGGTAGCCTGTCTAGTTTTCAGATCGGGGCGATACAAGCCTTCCATCCGCCCAGATAATAGCCCAGTCTCATCCAACTATTATAAAGCTCGTGAATAGCATAAGGGTTTGTGTGGAAGATGTTTTAGATATTCATTCATACCGCTAATGGTCTGGGGCAGAGAGAGTTCCCATGGACAGATTAAAATCTTCACCTCAGCTGGCGTGGTCAGCGATGGTTCAAGTTGGTGAGGAGCCTCTCTTAAATTCTGAGCACTGCAACGTATCCACATAATGTAACGCGCCACTCATACACATAGACGTTTCATCACATGGAGGTATGCATACAAAGATGGACATATTACAACTATAACAATGCCAAAGACTTCCACTCTCAGAGATATTTCATTATGTACATGTATGTGACAGTAGAAATTTACAAATTGCTAATGCTACATTACTTACTATTTATATTCAAAGAGAACTGATTCAAAGAGAAATTAAGATAAACAAATAAAGTAATCACTTATAAAGTGCTGCCAAAGCAGAGTTACTAAACACAGCCTTCCGAAATGCCTTCACAAAAGAAGACGAAGTAAATATTCCAGAATTCGAATCAGGAACAGTAACGTACAGATAAATATCCTCGGAGTGGTGAAGCGCCTTAAATCACTTAATAAAAGCTAGTCTTCTGGTCCAGACTGAATACCAATTAGGTTCCTTTCGGAATATGCTGATGCATTAGCTCCATAATTAACAATCATATACATCCGGTCGCTCAACGAAAGATCGGTACCCAAAGACTGGGAAGCTAGACAGGTGACACCAATATTAAAGAAAGGTAGTAGGAGTAATCCACTAAATTACAGGCCCATTTTGTTAACGTCGATATGCAGAAGGATTTTGGAGCATATGTTGTGTTCGAACATTATGAATTACCTCATAGAAAACGGTCCATTGACACACAGTCAACTTGGGTTTAGAAAACATCGTTCTTGTGAAACACAACTACCTCTTTATTCACCTGAAGTGTTGAGTGCTGTTGACAAGAGATTTCAGAACGATCCCGTATTTCTGGATTTCTGGAAGGCTTTTGACACTGTACCACAGAAGCGGCTCGTAGCGAAATTGCGTGCCTATGGAATATCGTCTCAGTCATGTGACTGGATTTTTGATTTCCTGTCAGAGAGGTCACAGTTCGTAGTAACTGGCGGAAAGTTATCGAGTAAAACAGAAGTGATTTCTGGCTTTCCCCAAGGTAGTGGTATAGGCCCTTTGCTGTTCCTTACCTATACATACGATTTGGGAGACAATATGAGCAGTCGTCTTCGGTTGTTTGCAGATGACGCTGTCGTTTATTGACTATAAAGTCATCAGAAGATCAAAACAAACTGAAAAACGGTTTAGAAAAGATATCTGAATGGTGAGAAATGTTGCAGTTGACTCTAAATAACGATAAGTGCGAGGTCATCGACATGAGTGCTAAAAGGAACTCAAACTTCGGTTACACGAAAAATTAGTCTAATCTAAAAGCCGTATATTCAACTAAATACCTAGGTATTACAATTACTAACAACTTAAACTGGAAGGAATACACAGAAAATGTTTTGGGGAAGGCTAACTAAAGACTGCGTTTTATTGGCAGGACTCTTAGAAAATGTAACAGACCTACTAAGGAGACACTACGCTTGTCCGTCCTCTTTACAATAATGCTGCGCGGTGTGGGATCCTTACCAGATAGGACTGACGGAGTTCATCGAAAAAGTTCAAAGAAAGGCAGCACGTTTTGTATTATCGCGAAATAGGGGAGAGAGTGTCACAGAAATGATACAGGATTTGGGCTGGACATCATTAAAAGAAAGGCGTTTTTCTTTGCGACGGAATCTTCTCACGAAATTCCAACCAACAACTTTCTCCTCCAAATATTTTGTTGACACCGACCTACATATGGAGGAATGATCACCACGATAAAATAAGGGAAATCAGAGGTCGTACGGAAAGATATAGGTGATAATTCCTTCCGCGCGCTATACGAGATTGGAATAATACAGAATTGTGAAGGTAGTTCAATGAACCCTCTGCCAGGCACTTACATGTGATTTTCAGAGTACCTATGTAGATATAAATGTATATAACGTTTTGCATTATTACTTCTTTCCTACTAACTTTACTCGCGACACATATTCAGAAAATATCCACATACACTCCTGGAAATTGAAATAAGAACACCGTGAATTCATTGTCCCAGGAAGGGGAAACTTTATTGACACATTCCTGGGGTCAGATACATCACATGATCACACTGACAGAACCACAGGCACATAGACACAGGCAACAGAGCATGCACAATGTCGGCACTAGTACAGTGTATATCCACCTTTCGCAGCAATGCAGGCTGCTATTCTCCCATGGAGACGATCGTATAGATGCTGGATGTAGTCCTGTGGAACGGCTTGCCATGCCATTTCCGCCTGGCGCCTCAGTTGGACCAGCGTTCGTGCTGGACGTGCAGACCGCGTGAGAAGACGCTTCATCCAGTCCCAAACATGCTCAATGGGGGACAGATCCGGAGATCTTCCTGGCCAGGGTAGTTGACTTACACCTTCTAGAGCACGTTGGGTGGCACGGGATACATGCGGACGTGCATTGTCCTGTTGGAACAGCAAGTTCCCTTGCCGGTCTAGGAATGGTAGAACGATGGGTTCGATGACGGTTTGGATGTACCGTTCACTATTCAGTGTCCCCTCGACGATCACCAGAGGTGTACGGCCAGTGTAGGTGATCGCTCCCCACACCATGATGCCGGGTGTTGGCCCTGTGTGCCTCGGTCGTATGCAGTCCTGATTGTGGCGCTCACCTGCACGGCGCCAAACACGCATACGACCATCATTGGCACCAAGGCAGAAGCGACTCTCATCGTTGAAGACGACACGTCTCCATTCGTCCCTCCATTAACGCCTGTCGCGACACCACTGGAGGCGGGCTGCACGATGTTGGGGCGTGAGCGGAAGACGGCCTAACGGTGTGCGGGACCGTAGCCCAGCTTCATGGAGACGGTTGCGAATGGTCCTTGCCGATACCCCAGGAGCAACAGTGTCCCTAATTTGCTGGGAAGTGGCGGTGCGGTCCCCTACGGCACTGCGTAGGATCCTACGGTCTTGGCGTGCATCCGTGCGTCGCTGCGGTCCGGTCGCAGATCGACGGGCACGTGCACCTTCCGCCGACCACTGGCGACAACATCGATGTACTGTGGAGACCTCACGCCCCACGTGTTGAGCAATTTGGCGGTACGTCCACCCGGCCTCCCGCATGCCCACTATACGCCCTCGCTCAAAGTCCGTCAACTGCACATACGGTTCACGTCCACGCTGTCGCGGCATGCTACCAGTGTTAAAGACTGCGATGGAGCTCCGTATGCCACGGCAAACTGGCTGACACTGACGGCGGCGGTGCACAAATGCTCCGCAGCTAGCGCCATTCGACGGCCAACACCGCGGTTCCTGGTGTGTCCGCTGTGCCGTGCGTGTGATCATTGCCTGTACAGCCCTCTCGCAGTGTCCGGAGCAAGTATGGTGGGTCTGACACACCGGTGTCAATGTGTTCTTTTTTCCATTTCCAGGAGTGTAAGTCGCTGAATGTACCTACAAATCCATATCGTTGTACAATTCCTAGTTCAGAACATATAATGTCATAAACATTGAGGTGCGTGAAAACCTGTCGCATCATGCATACTGTTTAATTCATTATTTCTTCACTACGACTCTACTCAAAACACGTATTACAAACGGTAGCCACATATATCACTGGATGTGCCTTCAAAATTATACCATTTTACAGCACGCAGTTCACGAGATAAGACGTCATAAATATTGAACTGCATAAAAATAAAACTTCCGGCCAAAACCTGCTAGAGATACAGGTGAAGTATGGGCACAAATGGGTGTAAGGTATGTAAATGCACTACTGGCCATTAAAATTGCTACACCACGAAGATGACGTACTATAGACGCGAAGTTTAACCGACAGGAAGAAGATGCTGTAACAAGCAAATGATTAGCTTTTCAGAGCATTCACCGAAGGTTGGCGCCGGGGGCGGCACCTACAAAGTGCTGACATTACAAAAGTTTCCAACCGATTTCTCATACACAAACAGCAGTTGACCGGCGTTGCCTGATGAAACGTTGTTGTGAGGCCTCTTGTAAGGAGGAGAAATGCGTACCATCACGTTTCCGACTTTGATAAAGGTCGGATTGTAGCCTATCGCGATTGCGGTTTATCGTATCGCGACACTGCTGCTCTCGTTGGTCGAGATCCAATGACTGTTAGCAGAATATGGAATCGGTGGGTTCAGGAGGGTAATACGGAACGCCGTGCTGGATCCCAACGGCCTTGTATAATTAGCAGTCGAGATGACAGGCATCTTATCCGCATTGTTGTAACGGATCATGAGACCACGTCTCGGTCTCTGAGTCAACAGATGGGGACGTTTGCAAGACAACAACCATCTGCATGAACAGTTAGATGACGTTTGCAGCTGCATGGACTATCAGCTCGGAGACTATGGCTGCGGTTACCCTTGATGCTGCATCACAGACAGGAGCACCTGCGATGGTGTACTCAACGACGAACCAGGGTGCACGAATGGCAAAGCGTAATTTTTTCGGATGATCCAGGTTCTGTTTACAGCAGCCTGATGGTCGCATCCGTGTTTGACGACATCGCGGTGAACGCACGTTGGAAGCGTGTATTCGTCATGTCCATACTGGTGTATCATCCGGCGTGATGTCGTGGGGTGCCATTGGTTACACGTCTCGGTCACCTCTTGTTCGCACTGACGGCACTTTGAACAGTGGACGTTACATTTCAGATGTGTTACGACCCGTGGCTTTACCCTTCATTCGATCCCTGTGAAACCCTACATTTCAGCAGGATAATTCACGACCGCACGTTGTAGGTCCTGTACGGGCCTTTCTGGATACAGAAAATGTTCGACTGCTGCCTTGGCCAGCATATTCTCCAGATCTCTCACCAACTGAAAGCATTTGGTCAATGGTGGCTGAGCAAGTGGCTCGTCACAATACGCCAGTCACTACTCTCGATGAACTGTGGTATCGTGTTGAAGCTGCATGGGCAGTTGTACCTGTACAAGCCATCCAAGCTCTGTTTGACTCATTGTCCAGGCGTATCAAGGCCGTTATTACGGCCAGAGGTTGTTGTTCTGGGTACTGATTTCTCAGGATCTGTGCACCAAAATTGCGTGAAAATGTAATCACATGTCAGTTCTAGTATAATATATTTGTCCAATGAATACCCGTTTATCATTTGAATCTGTTCTTGGTGTAGCAATTTTAATGGCCAGTAGTGTACATGTAAAATATATCTGACATGTGTGTAGGTGGCCAAAACTACGGGTAAAAAGTTCATTCTAAACTCATGGAACGATTTCAGCCAAATCTGGTAATCACACTATTTACGATCTGGAAAGAAATAACGTGGGGTAACAACCACCAGCGGATTATTGGAGTGAGCGTGATAACGTAGAGAGAGAAGGGGGGGGGGGGGGAGGAGGGCGTGGACAGGCAGTGAAGAAGAAGGAGAGATGGCGACACGACAGATAGTGGGAAGGAAGAGATGAGGAGAGAGAGTGGGTAGGAGCAGAATGACAGAGAGAGGTGAGAGGAGAATGTGGACAAAGAAAGAAGGGGAGGAAGAGATGGACAGAGAGAGGGGAGAAGGAAATGGATAGAGAAAGGGAAGAGGAGGAGATAAGCAGGAGGAGGTGGCAGGAGCAGACGGACAGATAGTTGGGGAAGAGGAGGTGAATAGAGAGGGAGGAGGAGGACATGGAATAAGAGAAGTAAGGGGAGGAGATTGACAGAGAGTGGGAAGAGAGAGGTGGGAGGAAGAGATGGACAAAGAGAGAGGGAAGGAAGAATGAACTAATAGAAAACTTCCAGAATGAGATTTTCACTCTGCAGCGGAGTGTACGCTGATATGAAACTTCCTGGCAGATTAAAATTGTGTGCCAGAGCGAGACTCGAACTCGGGACGTTTGCCTTCTGCGGGCAAGCGCTGTACCAACTGAGCCACCCAAGCACAACTCACGCCCACTCCTCTCAGCTTTACTTCTTGCAGTACCTCGTCTCCTACCTTCTAAACTTCACAGAAGCTCTCCCGCGTACCTTGCAGAACTAGCACTCCTCAGCGCACACTCCGCTGCAGAGTGAAAATCTCATTTTGGAAACCCCCACCCCGGCCGTGACTAAGCCATGTCTCCGCAATATCCTTTCTTTCAGGAGGGCTAGTTGTGCAAGGTTCGCAGGAGAGCTTCTGCGAAGTTTGGAAGGTAGGAGACGAGGTACTGGCAGAAGTAAAGCTGTATGGACTGAGCGTGAGTCGTGCTTGGGTAGCTCAGTTGGTAGAGCACTTGCCAGCGAAAGGCAAAGGTCCCGAGTACGAGTTTTAATCTCCCAGGAAGTTTAATAGAAAACTGAAATGAATACGTAACTGGGCAACGTCGGATACCCAGTGTTTTATAAGCAGCAGAAACGCGTCGTATTCTTAATGCAATGCAGATGATGGCCCATTATTCTCTCAACGTTGGTTGGCGTATTACAGAGCATGGTTTTAACTGATGTCTTAGAAACTATCACTGAATAAATTTTAAATTTGCTATCATAAGTGCAATTCATAATAAGGCCGACAGGTAAAATATTCAGGCAAATAAACAGGAATTTAAGAGGAAAATATATGAAAAGAAAATAGTTCCAACTCCATTTTCAACAAAGATGAAATCTTTGTAGCGTTAGCGTATTGTGCAACAGACTTCATCTGTAGGACGGGTGCGCGGGACACAGGAAGACGTTCGCGCCTCGCTGCACGATTCGTCACCAAGAGCTCGTTACCAACAGGACATGTACACCAGCGGCACGCTAGCGGTTTCTAACGAGTGAAAGTGAAATACGTGCCAGCTTACTCCAGCGAATATCCTAGAGGCGCTGCTACAGCTCTGATCGCAGGGCTCAGACGCTCATAATCGATACGAAACATGCCGTGTTTCAAAGCGGTGGCCATTTACAATTACTATTATTCTAACTTTCTTTCTGCCTCTCCGCCCCGCTCTCACTCTCCCTCTACCTTGTTTGCTCTTTGTCTCTTCGTCTGTACACATAGCTTCTCGTTCTTGGCGAAAACGTTCCTCACTTTTAGGATGTTTTCGTTATGCAACATATCTGCACCAAGAATTAGGACAAGGTGAAAACTTAACGGAATGTAACAGAAATAGCACTGGTATCACTGAGTTTCGGTCTGTTATATTGGTAACTACTTGGGAATAACGTAAGTAATGTGCGAACTGCGTGAGAGATTTCTGAAGGCACGTTTAACTTGTTGTGTTTCGTTCAAATTATGAAGGGGAATACCGAAATGTTATTAAAACTATTTTACTATGGGATTATCACCAACAGAACTGTATCTTAAGCAGATGATGGTTTATAAGAACTCTGCTAATTTTCAACAGTTCTTATTGGCTTTTGGTTTCATGACCATACCACCAACCATAGTACATACAACTAAAAATACAGTAACATTTGTAAGTTTGACATCTTCAACTTTTGTAGTCCTGTCTTCCACAGTTGAGTGTAACATTACGGTATATTGATAATTTTTACTTATGGACTGTATAAATAGGCGATACAAAGAACATATCAGGTGTTGGAAGCACGAAACAAACCATTACACATTTGCAGAATATTTAAAACACCATAATCACCATCCTACAAACATGGCAGAAGAAATCAAAATAATGAGAATAAGCAACCATGACAAACATCTTATATAAACGCAAGAAAACTTCCACATTCAAAAAGCCATCGCTGAAAATGAACGTGTGATAAATGAACAAACACACATCAGCACAGGCCCCTTACTACACTTAATAAAAGAAATGATAAGATAACAAAAAAGAAAGAAACTAATCGTTCCTCTCTCACAACCAGATAAAAACTCTTCTCCCTTCCCCTTCTGGACACACACACACACACACACACACATACACACACACACACACACACACACACACACACACACACACCACACACTACACACCACACACACACACACACACACACACACACACACACACACATGGACGCACAAATGAATACACGAACAGATCACAGATAATTCAATAATTACACACGAAAGTTTGGCAATAACATTGGATCTTTGGTTAAAACCTCTGACAGTCGGCAACAGGAACCAAAACATTGCATCGAATCAAGTGTTCAGTGCATAGTGCTGTGAAATATGGGTGGGAAAACTGAAAATTGGCATTTATAAGAAGAACAACACCAAAAATGCAACAGGAAGGTCGCAGTTCGTAGTAATAGACGGCAAATCATCGAGTAAAACTCAAGTGATATCAGGTGTTCCCCAGGGAAGCGTCCTGGGACCTCTGCTGTTCCTGATCTATATAAATGACCTGGGTGACAATCTGAGCAGTTCTCTTAGACTGTTCGCAGATGATGCTGTAACTTACCGTATAGTAAGGTCATCCGAAGACCAGTATCAGCTGCAAAGCGATTTAGAAAAGATTGCTGTATGGTGTGTCAGGTGGCAGTTGACGCTAAATAACGAAAAGTGTGAGATGATCCACATGAGTTCCAAAAGAAAACCGTTGGAATTCGATTACTCGATAAATAGTACAATTCTCAAGGCTGTCAATTCAACTAAGTACCTGGGTGTTAAAATTACGAACAACTTCAGTTGGAAGGACCACATAGATAATATTGTCGGGAAGGCGAGCCAAAGGTTGCGTTTCATTGGCAGGACACTTAGAAGATGCAACAAGTCCACTAAAGAGACAGCTTACACTACACTCGTTCGTCCTCTGTTAGAATATTGCTGCGCGGTGTGGGATCCTTACCAGGTGGGATTGACGGAGGACATCGAAAGGGTGCAAAAAAGGGCAGCTCGTTTTGTATTATCGCGTTATAGGGGAGAGAGTGTGGCAGATATGATACACGAGTTGGGATGGAAGTCATTACAGCATAGACTTTTTCGTCGCGGCGAGACCTTTTTACGAAATTTCAGTCACCAACTTTCTCTTCCGAATGCGAAAATATTTTGTTGAGCCCAACCTACATAGGTAGGAATGATCATCAAAATAAAATAAGAGAAATCAGAGCTCGAACAGAAAGGTTTAGGTGTTCGTTTTTCCCGCTCGCTGTTCGGGAGTGGAATAGTAGAGAGATAGTATGATTGTGGTTCGATGAACCCTCTGCCAAGCACTTAAATGTGAATTGCAGAGTAGTCATGTAGATGTAGATGTAGATGTAGATGTAGATGTAGATGTAGGAAATCGTCCACGCAACCTGTTAAGGACAGTTCAAAACATTACTACTTAATAGGAAATACCAACTACTAGAACTGTTTATAACCTATAGGTACAGTGACCAAAATGTAAATTAAATAGCAAACATATGTACATATTACAGGCCACTGAAGATGCATTGCAGAAAATAAAGGCGAAACGCGTATGGCACTAAAATTATGTTTTATTCAGATGCTGTCAGACGGTCCATAAGTAAAAATTATCAGTATACCGTAATCTGTTAGTTTTGACTAAAGGAACGAGCAGTTGAATTCAAATGTGGCGTATTTCTCTTGAAATCTTGAAGGACGTTCTAAAACGTAAAATGGCAACCACGGATGGAAACGTCAAGAACTTGTGCAAACATATCATTGGGTGATCAGTGATACTATAGGCATATCAGGAAAAACAATAAAGCACAGTCCGGATAAAGGAGAAACTATTACGCACGATAGATGTTTTATTTGTTGAATGCTGATCAAAAGCAAAAGCGAAATCGAGTTTCCCACTAACGTTTGAACTGTTCTGAAAAAAAAATCCAGCTGAGTTTCTACTTCGATTTGTTAATGTAGACGAGACGTGTGGACCTCTCTGCACATCCCAGAGCATACGGACAGCGAATTAGTGGGTAAATTCCGGTAGCACTGCATAAAAATAATTTCATCTGATGCGAAGATTATAAGTAGTGTAAGATGCTTTCTTCTTAGCAATAGCCTTGTAAATGATGAGCAACACCTAGAAAATATTTTTCAAGCCTTGTGGGATAACTGGACAAAAAACGCTAAAAGAGGTGTGGATTGCAAAGGAAAAATGTTATTTTTCATCCTACATTTCACCTGATCACAAGTGTATATTGATAAAAGTGGTAAAACAGAGCTTTGAAGAAGCAATTGTGGGAACATCAATCCTATTCATAAGACATGACACCTCCAGACTGCCACCCAATCGCAAATTTGTGGCTGACGAACCCCTTTAGTACAGTGAGAAGGTTATGACAACTATAGATAAAAGTTTAACAGACTTTCTTTAATGACACTTCAGTAATTTGATTTAGTCACTGGGAAAAATTTGATTAGTGCGCATTATCATATAAGGGACTACCTCAAGAACTTAGAGTATTTTCAATTCAGAATAAATGTCTGACAGCCAAGCTGCGTTTTTTTCACACTGACCTAGTATTTTCTCTCTCTCTCCGTTCTGTCTCTTTGTGTGCATGTACCCTTATTTTTCCGTTACATAAATTTTACTCCATTTTAGGGCTTTTTATTTGATGTATATCGCATGTGAACTAAACAATTCTACTAAAGCTATATTAGCAAAGCACTCCTAAATTTGGAGTGAGCCGAGTAATACGTTTATGTAACTGACACTTGGGAAAGTGGGAGCATATAAAGCTGGAATAATATGCCAAGTTAACAAGAAATAAGAAAAAACTAATATAAGGAAATAACAGAGGCGTAGCATACTGTAGCGGCTCCCCCCGTCGGAGGTTCGAGTCCTCCCTCGGGCATGGGTGTGTGTGTTGTCCTTAGAGTAAGTTAGTTTAAGTTATACTAGGTAAGTACCGATGACCTCAGCAGTTTGGTCCCATAGGAACTTACAACCACCACCACCACGACATATGTATACAGTATTGTTATCGCTGTTCTACATGTTGTTCTTGTTGTGGTCTTCAGTCCCGAGACTGGTTTGATGCAGCTCTCCATGCTACTCCATCCTGTACAAGCTTTTCATCTCCCAGTACCTACTGCAACCTACATCCTTCTGAATTTGCTTAGTGTATTCATCTCTTGGTCTCCCTCTACGATTTTTACCCTCCACGCTGCCCTCCAATACTAAATTGGTGATCCCTTGATGCCTCAGAACATGTCCCTACATGGAAGACAGAAAAAGAAGGTAGGGAACAACGCTGGATAATACTAATACGGGTTTGGAACACGTGGAGATGCCTCTTAGTTTCGTTTGGAAGCGAAGGCCAAGGTTAATCAAGTTCTGTAATGCCGAAGAACAATAACAGTTGCACTAAGAGAGAGCCGAAGGAGGAGGAGGAGGAAAACGAACAAAATTTCCAACTTTCTGAATGCATCCGTTAATTCTTGGTAATCGTTTACCAAATCATTCTTCCAGAATCTCTTCCAGCTCGTGCTCCCATTCCCACATGACATTTTCGATAGCCAAAAAACGCAGGTTTTCAACCAATCCTTCACTTAAGAAACAATATAAAATCATATTAGGCAATATCGTTATTACAGGCAGGTTTCTTACGTAATATTGCTGGTAAACGACCTGTAAAAAAATAAAAAATAAAAGAATTAACTCGTTTTCTGGCGCATTATCATTATATAAAGCCATCCATTGGTTTAGATATTAGATATACTCGTATGAATGCATGTCCCTGTGCGACTTGAGATAGTGCATCATTTCATATTCCCCTTTCCAGTGAATGCTCTTTAGAACTCGAACATCACACAGTCACGGTTTAACATGACCACAACAATCGCCATTTTTTTCTAGGCAGTCAGAGACTTTTGGATAGAGATATGTATAAACCCGAATCAAAAATCTACCACTTGTTTAGTACCCACTAAGGACAAAGCTTCCTCACCTTACTGCAGTCTTTCGCAGCGGTTTGAATTAAATATATAAACACATCATCATCATACACTAGACTAGAGGCAACGCCTTGTTCATGTATCCACCCTAACCTTCTGTCCCCCTATTTTCGCAACTAAGCAAAAGATAATAGAGATCTTTGATAATGCGTAGCACTATTTGGCTTATGTTTATTAAAAGACGATAGGACGTAGCAATTTATTTTCCCAGCATAATTATTTGAGTCTGTTGCATGCTTTCCTTTACTCTGAACAAATCGTTTTCGAAGAATATTTATACGCCATTTTTGTGTGAGTTGTACGTGACAGTAAAGAAAAACTTCACACATTTAAGACAGTTTCAACAAAGAAAACACTCATGCATTAAGAAGTAAATAATTTGTAACATACAGCTCTGATCCTACAGGGAATGGGTTTTCATAGCTTTAAGTTAGGGGAATTCTTTTATGGATATTAATTCTATGATAACTCCTTGTCAGTGGGACCTCCGCGGACATTTTCAATGCCCACTGGACGAGGCGCAACTAATCTACGAATCGGCAGGCACTCTCCATTTTGTCGGCGTGCCACTAGCTGGCGGGGTAAATTCAGGATTTGTTCAGGATTTGTTGGCTTCAAGAGGATTCTACCATCACAAGAGCTTACCTTGACCTATAAACGAGTAGTCATGCCAGGAAGCAACACCCAGGAGGAAAGTACTAATAGTAGAAGAGGGGAAGGAACCAGTGGGAATGCTCGTACTGGAGCGCAAGCCGGTCAGTCTGTTCACACAGCACTTGTAGGCTGCGTAACACCCTAATGAACCCCAAAACCCAATTAGGAAAGATCATCATGATGTAAAGTAGGGAAAAGTTACCCTGACAGGTACTACAACTTTGCCGATGACATAACACCGCCCGCATCTCGTGGTCGTGCGGTAGCCTTCTTGCTTCCCGCGCCCGGGTTCCCGTGTTCGATTCCCGGCGGGGTCCGGGATTTTCTCTGCCTCGTGGTGGCTGGGTGCTGTGTGTTGTCGTTAGGTTTAAATAGTTCTAAGTTCCAGGGGAATGATGAGCGTAGATGTTAAGTCCCATAGTGCTCAGAGCCATTTGAACCATTTTTTTGACATAACACCAGAAAGTCTTGATAAACACCAACATTAAGCATTACAGAGTGTGTTTTGGTAGAAAGGAAGAAGAAAGAAAGGTCATCTTTAGTTATTTGCCAAACATCTAAGTAATAATTTCATGAAAGTTAAGTCCAAAGAAATGTCGGTCAGAGATAACTTTTATGTGGAAGAGAGTTGTAAACGCAACGAAGGAATTCAATGCGTCTACAATACTCATTCACGGAAAAAGTAAGTCGCTTGCTAGCTATCGTGCTATCAAGTCATACGAGAGCAGCTCTGGCCATAGTTGAGAGAACGGAGCGCGACGAGATTGTTTTACTTTCAAGAGTCCTTGTTGCGTGACGTAGACGCACGGATTTTGTGAACTGATATTCAGACTAGAGACTTGAACCGAGGTAGTATGCTGACGATGAATACCGAGTTGTTGGACTTTATTAACGAAAGTAGGCAATATTGGACTCAACATTCATATAAGTGAACTTATAGAAAGGAATGGACAAAGTTTCAAAAGACTATAATATACGTTTAGTCTCGAGTAGGAGACATTGACACGAATACATGAAGAAGATACAATCACGCCGAGGGTTAAAGCTGTCGTAATTGTCACGATACTTGAAACTAACAGAACTGCCAGTGCTAATTAACCGCGTGTGCGTGTGGCGTGATGTTTATAAAGCATTTAGCGAAAAGTAACAATAAAATTGTTCATCAAAAGTGGAAATTCAACGTGTCGCCTCCATCATTCTATGAATATTTGGTAATTGCTCAGCAAAAGTTAATGAACAGTGACTATTTAACTTGGAAGTAAATTCGTGGACTGTTAGTTGTGACAAGGAAAGTTTGGACATACATAATACTACGACGCAAGATAATTAAGCCATTGTTAAAGAGTATCTGTGGATCTCGCGTCATATACAGCGAACAATTTTACTTAGCAACGAACAAACAACGACCAATACGATCTGCAATTGAACTTTTTCCTTGCTTTTGGTGATGTGGACGATGCGCATGAGGGAAGATTCACCAATTACTGCACTAAAGTGTTAACTGGGCACATAATGATTCAACTTCAAACCATAAGAGACAGAGTGCGCAGTTTGCATTAATAAGGAAACTGTACCGACTCGCAATCAAATTTTAATCATTACGCGAGGAACGATTTCTTAAGAGCTTTTTCAAATCTTGTCTCTCGTTAACCGACGGAGACATCCATCATCGAGCATCGCGTCTCGACTCCACCGACCGAGCTGTAGCAGTAACAGCTCCACGGCGTCGACAACACCAGCACGCGCCGTAGAGGGGACGTCACAGCTGAAACATTGCATCTGAAATGAACATTCTCCAGACTAAAGGTTTGGAGGGGCTAATAAGAAAGCCTCGCGGAATCTAGAACACAGATAGGGATCTTGCAGGATATGGGTAAAATGTGGTAGATATTTGTAGCAGCTCTGATTTTCGACCATGAGTGCTTATGTATTAACTTAAGCACGTCCTTTTCTTTCAGTGGCAGCTATGTGTTACACTGTAGAGCTAATAAATAGCTGCTGAAAGTTTTTCATTGAGAGACTGGCCTTATCTATAGCTAGGGCCAAAATCAGTGGTATAGTAGTTATGACGAATTATTCTTGTTTAGCGAATTAAAGCGAATCTGTAAGTATTTTTAGAACTGTAGATAAAATGTAATTAACGTTTCCTTTAGTGATAGTGATGTAGCTAAGAATACTTTACCCAAAGAGATAGCGTGAGTCAACGTCACTTGCAGCACAGGGACGAGAGCAGCGCACGTTATCACAGGTGTTGCGAAAACAGGAATAATAAAATCACAACTTCACTACGTTTTGGATTTGTTCCCCCCTAATGTCCTAGGTATTTTTTCAGACATCGAAATCAAATAAAGCGACACTATTAAGAACAAAGGTAATAATATTGTATGTATATGTAACTAATGATGTTATAATAGTTTTAGAATTCTTCCGTTTTATAAATAGTATATTAGGACACCCAACACACACCAGCGATTAAGCCTATAATCAGTCCCTTTCCTTGAACCTACGTATCACACACGACCGATTTAGCGAATGATTTCAACCAAATTTTCAACGTAACTTTATCACGGAGAGTGAACTGCTGTGCTTAGGAGCGATGACACTGATTTCCGCATGTTGACTAATACGCACAATAATAATAATAATAATAATTGAATGGAATTTGTTTTGGAATGCTTTTGTAGGGAACTGTAGGTTATCTTACAGAGTACATTACACTTTTCATTGACAGAGTGTGTGTTGTGTACATCTTTCCAGTCTGTATTTCGTAAATATATTTTAAAGTCTGAAAGCCTCCTACATCTTTTTGAAGCAAACTGAGTACCCAGACGACACTACCTCAGGATAAATGCGAAAATATTTCCCTTTTTAGCGAAAATTTTGACGCACAACGAATATTAACGCGATTTGACTTAGATCTGATTGATATATTCAGAAGCAGAAAGTGTTTTCATAACGCAATAAAATATAAGGGGAGCTTGGACATAATATTAACTGAATGCAACATTTGAATCACACCTTCCAATTTCCTGGCAAAAATCTATAAATGTTTTTGTGTCCTCACTTATAGAGAGGACGCGTGATGTGAAAACATAAGACCTTCCTTTGTAAACCTTAGAACTTAGTCGCAAATTAACCTGAAATACAGTTACCACTTAGAGCCATTTGAATTATTTTTTTGTAAATCAGAGGTATACAGCCCAGGCCATACAAGGAAATACACTCCTGGAAATTGAAATAGGAACACCGTGAATTCATTGTCCCAGGAAGGGGAAACTTTATTGACACATTCCTGGGGTCAGATACATCACATGATCACACTGACAGAACCACAGGCACATAGACACAGGCAACAGAACATGCACAATATCGGCACTAGTACAGTGTATATCCACCTTTCGCAGCAATGCAGGCTGCTATTCTCCCATGGAGACGATCGTAGAGATGCTGGATATAGTCCTGTGGAACGGCTTGCCATGCCATTTCCACCTGGCGCCTCAGCTGGACCAGCGTTCGTGCTGGACGTGCAGACCGCGTGAGACGACGCTTCATCCAGTCCCAAACATGCTCAATGGGGGACAGATCCGGAGATCTTGCTGGCCAGGGTAGTTGACTTACACCTTCTAGAGCACGTTGGGTGGCACGGGATACATGCGGACGTGCATTGTCCTGTTGGAACAGCAAGTTCCCTTTCCGGTCTAGGAATGGTGGAACGATGGGTTCGATGACGGTTTGGATGTACCGTGCACTATTCAGTGTCCCCTCGACGATCACCAGAGGTGTACGGCCAGTGTAGGAGATCGCTCCCCACACCATGATGCCGGGTGTTGGCCCTGTGTGCCTCAGTCGTATGCAGTCCTGACTGTGGCGCTCACCTGCACGGCGCCAAACACGCATACGACCATCATTGGCACCAAGGCAGAAGCGACTCTCATCGCTGAAGACGACACGTCTCCATTCGTCCCTCCATTCACGCCTGTCGCGACACCACTGGAGGCGGGCTGCACGATGTTGGGGCGTGAGCGGAAGACGGCCTAACGGTGTGGGGGACCGTAGCCCAGCTTCATGGAGACGGTTGCGAATGGTCCTCGCCGATACCCCAGGAGCAACGTGTCCCTAATTTGCTGGGAAGTGGCGGTGCGGTCCCCTACGGCACTGCGTAGGATCCTACGGTCTTGGCGTGCATCCGTGCGTCGCTGCGGTCCGGTCCCAGGTCGACGGGCACGTGCACCTTCCGCCGACCACTGGCGACAACATCTATGTACTGTGGAGACCTCACGCCTCACGTGTTGAGCAATTCGGCGGTACGTCCACCCGGCCTCCCGCATGCCCACTATACGCCCACGCTCAAAGTCCGTCAACTGCACATACCGTTCACTTCCACGCTGTCGCGGCATGCTACCAGTGTTAAAGACTGTGATGGAGCTCCGTATGCCACGGCAAACTGGCTGACACTGACGGCGGCGGTGCACAAATGCTGCGCTGCTAGCGGCATTCGACGGCCAACACCGCGGTTCCAGGTGTGTCCGCTGTGCCGTGCATGTGATCATTGCTTGTACAGCCCTCTCGCAGTGTCCGGAGCAAGTATGGTGGGTCTGACACACCGGTGTCAATGTGTTCTTTTTCCATTTCCAGGAGTGTATCTCTTTGTTTATGAGACCCGTTTACGCGCGTCGTTCTGGAGGGGTGTCTGCCGGCACGGCCTGCCTGGTGTGCAGAGCAATCGACTACTAGGCGGATACAACAGCACCGAAATTGATGTGGAGCCACGCTGACTCCAGTGCTGTAGCCAACTGCGCTAAGTTACGCGGTTGAGGATCCATGGCGGGAACAGCCCGCTCGAGGTGGTCCCACAGATTCTCGACTGGATATAAAGCTGAAGTGTTTGGTAGCCAGGAGTGTGTGATAGCCGGCCGGAGTGGCCGAGCGGTTCTAGGCGCTACAGTCTGGAACCGCGCGCCCGCTACGGTCGCAGGTTCGAATCCTGCCTTGGGCATGGATGTGTGTGATGTCCTTAGGTTGGTTAGGTTTAAGTAGTTCTAAGTTCTTGGGGACTAATGACCCAAGAAGTTAAGTCCCATAGTGCTCAGAGCTATTTGAACCATTTTGAGTGTATGATAACCCCATCCTGGTGCTCTGTGCGATCTGTGTTACATGTTGCGTTGTCCTGCTGGTATATTCCATCTTATTCAGGAGAAAACAAACTGCATGTATGAGTCGAGATAGTCCCCAAGGGCAGATGCATACCTGTGTTGATTCACTGTACCTTCCAGAATAACGAGATCGTCCAGGAAATGTCACGAAAACATTCCTCAGACCATAACGCTCCCTCCTCCAGTCTGGACAGTTCCGACAATTTTTGCAGGATGTTTGCTTTCAGACGTTTCACGCCATACACACCAACTGCACCTGTCCAATGCAACATAAAACATGATTCATCTGAAAAGGCCACCTGTCGCCACTCAGTGACGCCCAGTTGCGGTACTGTTGTGCAAATAGCAAAATGGCTCTGAGCACTATAGGACTTAACTTCTGAGGTCATCAGTCCCATAGGATGCATCACAGTTGCCTCGGCGCCGCGTTTCGACAGCGCAGTTTTGTCATGCACAGAATTCTTATACCGGAGCCAAGGTAGCCCCTGAGAGCCGGAAACCCATATAACAACTTGTGTTGTGGCTGACAATTCCCAATTTTTCACAAACACTACTTTTATTGATGTAAGTTCACAAGGTTGATGACTGAACATACAAACGAAAAAGGTAACAATAACGAAAAAAGTCTCCTAATTGAAGCAACCAAAAGTTCACTTCTAATTTTCCACAAAGGTTCGTGGAAACACACTCACACACAAGTAACAGTCCAATTCCGAGACGAAGACGTAATCTTCAACGCTCGGAGTACACGAGGTCAGCATCCCGCGCGAACTGAACTTCGGGCCTGGTTTTAACCCCTAAATAGCTGTCTCCAGCTAGTCAGGTGCTGGGTGATACTTCCTGCGGGTCGTGGCTCGAGCTCCCCCTGCAGGAATGTCTGTTTCCATTATCTTGTATGTAAATAGCCAGTGTTTACGACGGTGCTTTTGGGTACGCCTTGGACATAGACAACCTCTTCCTCTGTGGTGTTATATGGGTTGCCGACCCTCAGGGGCTACCTTGGCTTCGGTATAACAAGAATAATTCAACCACAGCTGCACGCGAACAGCTTGCAATCATAGACGTTTCGGAAATGCATCCACTCTTGGCCCGAAAGCAAGTGATCATGCCCTTCTGGACGTCAGATAAATAACTCCGTTTCCGCATTGCGGCAACGATTTTACTGTTTTTCACGTCCCACGGACACGCTTTATGTTGCATTGCTAGCGCTGCCACCTGCCATCTGTCAGTGATTATTGCTCGTTGACGTCCAGCATAAACAGCTGTCACTTTAATGTGACTGGAGCGTGTAGTTACATTTGAGATACAGTACTTACACTTTGCAATGAAAAAGCGCTCAGTGATTGTGAATGATGCCTTAAGTGCCTCAAACGCGACGAAACTGTTGTGGTTGGCAGGAGAGCCAACCCGTATAACTAAAGGAGGCCGAAATGCACGCGTTTCAGCTCACGCAGGCTGGCGTGAGGTCTGGAACATGGCAAGGGAATTAGAATTGAGGAAAACGGACGTAGCTGGTGGAATACTTAACTTTAATGCATTAACGATCGCTCGTGACGGTACATAATTTACAATATCAATAGAAACTGATCATGGCGCCTTGCTAGGTCGTAGCAAATAACGTAGCTGAAGGCTATGCTAACTAACCTCTCGGCAAATGAGAGCGTAATTTGTCAGTGAACCATCGCTAGCAAAGTCGGCTGTACAACTGGGGCGAGTGCTAGGAAGTCTCTCTAGACCTGCCGTGCGGCGGCGCTCGGTCTGCAATCACTGATAGTGGCGACAAGCGGGTCCGACGTATACTACCGGACCGCGGCCGATTTAAAGGCTACCACCTAGCAAGTGTGGTGTCTGGCGATGACACCACAGAAACCTTCAAGACATATAACGTCAGCGGGACCGGCTTAAAGCGATAACAATAATTTTAAAAAATTCACTTAATTTTATCCATTGTTTTTCAGTGTTTCGTCCGCGACTGTTTTACTTTCGTAAAATGAAGAACGAGCCGCCTTCAGTCACAAGTTGTGTTTATTTACTGCACTATGCATTTAGAGCCCTGGAGGCTCATCTTCAGGTGCTTTTTAGTTATTTACATCAGGTTTTTTAGTTATTTGCCTGTTGATATTACATTTTTGTGTTACAACATTACCTGTTAAAGAGACAATTGAAATTACTAGAAAAAACCTCATCACGCACAAAAAACTAACCATGCCAGAGATTACAGAGTTGGTAGATCTACTTGAACTAGTACCATCCCACAACTACTTTTCATTTAATAATAAAATCTATCAACAGAAAGAAGGCTTAGCTATGGGTAACTGTATGTCAAGTTTCCTAGCTGACATGTTCATCAACCACTTAGAGGATAAGTCCTTCAAAGGAGAAAATAACCTTGTTCAAAAAATTGTGTATTACAAGAGATATGTAGCTGACACACTACTGTTATTTGATGGCACTAAAGATGAACTTGAAGAACTCCTCACATCATTCAACTCACTCCACAATAAAATAAAGTTCACAATAGAACATGAAACAAATCAATCCGTAAATTTCTTAGACCTCACAATTGTGAATGAACAACAAGAACATAACTTGTACATTTACCGAAAACCAACCTATACTGACATCACAATACATGAATCTTCATACCACCCGAACACACATAAGTATGCTGCATTTAGATCAGTGTTGAACAGGGCACATACATTACCTTTAAAACCCAAAGCACTAACACAAAAAATAGATACTATCAAAACAATTGCAGTAAATAATGGTTGCTCTGTAAAATCATTTGATAAACTATCTAGAAAAATTCAGACCAACATCACTCACAAAAACACTGAAAAGAAAATTACCGACACAAAACAAATCTTCACAAGCATTCCATACTTAGGCACAGTATCACAAACAATAGCTAACTTATTAAAAAAATATATTAAAATATCTTTCTCCACAGACAGCAAACTTGGATACCACTTACCTTACACAGTGAACACAAACAAGCCAATAACACAACACAGTGGAATATATAAATTACAATGTAACAGTTGCCCTGAATTTTACAGAGGAAAAACTGGAAGAACCTTCCACACACGGTATAAAGAATACATCGACGCCTTTCGACTAAATCATTTTGAAAAATCAACAATAGCAAACCACATGTATATTAATAAACACAGAAATGACGACATCCACAACAGCCTAGCTGTACTTTACACAGAACCCAACAGTAAAAAACTTAATCTACTAGAACAGTTAGAAATAATGCTACACAAAGAAAAATATTCCGAAAACTTGTTGAATGAACAGAGTTTAACAACCACATTTTTTTCTACACCTTAGAAGTTTATTTTTTCCTGAGGAATCAAATCTATAATAGTACAAACACCAGATAACCTACAACATGGTGCCAAATAATTATTTTAATATACCTGTGTACTAGTAATACTGTATCATATTATCTTCTGTGAAACAAGAAAATCGATTATATTTACAAGTAGAACATCTGTATGAACGAGAATCTTTGACATGTTTACGTTCTGCTACTACAATGTGCGAAAAAAAAGTGTGTGACAATGTATATATCCCAGTATGTACTGCAAAATTAAAGATGTGTATTGAGTATACCAACTGCACAACAGAAGCAGACATCATATAATGTTAAACTGTAAGTTAGTTTCATATTATTAACGCTGTTAAACTGATGTCTACAATATACCATGTTGTAACACAAAAATGTAATATCAACAGGCAAACAACTAAAAAACCTTATGTAAATCACTAAAAAGCACCTGAAGATGAGCCTCCAGGGCTCTAAATGCATAGTGCAGTAAATAAACACAACTTGTGACTGAAGGCGGTTTGTTCTTCATTTTACGAATATATATATATATATATATATATATATATATATATATATATATATATATATATATAGGCATGTGTCTAAGCTGCCATCAATAAAGGACATTTATCTGTTATCTTGGCATTTGTGAACGATCGAAGTTTGAAGGTTAAAGTATCTAAAGAGTACGGAAGTAATAATAATAATAATAATAATAATAATAATAATAATGGCGTGTGACGAGGGCCTCCCGTCGGGTAGACCGCTCGCCTGGTGCAACTCTTTCGATTTGACGCCACTTCGGCGAATTGCGCGTTGATGGGGATGAAATGATGACGATTAGGACAACCCAAAATCCAGACCCTGAGTGGAGAAAATCTCCGACCCAGCCGGGAATCGAACACGGGCCCTCAGGATTGACAGTCCGTCGCGCTGACCACTTTTTTTTTTTTTACTCTCATTTTGTTCGTTTACGTTCGTTGAATCTTCTCGGGGTGGACGCCGTAAGATACCCGTTTAAGTTCGCTGTTGATCGATTAACTCAGTTTTTTTTTTATTTCAGAGGGCAGCTAACCCTCTGACCCAACACGCTGAGCTACCGTGCCAGCTGCCACTTAGCTACCGGGGGCCGACAGTACGGAAGTGTGCAGTCATCAGCTAAAACATTATGGTCACTTGTTTGACCGTCTTGGTAACGAAATATATCACTTATTTTGCGTATCATGGATCTGACAGTTTGTTAGTACGTTTGTGGAGGTACGTGGCATTAGATGTCTACACACAGGTCATGAAATTCGCATAAGTAACGGACCGCTGATGTGCGTAGTCGCTTATGGCTCCCGATAGCGACCCAGAAGGGTTCTATAGAATGTACATCAGGCGAATATGGTCTCTGAGACACAACGTGAGCTCACTGTAATGCTCCTCAAACCACTGTAGCACGGTCCTGCCTCCGAGACACAGACCATTATTATGCTGAAAGATGACACCGCTGTCGGGGAAGACATCAAGCACGAAGAGATGCAGGTGGTTCGTTGCCGTCAGCGTGTTTTCGATTACTACCACATGTCTCATGAAAGCGCAGGAGAATGTCTCCCCTAGCATAATACTGCTCCCACCGGTGTGCGTCCGTGGCGCGCTGCTCGTTTTGAACCCCATTCACCGCGATGACGGCGTTTGTGGAGACGACCATCGACCTATTGCAGCAAAAATGTGATTCACCCAAATAGTCCACACGTTTCCATTGATTGATGGTCGAATACCGATAGTCCCGTGCCCACTGCAATCATAATTGACAATGACGTTGGGTCAACATGTGAACACGTAACGCTGGTCAGCTGCGGAGCTCCATGTTCAATACTGTACGATGAACGGTGTGCTACTGAGCCCTTGTGAATTCACCGGAATTGTGCTCTTTCGTCGGATATGGCACAGATCCTACTTTACAGAGCAGACAAGCCCCAAACTCCACGTTCTGTGAAGAGGCTTGAACATCCCACCATTTGGCGCCTATTGGTAGTTTCACTGTCCTATCTGTTTCCACAGATGCTCACGACAGTAGTACATGAACATTCGACCAGCTTCGCCATGTCCGAGATACTAGTTCGCTGGCTCTGCGTAATAATAATCTGCCCTTTGTCAGATTCGCTTGTCTCAATGGATTTCCCCATTTGCAGCTCATATCTTCGCTAGGATGATCCCTCGCCCGTGTCTGCTCCGCTTACATACTTTTGTTACCGCGTCACGTGTCCATAACGCCACGAGGTGGCATCCAGTGTTGTGGTGAACAGTGGTCATAATGTTTTGCTTATCAGTGTAAGTCTCTGACGAAAAAACACCGCATAGCAATTATAAGTACTCGCGGATCAGGCGTTAGTCATAGACACGTTACGGCTGGCCAGTTGCTGTCTGAACGGCACTGTGGGAAGCGATGTATGATCGTGAGATATGTGACCAACATGTCGCCAGTCCCTTCAACCCCTCTTGTCAGTATATTAATCCTGGGGATGCCGCTGTTACTTTATTTAAGCTTTTCCTCATCTGGCCGCACGAGGCTGAGTAGACACCGTTCCAGACAGCATTACATCTGGAAAATCAGAGGCGGTACGTTGAATCGAACCCGGTTCTTTCCGCACAGATGGTAGTGATGCTAACCATTCGGCTATAGAGGTGGTGATAAATCAGGTATTATTTGGCGGAAAAGCTAAACATTTGCTTGAAAAAATGTAAGTTAACACAAGCAACACTTCGAGACATATTCCCAAATTTGAAGTTGCTGTGTCGTCGTACGTTCTTCCTTCATCCGCCATCCAAGTGGAAATGTGGAGTTTCCATGACTGATTTACTCTAAACTTACATACATACTCGGCAAGTCACGGTATGGTGCGTGGTGGAGGATACATTGTACCACTGCTAATCATCTCCCTTCCTGTTCCACTCCCAAGCAGAGCGAGGGAAAAGCGATTGCGTCTATGCCTCGGTACGAGCCCTAATTTCTCTTATGTTACGTTCGTGGTACTTCCGTAAAATGTACGTTAACGGCTATAGGATTGTTCTGCAATCAACTTCAAATGCCGGTTATCTAAATTTTCACAGTAGCACTCCCCGAAAAGAGCATCCCCTTCCCTCCATGGACTCCCATTTGAGTTCCAAAGCATATTCGTAACACTTGCGTGTTGTTTGAACCTACCGGTAACAAATCTACCAGTCTGCCTTTGAACTGCTTTGATGTCTTGCTTTAATTCTATCTGATACGGATCCCAAACCCTCGAGTAGTAGTCAATAATGAGTCTCACTAGTGTTCTATATGCGAGCTCCTTTACAAATAAACCACACTTCCCAAAAACTCTCTCAATAAACCTAAGTCGACTACTCGCCTTCCCCGCTACTATCCTTCCATGCTCGTTCCATTTCACATCGCTGTGCAACGTTGTGCCTAAATGTTCAAGCAGCACGCTACTAATTCTGTATTCGAAAACTGCGAGATTGTTTTTCCTAATCATCTGCATTAACTTTCGCTTTTCTAATTTAGAGCTAGCTGCCAATCATCACACCAACTAGAAATATTGTAGAGATTGCTCCTCACACTGGCCGCCAGATCATTTATGCATATAGAGAATAACTCCCCTGAGGCCCGCCTGAAGACACCCTTGTCTCTGATGAACACTCGCTGTCAATGACAACGTACTGGGGTCTGTTACTTAAGAAATCTTCGAGTCACTCACATATCTGGGAACCTGTTCCGAATGCTCGTACCTTCGTTAACAGTCTGCAACGGGGCATCATGTTAAACGCTTGGTCTGTAACTTTGCGTTTCAGTTCTTTTGCCTTTCTTATGTACAGGAGGCGTTTGTGCTTTAAACAGAGTGCGATAGAACAGTAAACAAACTTGACAACTGCAATATGTGGATGTATTGCATTATTTTCGGTGTATCCACACTGCTGTAGGCTAATATCAAAAGTCACAGATGTTATATTATCCAGATCTTTGCCACGAGCTGTTCCACTTCCCCAGTTCGCTTTCTCAACTTACAGCTTTCATCCAAATTATGTTATTTATTACTTTATACATCGACTGGCGTAAGACGTTTTTAATGTCTCTAGAGTTAGCGAAGTGTGACTTCTGTTCTGTGAGTGGTGGTGTGAGTGGGAACGTGTGCCGTAACGCTTTCGTAATCTGTAAATCCAGAGAGATGAGAAGGAGATATTGAATTTTAGTGATGTTTGTTGTTGTAGTCTTCAGTCCGAAGACCAGTTTGATGCAGCGCTCCAGGCTACTCTACCCCGTGCATGACTCATCAACTCCGAGTAGCTACCGTAACTTAACACCGTTACTGTATTCATCTCTTGGTCTCCCCCCACAGTTCCCTCCAGTACTAAACTGGTGATCCCTTGATGTCTCAGAATGTGCCACAAATTTCTTTTCTCCAAGATTCCATTCATTACCACCTCATTATTTATGCCATATGCCCACCTAATCTTCGGCATTCTTCTGTAACAACACGTTTCAAAGTCTTCCATTCTCCTCCGGTCTAAATTATTTATCATCCATGTTTCACTTCCAAACGTGGCTGCACTTCTTGCAAATTCTTTCAATAAAGACTTCCTAACATTTAAATCTACATTCGATGTTAATAATTTTTTTCCCCTCCAGAAACGCTTTTCTTGCCAGCCTACATTTTATATCCTCTCTACTTCGGCCATCATCTCTTATTCCGCGGTCCAAATAACAAACCTCATCTACAACTTTAAGTGTGTCGCTTTCTAATCAGTTTCCCTCAGCATCACCTGATTTAATTCGAGTACTTTCCATTATCCTTGTTTAGCTTTTGCTGATGTTCGTCATATATCCTCCTTTCAGGCTACTGTCCATTCCATTCAACTGCTCTTCCAAGTGTTTTGCTGTCTCTGACAGAAAAACATAGTCATCGGCAAACCTCAAAGTTTTTATTTCTTCTGCTTGACCTTCAATTCCTACTACAAAGTTCTCTTTTGTTTCGTTTACTGCTTGCTCAATGTATAGACTGAATAACATTGGTGATAGTCTGCCACCCTGTCTCACTTCCTTCTCAACCACTGCTTTCTTTTCATGATCCTCGATTCCTATAGCTGCTATCTGGTTACTGTACAAGCTGTAAACAGCTGTTCGCTCCCTGTATTTTACCCCTGCTACCTTCAGAATTTCAAAGAGAGTTCTCCAGTCAACACTGTCAAAAGCTTTCGCTAAGTCTACAAATGCTATAAACGTAGGTTTCTCTCTCCTTAAACTATCTTCTCTCCCCTTAAACTATCTTCTAAGATAAGTCGTAGTGTCAGTATTACCTCGAGTGTTCCTGCATTTCTCCGGAATCCAAACTGATCTTCCCCAGTTTTTCCATCCTTCTGTAAGGAATTCGCGTTAGTATTTTGCAACCATGACGTATTAAACTATTAAACTGATAGTTCAGTAATATTCACATCTGTCAGCACCTGCTTTCTTTGGAAATTGTAATTATTACAATATTCTTGAAGTCTAAGGATATTTCGCCTGTGTCATACATCTTGCACAGTAGATGGAAGACTTTTCTCATGGCTGGCTTTCCCAAGTCTGTCAGTAGTTCTGACGGAATATCGTCTACTCCTGGAGCGTTGTTTCGACTTAGATCTTTCAGTGCTCTGTTAAATGCTTCCCACAGTATTATATCCCCCATCTCATCTTCACCTACGTCCCGTACCATTTCTAAAAGACTGCCTTTAAGTTCATCTCCCTCGTACAGATCCTCTAGACAATCGTTACACCTTTCATATGCCCTTCTTTGCCTAGGACTGGTTTCCCATCTGAGCTCCTGATATTTGTGCAGTTGCTTCTTTTCTCCAAAGGCTTCTTTAATTTTTCTGTAGGCGGCATCTATCTTACCCCTAGCGATATATGCTTCCACACCCTTACATTTGTCCTCTAGCCATTCCCGCTTAGCCGTTTTGCTCTTCCTGTCGATATTATTTTCTCCTTTCATCACTTAAATTCAATATCTCCTGTGTCATCCTAGAATTTCTACTAGGTCTTGTCTTTTTACCTGTTTGATCCTCTGCTGGCTTCATTACTTCATTTCTCAGAGCTATCCATTCGCCCTCTACCGTATTCTTTTCCCACGTTGTAGTCAATCGTTGTCTAATGCTCCCTCTGAAACTCTTTACAACGTCTGGCTCTTTCAGCATATCCAGGTCTCATCTTCTTACTGTACTACTTTTCTACAGTTTCTTTAGTTTTAATTTATAGTTCATAACCAATAAGTTGTGGCCAGAGTCTGTATCTGCCCATGGAAATGTCTTGCGACTTAAAACCTTGTTCCATAATTTCTGTCTGATGATTATATAATGAATCTGAAACATTCTGGCGTCTCCAGATCTCTTCCAAGTATACGACCTTCTTTCATGATTCTTAAACCAAGTGTCAGCTATGATTAAATTATGATCTGTGCAAAATTCTACCAGGTGGCTTGCTCTTTCATTTCTTTCTCCCTGCCCATATTCACCTGCAACTTTTCCTTCCCTTCTAATGCGCTCTCTTTGCTATTAGTAGCAGCTTACCCGCATTCCTTTTTTTTATTCACTATCAAGCTAACTCCTGAATTATCCCTGATCGATTTTGTGTTTATAACCCTATACTCACCTGACCAGAAGTCCTGTTCCTCCTGCCATCGAAGTTCACTAATGCCCACTAAATCTAACTTCAACCTATCCATTTCCTGTTTTAGATTTTCTAAGCTCCCTGCCCAATTAAGGGGTCTAACACACCATGCTCTGACCCGTAGAACGCCAGTGTCATTTATCCTGATGGCGACATACTTTTGAGTAGTCCCCGCTCAGAAGTTGGAATGGGGAACTATTTTACCTCCGGAATACACAAGAAGATGCCATCTTCATTGAACCATACAGTAGAGCTGCATGTCCTCGTGAAAGATTACGGCTGTAGTTTCCCCTACAGGGAAATGCACTGTCTCCGCTACTTTTTAATTTAGTCCTAGAATATATTGTACGAATGGCAGCAGATAATTAAGGGGGTATGGAGTTAAATGGAAATATTAAGATATTAGGGTATTCAGATGATTTAAACATTATTAGCGATAGAAAAGAATCTGTAACAGCAAATGCGACTGCGTTAATCAAGGCTACTGAAATTGTAGGTCTAAGGATCAGTGAAGACAGAACTAAATAGCTGGTTACGACTAGAATGCCAACAGCAGTAGATCAGGAAATGTTAAGAGTTGGAGACATGCAGTTTGAAAGAGTGAACACATTTAAGTATCTAGGCGTGGACATCACTTCGAGAAATGAGATTGAATCTGAACTGAAGAAGAGATTACGGGCGGGAAATGCGTGCTACTTCTCATTGAATAGATTACTTTCATCGCGGATATTGTCTAGGAATTTAAAGATTAGAATATACAAAACTATTATTCTAACAGTTATGCTGTATGGGTGTGAGACTTGGTCTCTCACTGTCCAAATGAAAAGCCGTTTCGCGTATTTGAAAACAAAATTTTTAGGAAAATTTTCGGAGCAAAAAGGGATGACATTAGCGGAGAGTGGCGAAAACTGCATAACGAAGAGGTTCACGAACTCTATTCAAGGCCTGACATAATCAGTATTATTAAATCACGTAGGCTGCGATGGGCGGATCACGTAGCTCGAACGGATGAGGGCAGGGCAGCGCGCAGAGTACTGGTAGGGCACCTAGAAGGAAAACGTCCTGTGGGGAGACCGAGGAGTAGATGGGAGGACAATGTGAAGGCTGATTTGAGGAGACTAGGTATTGAAAGTGAATGGAAGGAAATAGCCCAAGACAGGGACAGATGGCAAAAATACGTTGCTACGGTAATGGACTCTCGAGTCCGGTATGACCAGTGAGTAAGTAAGTATCACCTTGCTTAAAGCCATTCGCTGTACCAGCACAGAAATGGCGTTTTTGTTGATGTTGCAACGGTAGATTCATCTGTCATCCAGACTCTTACCCCTGCAACTATTGAAAAGGCTGCTGCCTCTCTTCAGGAACCATACGTTCATTTGGTCTCTCAATAGATATTCCTTCGTTGTGGTTGTACCTGCGATGTGGCTATCTGTTTCGCTGAAGCGTGCAATCCACCTCACCAACGGCAAGACCCATGGTTCGAGAAGGGCGTATTTTAGTGATATTTGTACTAAATGGAAGCGTGTTGTGTCGTTGCAGAAATGCTGAGAGCGCTGTTGGTGGTGGCGGCAGCTCGGCTGAGTCTCCAGGAGTCGCAGAGCAGCGTCCAGGCAGTCACCAAGCTCAGCAATAGCCTCGTGCCGAAGCTTTTCCAGGTCAGTGATTTGTTTCTGGCGCATTACTTCCACGCAGATCTCGCCTTAAGTGTGTCAGCTGTGGAAACTGCGACTACGAAATTAACATATTTTAAGTAGATGTGATAGTTCAGCCAAGGTAACAAATTGCGTGGCAAAGAAATCAAGTGCTTTCCTGCGGAACTGACAGAAGTGTGCATATTTTATATGGCCTCCTGCATTTGACAGTTCGTCCTCTAGCGTGCTAGTCAGACGGGTCAGCCAGACACGGATCCCATCCCCGCGACGGATTAACGACAATGGGCAGGTACATCGGCCTACCTAGTGTGCGGTTTTTAGGCGGTTTTCAACGGCCATTGAGGCAAATGCTGGGCTGGTAGTCAAATTCTGCCTTCGAAAATACAGTACATCAGGAGTAGTCACCCTTTTTTACCTACCGCCTACATTTGTGTCTGTGTTAGTAATAAAATTTCTTGATCGCCCACCAGTTCCACAGTAATAGTAAGATACAGGGTGAGTCACTAACCACTGGCACCTAGAATAACTCTGAAAGTATGGTAGGAGCTGAAAAGTTTGTGGGACAGAAGTTGCATGGGACAAAGGGGGCCATAATATGACATTGGTTTTTAATTGCTAGGTGGGGTCGCGTCAGAGATAAAAAGGTCAACATTTTTTTTAACATCCAATGATGTTTAACAGTAAGGTCTCTGAAGGTCAACGAAGGTCAAAAGATGATATGAACGTCAATTTACAGAAGGTGTTCGAAGTGATGACCATTGGAGTCAATGCAGTGCTGCAATCTTCTTATTATGGATTGAGTGGTATTCCTCATCACATCGGCACTAATCGAAGCACATGCTCTGACAATTCTCTTTCGTATATCGTGCAAATAGTAAATATTCACCGAATACGGCGTTTCCATCTAGCGTGTCATTAACATGTGAACACTGTTCGACGGTTTCGCAATACAACACTAATAGTAACGTTAAGACTAGTATCGTCGAAACAAGCGAACGTGATTCATGCATTCCTTCGAAGAACAAGTCGATATCCTTCTCATTTACGGAGAATGCCAACGAAATTCACTGAGAGCTAGAGACTTATATGTTGAAAGATACCCTCAAGTACTCACCCTACACGTCGTACATTTAAATATGTGTATGATAAACTGAGAACCACTGGATATTTAACGCATCGGAAACATATCCGGCAAAGGAAAGTTGCTAACGAGGAAACGGAAATTGGTACTCTTGCCTCTGTGGTTCGAGATCATTGTGTTAGTTGTCGTCAAATCGCAAGGGAATCTGGCATGAGCCAGAGTAGTGTTGTTCGTGTTCTGCATCACCATAGATATCATCCATACCATATCAGTCTCCACCAAGAATTAACTGGCACGGATTGTACGCGTTGCATTGAATTCTACCGATGGGCTCAACTCCAGATTCAGAGGGATGACACATTTATTAATTTGATTTTGTTTACTGGCAAGGCTACATTCACGAACCATGGACATGTTAATCTGCATAAAATGTATTATCGGGACACTGAAAATCCATGTTGGCTGCGGCAAGTTGCACACCAAAAACCGTGGTCGGTGAATGCATGGTGTCTGGTTCTGAAGGACAGAATTATAGGCCCATATTTCGTCTAAGGAAATCTTAATGGTAGGATGAACACCACATTCCTGCAAGGAACATTAGGTCTGTTATTGGAAGAAATACCTTTAGGAAAAAGGAACAGAATGTGGTATCAACACAACGGGTGTCCGGCACATTTTTCGCTGATGGCTAGAATTGAGTTGCAGAGACAATTCCCATATCGTTGGATTGGACGCGGAGATGTGTCGTGGCCGGCTCGTTCGCCCGACTTGACGCCTCTGGATTTTTTCTTGTGGGAATCCGTAAAAGACATTGTTTGTAAAGACGTTACAACTACACCGGATGATATGCGAGATGAAATTGTGAGAGCCTGTGCTTCGATAAGTGCCGATGTGATAAGGAATACCACTCTGTGTATTGTGTATTCTCTTGTGGGAATTCTTAAAAGACATTGTTTATAAAGACATTACAACTACACCTGATGATATGCGAGATGAAATTGTGAGAGCCTGTGCTTCGGTAAGTGCCGATGTGATAAGGAATACCACTCAATCCATGATAAGAAGATTGCAACATTGCGTTGATACCAATGGTCATCACTTCGAACACCTTCTGTAAATATATACTAATATGGATATGGTGTCTGTTCTTTCGGACGTGTCCGAAAGAGAGGGAGAGAAAGAACCAACACCATTGATGATCTGCAGCCCTCTAGGAACGAAATTAGAATTATATATTAATACCTTCAGCTGCGGACGGGCGTTGATATACACTCCTGGAAATGGAAAAAAGAACATATTGACACCGGTGTGTCAGACGCACCATACTTGCTCCGGACACTGCGAGAGGGCTGTACAAGCAATGATCACACGCACGGCACAGCGGACACACCAGGAACCGCGGTGTTGGCCGTCGAATGGCGCTAGCTGCGCAGCATTTGTGCACCGCCGCCGTCAGTGTCAGCCAGTTTGCCGTGGCATACGGAGCTCCATCGCAGTCTTTAACACTGGTAGCATGCCGCGACAGCGTGGACGTGAACCGTATGTGCAGTTGACGGACTTTGAGCGAGGGCGTATAGTGGGCATGCGGGAGGCCGGGTGGACGTACCGCCGAATTGCTCAACACGTGGGGCGTGAGGTCTCCACAGTACATCGATGTTGTCGCCAGTGGTCGGCGGAAGGTGCACGTGCCCGTCGACCTGGGACCGGACCGCAGAGACGCACGGATGCACGCCAAGACCGTAGGATCCTACGCAGTGCCGTAGGGGACCGCACCGCCACTTCCCAGCAAATTAGGGACTCTGTTGCTCCTAGGGGATCGGCGAGGAGCATTCGCAACAGTCTCCATGGAGCTGGGCTACGGTCCCGCACACCGTTAGGCCGTCTTCCGCTCACGCCCCAACATCGTGCAGCCCGCCTCCAGTGGTGTCGCGACAGGCGTGAATGGAGGGACGAATGGAGACGTGTCGTCTTCAGCGATGAGAGTCGCTTCTGCCTTGGTGCCAATGATGGTCGTATGCGTGTTTGGCGCCGTGCAGGTAAGCGCCACAATCAGGACTGCATACGACCGAGGCACACAGGGCCAATATGGTGTGGGGAGCGATCTCCTACACTGGCCGTACTCCTCTGGTGATCGTCGAGGGGACACTGAATAGTGCACGGTACATCCAAACCGTCATCGAACCCATCGTTCTACTATTCCTAGACCGGCAATGGAACTTGCTGTTCCAACAGGACAATGCACGTCCCCATGTATCCCGTGCCACCCAACGTGCTCTAGAAGGTGTAAGTCAACTACCCTGGCCAGCAAGGTCTCCGGATCTGTCCCCCATTGAGCATGTTTGGGACTGGATGAAGCGTCGTCTCACGCGGTCTGCACGTCCAGCACGAACGCTGGTCCAACTGAGGCGCCAGGTGGAAATGGCATGGCAAGCCGTTCCACAGTACTACATCCAGCATCTCTACGATCGTCTCCATGGGAGAATAGCATTGTTGCGAAAGGTGGATATACACTGTACTAGTGCCGACATTGTGCATGCTCTGTTGCCTGTGTCTATGTGCGTGTGGTTCTGTCAGTGTGATCATGTGATGTATCTGACCCCAGGCATGTGTCAATAAAGTTTCCCCTTCCTGGGACAATGAATTCACGGTGTTCTTATTTCAGTTTCCAGGAGTGTATGTTCTAACATACAGTGTGATGATTTCTGGTGAGAAAAGAGCATACTTAGTTTGGACAGCAGCGCAGATTGTTTTTACTATATTTCTTTCCTTCGAAATGCTTTCTAAACCGTTAAGTTCATTAAAACTAAGTTCAGACTGTGACATTTTACGTAGCCAATAATATGTCGAATCTGTAAACCCACCGCGAGATGGAACTTCAAACCAGCCAAAATGTTCCACATCTGCTGGAGAAGGACTTAAAATATCATTAGACGGAGTTTCCAGCGTGTCGTCATACTTCTTTCCACGATATGCGATGTAGCCAGCCAGGTATCGGAATTCTTCTGCTGAACAGTTAGGTCCCTCGCTGACAGATGACTCTTCTGGTCCAGCTTGAAGAGGAAAGTTAATATTTTGCAGGTGTCTTTCACCATCTATCATTTCCACTGCTTTGCTCATGTCGGGCAAAATTCCTCTGAACAAATGTGGCGTCAAAAGTCCATCACTGTCATTTGCCTCTACCGAAGTTTCATTGATCACTGTGCCCCAAGAGTAGAAGCCGTAATCGATGTTTCACTTCTGTTGGAGAAGATTTCAAGTAGAAATGAAATTTGTGGTAAGGCCTAATGGGACCAAACTGCTTAGCTCATCGGTCCCTGATCTTACGCACTACTTAATCTAACTTGAACTAACTTACGCTAAGAACAACACTCGACCCTCCGACCGGGTGATCCGCGCGGACCGTGACAAGACGTCTGAGACCACGCGGCTACCCCGTGCGGCAAGTAGAAATGACCAAGTCCTCTTATCTGCGAGAAAAATTATCCAGCCCGTCTTGGTTCAATCGTGCAATCAGAATATATCTCATCTGCATTGGCTCAAGGTCTGAAAACAGTCCAAATAACGACCGAACAGATGTCATGCTGCCTTTATGGAATGGTAGCAAACGATTTGTACTACCTACGGGCATTTTCTACACACGTGTACAGATCCCTTAATAATTTTTCCTGGACATCCTTAAGCATCCCATATTCGCAGGATAAAAAATTCCTGTCGTTGAATCTTCGTGCATTTAAGATGTCTAATGAGTCGTTTGCAAGCTGAAAAAAAAGATGCTTCCTCTTCATCTACATCTACATCTACATGACTACTCTGCAATTCACATTTAAGTGCTTGGCAGAGGGTTCATCGAACCACAATCATACTATCTCTCTACTATTCCACTCCCGAACAGCGAGCGGGAAAAACGAACACCTAAACCTTTCTGTTCGAGCTCTGATTTCTCCTATTTTATTTTGATGATCATTCCTACCTATGTAGGTTGGGCTCAACAAAATATTTTCGCATTCGGAAGAGAAAGTTGGTGACTGAAATTTCGTAAAAAGGTCTCGCCGCGACGAAAAACGTCTATGCTGTAATGACTTCCATCCCAACTCGTGTATCATATCTGCCACACTCTCTCCCCTATAACGCGATAATACAAAACGAGCTGCCCTTTTTTGCACCCTTTCGATGTCCTCCGTCAATCCCACCTGGTAAGGATCCCACACCGCGCAGCAATATTCTAACAGAGGACGAACGAGTGTAGTGTAAGCTGTCTCTTTAGTGGACTTGTTGCATCTTCTAAGTGTCCTGCCAATGAAACGCAACCTTTGGCTCGCCTTCCCGACAGTATTATCTATGTGGTCCTTCCAACTGAAGTTGTTCGTAATTTTAACACCCAGGTACTTAGTTGAATTGACAGCCTTGAGAATTGTACTATTTATCGAGTAATCGAATTCCAACGGATTTCTTTTGGAACTCATGTGGATCATCTCACACTTTTCGTTATTTAGCGTCAACTGCCACCTGACACACCATACAGCAATCTTTTCTAAATCGCTTTGCAGCTGATACTGGTCTTCGGATGACCTTACTAGACGGTAAATTACAGCATCATCTGCGAACAGTCTAAGAGAACTGCTCAGATTGTCACCCAGGTCATTTATATAGATCAGGAACAGTAGAGGTCCCAGGACGCTTCCCTGGGGAACACCTGATATCACTTCAGTTTTACTCGATGATTTGCCGTCTATTACTACGAACTGCGACCTTCCTGACAGGAAATCACGAATCCAGTCGCACAACTGAGACGATACCCCATAGCTCCGCAGCTTGATTAGAAGTCGCTTGTGAGGAACGGTGTCAAAAGCTTTCCGGAAATCTAGAAATACGGAATCTTCGAGCGTCAGGTGCCTAATGGCTTTAGTCGTCGTACTGGAAAAAAGTTGCGTAGCTAAATAAACCCATCGACGCTCTCTGCCCTTGACACTGACGTGAATTTGTGATAGTTCAGGACACAACTTTATTTCACTTCTACGTAATACGAGCCGTCTTTCTATAACAATCGGTCACCAATTTTCCCACTCGAAAGTCTTATTTCATCGTCCAGAAAGTGGTTCCTCATAAATTTAAAGAAATGTGGAACGTCTGAAAACACCAAGACTCTTTTATTCTCATATTGTGTATTTGAAAAGCAGGAATTTGTCTGTGTTACATTAAGACCTTTCCATACAGATCGATTTTTTGTGCCAAGGCCAAACACTACCGCAACAATATTGTAGCCAACATCTTGTATGGAGCAGATGATAGTGGCTGAAGGTCTGATTCCACAAAAGCAAATAACGCCTCCTAGATGCAGCACGAAGAGTAACTGCTTTAGAAATGTCTTTTCTTTGCTGCCTTGTTTGTTTCTTTCCACTCCGCAAGCAGTTTATCCGCGTTCATCAAAATAGTTAGTCTAATATTCCAGTCACCTTCTCCTGCACTTGCTTCTTTTGATACTTCTGCTGATGGGCGTATTTTCGCAACACAAGCTTTCATTTTTAGCTTCAGGTACTTCTCAGTATATCACAATTTTGCACAGCTGTTATCTGTGTGTCAAAATAGTAATACACTGGTTGCCTCCACCCTGCCATAATAAACACCAAGTTAGTGTGCGGCCCTACATCACGATCTTCAACAGAATCATATGTAACAATGCTATCTACATTAATTTCGACGAATGAGAGCATAGACACACGTTCAGTTTTTGACAATACAGATGACTGGGCTTTCATTAGCTGTAAAACATCTGTAAGCACACCAGGAAAGCATCTGAAAAAGCGTGATGCCTACCCTTCCAGCGTTGTCAGTACCGCTTTGTTTGTTTCTTTCCACTACGCAAGCACCTTCTCTGCGTTCTTCAAAATAGTTTGCCTAATATTCCAGTCACCTTCTCCTGCACTCTCTTCTTTTGATATTTCTGCTAATGGATTATTTTCGCAATACAAACTTTCACTTTTAGTTTCAGGCGCTTCTCATTATATCTCAGTTTTGCACAAATAGTTGTCAGTGTGTTGTTCCTATACTCTAATTCTTCTATGCGTTTACGGAGTTCACTAATTAGTATACTGTCAATCTCACACTCCTTTGTATCTGCTGTCTGGCCAATTATTCTTTTTTTTGGGAATGACATTAGCCAGGTGCTCAAGTGCGCATTGCATTCTCTTCCTTGCCCTATTTGAAAAAATTGCATCATCTGCACTCGCATTACCATTAACTATGGGAACACTTTCTGGTATATTTACACTCGGTGCTGCGTCTGGTTTAAGCACTTTCCTAGGTGATACATTAAGAAGTGCTGCTCGCAAGTCGCGGATGTAATCATCAGCCGTGAAATGTAAAGAACACACTGTTGATGTAATATTCAAGCGATCTTTACGGTGGCACCTCGTAATCCCCACTTTCTGCAACTGGATGTCTTTTGAGAACGAGTGATAGATCACTCCGAAACTTTTGTCTTCCTGCTCTACGACATCCCATAACAGCACAGCCAGGATTTTAAAATAAAACTTTTTCAAAAATCGCAGAGCACTACAAACAAAGCGCACTCACGTGCTCCTATGATGACCACATGCGCAGAACGACAAAATGATTCAAATGGCTCTGAGCACTATGGGACTTTAACTTCTGAGGTCATCAGTCCCCTAGAACTTAGAGCTACTTAAACCTAACTAACCTAAGGACATCACACACATCCATGACCGAGACAGGATTCGAACCAGCGACCATAGCGGTCACGCGGTTCCAGACTGTAGCGCCTAGAACCGCTCGGCCACTCGGTTTTAATAATTAATCACCTTTTAGAGATTGCATTCATCCTCATGTCATTTTTCGGGAACTGTCGTTACAGACTCGGTAACGCCACGATACTATGAATATGCCAGTGTAATTGTTAGACATTCTCTGAATAGATATTAAATATTAAAATAAATTTACAGCAGTCTTCGAAAAAGTTTTATCTATATAATTGCATGTAGAACCAAACAATATTCACTACTAACTGATCAGTCGTTATACTGGTGTATATATATATATATATATATATATATATATATATATATATATATATATATATATATATATTGCTTCTGTCATGCCGTCCGGAACCGCGCGACTGCTACGGTCGCAGGTTCGAATCCTGCCTCGGGCATGGATGTGTGTGATGTCCTTAGGTTAGTTAGGTTTAAGTAGTTCTACGTTCTAGGGGACTGATGACCACAGCTGTTAAGTCCCATAGTGCTAAGAGCCATTTTTTGCTTGTGTCATGTAGGCAGGTCGGACATTTTGTAACAAACTTATACTTGAGAATGGTTAGAAAGCCGAAATCATGACTGTGTGAAATAAATGAATAGCAGTTTACAGTGCCGCTGGTCTTTGGTTATATGGCTGTGCTTGCCAAGTCGTGTACTCGCTCTCCTTTGTGAACGAGTTGAGTCCAGTTGTACCCGACAACAGACTCAAGTGACACGTGGGCAACGGCGCAGACTGGCGAGTTGAGTCTAGAAGCAGACAGAAACGGCGAGTTCAGAGATGGCGTCACAGGACTCGCTGGCGAGTTTAAAACGAGTATACGGAGCTCAGCTGTAATCTCCGTGTTGGGTCCCAAAAGATAAGAAAAGCCAGAAGCCTGTGCTGCTGATCACGACCAGCTGCACCATTTACTTGCTCTGTCTTGCAATCTTCTCGTGTCATCAAGTCCACCCACACAGTGAAGTACCTTCCTTCAGAAGAGAGCCGAGCGTGGGAATGAAACGAATCATGCAGGCGTTCCTGCTGGAAGTGAAAGGGAAAGTGATGGCAGCGCGTACTTGCCGCGAGCGGTCGTTTAGAAAAAAGCAGCTTCTCGCTCGCAGCATCAGTAGACACGCTCCACAGAGAACTAGAACAGCAATTAGTGGAGCAGAGAACGACAGCTGGAAATACCGTTTACTTTCCCTTTCAGTCTGAACTTTTTTAATAATTCCTGTTGTTTATCACTTCCTTCTTTTCACAAACGTCTAAGACCACCACTGCATTTCGTAACCGCTTCCGTAGCCGAGTTCGCTAACGCACTCCTGTGCGATGGCGCTCGACTTGGTGGAAAGCTGGTACGAATCCGGGTGATGGGTGATATTTCCACTGGCAGTATTTAGCCGGCAACAGGGAGGAGATACGGTAGCGCAAAGTTGCTGATCACCAGCCTTTGCAACAATGTTCTGGATTAAATTACAACTCTCACCGCAGTGTCTCATGAAGCGACGGTATGTGACACAGTTGATGGTGTCCGCAGCTCGTGGTCTAATGGCTAGCGTTGCTACCACCGGATCACGGGGTCCCGGGTTCGATTCCCGGCCGGGTTGGTGATTTTCTCTGAGTGTTTGTGTTGTCATCATTCCATCAGCATTCATGAAAGTGGCTAGATCGGACTGTGTACAGATTGGGAATGTGTACGGGTGCTGATGACCGCGCAGTTGAGCGCCCAACAAATCCAACATCATCACCATAGTTGATGGTGATCAGTCAATCGGATGGAGACGTCAAGCTCTGGGACTCCGTTTGCGCCCCACAAATCCAACATCATCACCATAGTTGATGGTGATCAGTCAATCGGATGGAGACGTCAAGCTCTGGGACACCGTTTGAGCCCCACAATCCAACATCATCACCATAGTTGATGGTGATCAGTCAATCGGATGGAGACGTCAAGCTCTGGGACTCCGTTTGCGCCCCACAAATCCAACATCATCACCATAGTTGATGGTGATCAGTCAATCGGATGGAGACGTCAAGCTCTGGGACACCGTTTGAGCCCCACAAATCCAACATCATCACCATAGTTGATGGTGATCAGTCAATCGGATGGAGACGTCAAGCTCTGGGACTCCGTTTGCGCCCCACAAATCCAACATCATCACCATAGTTGATGGTGATCAGTCAATCGGATGGAGACGTCTAGCTCTGGGACTCCGTTTGCGCCCCACAAATCCAACATCATCACCATAGTTGATGGTGATCAGTCAATCCGATGGAGACGTCAATCTCTGGGACTCCGTTTGCGCCCCACAAATCCAACATCATCACCATAGTTGATGGTGATCAGTCAATCGGATGGAAACGTCAAGCTCTGGGACTCCGTTTGTGCTATTCGACAGGAGAATGCTATGTGCATGCCGTGCCTTCTCTCATCATCATCACACAACACATATGTACCACTACACTATACACTCATCCATTACACTCTCCTAAACTCTACAAATACACAAACGACACATTTCTCACATACCCACAAGGAAAGATATTACTGTGTGCGGAGTGTTCCCTCTCCGACGGCAGGTGAAACCACCCTATTGTATGTCTCATCCAACAATGCCATACGACATTTCGTAATACTCTGATCACACTGAATTACTGCATATTTTTATAAAATTTGCTCTGTTTCGTAACTGCATGACGCCTAAGTTAATTTTCGAGGCTCTCAATAAATTAACCATCCTCTTCATCAGGAGCTAACCGACTGCCGTGACGTTGATTTCGCCGCTATGGTCAGCTACCTGCGACCGCTACGGTCGCAGGTTCGAATCCTGCCTCGGGCATGGATGTGTGTGATGTCCGTAGGTTAGTTATGTTTAAGTAGTTCTAAGCTCTTGGGGGCTGATGATCTCAGATGTTAAGACCCATAGTGCTCAGAGCCATTTGAACCATTTGAACGTTCATTTCTTTTTTATTGATATTTTAGTTCCCCACTAGAGGAAGGGCTTGCACGTTACAAAACAGCTCTTACGACCAACTGATACATTTTTACACAGATATAAAAAGTGAGGCTACAATATTGGTGTTAAATACTGTGCTTACAGGGTACTCAGAGAAGGTGTTTTTCTCTGTAACTTACAAAATAATAAGTGAAAAGAATATTTATCTCCATAGACTACATACACGTAAGGAACGTTACTCCTACTGCAGAGTTACGAACGTTGTTTATTTATTTGTTTTCCGGTGAGATACAACAAAGAGGAAGATTATCACTCCGTAACACTAACAAACTTACATCTCCTCCGCAGGTCGTTTAGAGGGCATATTGAATAGCTCATTCGAGAATATGAGCACTCATTTAAACACCTCATTTACATGAATATTCCGCCTCCAGAACATCCATATGAACACAACCCAGCATGTACAGCATGTTGCATCCACCCCTAAAACTTCGAATGTTTCTAGATCGCTACATAAAAGTGATAGAAATTTTATTTACATTTATTTGTATCTAATTGGTTTAAATACATCAGACACATGATAGAAAAAAGTATAATCTCACTTCAAAACTAAGTTTATAGCTCCGCAGAAAGAGTAACCTATCTTACCTTTACCTATTTCGTTTCACCGATTATTTTGTAATTTACAGATAAAACCACGGCGGCAAGTAGAATTTGAGAGAAGCGATAGAGTACTTTAGTAATTGGTTGGGATGCAACATTTTAGGCTACGGCACGTAGAGCGATCATATGTCACGACGGATTTTATGGTTGGTAAGTGGTTGTTAGGTGAAGTTTAGGCGACAGAGGATGATCAAGGGAAGTCCTTGGTATCTGGAACTTGGGGGTAATGGCGAGAAGGCGAACCTGGATTGGAGATCAGAGAGGATGGATGAGGTGCTGGGTATTCCGATTTACGTATTTTAGCTAAACATGGAACATGTTAAATGTCTACTAAACCGGCAGTGACGCCAGGCTGCGCTGGCAAAAAAATGCCGGAAACAGCAGATCAGCCGTCCAAAACAACACATAAACGCCGGGTCCCAACCGGGAGTCTCTTCCCATTAGACGACACGTCACAGCTTCTGTGCACCGAAGCGGAACGTGGTGCCGCTCCCACACACCCCAACTCGCAGAAAACTGGAACACAAACAGACCGCAGAAAACACGGCAAACACCAAGCAAACATCAATTAATATAAGTTAAGAGATGAAGAAACAACAATATAAATGAAGAACCAATAAGGCTTTTAATAGAAGTGACTCAAGTTTTACAGCAATATCAATGCTGTAAAACATTTAAACTAAGAACTGTACACAAATCCAATGCTGAAAATATAGTGTTAGACTTTTACACTGTCATAGTTTTCCAAACAATATTTCCATATATGATTAAGGCCGACAATGTGTACAAAGATAAAAGGGGAAAAATTCAAGATAATATCACGTTATTCAAATGCACGACTTCACTACGATACTAGGTTTTGTGTACTTGACTTTCGTTGCATGGGTCTGCAATGTAGCTGCCAATTGTGTAAGCTTGGTATGCAGAAAATTACAACTAGACTATGACCTAATGTCTTGAGTACCTTACAGTTACTACATCATTTGGCAACACTGATTTAGGGTCTGATGACCTTATAAGGTAAGTCCCATAAGATTTCACACACATTTGAACACATTTGGGACACTGATTTTTCAAAGGAAGTAGTGATTGCTGTTCTCCATGCGGTCACACCCCTTGCCGACTGCTCTTACTTCAGCAACACGTACATTAGGGCAACCAACCTCACAAGTACGCTCGCTGCAACGCAAATCGTTCAACGTAACGAAGGAAACAAAATCACTTACACCTTCGATGGAGAGCGTTGTTGGACATGGTCTCGAGGGATGCGTCTCTCCGAGGAAACAGGCACCAAAGCAATGCGACGAACAGCGCCCGGAGTTGACATCAGGCAGGTCCACCACAAACTCGCGACCGTCTTGCGCGTGTTTTCCTCCTTCGTCCCCGCGAGCACGTCCTTCCGCCTCGTAGCGAATCCGACCCCAACTGCCGCGACCGCAATACAACCCCCAGATCAAAACAGGGGCAAAGATCGTAGTACAGCCGGGTAATCGATACTGACGTGCCAAAGAGCTGGTGCCAGAAAAGGCGCACCACGGCTCACGTACTTGGTTCGTAAGTGCCGTAGAAGGCAAATAATGTGTGGGAACTGGATGAGCTGGAATGGAATGCGAGATGGAGAAGGTAGTCGCATGCCGGAGGCTAGGCAGAGTGCTTCTCTCTCCGAAATTTCAAGGCATTTCCAAAATTTTGAGAGGGCGTAGATCCAGACGACACTACTGGTGCCGATATGTACCTCTTAAATGGTAGTGACCTGGGTAACTACACTATTGGCCATTAAAATTGCTACACCACGAAGATGACGTGCTACAGACGCGAAATGTAACTGACAGGAAGAAGATGCTGTGACATGCAAATGACTAGCTTTTCAGAGCATTCTCAAAAGGTTGGCGCCGATGGCGACACCTACAACGTGCTGACATGAGGAAAGTTTTCAACCGATTTCACATACAAAAACAGCAGTTGACCGGCGTTGCCTGGTGAAACGTTGTTGCGGTGCCTTGTGTAAGGAGGAGAAATGCGTACCATCACGTTTACGACTCTGATAAAGGTCGGATTGTAGCCTATCGCGATTGCGGTTTATCGTATCGCGACATTGCTGCTCGCGTTCGTCGAGATCCAATGACTGTTAGCAGAATACGGAATCGGTGGGTTCAGTAGGGTATTATGGAACGCCGTGCTGGATCCCAACGGCCTCGTATCACTAGCAGTCGAGATGACAGGCATCTTATCTGCATGGCTGTAACGGATCGTCCAGCCAAGTCTCGATCCCTGAGTCAACAGATGGGGACGTTTGCAAGACAAGAACCACCTGCACGAACAGTTGGACGACGTTTGCAGCAACATGGACTATCAGCTCGGAGACCATGGCTGCGGTTACCCTTGACGCTGCACCACAGGCAGGAGCGCCTGCGATGGTGTACTCAACGACGAACCTGGGTGCACGAATGGCAAAGCGTAATTTTTTCGGATGAATCCAGGTCCTGTTTACATCCTCATGATGGCCGCATCCGTGTTTGGCGACATCGGTGTGAACGCACATTGGAAGCGTGTATTCGTCATCGCCATAGTGGCGTATCACCCGGCGTGATGGTATGGGGTGACATTGGTTACACGTCTCGGTCACCTCTTGATCGAATTGACGGCACTTTGAACAGTGGACGTTACATTTCAGATGTGTTACCATCCGTGGCTCTATCCTTCATTTGATCCCTGCGAAACCCTAGTTTTCAGCAGAATATTGCACGACCACATGTTGCAGGTCCTGTGCGGGCCTTTCTGGATACAGAAAATATTCGACTGCTGCACTGGCCAGCACATTCTCCAGATCTCTCACCAATTGAAAACGTCTGGTCAATGGTGGCCGAGCAACTGGCTCGTCACAATACACCAGTCACTACTTTTGATGAACTGTGGTATCGTGTTGAAGCTGCATGGGCAGCTGTACCTGTTCACGCCATCCAAGTTCTGTTTGACTCAATGCCCAGGCGTAACGAGGCCGTTATTGCGGCCAGAGGTGGTTGTTCTGGGTACTGATTTTTCAGTTCTAGTATAATATATTTGTCCAATGAATACCCGTTTATCATCTGCATTTCTTCTTTTTGTAGCAATTTTAATGGCCGTAAGTGTATTTGTGGATTAGTGAAAAGAGTGTAGCCTCCGTCCCATTGCATCCCCAGACTGGAATTACAGGGTAGAAGGAGAAAGGACATCGCCACAGCACTATCACTTCCATTTGTAATTAACATCTAAATTTTGGTTCTTTGATAACTCTCCATTTCTAGCGGCTGACAGCAGGCTCCGTCAAGATTGCCTTCACTAACTATATCGCATTTGATAGTGCACATCTACCACTAGTTTTGTTATAGAGTCACAATAAGACGAAGCTTTAGATAGGACCTTCGTATCTTTAAATGAGAACTTAAGTCTTTTCGTAGGATGTCAGCTATCGCTGAGTTTTGCAAGTTTCCGGGCTTGAGATGACGTTTATGTTCAGCAGATCACCAGGACACGGTGCCGATTTTCTGCGATACATAATTTTCGCCTGTCACGTGGCACATTTTGGACTAAACATTGGTCTGATATTACATCAGGCATCCTATTTTTCTAGAGGCTGTGCTGCAGAGAGGAAATAATGGCACTGAATTATCCTTTCTCTTTAGCTGAATTCCCTTGGGCATTCGTTCACCACTGTATGTAGTCCTAATTTGTTACGATTTATACTGGTTTTTTCTCCAACACAGATCTCAGATTTCACGTATTCTGTAGCTTCGTTATTAGTTATGTCATAAAATAATAACGTATTTCCATGCACTTACACTGTACTTCCCTTCTGCGAAAACTCAATAGTGTATACCTCTTACGTTCGGTCAAGGTCAAAACAACAAAAAGTTGAAACTTCCTGCCAGGTTAAAACTGTGTGTCGGACAGAGACTCGAACTCCGGACCTTTGCCTCTCACGGGCAGAAGCTTGACCACTTTTTTTGGTAACAGTAATTTATTGAGTATTCTACATGTACAGTTAACTTACACCGAAACAAAGATAAACGTGAGTGTGACACATTTTACTATAATGAAAGAAGAATTAATTAGATGAAACACAATATAAGTATTTGAATATCGTTCAAAACAGAAAATACACTTTATTAAAATCCATCAATCATTGTCAGTCGCCTTCAGGTATGTGGAGACAAGAAGGGGAACACGACGCCTTCACCCCCCCCCCCCCCCCCCCGCCCCTAGCCGCTGAGATACTAGATGCTCCCTCACATTTTGACAAAAACAATACCAATAGCGCAAAGGGAAGGAATGCAGCGCAAAAACAGAGACGAGAAAGCAAAAACACAATGAGACACCTGCTGCTGCCACTACTCTCCAACCCCCAGTCTTTGAAAGATAAGATTCACAATGCTGGCAAAGAGTTTCCGAAATCTGGGTAGCTGCTAGCAGGACCACTAAACCAAACTGGTGAAAAGCCAAGTGATCATCACCCTCACCAATAAACCACTGAGCCAACCAAGCACGACCCATCCTCACAACTTTACTTCCACTAGTACCTCATCCCCTGCCTTCCACTTGCCCGTGAAAGGCGAAAGTCTCGAGTTCGATTCTCGGTCTGGTACACAGTTTTAATCTGCCAGGAAGTTTGGTGTCATACCACACTTCGCTGCAGAGGGAAAATTTCATTCTGTAAACAAAAATTTACAAATATGGCCTAAGTAACATGGCGACGATGCTAGTAAAGTTACGATAGGACCCGCAGCCCGTCCGCCGCCACCAGTGACTCGTCCGGAACTCGACACAGCTCTCTTTCGGGAATGGGATCGACTAATGAGTTTGCGACGTCTCAGTGGTGAATGACTTGTGTCGTCACAATTCAGTCTCTGTACACAATAAAATCAAGTACAGCAGCGATGATCTTGTAGGAGAGAATCATGTAAAATATCAAAAAAGCGGAATGGGTCGCCACTGAGCATAGCTGCATCTGATTACGACATGACTGTTCTTCTCGGAATTATAACCAGCATCAGACATCACGGCCAATAAATAACTGCAAAAGAAAGTTTTCCACGGGAACACACTTGTGAACTCCTTCAGTACTTTACTTTCTAGCAACTTTATTTATCACTCACTCACTACCGACTTGATATACTCAACACTCTCCGTCCCGCTACTTGACTCCTACACCTGCGAGGGCTGTCGGTTGACTTCTTGATTTTACAGAGGATCTTTGGTACACCCAAAAATTTGGAGAATTCTACGCTGTTTACTGATTTCTCTTTATATTCTGCATCATTTGTTGGTATGACTACTTGTAGTACAGAACTGAATATAATGTTTTCTCAAAATCTAGGAAGAGTTAATTTTCAGAGAACCACTTGATAATTCTTTGAAAAAAAAACATCATTAACATTTTTTTGTTGCTTTCCTCCAATGGAATTTATTGTAACACTAGGATCTCCTGCAAAGATGTTATAGCTATGTATGCTGACAAGAAACACAGAGGAGCCGCTGACAGTAAGAAAAGGGTCACTATTCCCAAACAATCTTCGAACACACATAACTATACAGGTTGGTCCATTGATAGTGACCACGCCAAATTTCTCACGAAATAAGCATCAAACGAAAAAACTACAAAGAGCGAAACTCATCTAGCGTGAAGGGGGAAACCAGATGGCGCCATGCTTGGCTCGCTAGATGGCGCTGCCATAGGTCAGACGGATATCAACTGCTTTTTAAAAAAATTGAAATCCCCATTTTTTATTACGTATCCGTGTAGTACGTAAAGAAATACGAATGTTTTAGTTGGACCACTTTTTTCGCTTTGCGATAGATGGCGCTGTAATAGTCACAAACGTATAAGTACGTGGTATCACGTAACATTCCGCCAGAGCGGACGATATTTGCTTCGTGATACATCACCCGTGTTAAAATGGACCGTTTACCAATTGCGGAAAAGGTCGATATCGTGTTGATGTATAGCTATTGTGATCAAAATTCCCAACGGGCATGTTCTATGTATGCTGCTCGGTATCCTGGACGACATCATCCAAGTGTCCGGACCGTTCGCCGGATAGTTGCGTTATTTAAAGAAACAGAAAGTGTTCAGCCACATGTGAAACGTCAACCACGACCTGCAACAAATGATGATGCCCAAGTACGTGTTTTAGCTGCTGTCGCGGCTAATCCGCACATCAGTAGCAGACAAACTGCGTGAGACTCGGGAATCTCAACAACGTCGGTGTTGAGAATGTTACATCAACATCGATTGCACCCGTACAATATTTCTATGCACCAGGAATTGCATGCCGACGACTTTGAACGTCGTGTACAGTTCTGCCACTGGGCACAAGAGAAATTACGGGACGATGACAGATCTTTTGCACGCGTTTTATTTAGCGACGAAGCGTCATTCACCAACAGCGGTAACGTAAACCGGCATAATATGCACTATTGAGCAACGGAAAATACACGATGGCTGCGAAAAGTGGAACAAAATGGTTCAAATGGCACTGAGCACTATGGGACTTAACATCTATGGTTATCAGTCCCCTAGAACTTAGAACTACTTAAACCTAACTAACCTAAGGACATCACACAACACCCAGCCATCACGAGGCAGAGAAAATCGCTGACCCTGCCGGGAATCGAAACCGGGAACCCGGGCGTGGGAAGCGAGAACGCTACCGCACGACCACGAGATACGGGCGAAAAGTGGCACATTAGCGACTTTGACGGGTTAATGTATGGCGCGGATTATGGGAGGAAGGATAATTGGCCCCCATTTTTATCGATGGCAATCTAAATGGTGCAATGTATGCTGATTTCCTACGTAATGTTCTACCGAAGTTACTACAAGATGTTTCATTGCATGACAGAATGCCGATGTACTCCTAACATGATGGTTGTCCGGCACATAGCTCGCGTGCGGTTGAACCGGTATTGAATAGCATATTTCATGACTGGTGGATTGGTCGTCGAAGCACCAGAGCATGGCCCACACGTTCACCGGATCTGACGTCCCCAGATTTCTTTCTGTGGGGATAGTTAAAGGATATTTGCTATCGTGATCCACTGACAACGCCTGGCAACATGCGTCAGCGCATTGTCAATGCATGTGCGAACATTACGGAAGGCGAACTACTCGCTTTTGAGAGAAACGTCGTTACACGTATTGCCAAATGCATTAAGGTTGACGGACATCATTTTGAGCATTTATTGCATTAATGTGGTATTTACAGGTAATCACGCTGAAACAGCATGCGTTCTCAAGAAAGATAAGTTCACAGAGGACATGTATCACATTGGAACAACCGAGATGAATGTTCAAACGTACCTACGTTCTGTATTTTAATTTAAAAAACCTACCTGTTACCAACTGTTCGTCTAAAATTGTGAGCCATATGTTTGCGACTATTACAGCGCCATCTATCACAAAGCGAAAAAAGTGGTCCAACTAAAACATTCATATTTCTTTACGTACTACATGAATATGTAATAAAAACGGGGTTCCTATTTTAAAAACGCAGTTTATAGGCGTTTTACCTATGTCAGCGCCATCTATCGGGCCAACCATAGCGCCGTTTGGTTTGCCACGACCTGCGATCAACAGGAGCAGCGATTGCGACTGAGACTGGAACTGCAACTCTCACAGGAACAAATATCGAACACACTATGTCTCTTAAGCCTCTAAGCACGACTCATATCCTGCTCTACTGTGATAGTAAGCGCCTCACTCTTTGTTCAACGTGATACGTGTCGTGAAACACAGTACCGATTTGCTAGCGACCTCTGACGTAGTCCGCTAGAAATTGCTCGCTTCGCCTGGTGACCTGGCAGCACTGTGTATCTTGCGTGCTTTGAGGGACGTCTTGCATGCAGGCGTTACGGCTCACGGTCACTACAGAAAGCACCAATACCGCTTGTTGGATGTTAACGCAATGCGGACAGATCCACATTTTACTCGTGTTTCACGCGACACCTGTTGCGGGCGGATCACGAGATAACTCGTGTTTACAACATGCAGCCTCTTGACTTCATCTAGTTAGGTGTTCACACCCATAGCCAACGTAGCAGTGGTTACTTTCTTAGTGTACCGTTTGCTTATTTAGCACTGTGAGTCTATTTTGATATTTCAGATAGTTACTGTTATACCGGAGCCAAGGTAGCCCCTGAGGGCTGGCAACCCATATTACACCACACAGGACGAGGTTGCCTATGTCCAAGGCGTACCAAAAGCACCCCGGTAAACGCCGGCTATTTACATACAAGATAATGGAAACAGACATTCCGAGCATTAGTACCTGCAGGGGGAGCTCGAGCCACGGCCTGCAGGAAGTATCACTACGCAATTACCTGATTGGCTGAAGACAGCTATTTAGGGGCTAGAACCAGCCCCAAAGTTCAGTTCACTCCGGAAGCCGACTTCGACCGCTGAAGATTACGTCTTCGTCTCTGAACTGGACTCTACTAGTGTGTGTGTGTGTTACCATAAACCTTTGTGGAAATTTAGAAGTGAACTTTTGTTTGCCTCAGTTATGGGACTTTTACTAGCATCGTTATTGTTACCTTTCTTTTGTTGTTCAGTCATCACCTTTGTGAACTTACATCAATAAAAGTTGTGTTTGTGAAAAATTGCAAATTGTCAGTCACAACAGTTACCATTTCCGTCTTGAAGCTACGCCTGCTTTTAGCCATGGTCCTATTCAGAAAACGAAAGTAAATGAACGAATTAGAAATATTTTCTGAGGTTTTTGCTAACGAGTACTGAAATGTTCCTAATGAGAATGAAGATCTGGATGACTGTGGAGAAATATATTTATGATTCGGGGGAGGATTCCAGTGACAGTGACATAATTGGACCTGTAAAGAAGCTTAAGTGGCAGTGTTTTCAAGTGATTCTGACAATAACACTCAAGGGACTGTTCTTGTGAATGATTCATCCTGTCATATTTATAACAGCGATTGATGTGAAACTCACTTTCAGTCACACATAGAACCGTTTCATTGTCATTCTGGAGCCATTAAGTTTCCATCGTAGTATGACTCTGAAGCTTCTGTGATTATCCTGACGTTTGGTGATGACATGCTTGAACCGTTTTGCAAGGAGTCGTACACCTGGCCTATAGCACTCAAGTAGTCGTCTGTTACAGAAAGAGGCATGAAGAAATTCCTTAACCTAATTCTTGTAATGGGACGAACAACAAATGGAAAACAAGAAAGATTATTGGTCAACAGACCCCCTACTAGCTACAAAAATGTTTTCACAGACTATGAGTCGCAATAGACCTGAACAGACTTGGAAATTCTGGCACTTTAATGACAACACGAAATTGAACAATAGCTCTGGCATGCTCTTCAAAGTTCAACTCATGTCGGATTACTTCCTCAATGAATTCAGAACATTTTAAAAATCCAAAGCAACAGTTGTCATTGGAAGAGGGGATTATTCCACAGAGAGGCACCTGAGGTTTCGAACGTGCAACTCTGCAAAGATTAAAAACTGTGGGTTAATTGTTAGGATGCTGTGCGAGAGTGACACAAACTATATTTGTAATATGGAGGCTGACACTGCTGAACGGACGAAACTGGAAGAAGAAGTCTCAGTTCTTAACCATGACCTTGGTGGGCACCATATCTACCAGAATAATTATTATACGTAACAGCAACGCAAATGCAGAGTTGTTACTGAAAAACAAAATCAAAGTCTGTGGTACGACTAGTGGAAACAGAAGTTTACCGCATGTCCTGAAAGACAAAGAATGAAGAGAGGCGACATAGTTTTCTGTAGATAAGGTGGCATTTGACTCCTCGTTTCCAGAGACAAGCGGGATGGCAGAATAATATCAACAGGTCATGGGACTTCTCTTGGAAATACTGAAGAAAAAAACCGGAGAGCATAGACTGATGCCTGTTTGCGTAAAACAATAAAATGTCCGCATGAAAGGAGGTTACCATGCGCATATCTTTCTTACTCTCCTACTGTCAGTAAAACGACGAAATTAACAAAAAAATCGTCCTTTACCTAATAAACCATGGACTTTTCAATTTATTTAGAATTTACAATGCCTTGAATCGCGAGAAAAAATAAAGTACAAGCCGTTTCTTCAGTTGGTGGCGAAATACTGAATTACCGACTATGATAACGAAGGCTCTCCGAAACCAGAGAGATATATGACCAACCCATCCCCTAGTGAAACAGGGAAAGCACCACGTAATGATCCACATTGGAGAACTGTCGGGTGACATAAAGCAACGTTAACCTGTGTCCATTTCAGACTACTGAAAAAATAAATTTCCTACGATACCCTGTAGAGTTTGTGCAGCCCGCATAAAAATAAGTGAAACAAAGTATATTTGCAAAACTTTCTAGGGTTCCGATTCACAGAAAGCAGAATTACGCATTAAAAAAGTACTAGGAAAGTTGGTTTATATGTAAGCGCCAAGGTTAATACAATGTATGAAACAGTAACTGTAAAGGATAAGATCTCCGAAATAAACCAAGTCGAAGAGCTTAGTGATAATATTTGAAAACTGTCTGCGTCTCAGCGCAGTGCTATGTGCATAGTCAGGATAGTAAATATCATAACAAAGGAGCACATCAGCAAATGGAAACCGAAGAAATAGGTAAATTATTTGTTTGTGTGATACAGTGGATTTATTGTTGTGCACACTAACTGGTATACTATAATGATTATTTTTACATGTAGCTTGAAGTTACATCAGTATTATAGTTTATAAAAATTGGTACTTTTTTCGCATGCTTAAAAATTGTTGTTTCATAATGTAGAGAAACTTTATATGTTCAAACACTGAAAGAGTGAAACAGAAACGACGAAAAATTTATGATAAGTAAATCTGTTTATGATTACATAAGAAACAAAAGAGCTAGTCGAAAACATGTGGTTTTGTATAGTCAGACGACTATACCGAAAAATGATTGGAGGACCTGCAAGACAATTACACTGTGTGAGCTGCATACAAATCAGGCAGCTCATAATGCACGTCCACATCAGTAAGTTTGAACAGAAATGTCTGGTCCTTAATGTGCTAAGTGAAAAGTCATTTACATATGAAAAGTATAGGAGTTGACCCAAAACTGAACCTTGGAGGATTTATTTTGTAATTTGTCACCAGTTAATAAAATTTTCTTTCCTTCCTTTATAGTCGGATTATTCAGCATCACTTTTTACGCTCTGTTTGTTAAGTATAATACAAACCAGTAGTCTGTACAGCCATCGATTCCATAAAATCTAAGTTTTTCATGTTTGTTAAGTTCACATCTTGGATACTGCACCGCGCAGCAAAACGAAAGTGCCACTTTTTCGAGACAGCATAATTATCTCTTATTTGGACGCGTAAGTGTGGAACTTGGCCCAGAGATGCCTATAACCTTGTTCTGTAATGATGTAAAACCGTGCCACCGTGCATCATCACCCTCGGGATTGGCGACGCTTCAGACGGCCGACACATGCAAAGAAAAGGCGACAGCTCAGAAGTTCTTGTTAGCTGTAAGGTGGGTTAATGTCGCCATAGTGACATCAAATTTCACTACAATTATTTCCAATGCCGCTATGCAAGTGTCACACGATGGAAAGGTCGTCTCACCCCCTCTTACCCACATTTCACCCCAACTTTTGACGCCTCCGCAGTGGAGTCCAGAATCACGACACCCAGCACTGAAATCAGGCGGTTTTCTTATGGGTGGCCGTGGAAAACATTTCAGACACACTGCCACGTGAAATCGACAAGAAAAAGCCTCAGAGGGTGGCATAAAGGGTTTCTACGAAATCATCCCTTCTCTTGTGGTGCTGATTCCCACACATTTCGCCGTCAAAACAGACAGTTCGCAATGCGATGACAAAAAGGACGACGTTCTTAACAACGTTCGATATTGCTGCCACTCTCTAGGCGTTTCTACCCTCTAAGGTCATCGTGGGGCTGCAACCCCGCTGAACATGATCTAACCAATTTGGATTTTTACTCGGATATCAGAATGAAATCACTTGAGACTGTTAAAAACCATCCAGCGAAATGTGAAAGTGACCCGAAGCAGAAATACGTTTTTATACTTTTTCATCCCTCCCTTTCCGCGTCCTACTATTGTGTGATTACGAGGTATGTGGGTAGTGGGGGTGGGGGTGGGGGTGAGGGTGAAACATTAATGTGTGCGTGAATAAAACGGCAAAGGGTACCTGTCACGACGTTCGACACTAATTCAGCCATACGGCTGCTCTAGTGCCTCAAAGCTAGCAAACACCACCTGATGGGTGCTAGAGCTGCGTGGCTGGCACTGAGGATGTTGCAGAATTGGAGGGATCTTTGCTATTTATTCACGTACATCTTAATGTTGCATCTCCCCCCTCCTCCCGCCACCCCGCCACAGTAATCATGCTATAGTAGGGCGCTGAAAAGGAGGGATGAAAAAGCACAAAAGCGTATTTCTGCTTCGGATCTCGTTTAGATTTCACCGAAAAGTTCTCAACAGTCTTTAGTGCTTCCATCCTGTATACCAAAATAAAAATTGCAATCGCTCTATACTCTAAATGGATCATAGCGCGCCGGCCGCGGTGGTCTCGCGGTTCTAGGCGCGCAGTCCGGAACCGTGCGACTGCTACGGTCGCAGGTTCGAATTCTGCCTCGGGCATGGATGTGTGTGATGTCCTTAGGTTAGTTAGGTTTAAGTAGTTCTAAGTTCTAGGGGACTAATGACCACAGCAGTTGAGTCCCATAGTGCTCAGAGCCATTTGAACCATTTTGATCATATCGCATTCAATGGGATTTCAGCCTCACGATGTCTTTAGAGTAGGGTTGAAACGTCTACTGGGTGCCAGCAGTGTCGAACATTGTCAAGAACATCGTCCCCTTGCTCATAGCACTGCGAACTGTCTTTTTCGACCGCGAAATGTGGGGGAATCAACGTCCCAAGCGAAGGTATGGTTTGATTGACGCCCTTTACGCCGCTCCCTAAGGATTTTTCGTGTCAGTTCTCAGCGGCGGTGTGTCTGAAATGTTTTAGTCAGCCACTCATAAGAAAATCGCCTGATTTCAAAGATGGATGTCGTGGTTCTGGGCTCCATCGTAGCGTCAAAAGATGGGTTGAAATGTGGGTAAGAGAGGGTGCGACGACTTTCCCATCATGCTACACGTGCATGGTGGCGTTGGGCAGAATTGTAGTGAAATTTGGTATCAATTGACGTCATTAATCCATCTTGCAGGTAACACGAGCTTCTTAGCTGTCGCCTTTTCTTTTTATGTGTCCACTCCTTGCCGTTTAAAGCGTCGCCATTCTCGAGGGTGACGGCGCGGGTGCCATGCCTTTACATCATTGCAGAAGAAGGTTGTAGACAAGCCAAGTTTCAGACTTATGCGTCGGAATGGGAGATAATTATGGAGTTTCGGAAGAAGTGGTCCTTTCATTTTTCACAGTGTAATTATGAAAGCGAACAGTCCAGAGACTTAGAAGAACGTGTGTTGGCAGGCACTGTCGCCGGGGCGGGACAACTTGGTCCTGGCGCCGTTCGGCGTGGCGAGCGCAGCGGGGATCCTGTTGGAGGCAGCTAGTGGAGACACGGCGCGGGAGCTGCACCACGCCCTTGGCATCGCGCAGGCAGAGCGACAGGCTCTGCGCGACGGCTTCAAGGCTTATTTCGACACTTTCGAGGTGGGTATCGTCATTACTTGCACCCTAACTGCTCGAATTTCAAAATGATTTAGGACCCTCAAGTCGAGATGACTGACAGCCCACACGTTCAAGGTATTCAAAAAGTTTTAATTATCACTTTTGCCATCCTGAAATCCCCGCGCCACAAGATCGTAGAACGCCGCTAGAAGAGTCAAAGAAAAATGACCCAGTCCACTGAAATGAAGGCGTGTGGCGGGGGCCTCCCGTCGGGTGGATCGCTCGCCTGGTGCAAGTCTTTCGATGTGACGCCATTTCGGCGACTTGCGCGTCGATGGGGATGAAATGATGACGATTAGGACAACACAACACCTAGTCCCTGAGTGATGAACATTTCCGACCCAGCCGGGAATCGAACCCGGGCCCCTTAGGATTGACAGTCCGTCGCGCTGACCACTCAGCTACGGGAGGCGGACATCCAGTCCACTGACAAAGGGCGGTAATTGGTTTTCTGTCTTTGAAACGGTTGTTGATTTGATGCAAGTAACGGCAAAAATGCACCATCGTATGATACAGTAGTTAGGCGGAAAAGACGCTTCCAGTTTGGTCAGAAAAGTCTGACGAAGAACGAAGTTGCAGACGCTCTTTCTGTGAAGAAAAGGAAGGAAGATTCGTGTTTCATGTCCCGTCGACAACTATGTCATTAGAGACGGAACACAAGCTCGGATTAGGAATGCTTGGAGAAGAAAATCGGCCGTGCCCTATTAAAGGAACCATCCCAATATTTGCCTTAAATGATTTAGGAAAAACATGGTAAACTTAAATTAGGATGGCCAGACACGGATTTTAAACGTCGTGCTCCAGAATGTGAGCCTCTGTAAAGAAGGAGGAATCATAAGAGAAGAAGAGACTCTGGTGCGCGAAGACCGACGTATCTCAATCGAGGCGACAGGGGAAAAGCTAGTAGTCACTAATGGATCAGATTTCAACATCTTTCACTACATGTTGAAAACGACAAAATTCATCACCCACTGGGTTCCACTGCTGCTCACTCCAGTTCAAAAAGCCGACCGAACTGAAACACCAGCGGAAATTTTGCAGCTCTGTCAGGCCAGTCCAGATGACTTCCTTAGCCATCTAATCTCCATCGACGGATTTTTGGGTGTATCACGATGATCCCGAGACGAAGGAGCAAAACGAATAGTGAAACATGAGGATTCAGCACCGTAGACCCAATCATCATCGTGTTTTAGGACTGTCATGGTGTGGTGCTGACAGATTATACTCATAAGGGGTAAACCGTTATAGGTTTACAGTAGCACACCGCCAAAATCTCTTGGCAAGGATACGGGAGACGGTCCAGAGAAGGCGTCGGAGGAAACTCTCCAAAGCGGTTTTTTGCCCCAGACAACGCCAGGCTCATTCTGCACACGACATTGTCACACATGCTGCTTCTTTGAGCTATAAAAGTTTTGCTGCACCACTCGAATTTTTCCTCGGCTGAAGAAACCATTGCATGGCAGCTATTTGTAGAATTACGACAAGGTGAATTTTGAGCTTGAACTTTTCCAGAAAAGCCAAAATGCAGATTTCTACAGCCAGCGTTCCTACCATCATTGGAAAAAATGTACTGTATTGAAGGATCTATTTGTAGAGAAACACTAACACCATCATAAAATGTCATGGTTACATCTTAGTTTTTTCTGGGTGATAATTAAAATTTTATCACCATTCCTTGTATACATTGCCGTGTTGTATGTTCCATTTACATATAGGATATTTCATGAAAAGTAGTAAATACAGGGTGGGACACAGAAAACGCATGGTTTAAAATGTATAGTACATTGGAAATACCATATTTGTTGTTGTTATCATCAGTCTGAAGACTCGTTTTATGTAGCTCTCCATGCTACTCTCTCTTACCCAAGTCTTTTCATATCAGCCCAACTACTACATGCTAAATCAGTCTGGATCTGCTTATTCTATTCAAGACCTGGTCTCGTTCTGCAATTTATATCCCCTTACCACCCCACTTTCCACATTACCAAATTAACTGTTCCTTGACACCCAAGGGCCTGTGTTCTAACCCGATCCTATCGTCTAGTGGAACTATACAATACAACTACTTTCCCCTCAGTTCTATTCAGAACCTATTGATTAGTTATTTGATTCACTCATGTAATCTCCAGCACTCTTCTGTAGCACGTTTCACACTCATCTATTCCTTTGTTGGATGTTCTGTTTATCGTCCATGTTTCACACTACGTACGAATACCAGCCGAAAATACTTCAAAATTGCTCTGAGCATTATGGGACTTAACATCTGAGGTCATCAGCCCCTAGAACTTAGAACTACTTAAACCTAACTAACCTAAGGACATCACACACATCCATGCCCGAGGCAGGATTCGAACCTACGACCGTAGTGGTCACGCGATTCCAAACTGAAGCGCCTAGAACCCGAGGCATGATTTGAACCTGCGACTGTAGCGGTCGCGAGGTTCCAGACTGAAGCGCCTAGAACCACTCGGCCACACTGGGCGGCCCGAAAATTATTCCTAATACTTAAATTTATGTTAGATATTAATACATACTGATGAGCGCAAACATTATGACCACCGCCCACAGTGATATTGGATGTCACGTGGTTGCGCTGCGGGTACGTGACGCGGTAAGGGCAGTATCTAAGTGGACCAAAGACGAATGGAAAATCATTCTAGCGAATGAGGAAATCCACTTAACCCTTTAACTGCTCTGGACGTGTTAACGCGCGCACCTTTGTACGCGTAGACACGTTCAGAGTACCAGGTAGAAGGACTGGTGGCGCTCGTAAACACGTCCACAGCAGTTAAAGGGTTAAATGACTGACAAAGAGGAGATTCTTACAACCCAGCGCCTGCAAACGGCGAAGCTGGTCAACTGTTCGCATGCTAATATCTTAAGCTCCTACGGAAGGACAGTGAAATCATGAGTAGGCGACAATGTGTTAGCCATCTACACCTCATAACAGAACATGGAGGTCAGAGGCTTGCAATAAGTGGCAGTCTATTAGTGAACTGAAACATATAGTGTTATATTGTCACAGTGAATTTAATTATTTCTGTGCGAGTTCAAAATGCTTCAAATGGCTCTAATCACTATAGGACTTAAAATCTGAGGTCATCAGTTCCCAAGACTTAGAACTACTGAATCCTAACTAACCTAAGGACATCACACACATCCATACCTGAGGCAGGATTCGAACCTACGACCGTAGCAGCAGCGCGGCCCTGGACTGAAGTGCCTAGAACCGCTTTGTCAGAGCGGCCGGCTGTGCGAGTTAGATTGCGGCTAGTTGATACATGCCCATGTTTATAGAAAGCAATATTCAGTGACTGTGGAGATTAGGACATCAATTAACATCTTACTTCTTGTTGTGTACATATTTCCGCGTAGTCAGCGCGTACACAACTTTCCCACTAGAGCGCGCCCCGCTAAGCACAACAGCGCAGGCGCAGCGCTTGTCCGTCTCCGCACTACGAGATGGCGCTACCATAGAGACGGACCAAATACTGCTTCCGCCGATCCGCGTATTAATATGCAACGCAGTCAATGAGATTGCTGCTGACGTAGAACATTTTCTCCTCGCGGATCACACTCGTGCAGTGATATATGAACGCGCCTAATAAGATTACCATATTCCTGTACATAGCCATGAAGATAAATGTATAGACACTTTTGTCAAGTATCAGAGATATATGTGAGAATAAGATTAACGTACCAGTACCAAAGGAACTTCAGATTGTCAATTGTAAATAGCATCCAGAACCAAGTTAAGTAATTTTTATGCTTGTTATTATTTTAATAAATGTGTGTGAAATTTCATCAAGCGTGCAAGAGGCATTTCTATCGTCTGACCTAACGGCAGAAGATAAACACGCTACGATAAGACCACGAGACATATTGCTGACACACGCCTACTTCGTTAGAGTGACAGGTCAAATAATCTGATGGTGTGTGTACTGAAGGTCTTACAGTACGCACACCACACTTCTCTCTATCCCTACACTAGTAGTTGCATAGAAATCTTTCTGAAGATTTCGTGAATGGAGAACCCCAGACCAAGACACTGCATGAGAATCTTGTTTTCCGCGGTAAAGCGAAGTTCCTTTCAGCACCCAGGAGCAACCATCCTCTGCGGCTTAAGGGCCAGGTATCAGGGGGACCAGTGCGGCCGAGCGTATAAGCCACCGCATTTTCCGAGTCTAGCGCGCCGCCCGCGGTGAAACTCAGAGGCTCAGCGTACCGTATCTCGCAATAGATGCGGTCCAGGAAGTCTCCTGGAAAACCCGATAACGTAGTGGCAGAACAGTTCAGCCGACTCACCGAGCTTCGCATACCAGTACAGCCAGGCGTATCTGTTTGAGACAAGAAGTTTGCTTTCCTTCCCAGAAACGAGTGGTGTGAAGTGGTAAGCACCTCGCAGAACTGTAAGAAACAATAGGACAGTCCAGCCAGTTCGTTGAAAATTTGAACGAGACTCCTTACTGGTTAGTAGTCATAAATTAGTAAAGTGGAGGAGCCGAGTCCTGCTTCCAGAAACTCTTAAACGTGGAGCCAACCGATTGGCTCGATAGACAACTCGATAGGAGAGGGAGAACGTCAACAAGACTTGTTCAGACTAAGTCCTTCCATAGGTTAACATTGCAAACCCGGAAATTGTTGGTTTTGTAAAATCGTCTGATTGACACAACGAAGGCGCACAGACGCATGACGGAGAGCTAGTCTGGAGAAGGAACAAAAGTTGAACAGAATACTCTTCTTCTCTGGTCGCTGAACAGAACTAACTTTTCCTCCGCCGGCCGGAGTGGCCGTGCGGTTCTAGGCATTACAGTCTGGATCCGAGCGACCGCTACAGTCGCAGGTTCGAATCCTGCCTTGGGCATGGATGTGTGTGATGTCCTTAGGTTACTTAGGTTTAATTAGTTCTAAGTTCTAGGCGACTGATGACCTCATAAGTTAAGTCGCAAAGTGCTCAGAGCCATTTAACTTTTCCTCCGGGCGCCGAACAGAATGCACATCTCCACCCAGAGCCGACGAGGGCTGGCTTTCTCTCAGCCACCGACACTCAGCAGCTCCGCTACGTGCATAATTTAGTAGGACGAACGAGAAGACTCGGAAGTGTTCGACGTATGGCTCCGTAGCATCGTACTGAATAAACAATATGAGTAGCAGTTGGAACTACAGTGACACAACGAACTGTTGCAAATCGGCTAATTGAAGGATACATCCGAGCTAGACGCACTGTAGCATACATTCCACTGACCTCCAACCACCGCCATTTGCGACTTCAGTGGTGTCGAGAGAGAGCTCACTGGAGAGCAGGGTGAAGGTCTGTTATGTTTTCTAATGAAATCTGGCTCAGCTTCGGTGCCGGTGATGGCTTTTGTTGGTTAGAAGGAGACCAGTTGAGGCCATGCAACAAAGCTGTCTACGAGCTAGACACACTGGACCTACACCTGGAGCTATGGTGGGCGGTGCTGTTTCTTATGACAGCAGCAGCAGGAAGAAGTTTGTGCACCTGTCTGGTGATTCGACCTGTTGTGCTACCATTCATGGACAGCATTCCTGTGGGTGTTTTCCAACACGATAACACTCGCCCAAATACCCCTGTTGTAACCCAGTATTCTCTACAGAGTATCGACATGTTGCCTTGGCCTGCTCCATCACCAGATCTGTCTCCAGTCGAGCACATATGGGGCAATAAGACGATAACTCCAGCGTCATCCACAAACAGCAATAACCGTCCCTGTACTGACAGACCAAGTGCAACAGGTATGTAACTTCAACCCACAAAATGAGATCTGGCGCCTGCACGTTTGTATACTTACATTTAATATTCCGGTGGTTGCACCGGTTTTTAATGTACCAGTATTTCACATCTGCAATGGCTTACCTCACATTTACATTAAAGGTATGTGATTTTGCAGTATTAATCCCTGAAATATGTTACCTGGACAAATGTATTCACGAAATTTCATTACTCTACATTAATTTCTCTTTGGTGTTGCGATTTTTCCGTCAGTATAGCTTGTGGCAGAGGGTACGTTGTGTACGACTGTCACTTTTCCTCTTCCTGTTCCAGTCGCGAAAGGTTTGTGGGAAGAACAATTCTTCAAGTCTCCACGTGAGCTCGAATCTCTCGAATTTTACTTTCACACTTTCACAGTCCTTTCTTGAGATGGATGTGGGAAGATGCTTCCAGGAACAGAAGCTCTCGGTATTTCGACAGTAAACCGCACCGCAATGCAGAACGCTCCTCTGGCCGAGTCTGCCACTGGAGTTGAGTGAACATCTCTGTGACGCTATCGCACTAACTAAATGACCCTATAACGAAATGTGCTGCTCTTGTTTGGAACTTTGATTTTTCCTCTGTCAGTCATATCTGGTACTGATCCGAGACTCACGAGCAGTATTCAAGTGTAGATCGAACAAGGGTTTTGAAGCTACCTCACTTCCTGAAGATTCTTCCAATGAATCTCAGACTGTCTCATGCCTTACTTCGATTATTTTTATTTGGTCTCTCTACTTAAACTGCCCTTTACGTATATACCTATCTATTTTATGGACGTAACTGCTTCCAGTAACTGTTCTGCAATCGTGGAATAATAAATTAGTGAGTATTGATGCCTGTTTGTGCCAATACGTTACATTTGTTTATGTTGAGGGACAAGTGCCAATCCCTGTACCAAGTGTCGAGCCTCTACTGGCTTTCTTGCATTTCGATGCACTTTTCTAGCCTTGTGGCTTTTCTGTATCAACAGCATCATCTGCGAAACACCTCACGGAACTTCAGACGTTATCGACTAGTTCATACTGTGATAAGTAATGGTCCTATAATAATAATCCTTCGTCACACATCCGAAGTAACTTTTGCATCTGAAAATTTCTCATCTTTCACAATGACATTTAGTGTTCTCTATAATAGAAAATCTTCAGTCCGTTCGTACCATACACGAGTTTCAGCTGCCTTTCGAGCTGCCGGCGGCAGAAATCATAACGGCATTCCAGCCCTACGGCGTGGTTCGTGGTCACGCCGCAGACCACTGGGTGCGTTTCAATAAGGCACCGTTTTAAACTGGGTCCGTCAGATCACGATTGATCTTCGTTGTAACGCGCCGTTCTATTTAAACATCAATAGGTGTCGCGCGGTCGTTATACACGACAGTCAACTCAAGACCTGCTCTAGGCGTGTCAAGGAGGGTCATCTCTGTAGGGACTGCCTGCAACGGCGCATCACTCAACTGCTGCCCGCTGAGACGACTAGAGAGACTCCATCAGCGGTTCTGATTGCCAGTTACGCCATGGCCCTCACTTCTCCTCCCACCGGTCGACGGCCAACAGAGCTACTGTCGTAACTGACACGTCCATCTGCGGAGTTCGACAGAACGGAGGTGCCTGCGTCCCTCCCTGCTCCTACCGCACCAACGCCTGTCAACGCCGTGGCGGACGCTTCGATGAAACTTTCAACACTCATCGTTCCTAAGACAGCTTTTGTGTGGGAACGTCGGGAATACCTCCCTTCTTCCTATAATGAAGGTCAGGTGCGCAAGCAGTGCTCACCAAAGAAGCGCAAGCCTCTGACCAGGGATGCCTCGGCTATCATCCTGAATTCAGTGGCCGATCGACCTGGTGACACCTCGGTGATTTATTAAGATGAAGAGGACAACGGTGTTACTTTGACTGACGGACCAGAAGTGACAATTGCAATGCCTGATCAAATCGACGATACGGAAAATCTCAGCCCCACTGGCAACTGCCGGCCGCGGTGGTCTCGCGGTTCTAGGCGCGCAGTCCGGAACCGTGCGACTGCTACGGTCGCAGGTTCGAATCCTGCCTCGGGCATGGATGTGTGTGATGTCCTTAGGTTAGTTAGGTTTAAGTAGTTCTAGGTTCTAGGGGACTGATGACCACAGCAGTTGAGTCCATAGTGCTCAGAGCCATTTGAACCAATTTTGAACTGGCAGCTCGGCTGTTCTGCCGCCGCCATCGGCAATGTTTGCGATGGGTCGTATGGACACATATGAGGCGCCGACGACATCGACATGAAGTGGCGACGTCGAGGACACACCGCCTCCGCCCAGGTACCAGCGGTTCCCGCAACGGAGTAATAAACAACGGAGTAATAAACGATAGCACCAGCAGTGGATTTCAGGGACACCAGGCTGCCCCCCTTCGGTTGCCTACCGGCGGCATTCCCCCTCGCAGCGGGTCACAGCTTCATACGTACAAAGTGGGTACGATTAACATCAACAACATTAGTACGCGGATGAAATTCCAACTTCTGTGGGAAATGATTCGGTCTTCCGACATTGACGTCGTGCTGCTTCAGGAGATGCATTTGGCCGCCTAGCCAGATGTAGCCGGTTACGCCTCTAAAGCCTCTCCTGGTGACGACCTTGCGCGCTAAGCAGCCTCCTATGTTCATGTGAACATATCAGCTTAAAACGTCATGTACCTGTCATCCGCAGAGCGTACGGAACTTACCATGAAGGACACCCGCATTGTAAATGTATAGGCTCTGTCTTCCTATGTTCGTGTCGGCATATCCGCTGAAAATGTCATGTACCTGTCATCCGCAAAGGGTATGGAACTTACCATGAAGGACACCCGCATTGTAAATGTATAGGCTCCATCTGGTTCTGGCCATAGGTGGAACTTAGATCGATTTTACTCTGAGGAGATCACTCCACTCTTCCTTGGCCGCCACGAACATTTCAATTGTGTTTTGCATTAGAAGGACCAACAACCACACCTCATCCTCCCTCCCTCCCCCTGCCAGGAGCCAGGAGCTGTGCTTTGTCATCCTCGATCTTTCCCTTTGTGACACATAGGAGAATCGACATGACGATGTACAAGACTATATTTATCAGATGGTCCACTCTGCAAGTCGCCTGTATAGGATTTATGTCTCCCTGAGGCTATCCAGTGTTATCCAAGATGCAGAACGCTGGCCCTTGGCATTCTCACAACACTGTGCATACGTCAGCACCATCATACTCCCGTGGCAGTCATTCACCATGGAAATTAAACACCACACACCTTACCAATCCTGACTGCCAGCAGCGTGTCGTAGAGGTTCGGACAGAGTGCGAACGCATATACGGCGACTATGGCTTGGTGGCTGGAGTGCGCCAAGCCTGCGATACGGTGAGTCTTGATGCAGATTGGCAGGGAGGTGTCTGCACGGAATCGTCATACAACACACTTCTACTTCGCTGTGCTTCCTGACCTAGACATGCAACCATTCTCTCCGCCTGTTCAGATGGATATCAACAGGATAGAGGCTCGCACAACTGCACTGATCATGGCAAATTACAGGTAGTGGTCGTGAAGACTCGCTGTCAAGGAAGGTATCACAGGAAGACCCCTCAATGCACTACATCGTGACTGACAGAAAGCATCCCCAGCCAGGCAGATATTGTGGTTGGTTTTTGGAATACTTTCGCCACATCCACAAGTACGTGCAACATGAAAGCTATAATTTGGAGCCGATTTCGTCCCAATCACCTGCACCATCTTGGGCATCGAAGCGGAAACTCTGATGGAGGACATCACCTGTGATGACGTCAAGAATGTATTAGCGAAGGGTGATCCAAACAAGTCGCCTGGCTTGGATGGTGTCCCTGTGGAATTTTACTGGGTGTTCCAAGATTTGGTGACGCCAAGACTGACTGTGATGTTTCACGAACTGTTGACAACAGCCCCCATGGTTCCACCGCCATTTGTCGAAGGCATTATCGTCCCAATTGACAGGCCATCGCAGGGGAATATGGCTGCATATTACCGCCCCCTAACCTTACTCAATGCTGACTACAAGATATTTGCATGTATTTTGGCGACACAGTGCCGTATCCGTGGAACAAACGCCGCTGGGTGGACACATCAATGCCCAGACAGCCACTGGTGAATGTCGAGATGTGATTGCTCTAGCAGCTACGAGCGATGTCTGTGCAGCATAAGTGGCCCTCGATTTTGACAGCACTTTTGATTGTGTGTGACATGGTTGCCTCTTTGTTGTCATGGAACGGATGAGCTTCCCGGCCCCCTTCATTGGTACCCTACGACGTCTGTACACCAATGCCCGCTCCCTTGCTCAGGCTAACGGCCATATGACCAGATTGGTACCGATCCGCCGTTTCTTATCTCAGGGATGTCCGCTATTGATGGTCCTCTATGCTCGCTCCCTGGGACCACTTGATTGGAGTCTCACGAAGCACTTGTCAGGATTCACCCTGCGACAAACACTTTCCGCTGGGTGTATGCAGACGACTTGTTGCTGCCGGTATTGTCACAGGAAGAAACCACGCACATACTTGATCTGATCTCCGTGTATGGGACGTGGCAGGCAGTGCTTTGAGTGTTGCCAAATCAACGGAGAAGCCAGTAGGATGCGAACTCACACAAGAAGAACTGGCGCCTCTACCTTGCGTCCAGAGCTTCCATTACCTTGGCATCATCTGTATGTCCACCACCCGTCGCATCGCCGTGGTCAACTTTCGACGTTCCCTCCAAGTCATCCGCGTGGCCATTCAGCAACATTGCCTCCATTGCCTCGATGCTTTGCATAATGTGGAATATCTGAATGTGCGTGTAGTTTCCGAGCTGGTGCACGTAGTACAGGTCTTTCTAACGTCTTCAGCGATTGGTCACAGCCTACAGACCGCGTTGGGCTACGTCCTGAGGGCTGGTAACATTTTTAAGGTCAAATTTGATATACTCACCCTCCCCTGGTCGGCTGGGGGACTTGAACGCACCACCAAAGCCCGGGGTTGTGCAGCGGCCTTATATCTGAACACCATGCGCAAATAGTGATATGGCACAGGGAACTCACTCATGTGCCACCTCTTGGACATTTACACGCCAGCCTCCATCTCCCTACCGGTGTCGGTAGGGAATGTTGCGCCTCTATTTACGCATCTGTTTTTCTCTCTCTCTCTCTCCTTTTTTTTTTTGTGGACCTTAGCTATGTACTTGCTGCCTTCCATGTACAATCTCCCCCCCCCCCCACTTCCAAAATATTTCTACATGCAACTACTGGGTGATGTACATTGCAACAACGTTAAGATTAAGTATAAGTATCCATTACCGAGGTGTAAGGCGGTGTGGCGCAAACTTCATCAGCCGTACCTCCCGACATCAGTCGGAGCCTCACCATATCATGTCGCCTGTAGAAAATTCGCCACTAACCGGCGTTTACAAGCGACTGGTTTGATGGACACTCCTTTACGCTCCACCTGTCACTCGGTAGACGATGACGCCCAGCGCTGGGCACGCGCCAGTGTTCGTGAAATCAAGACGCTGGGGCGGCAAATGGTCGCCTGTTTCATCTGCGCCCCTTCATCTGTGGTCGAACTTTACGTTTTCATTCGCGCGGAGGACGTGTGTTTCCCTGCAGCCAAGACTCATGCAATAGTCTCGGTCACAGGATGGACAGTCGCTTACCTTTATGGAGACGGGGCCAAGTCGTGGCTCGGTCTTGGGACCCTCCTACAGACTGACCATGAGGTAATTGAACGACGTTCACTTTACCGCGCCATTTTGAGCAGTTATCTCCTTGGAGTTTTGAGCAAAACCCTCCTGTGCTACAATGTGCCTGGCGTGGTTGGCTAGATTGCTGTCGAGGTGCGCTAGTAACACCCCGTGGTTATTTCAAGCCCGTTCAAATGGTTCAAAAGGCTCTAAGCACAATGGGACTTCCAGAATGAGCTTATCACTCTGCAGCGGAGTGTGCCCTGATATGAAATTTCCTGGCAGATTAAAACTGTCTGTCGGACTGAGACTCGAACTCGGCACCTTTGCGTTTCGCGGGCAAGTGCTCTACCATCTGAGGTACCCAAGCACGACTCACGTCCCGTCCTCACAGCCTTACTTCTGCCAGCACCTCGTCTCCTACCTTCCAAACTTTACAGAAGCTGTCCCGCTAACCAGAGCACTTGCTCGCGAAAGGCAAAGGTCCCGAGTTCGAGTCTCGGTCCGGCACACAGTTTTAATTTGCCAGGAAGTTTCACTATGGGACTTAACATCTGAGGTCATCAGTCCCCTAGACTTAGAACTACTTAAACCTAACTAACCTAAGGACATCACACACATTCATGCCCGAGGTAGGATTCGAACCTGCAACTGTAGCAGCAGCGCGGTTCCGAACCGAAGCGTCTAGAACCGCTCGGCCACAGCCGCTGGCTTTCAAGCCCGTGGCGGGCGCAGCGCCTGATGCTGCACTGTCCTTGTTTCCTATTTCCGTCTCCCCTACCTACCACTGCTGTGTCACACGATGAAATTTCATACTTACAACTGTCTCCTTCCTTGATTGTCCCTTCTTGTCGAGGTCCGGTTGATTGGTGGAGTTGATAACGCCATGGCCAGGCCTGCCGGGCGATCCTGGCCCATTCCGCCCTCCGCCCTATCTTCGAGCCGGAGACGACCTACACGTACTCACATTCCATCATCCCTACCTTCCGTCTGCTTACAAGGAACGGTCATTTTTCCCCATTTGTATTTTGTGACGTTCTCTGACAATTTGGTGTATTGTTTGTTTGTAAATAGAGTTTATATTTCCCTCTCATGTTCCATAAAAAAAGGTCACTAACGCACGCTTATGAACTGCGGAAACTGGTAGGGGGCGTCCACGTCGTAACTTATGAATATTTTTTTCAACATCGTAATACATAGATAAGCGTTTGTATGTATCTTCAGGTATTGGTCTGAAACTACTTCCCGATCTCAAAAAAAAGTTTGTGGGGCACTTTCTTACTGAATGAAAAGGTCCCAGGTGCGAGTTTCAATAGTTTTAATCCATAGTTTTATTCTGCCAGGAAGCGTCAGATTACAGTGTTGTACGCTTTCAACTTCAGAAAACAAATTACCGCACGACACTCCACTAAATAATGGGCTGTGCCATTTTGTTTTGGCTCCTCTAGCAGAGTGCTAAGGAACTGTGGCAGGCGGATTTCAACGTGTCGTAGGACAGAAGTGTACCAGGAAACAAAAAATAAATTAATTACCTAACTTTATTTTTGAGATGACAATTAAAATTGTACGACTACACCTCATACAACTATTGAATTACAAACAGCAATAACTAAAGAACCAGAACATATAATGTTATATGAGCTCGCCGGCCGCTGTGGCCGAACGGTTCTAGGCCCTTCAGTCCGGAACCGCGCTGCTGCTACGATCGCAAATTCGAATCTTGCCTCGGACATGGATGTGTGTGATGTCCTTAGGTTAGTTAGGTTTAAGTAGTTCTAAGTCTAGGGGACTGATGACCTCAGGTATTAAGTCCCATAGTGCTTAGAGCCATTTGAACCATTTATATGAACTCGTCACTGATAATATCTGTGCCAGCTTTGGACCTGCGAGAGCGTGCTTTTGCTTCGCAGCACTCGGCGGAGTCGCTGACGGACGAGGCGGCGGGCGCGTTCAGCATGGCGACGGTGCACACGCCGGGGTTGTTGTCGCCGCAGTACAAGCAACTGTTGACGCAGTTCTACCGCGTCAACGTCACAGACGCCACGGCTGGCGACTCACCCCACGGTGAGTACCCAAAATGCTCCCCAGGCAGCAGCCAGAAAGACCCTGCAGTGTTTCCTTGTCCACACAAGCTCTACGTTATGGCGACAAAAGCTTATAATTTGGTCCACCATTATTGACTTTTTTTGTCCAGATTTAAGCGAATGTCTCCCATTTCACTTCTAAATTGTTCGATCGGTACTACAAAACACTTACATGTAGGTTTTGCACCTTGTCACACACAAATCCATACATATTACAAAACAGAATGTATGCACAAGTACCGGGTGATCAAAAAGTCGGTATAAATTTGAAAACTCAATAAATCACGGAATAATGTAGATAGAGAGGTACAAATTAACACACATGCTTGGAATGACATGGGGTTTTATTAGAACCAAAAAAATACAAAAGTTCACAGATGGCGCTTCATCTGATCAGAGTAGCAATAATTAGCATAACAAAGTAAGACAAAGCAAACATGATGTCCTTTACAGGAAATGCTCAATATGTCCACCGTCATTCCTCAACAATAGTTGTAGTCGAGGAATAATGTTGTGAACAGCACTATAAAGCATGTCCGGAGTTATAGTGAGGCATTGGCGTCGGATGTTGTCTTTCAGCATCCATAGAGATGTCGGTCGATCACGATACACTTGCGACTTCAGGTAACCCCAAAGCCAATAATCGCACGGACTGAGGTCTGGGGACCTGGGAGGCCAAGCATGACGAAATTGACGGCTGAGCACATGATCATCACCAAACGACGCGCGCAAGAGATCTTTCAAGCGTCTAGCAATACTTTTTGTTGTTTTTTTTTTTATTCTAATAAAACCCCATGTCATTCCAAGCATGTGTGTCAATTTTTACCTTTCTATCTACATTATTTGGTGGTTTATTAAGTTTTAAAATTTATACTGACTTTTTGATCACCCGGCGATCACACCCAGACTTCATCCAGTAATTGCAAATGAGAGTACTTAGTGAGTTATAACAAACTCTACACATAATTTCAAATCCCTCAAAAACTTTTTCTCTCTGACAAGCGTCATAAAATGATGAAAGGAAATAAGTTTGTCGCTTGCTACAATTCCGCTGTTCATACTCTGCCGCATCAGGCATGACGTTTTAATTTCCTAGTACTTTTCTTTCGCGACGAAGATATTATTCTCACATAACATTCAATGTACCTGCAAAATTATATCATTTTATGACACCTACATCAGAAGATTTGACGTCATAAGCATTTAGATGCGTCAAAAACTGCCGCATCATGCATGACTTTTAATTTATTACGTCTGTATTACCAACTCTGTTCGCAACACACTTCACAGACAGTATCCAAATAACAGCACTGAATGTACCTGCAAAATTACATCACTGTATGACACATTTTCCAGGAGGTGTGGCGCCATGAAGATCGAGCTGCGTCAAAACGAAAGTACAGCTCGAAATTCGCAACAGATACAGATGAAATACATCTTCAAACATGTGTGAAACGTGTGAAATATGTGTGAAATGTGCATATTCTCGCAAAGACGCAGGTGAAAGGATCCTCTTACACCCATTAATCGGTTTTAACCAAGCTTGTTACGCATATTACAGTAATTACCATCTGGAAAGAAATACTGTGGGGTTAGAACCACTAGCCAGCTGTGGAATGGGCCTCATAACTTGGGCGTGGAAAGAGAAGGTGTGGGGGAGGAGATGTGCAGAGAGGGTGGGAGTAGATGGACACAGAGGGGTGTGGAGGAGCAGGCCAGAGAGATGAGGGCAATGAGGAGAAAAATAAAGAAAGGGGAGAAGGAGATGAAATAGGGATCAGGAGGAGATTGACGTAGAGAGGGGAAGTGGAGGTAATGGTCAGAGAGAGGGGGGAAGAGCAGATCGGCAAAGAGAAGAGCAGGAAAACATGGGAAGAGAATGATGGGAGGTGGTGATGTACAGAGGGAGAATGAGGAGGTGGACTGACAGAAGATTGGAATAAATATATACCTAGGCAACTTCGCGTAGTCACCTAATTGTTCGAGACAATCTACACCACATAGTTAATGAGCAGAGCACACATAAAAGAGAAGCTTTGACTCTTCCTGATAATCTGATATATAGTTTCATTGTTTCTGAATCGCTCTGGTCTGGCAGAACGGTTCACACGCGCACACACACACACACACACAAACACACACACACAAACACACACACACACACACACTCTGAACGTCACTGGTGCCTGTCGTTCTTCATTTTGTTTCTTACATGTGCATATTGTCGCTTAAGACCTACACACATTCCTCTGATTCCCAAATCACACCATGCACTTTCTCCACCTATCACACTTCTAACGATTCGCTGCTCACCCAACTCACTCTCCCAGAGATATTGCTCTTGTGAGCTCTCAGATTGCTTGGGGTAGAAAGTATCTACACACGATGCTTACATGGACAATTATGTACATGGTTACCCGAGGCTTTGGTTTGGCTCAACGAAACACTATTTCACGGAAGACACACGTTAAGGAATTAACTACGAAATACGTAATAGTGTCACCTCTCATTTAAGAAACGGATGTGTTAAATAGTTATCAGACAGTCGACTGGTTTTAACAATCGATTGACCAGTTGATTTTTTTTCTTCCACTCAATTTTTTTTTTCACTCGAATGAAACTAGTCGCTGCGGCCATGTCAACTAAATAAATGTTTTCACTCCCTCTCATGATTTAACTGGTTTGTATGAAATTTACTCACAATTGCGGAATCTGTCTGACATTAGGCGTATTAGGTAATGTAGATGTTACCTATTCGTAACACATGAAAACTTGCCCCAGATCGGGACTCGAACCCGAACCTGCGTTTCCCTGCTGTCACGCTTCCAGGACCTACCCAAACTTTCATGTGTCACCGATAGGTAATATCTTCGTACCTCATGCAGCTAACGCAAGAAAGATTCCGCAGTTGCGAATCAATTTCATAAATTTAGTACAGCTCCAAGATCATCACCAATGCCTTTCTCTTCAGATATCGTTATAAATAAGTATCACAAGACTTGACCCGCAAAATGACGATCGTAATACTAACGTCGAATATGTTTATCTCCTTGAAACGCTCACGCGGAAATCCAATCAAAGTTTCGAACGATGGGGTTGTAGACAGTATGACATGTGGAAGTTTGGGTCGGTCCTGGAAGCGTACTCTAGCAGCCGTAGTAGCAGAGGTGATCGCTCGCGAGAAGTGGAAAATCTGAGTTGTAGTCCAGGTCCGCCATAAATTTACATGTGTCATCAGTAGATAATATCTTCAGAAATGAAGCAGCTAATGTAAGAAAGATTCCGCAATTGTGAATACTTATCATAAATTTAGTAGAAATGCAAGATGGTCACAGCCGTCTATTTCTTCAAACATCGTTAAAAAAATTAAGTGGATTCGCTTAATTTGAGACAACTGACTGACCTAAGCCACTGATAGTTACCGCAGTTACATAAATGTTGTCAACCAGTCCCCGGATTTGAGTGAGTTCGTTTACAATTTTTTTTCAGCCATTTCGGCTATACTCATATAACTTTCTTGGATACAAATAACGTCCTTTTTTTCAAGGAGAGGCGAATAAAAACATGTTTCTGAAAATGAAGTATTTTTGAAATATATGTCTTTATTTAAATACGAACTTTTCATAATTCGGGCGTTAAGTATGGGTCTTTAGTTGGTTTTTAAAAGGATAATAATTGGCGCCACATTATAAATGTATATTTAAATAAATGAACATTTATTATTTTATTTAAATTTATTGTAGCACTGTAACTCTCTTTGACAGTGGTTTGCATCCATCACCGATAAAACAATTCTTTTTCTGTAAACGCTTCGGCGATATGAAAAGAATGCATATAAGACAAAATTATTTTTAATTGTTTGGTGACTTAATCACTTGCTATTTAAGCATATATGGTCACTTGTTGGAAGCGAGAAATTTGTCATCATTCTTTAATTTTCTATGAGTTTATTTAATTAGTATGGTTTCATAACATCAATCACCCTTGCAGATACTATATATCGCATTGAATTTATCTTTAGGATAATTTATTATCCAGTGATATGATTTCATCCATTCCCATGCTACTGAACGTCTCGACATGCTGATCCAAACACAAAGTTCACAAACAAACACGCATATTCATAGACACAGATAAAAAACTGAAGTTAAAGCTACTTAATGCCACTCAAAAAGAAGTAAATATCGGAACAGCCTTAAAAGGCGAGAGTATTGGGACGTCAGTTGATGACGTCATCGAAGATGGCGCCCGTGACATCAGTTGATGACGTCATCCAAGATGGCGGCCGTGACGTCAGCTGATGACACAAGTACCGTTATCCAAGATATCGGGAAAGTGCCACGCCCACTGCCATGCCCCCCTGGTGGGATGTTCAAATTCCATCAGGACAATGCAACCTCTAACCTAAGAAAATGGCGGGAAAGAAAGGCCGCTTGGGTTACCTCCACTAACCTAAGTCACCCAGCCCATTGGCACCTCGTCCTAGGAAATGGCTGTAAGTTTGAATTTTAGAGGTAAAGAAAGGTCACTTGGGCTATCTCTACTAACCTAAGAAAATGGCGGGAAAGAATGGGCATTTTGACTACCCTAAGTCACCCGACCGCCACCCCTTCGTAGATATTGGTCGGAAAAGCACTCAGCCCTCACTGGACTGCTGGAGAGAGGAAGGAGTGTACGTTGTTTATTTTGGGACAATTTGTTTAGGAATTGAGTATATTTATCACAGTGATACAGAACACATGCTCTGATGTATCACTCAGCATGTCCCACCTAGCTAAAGTTTCGGGTTTCTAGAGAAATAATTTCCAGTCTATATCTTCAGAATTATCACACAAACGGTACTGCTATGCAAGCGATATTGATATGTGCTTGATATCGAGAAGTACTGCGAAAATGGTATGATATTCTAGCAAATCATGCAAAATTAGATATGTTGTTGTATACCCAGAGCCTGAAGAAAGGTCACTTGGGTTACCTCCACTAATATAAATCACCTGACTGACTCCTCGTCCTAGGGAATGGCGGGAAGTTTGAACTTTGGCAGTAAAGAAAGGTCACTTGGGCTGTCTCTACTAACCCAAGAAAATGGCGGGAAAGAAAGGCATTTGGACTAACTTAGGTCATCCAACTGCCTCCTCTTCCTAGGGGTTGGTCAGAAAAGGACTCAGGCTGAACTGGGCTGCTGCAGAAAGGAATGAGTGTACTTTACTTACTTTGGAACAATTTATTTATGTATGGAGTATATTTATCACAGTGATACATAACACACACTCTGACATGTCACACAACATACAGACCTGCAAACTTCTCCTAAATAACTCATGTATAATGCTCTGCGCAAGCGCTTGCTAATTGTAAACTGTCAAAATAACGCAATGCACAACCTACAGACCTGAAAACCACTCATAAATAATGCAATACCTTTATGTCCAGAGAGACAAACAACCCATAAATTGTCAAAATAATAATCCATCTGAAAGACTCTGCAAACATGCTTCCTAATCATCAACTGTCAAAATCATGCACCAGTCTTTATTTAAAAAATTTGATGCAGTACAGCCATCCAGTGTGTTCACCACGAGGTCCTGACACCGATTGACCTCGTACACAGTACCACCACCAGAGGGTACTATCATCCAGTCCGTGACATAACCCAAGATGGCGGTCTGGGGTGAGGGAAAATGCCTGGAAAACGACTCTGCCTGTGCTGGAAATAAGTCTTTATTTTGCAGGGAGTGTTTCCACCATGAGATCTAGACTCAACTTGGCCTAGTACACAGTACAGCCAACAGAGGGTGCTGTCATCCCTCCTGTGACGCTATCCAAGAGGGTGGTCTGGAGGGGGAAAATGGCGCGAAAATGACTCAGCCTGCGCCAGGTTGCTGGAGAAAGTAAGGAAGGAGTGTACTTTATTTATTTTGGATCAATTTATTTAGGGATGGAGTATATTTACCACACTGATACAAAACACCTGCTTGGGGTCACGCCACACAGCCCACATACCTGTAAACTACACCTTCATAATGTTCTGCAGGCATGCAAACAATTCAGTACAGACATGCAGACTCATCCTAAAAAATACAGTACACTGATGTACAGACTCGCTCAGTACTCATAAACTGTACAAATAACGTATAGCGCAGCCTACAGATCTGCTCACAAAATAATGCAACAGACATGCTAACAATGTACGTAGACACCGCGTGCCATCCTCTGCCCATTGGACAGCACAGGAGGCTACAACACACGCTCCTAGAAGTTGGGATGCAGTGACACACAGATGCCCGTTCGGGTCCTGCATGCATGACGATGTGACATCCCTTTCATACTTGGTACCTGAGAAATTCCTCTCGAAATATGTGGTCACCTAGGCGCCATTGATGACGCGACTGGATGGGAGCGAATACTTATTTACAGAGCGCAGACGCTGTAAGGTGGGCCGTGCAGATGTGTGTTCGCCGCTACCCTCCCTCTATGTGCGGTCCGGTGAAGAGCTAACTGGCGAGCGACACTGCAGAAATCCATTCCGAAATAGCAAAAGCTGCTTTCTCCCTAGCGATTCTAGAGGACCATGCGTGACGTGTGGCTAACACATCGCCACATGTAGCTACATATCATCGCAAGCACATCTAGCAATGTTTTAATGTTATACTGAAGCCACATGCCTATCTAAAATATTAACCAAGTCGAACTCCAGTAAATTGCATAGTGTCACAGAATTACTTAATGCACACTTTTCTAGAAGTTTTCGTGATGTCTCAGCTTGTATGCACGGAAATTCTTGCCATAACAGAACCTGTTTACGAAATTAGTGTACAATAACATCGAATGCACTCTCCCCAGCGGTCCTAACGTGATACCCCATCCGTCACGTGTTACCCTTCCTGCTTCCAACACACACAGACGTTCCCATCTCTAGGTAGACTCCTATATCCCAGCAAAATGGATGTCTTGTGAATTAATTTAGGATTATGATTGGTTCTTATCGAATTTACCCGCCGAATTACTGATGCCACATGTATCAAAGAACCATCTTTCCGCAAATGAGACTTTTAACACGAAAATTATTTTGCACAGATCGCTAAATTGCATTGACAGTTAAACCCGCAAAGTTGTCTACAGATCATCAAATACATAAGAGACTCACAAGAATATTGGAAGCCAGGAACATATTTACCAGTGAAACCACAATTAAATATTATGGTTGCTACTACAGTCTGACACCTATCGATGCACAGGTAATGTCTCCTCTTGTGGGCTGTGCTTCTGGAACGAATCTCAGCATCTATAGCACACATAATTTTCCATGTAAAAAAATCTCTTTCATACCCCTGCGGGTATTGATGTGCTGAATCTATACGTCTCTCATGACAGGACACACAGTCATACTCTCTAGTCATGTTGCAACATAAACCACAATAACTTTACAATGCAATATATACCCACTTTGCACAACATAAGCCACAGCAACTTTACAATGCAATATATACACATTTTACACAAACAGTACAATTATTTATTATATCTGTACAGCACCTGAAAAAATTATGGTAAGCCTACACTCACACCGGGTATATGTCACGATTCTCCTCAGTCCTAGGGAAGCACCGTCGTCCACCTTTTCTTTCTTTCTACAGATGTGGCTCTCAGTGCAAGAAACCATTTTATACTGATCGCCATATTGCACCGATAACTAAACCTCGCAAAGTGCCATACATATCATCAAATATGGAAAGACTCTTACTCAATTACACTCTCTCCCACTGAGGACAGGAGTTTGAATATTAGAGCGTGAAACCGATCTCCAACCCAGCAATATATCACTGCGTACCATGTCGATGTTGTAAATACACAATTAATATCCTTTGCCATACAAAATCAGGTCTTGTACATCATTTGCACATATACCGTGAAGACAGACAGCATATTTTGTTGAGCCCAACCTACATAGGTAGGAATGATCATCAAAATAAAATAAGAGAAATCAGAGCTCGAACAGAAAGATTTAGGTGTTCGTTTTTCCCGCTCGCTGTTCGGGAGTGGAATAGTAGAGAGATAGTATGATTGTGGTTCGATGAACCCTCTGCCAAGCACTTAAATGTGAATTGCAGAGTAGTCATGTAGATGTAGATACTACATATACTATCACCAGTAGATATTTATCGCAAGGTCGGGTGGTGGGTATCCACCCGCAAAGCATGACGTGTTGCCCTCAGTGGATCGAATTCACTCTGAGAACTGTTCTACAAATTTAGCCCTGTTTACCCCTTTGACACAAACGCATTACTGTTTCTGGTCTGGACCTGCTTCCTTGCTTGCTTGCTCACTTTTCTGCACCCATCTCCAGACTCTGGGTATACAACAGCGTATCTAATTTTGCATGGTTTGCTAGAATATCGTACCATTATCGCAGTACTTATCGATATCAAGCACATATCAATATCGCTTGAATAGCAGTACCGGTCACGCCATAATTCTGAAGATATAGACTGGAAATTATTTCTCTAGAAACCCGAAACGATAGCTAGGTGGGGCATTCTGTGTGACACGTCAGAGCGTGTATTCTGTATCACTGTGATAAATATACTCCATTCCTAAATAAATTGCCCAAAATAAACAAAGTACACTCCTTCCTCTCTCCAGCAGCCCAGTGCAGGCTGAGTCCTTTTCTGACCAATACCTAGGAAGAAGTGGCGGTCGGGTGACTTAGGTTAGTCAAAATGCCCATTCTTTCCCTCCATTTTCTTAGGTTAGTAGAGATAGCCCAAGTGACCTTTCTTTACCTCCAAAATTATAACTTACGGCCATTTCCTAGGACGAGGTGGCAGTCAGGTGGATGACTTACGTTAGTGGAGGTCACCCAAGCGACCTTTCTTTCACACCATGTTCTTAGGTTATTAGAGGTTGCATTGTTCTGATAGAATTTGAACTTCCCACCAGAGGGGGCGTGGCAGGGAGAGTGGCACTTTCCCGCTATCTTGGATAACGGAACTTGTGTCATCAGCTGATGTCATGGCCACCGTCTTGGATGACGTCATCAACTGACGGCAGTTGATGATGTCATCGCCATGATCTTGGATAACGTTACTTTGGCGTACAACTGCTCTTGTCCCAATACTGGCGATAACAGAGTGCAGTCAAGAACAATGATTTAACAATGGCTAAAGATCCAGTGTTTCCGCTCAGTCTGAATTCACCGGACTGCATCGACTGTTTTCATTCGGTTTGTTACGCGGACAGATTTCAATCAAGAGAACGAATGAACAATCCAACCGAAAATTAGGGCTTCTGTCAACTGAATCAATTGATTTGATTGTTACCGTAGACTGGTTTCACCCAAAAGAATGAACTAATAATTCAGTCGTTACGTATAACTACAACCGAATTAATTGACTGTTTGCATTTGATTTTTTCCATGACTAGAGTTAAATAATCCTAAGAAGTTTGAGCAGTCTGCCCAGTGTGTCCCCCCATCTACGTACCTAGTCCTTTACTCAAAATTAGTCACAGTGAACGATGCCACTGATGATTGTAGGAAACTTTGAAGAAGGTAATATTAGAGTTCATGGCCCACCGACGACGAGGTCACACATAGCATAAGCTTGTTTGGGGAAACAATGAAAAAGAAAATTGGTCTTTTCCTTTCGAAGGAACCACCTCCATCTACATGGCATCTGCACTTCACACCTAAGTGCTTGGCAGAGGGTTCATCGAACCACTTTCACACTACTTCACTACCATTCCACTCTTGATGAGCGCACAGGAAAAACGAACACATATATCTCTCTATTCGAACCCATATTTCTACCCATGTAGATGGATATCAATGATATATTTACGCATTCGAAGAAAAAAGTTGGAGAGTGAAAAGATCGAAAATCACCTTTGTTTTAATTACTGCCACTGTAACTTCCATATTGTATCCGTGACACTGTCTCCCCTAATTCACGATACTACAAAACGATCTGCCCTTCTTTGAACTTTTTCGATATTCTCACTCCTCCGTCAGTCCTATACCTCACTACAAGATTCTAGCAGGGGGCGGACTAACATACTGTAGGCAGTCTCTTTAGTGGATCTCTTGCATCTTCTAAATGTTATGCCAATGAAACGTGGTCTTTGGATCGCCTTCTCCACATCATTGTCTATGTGATCGTTCCAACTTAAGTTGTTCGTAATTATTATTACTAGGTATTTATTTGTACTGACAGCCTTTAGAGTTGCGTTATTTTTCGTAGGACCTAAATTTAAAATGGGTTCCTTTTAGTACTCACGTGGATGACCTTACACTTTTCGTTGTTTAGAGTTACTTTTCACGCCATACAGATATCTCGTCTAAATCATTTTTCAATTGGCTTTGATCTTCTGATGACTTTACTAGACGGTAAATGACAGCATCATCTGCAAAAAATCTAAGAGTGCTCCTCGGATTGTCTCCTAAATCATTTATATAGATTATGAACAGCAGACCTCCTATAACGCTTTCCTAGTGAACACCAGATATCACTTCCTTTTTAGTCGATGACATACCGTCAGTTACTGTGAACTGTGACTTATCTGACAGGAAATCACGAATCCAGTCTCCCAACTGGAACGATACTATATAGGCACGCAATTTCATTAGAAGCCTTTGTGAGGAATGGTATCAAAAGCCTTCTTGAAATCCAGAAATGTGGAATCAATTTGAGATTCCCTGTAGATATCACTCATTTACTTTATGAATATAAAGAGCTAGTTGTTTTTCAAAGGAAGAATATTTTCTGAATCCGCACTGACTATTTGTCAATAGATCGTTTACTTCGAGATAATCAGTACACAAGCGACAGTATGCGCTTCCTAATATGTTCCAAAATGCCTAGTATAAAAGTGAGATTTTTTCCGGTGCATATCTTGGTTACTATTCGTGATAGGAAGAGAGGGTCAAATGTTTTCTTGTACTTGGGCTAGGGACAATTTGTACATCAGACGGAAGGAACGTACTACTGTAACTATCCTATAGTAAACTGTTCAAAATATAAATCTTACACACTTCCTCTAGCTTAGGCAAATGGAGCAAATCGTTTAGTTCTTTTTGCATTAGAGAGGCACCATTTAGTTAATGTGCGGCTCCTGAGAAAACACGAAACACATGGTTTTTGGGTATCAAAATCGAGCCGTGGGTTCCAAGACGGCTACGCACAACAAATGGCTAAAACGTTTACGATATGTTCCTACGATCACGATCTCTAATAAACTTGAAAATTTTTTGTATCTCTTTATCCGTTTCCGAGATACAGAGTTTCAAAGCTACACTACTTGCACAGGTAAAGTAAGTACGTAAAATCTAAATAATATATAACAGCAGAAAACTGATCAACTTTTAACGGTACATTCTCTAGGCGTTTGTCTAGAATTGCTATCTTCCCGTTTGCAAAAATGTTTATCCGTTATCGAGAAACACCCCAAAATATGGTTTTTGAGTACCAAAACCAAGCTGCAGATTTCAAGATGATTATGTATAGCAGATGACTGGTATTTTTACGATGTAATCCTAAGATCCAGATCTCGAACACTCTTGACAATTTTCTTGATATCTTTTCCGTTTCTGAGACGCACAGGTTCAAAGTTACCCTACTTGTACACTTAAAATAGCACGTAAAATTCGGTGTGAGGCGAGAACATAGTTTATAAAGTGACGTAGCATGGAGAAATGATCTGTTGAGTGTCTCCGTTATCATCAGAAAGTTTCTGGGAACCGCATGTTCTTGTAATACTGAAGCACATGCAGAATTTTTGTTGCTGGTTGGTTGGTTTCGGGAGAGGACCAAACAGCGAGGTCATCCGCCCGATTCGGTTAGGGTCGGATGGGAAGGAAGTTGGTGGTGCCCTTTCAAAGGAACCATCCCGGCGTTTGCCTGAAAATCACGGAAAACCTAAATCAGGATGGCCGGACGCGGGTTTGAACGGTCGTCCTCCCGAATGGGAATCCAGTGTGCTAACCACTGCGCCACCTCACTCATTAGAAATTTTTGTGTACATAATATCCGGTGTGAGGTGTCACATTATATAGCTTTGCATTATTTCAATTTCACATAAGTAAACTATCAAAATTTTACTGACCCATACAGCTATTTTCATATGAGTGACATGCCCTGCTGTAACAGGGGAAAGGACGGAACCAGGCGAAAAATGCCTAAAAATGTGAATATAATCCTGTTTATTAAAAGAATGACAGAAACTTGAGATACCAGCTGACTCGTTCTATCGTCGTTAACACCTTAAAAAAATTCCCAAAATGTTTGGCATGCGAACATACGAGGTGCGACAATAAAGTAATGAGACTGATGTGAAAAAAAAATGTTGCTTACCGTTTTAGTCAAGTTTAGTGTTGTCTCCTTCAAAGTAGTTCCTTTCTGATTGAAAACACTCTTTCCAGTGCTTCTGCCATTGACGGTAACATTTCTGGAACTCATCTTCTGTAATATCCTCCAAGACCCTCGTCACAACTTTATGGACGTCTTGTGTTGTTTGAAAATGGTGTCCCTTGACCGCCGTTTTTACTCTTGGAGATAGAAAAACGTCGCATGGAGCGATATCTGGCGAATAAGATGGCTGTGGTAGTGCTGAAATTTGTTTTGAGGTTAAAAATTGCTGTATTGACAGAGCAGTATGGGATGGCACATTATCGTGATGCAGAATCCAATTATCAACCACGTTGGCACGGACACGAAGAACTCCTTTACGTAGTCTTTCTAAAATTTCTTTGTAGTAATATAGGTTAACTGTTTGTCCAGGAGGCACCCACTCTTTATGAACAATTTCCTTGGAATCAAAGAAGCACACAAGCATACATTTCACTTTTGACTTTGACATGCGAGCTTTTTTTGGTCTGGGGGATCCCTTTGAGCGCCATTGCGAACTTTGGCGTTTTGTCCCTGGATCGTACTGAAAAAAACCAACTTTCATCACCAGTGATAACACAACTCAACAATTCTGGATTGATTTCGGTTTCCTCTAACAGATCGGCTGCCACATTTTTCTGTGTTACTCGCCGTTGTGGTGTGAGATTTTTGGGGACAATTTTTGCACAACTCTTTCTCATACCAATATCTTCAGTTATTATTAGATGAACCATTTCTCGATTGATGTTCAGTTCTTCTGCAATCATTTTCACGGATAATCTTCGATCAGGTCGTACAAGTTCACGCACCCTGGCCAAGTTGACATCTGTCCCTGAGGTTGATGGCCGTCCACTGCGGTCTTCATCTTCAAAATTCGTTCTGCCTTCACTAAATATTTTATATCAACGAAAAACTTGAGCTCTTGACATAACCTCCTCTCCAAAAGCCTTCTGAAGCTTACCGTAAGTTGTTGCGTTTTCACCCAATTTAACGCAAAAAGAAATGGCATACCATTGTGCAATATTCTGCAGTTCCATTTCCGTGATGAGAGACACAAACACGTGTTAACTTATTACAGTACAACTCACGACTGAGCAGTTGCATCGATGTGCCACTTGAACTAGAAGCAGCTGATAGACTAAGGTCAAAAGATATTGTGCCTACACAAGCCTGCAGGGTTGCCACATCTTGCAAAGAAAATCATTCTCATTACTTTATTCTCGCACCTCGTATTAGCAATATTTTTATGCAGAGAGGGAAGGAGAAAGCGACAGTGGGAAAGAAACGGAAAAGTAATAATGGAAGACGGTGGACAGTGTGTGTGATGTAGAGAGAGCAAAAGACACAATGACATGAGGGAGATAGGGGGGGGGGGGGGGAGGGCAGTGGCAGTGGAACATAGTTGACACTGATAGAACAGAGCTAGGAAAAGAGTGAAGGAGACAGTGCCAGTGTGAGAGGAATAAAGAGAAGAAGCAAGAAGGAGAAGGAGCAAGAAGTAACAAGAGAAGTGAGTGAGAGCCAGTGATAACGAGGTAGAGTAAGATGGTGACAGTGAGAGGAGTCATCAGCAGCTGGAAGGAACGAATGAGATAGCAGCAGCAAGAGAGAGCAAGGGAGACAATGACATTAAGAGGAGACAGTAGTAGTAGGACAGAACGACAGAGACTGTGGCCGAAATATAGAGAACAATGACAGTTATAGAGACACCAAGAGATATTGACAATGAGTTGGGCTGAATGAGCCAGTGAGAATGAATAAGTTTGAGTGGATGGGTTCGAGCGACTTACAGCGATGGACTAGTGGGTGTGAGCGAATTATAGTCAGGGGAGTTTGCGGGAGTCAGAGGTGAAATGCACGTTAAAAATTTTTAAACGTGCAAGATGGTAGAATAAAGCAGCTTATACTCCACTTTCTAGTTAGTCTTCTAATAAACATGTGCATATTCGCGTTTTTTGTGCTCTAATAGAAGCATTTTTCCGCTGGCTCATAATGATCGAACACAGTATATGTGCCAAAATCCTACTGCAAATCGACGTCAGTGATATGGGTCTCTAATCCATCGGATTACTCCTATTTTCTTTCTTGGATACTAGTGTGACTGTGCTACTTTCCTGTCATTACGTACGGATCTTTCGTCTAGAGAACTGTTGTATATGATGAAACGTATGGAACTATTATATCAGCGTAATCTGAGAGGAAAGTAATTGGTATACAATGCGGACCAGAAGACTTACCTTTATCATGTTATTTGAGTTGCTTTCCTACACCGAGTAAATCTGTTTCCAAGTTACTCATGTTGGCAGCAGTTCTTGATTCGAATTCTGGAATATTAGCTTCGTCTTTCTTGGTGACGGAATTTTGGAAAACCGTATTTAGTAGCTAGGTTTTAGTGGCACTGTCATCGGTAACATTATCATCGCTATCGCCCACTGAAGGTATTGATTGTATTCACATACAACCTGAATCTCTTTGGATTTTCTGCCAGATTTAGAGACAGTGTTTCGTCGTGGAGACTGTTACAAGCATCTTGCATTGAGGTTCGCATTAAATTTCGAGCTTCTGTAAAAATCCTACAACCCTGGAGATTTTGCGTTTTTTTTAAAGTTTGACATGTTTTTTCTCGTTGCTTCTGCAAATGCGTTCTGACCTGCTTTTTATACTATGAGGGATCAGTTCTCTCTCTTATTAATTTATGTGATATAAATCTCTCAATTTCTCTCGATACTATTTCTTTGGATTTAAGCCACATCTGATGTATGCTCACACAGTTAGTTCAGAAGGAATGAAGACTGTTTCTTAGGAAGGCGCCAAGCGAGTTTTTATCTGCTTAATTAAATAGATATATTCTGAATTTATTTTAATGGGTTTATATGTTACTGTATGCAGTGTCGCTACAGCGACCTCGGGGTCAGTAATCCCTGTATCCGTCAAGATCCTCCCTGTTTGCTCCGAATTATTTGTTGCTAAGAGGTCAAGTATACTTTTGCAATCATTTACACTTCGAGTCGTTTCCTGAATTCCAGAATGAGATTTTCCCTCTGCAGCGGAGTGTGCGCTCCTATAAAACTTCCTGGCAGATTAAAACTGTGTGCCGGACCGAGACTCGAACTCGGGACCTTTGCCTTTGGTGTGCAAGTCCTCTACCAACTGATCTACCCAAGCATGACTCACGCCCCCTCCTCACAGCTTTACTTCTGCCAGTACTTCGTCTCTCTACAACACTTGCCCGCGAAAGGCAAAGGTCCACAGTTCGAGTCTCGGTCAGGCACACAGTTTTAATCTGCCAGGAAGTTTCGTTTCCTGAACTAGTTACTCAAAATAATTTTCGAAGAAAGCATTTAATACAATAATGGACGACGTTTATACTTACCACAGTCTTTGTACATGTATTTTCACCAGCATATCGAGGGTAGATTGTAGTCACCACCAACTATAACCATATGAGTGAGGTACCTACTGGACTTGATACTCAAGTCTCCTTTGAACGTTTCAGCAACTGTATGATCTGTGCCAGGGGATCGGTAAAATAAACCAATTATCAACTTATTTCGGTTATCAGTATAATTTTAATTTATTTTCTTTTTTGGCATCATTCATTGTTATTTACATTACCCTGATTGGCGACGAGCTGTTAGCGGCCAATTCGCCGCTCTTCAGCCTTTGCGTTATCCATACACATTATAAAAGTGGTTATACATATGTATGTATGTTACACAGCGTCTCCTGAATCCATAGACAGATGTCAATCAAATTTGATACACGTATCATTTACAGTCTGGAAAGAATTACTGTGGGGTAAAGAACCACTCACTTATAGACACAGACACCACAGATGCGAGGGTGAGTCAAGTGAAAGCCTTAAATTTGTAATAACAAATCGAAATTTCGCGCCGCAATCCTGTAAGTTGGTAAGCGTGCTACAAACAGCGTGCAGAATGGCCTGTAGGTGGCAGCATAGTGCAGATGCACACATACCGTCGCAGTATCAGTATAAAGATGGCCGCCCCACTTGCGACTTGCACCAAAGAAGAACAGCGTTCTGTTATTCGGTTTTTGCGTAGTGAAGGTGTGAAACCTATTGAAATTCATCGACGAATAAAGGTTCAGTACGGTTTGTCACAGCAGCAAGTCTACGAATGGAGTAGGAAGTTCGCAAATGGTGTGACTTCAGTGGAAGATACTCCTCGTCCAGCTCAGGCACAACGAGTTGTGACTCCACAGAACATTGCAGCAGTTGAAGCCATAGTGAAGGAAAACCGCCGAGTGACACTGAATGACATTGAAGCATGTTTATAGATTAGTCATTGGTCAGCACACCACATTGTGCATGATGTGCTCCAGTTTCACAAAGTGTCTGCAAGATGGGTGCCGCGGCAGCTGACTCTTGAAATGAGAGAACGACGTGTTGATGCTTGTGAAGAACTTCTTCGGCGCTTTGAACGAGAAGGTGATGGCTTTCTTGCAAGAATCGTTACTGGGGACGAAACCTGGGTTCACTTCCACCAACCAGAAACGAAGAGAGCGACCAAGGAATGGCGCCATTCCTCATCACCAAAACCAAAGAAGTTTCGAACTGAACCATCAGCAGGGAAGGTTATGCTGATTCTCTTTTTGGACGAAAAAGGCGTCATTTTGGAGTATTACATGTCTAGAGTGACCACTGTCACCAGTTCATCATACACAGATCTCCTAAAAAATCAGCTGCAGCCTGCAATCTAGTCAAAGCGACGTGAATTGCTGCAGCTGGTGTCCTTTTGCAGCATGACAATGCAAGGCCCCACACTTCCCGTATAACAGTTGCAACAATCACAGACCTGCATTTTGAGTTTCTTCCTCATCCAGCGTACTCACCAGCCCTTGCTCCAAGTGATTTCCATATGTTTGGAGCACTCAAAGACGCAATGGGAGGAAAGAAGATCCGTTCTGATGAAGAGGTACGCCACGCGGTGCGTGAGTGGTTACGCGGACTATCAAAATAATTTTTAGCTAAAGGAATTTATGCATTTTGTAAGTGCTGGAGGACTTGCATTGAGCGAGGGGGAGATTATGTTGAAAAGTGATACAGCTTTGTACCACTTCTGCGCAATAAATAGTATTTAAAAATATATTTTAGGTTTTTCATTTGACTCACCCTCGTATCTGTATAATTAAGACGAGACAACCAATGATCTCTTCAGCGCATATGCACAACAGGCTCGATCTCCTACAGGAACTGGCTTTTCTTCCTTTTCTTTCTCTCCTTTTCTTTTTCCTTTCTATAAAAGTGTGCAGTCCTTCTACACCCACACCGACGTAGTGACCATCACACAAGTTCTACTGTCACCTACATTCGCACATCGAGGATATAGAAGTGGTAGAAAAGCAAACGTAGGGTAGTGGTTTTAAGTTAAAGGGGGAAAAAGTGCCATGGCACACACTAAGGGGAAAAAAAGCTCTGCGATAGTCTGGACGGCTAGTAAGAGCAGTAGTGGTTTCCTGCTACCTGCGACAGATTGTGCAAGGGTGAGGTTGTTGTTAGTTTTGGGTATCGTGCAGTGCTCGGTACGGTTGTGATAGCTTTGGTCGTCAGCAAGAGTTTCAGTCTGTTACGACTTCTGCACCACTTGTTAGTAGCAGACACAGTGGCTGCGCCAAACACTGAGACGGCGTGGAGTTTTACAATTATTTATTGAACTTTCTTTACAATTTCTCCCTCGTCGTCGCTGCCCAGCCCTGCGGATCCCTCCGCCTGGCTGCTGCTGTGTAGATTCTCCGACAATGCTCGCAACGCGTGCCGCTTTTAGCACTCGGGAGCCTCAGGCCACCAGAGCGCCGCTGAAGCCAGGATGCCCTGTGGTTGAGATGAACTCGGCACCCCAGTACGGCACGCCCACGGAGCCGCGTCGCCATTTATATCCGACAGGAGGATGTTTTTTACCCTTGGTGGTAGCTTTGTCTTATTACTCCCACAGTATATTGCTGCGTAACTTAGCATGTTGGTCTCACTTCCCCTTACTCAGCACTCTCCAGGCTCCGCTCGGTCTGTGTGCGTCCTTGCGTCAGTCTGTTGGTAGACTGCTGCTGTCAGCAAGGCTATTTGTGCCTGCCTACTTCGCAACGCCTTCGTCGTCGCCGTGCCTCTGTTTTGCCATTCTCCACTGCGTGAAGCAATGCTTACTATGTGTGGCCGCAACAAGTCCTATCGAGGAGGGGTACGAGTACTACTGGGCTGGATACCTATGACTTCTCCTGGTCCAGCTGCAGCGTATGTACCTGTAAAAAGCCAAGGCTGTTATATGTGTGGTAGATTGGCCATAAATCGATCGCACAGTGTAAGAAGTTTGGTTGGAATTGTTTGCTTTTAGTGTGCAATACCTCTTTGCTGCATTGTCGGTTGGTCGGCTAGGTATTTGCAGCAGGCAAGGCCAGTTAGTTTTGCTGTAAGGCAGGGGTTCACCAGTATTTACTTTGTCTGTGAACTGGTTAATTGTCCCTAGCTAGAAGTATTTTTGGGTGGTTGTGGCTGCGTGGTTGGAGGCGCCATGTCACGAACTGCTCGGCCCCTCCCGCTGGAGGTTTGAGTCCTCTATCGAGCATGGGTGTGTGTGTAGTTCTCAGCATAAATTAGTTTAAGCAGTGTGTAAGTCTAAGGACCAATGACCTCAGCAGTTTGGTCCCTTAGGAATTCACACACGTTTGAAAATTGAACATTTGGGTGTTGTGTTTCCACTTATGGTTGTGGTTGTAGTTTTCCCGGTTAAGTATGAGGGACTGTTCGAGTGTCTCGAGTTCGTATACAGTCGTGTGGCGATTTGCCTGAACACACAGCTGAGAATTCATCATGTAGAATGTCATTGAGGGTTCTGATGTCAACTCCTTTCACGGACTACTGTGATAAGGCAGAACATTATGACTATAGCTCACTGTGATGTTGAATGCCTCCTGGTAGCGTTGCGAGCATGTGATGTGGTAATGAAAGTACACTCCTGGAAATGGAAAAAAAGAACACATTGACACCGGTGTGTCAGACCCACCATACTTGCTCCGGACACTGCGAGAGGGCTGTACAAGCAATGATCACACGCACGGCACAGCGGACACACCAGGAACCGCGGTGTTGGCTGTCGAATGGCGCTAGCTGCGCGGCATTTGTGCACCGCCGCCGTCAGTGTCAGCCAGTTTGCCGTGGCATACGGAGCTCCATCGCAGTCTTTAACACTGGTAGCATGCCGCGACAGCGTGGACGTGAACCGTATGTGCAGTTGACGGACTTTGAGCGAGGGCGTATAGTGGGCATGCGGGAGGCCGGGTGGACGTACCGCCGAATTGCTCAGCACGTGGGGCGTGAGGTCTCCACAGTACATCGATGTTGTCGCCAGTGGTCGGCGGAAGGTGCACGTGCCCGTCGACCTGGGACCGGACCGCAGCTACGCACGGATGCACGCCAAGACCGTAGGATCGTACGCAGTGCCGTAGGGGACCGCACCGCCACTTCCCAGCAAATTAGGGACACTGTTGCTCCTGGGGTATCGGCGAGGACCATTCGCAACCGTCTCCATGAAGCTGGGCTACGGTCCCGCACACCGTTAGCCCGTCTTCCGCTCACGCCCCAACATCGTGCAGCCCGCCTCCAGTGGTGTCGCGACAGGCGTGAATGGAGGGACGAATGGAGACGTGTCGTCTTCAGCGATGAGAGTCGCGTCTGCCTTGGTGCCAATGATGGTCGTATGCGTGTTTGGCGCCGTGCAGGTGAGCACCACAATCAGGACTGCATACGACCAAGGCACACAGGGCCAACACCCGGCATCATGGTGTGGGGAGCGATGTCCAACACTGGCCGTACACCTCTGGTGATCGTCGAGGGGACACTGAATAGTGCACGGTACATCCAAACCGTCATCGAACCCATCGTTCCACCATTCCTAGACCGGCAAGGGAGCTTGCTGTTCCAACAGGACAATGCACGTCCGCATGTGTCCCGTGCCACCCAACGTGCTCTAGAAGGTGTAAGTCAACTACCCTGGCCAGCAAGATCTCCGGATCTGTCCCCCATTGAGCATGTTTGGGACTGGATGAAGCGTCGTCTCACGCGGTCTGCACGTCCAGCACGAACGCTGGTCCAACTGAGGCGCCAGGTGGAAATGGCATCTCTACGATCGTCTCCATGGGAGAATAGCAGCCTGCATTGCTGCGAAAGGTGGATATACACTGTACTAGTGCCGACATTGTGCATGCTCTGTTGCCTGTGTCTATGTGCCTGTGGTTCTGTCAGTGTGTTCATGTGATGTATCTGACCCCAGGAATGTGTCAATAAAGTTTCCCCTTCCTGGGACAATGAATTCACGGTGTTCTTATTTCAATTTCCAGGAGTGTATGTAAGCGGAGCAGACACGGGCAGAGGATCACCCTAGCGAAGATATGGGCTGCAAATGGGAGAATCGAATGAGATAAGCGGCTTTGTCAAAGCACAGAGGATTATTATTACGCAGAGCCTATAAGCGAGTATCTCGAAAACGGCGAAGCTGGTCGAATGCACACGTACTTGTGTAGCGAGTACCTACAGAAAGAGGAAGAAGGACAGTGAAACTACCACTAGACACCAAATGGTTGGACGCCAACGACTCTTCACAGAGCGTGGGATTTGGAGGCTTGCCTGGTCTGTAAAGTAGGACAGATAGTCATCAATGGCATTTCTGACGAAAGAGCGCAATGCTGGTGTACGCACAAGTGTTTCAGGGAACATTGTCCATCGTACTTTGTTGAACATGGAGCTTCGCTGCAGACCACCCCTATGTGTTAACATGTTGACCCAATGACATCGTCAGGACTATAGGATTCGTTCATCGATCAGTGAAAACGTGTCGGCCCTTCAGGTGAATCACATTCTCGCTACACTAGGTCTATGGTCGTCTCTAAAAACGCTGTCATTGAGGTGAATGGCGGCTCAAAAGGTGCACGGTCGCAGGCTGGTGGGAGCAGTATTATGCTATGGGAGACATTCCCCTCTCTTGCATGGGACCTGTGGTAGTAATCGAAGATTCGCAAACAGCTGCGAACCAACTGAATCCCTTCATGCTTGATGTCTTACCTGAACGCGATGTCATATCTCATCAGCATGTCCGTGTCTCGAAGCCAGAACTGTGCTACAGTGGTTTGAGGAGCAGTAAAGTGAACTGATGTTGATGTCTCAGCAACCAAATTCGCCTGACGTAAATTCTACGGAACCCATTTGGGTCGCTATCGGGCGCCATCACCGCGTACACAAATCAGCGGTACGCGAATTACATGACCTTTGCATAGGCATCTAATGCCACGTACCTCCACAAACCAACCACCAAACTGTCGGATCTCTGATACGCAGAATCAGTGATGTATTTCCTTCAAAAGACGGTAAACAAGCTATTAAGAAGGTGGTCATAATGTTTTGGCTCATCAGTGGACATTTGAGGTTTTTTTTTTCATGGGTTCTGTATGTATGATACTCGATCCCCTTAACTTTGAAGAAGTTGAGGAGATTGGTGTAATCTGTTTTGTTGCATACATACAGTGATGTGTGGTCCCCTGCTAGTTTTGTGTGATATGTGGCGGGGGAGTGGCGTTCTACAAATGTCTTGTTTAGCTTTATGAGGCAAGTGTAGATGTGTATTATGAACATTACGAAACCCTACGAAGTTGTGTTCCACAGCCGGCCGGGGTGGCCGAGCAGTTCTAGGTGCTACAGTCAGGAACCACACGACCGCTACGGTCGCAGGTTCGAATCCTGCCTAGGGCATGGATGTGTGCAATGTCCTTGGGTTAGTTAGGTTTAAGTAGTTCTAAGTTCTAGGGGACTGATGACCTTAGAAATTAAGTCCCATAGTGCTCAGAGCTATTTGAACCATTTTGTGTTCCACGTAGCTGCTGGGCTGCGCGGGGTAGACGTGCAGTCTATGGCGCCTTGCCTTGGTTCGCGCGGCTCCCCCCATCGGAAGTTCGAGTCCTCCCTAGGGCATGGATGTGTGTGTTGTCCTTAGCGTAAGATAGTTTAAGTTAGATTAAGTAGTGTGTAAGCCTAGGGACCCGATGACCTCAGCGAAATGGTTCAAATGGCTCTGAGCACTATGGGACTTAACATCTGAGGTCATCAGTCCCCTAGAACTTAGAACTACTTAAATCTAACTAACCTAAGGAGATCACACACATCCATGCCCGAGGCAGGATTCGAACCTGCGACCGTAGCAGTCGCGCAGTCCTAGTCTATAGCGCCTAGAACCCCTCGGCCACACCGGCTGGCTGCGGTGGAAGAGAACAGCCTACAGTGCACGGGGTCATCCAACGAGAACGGGCCCCTGACACTGAAATGCCCCATTAAAGAACGAGAGAGACCCGCTTAGTGCTGTGAAACATTTAGCAGCGTGTGCTTGTTAGCGATGCTCCAAAGAGCGTCCTATGGAGACTAAGCCAGTTTTATTGTATTTGCGACGAAAGTGTCCTCTGAAAGCTACGCAGGGTGCAGGGCTCAGGTGCCGGTTAGGTCCGCTGCTCAGCTGCTACTCCATCATGGGAATCAGCAAACTGGCGTGACTAAAAAAAAGGTTGTAAGCGCTATGGGACTTAACATCTGAGGTCATCAGTCCCCTACTATTTAAACCTAACGAACCTATGGACATCACACGCTTCCTTGCCCGAGGCAGGATTCGAACCTGCGACCGTAGCAGCAGCACGGTCCCGGACTGAACCACCTAGAACCGCTGGGTCACTGCGGCCGGCGCCGTGAGTAATGAGAATGATGACCAAGGGGCATTACGTTACTAGTGTGTCGATAACTTGAGAATTTTGGTCTGACGGGAAGCATGTTAGGGTAGTCCGATCAGTTGCAATGACCCCTGTGTCCGGATGGCTCAGTGACTGCTTTCGGCAGCGCTGATGCGAGCACGCCTTGCTTGCTTCTCGCCTGTTGTGCTACTTGCGAACGGGCGCGCGATTGTGTACTTATGCGCGGCGGCGTGTCTTCGTGTCCGATTCCACCAACCGTCATGGTGTTTTCCTTCCGCCAAGTCACAATTGAATTAATGTTTCCTTTGGATCACGAATGACTCAAAGCGTATGAACTTGACCGGTTTACACGGGACGAAATGCATCTCCCGCCGTAAGATTTTCTCGGCATTCAGTTTTCGATCCTTAGGACCACTGTGTACATAAATCTGGAGAATGAAAAGCTGAGCGCTAACGTTGTGCGGCGCCATGCTACTAACGATCTCAAGTTCCGATACTCTGACGGTTATATACGAGCTATCGTGTTTGATCACGCTGGTTTTGGCCTCCGAACGTTGCGGACACTGTGGTGGCCGCCTGTGGCCGCCTGTAAACCTTATGGAAACGTCGTCAGTCACGTTGCTGAGACGTGGAAGACGTTCGAAACATACTGTGTCGCCGGCCGGTGTGGCCGAGTGGTTCTAAGTGCTTCAGTCTCGAACCGCGCGACCTCTACGGTCGCAGGTTCGAATCCTGCCTCGGGCATGGATGTGTGTGGTGTCCTTAGGTTAGTTAGGTTTAAGTAGTTCTAAGTTCTAGTGGACTGATGACCTCAGAAGTTAAATCCCATAGTGCTCAGAGCCATTTGAACCTTACTGTGTCCTCAACGGTGTCCAGCAAGCAAAAACTGAACTGAGGAAGCATGTGCCTCCCTACTTGGTAACTGCCGGTTTCCGAGCTGTCGTCGTGTACGATGGCAAGCCGCGCACTTGTTCAGGTTGTGCCCAGAAAGGACATGTCCATTCTGAATGACTCCGACGTACACTGGTTCAGACATTGGCCAGCGACGTCTCTCTGCTTGCGGAGCCCATGGTGTTGGCTCTGTCTTATGAGTCCACGGCCGGGTTGCATGCTGCGCCCACTCTGAATCAGTTGGCACCAGCGATGACTCCTCTTGACAACACGGTGTGTCTGTGTCTGCTACACTGCCGATGGAGGCAGTACCAACGGACCATGGCCGTCAGCCTACGCAAGCCGTCCGTCCCCATCTCATAGTTGTTAATCGTGAAGCTGTACCGACCAACGCTTTTCTGCCGTCTGGCCACATGTCGGACAATAGCCGTCCGCCATCCGACACGGAACAACATATTAGGAAGCAACGGTTGCTGTGGAAACGGAAGAGACAACTCTGTACCCCTCCTGATGACTGCCTCCATTGGATGTGTGCATGGGATGACGACCCTGCTACTGATGATGTGCTGTTCTCTGAAGCCCTAGCACCTGGCTACGCGACATCTTTCCTCGCCACTCTCCAGTCTCAGTGTCCACCTCCAGTCACTGACCTTCCCCCACCTGCGTCTGATGCGGTTGCCTCCCTTTCTTTGTCTGGCTCTACCTGTGGCCGCATTCCTGGTAGTGTTCCACTGAACAGACCTTGTGAGACATCTCTCTCATGGGCGGACCATGTCGATGCTGAGGACGGACGTTTTGGAGGTGTACAGAGCGATGTACTCCCCTTTGGAGGGCCGGCTCCCTCCCCAACATAGTGCTGTGCCCCTCCACATGGGCCTAACAGGGACCTCCTTGTGCTTCCCCGTGTTTGTCACCTTTCCTCGTGGCAGCTTTTCAGACGTATCGCATAGCTGCAGTCAATGTCAATACCATTCATGTACGCCACAAACTGGTTTAACTACATGACATGCTGCATGCTGTGGGCATTGACGTTTCTCTCCTTCAGGAGATGCACGTTGCAACTTTCTGTGCTCCCCATGGTTGTACGACACATGTCTCCCATGCATCCTCTACTGGTAGTGGGGTGCCCCTACTGGTAGTGGGGTGGCGATCGTCCTACATGCTGGTGTCCTCGCTGATACAGTTGCCTATCTCCATGATGCACGTTTTGTGGCGTCAGTATCATCAACGTCTATGTGCCATTTAGTTCGAATCACAAACGTGAACATTCCAATTCTCCAGCTCCTCGGTATTGTGGATTCCTGGGAGGATGTTCATGGTGATCCCCCTGGGCTTATAATTTCACTAGCTATTCTTCCAGCCGCCTCGATCGCGTTTACATTTCACACGATATTATCAGTGGGGTGCAGGCTGCTGAAGTCTGTCCCACTGCGTTCTCTGAGCATGGCGCATATATCTGTGCCATTAATCTCTGCCGTCAAAGGGTGTGGTGCAGCTGTGGACCATGGAAACTGAACACAACCCACCTTACTTCACTCGACTGCCGGAAGATCGTCGAGAGCACGTGGACAGCCTGTGTTCAAGGCCGCGATGCATATCAGTCTGTCTTGTCATGGTGGGTGCTTTGCACAGAGCCTTCCCAGCCTTGATTGTTACTGAAGGGAGGTCGCGGTGTGGCAATGACGAATCCAGGAATTCTATTTCATCATTCACTGGGAATGTACTATGAAGCCGAATCCACCAGAGCGCCAGGATATGGCGAATCGTGGCAAGGTGCAGCTCAGATCTCTCTCTCGCCGTTACCTCGAAGGAGCTATGGTAAGGGCGCACACACACGACAAGTTAGCGCAGGAGCTTCTGTATACGTTTTATGTGATAGCAGAATGACGCCACCGTCAGAGGACTTTGATTAATGTTGTTACGACCCGTGATGGGCGGCGTTTAGATTCTCAACGCGATATAGGGTCTTCCCTCCATGCACATTACGTTATGCCGTACCCTGAACAGAGTCACTACCCTGCCAACATTAAGGCGGGGATGCAATGATGAATCTACTAGCTGAGGTCACAGAGGACGAAGTCCATGATACTATCCAGGCGAGTATTACGAGCAGATCGCCTGGCAATGACGGCATTCCACTGGAGATTTATCGGACATTTCGTACGTGTAGATGGAAATTTGTCAGGACCTTACGTCACCTCTCGTACTGATCCCAGAAGTTTTCCTCGATGGTTTCGTCATTCCCATCCACAAGTCTCGTGGTGACTCACGGATATGCGATTACCACCCCTTGACGTTGCTCAACAGAAACACTAAGCTCCTTTATAAGAATGCGTGCGTGGTATCTGTTCTTTCGGACCTGTAGCTGTGATACATTATATGTAAATTAAAGGTGGAGAGGGGGAGAAAGGAAAGGAATGGAAGAGATTACTGATGTCTGCTGCATTGGGACATTATGTGGAATCAGCGGCGACGAGCGAAAATTTTTACCCGACAGGGATTCGAACCCAGGATCTCCTGCTTACTAGGTTCCTAACCACTGCGCCATTTGATACACACTGCTATCGCCGCTACGCGGACTATCTTGGCACGTTTCACAGCCGACTCACGTTCCCATTGAGCGCCACCTATCTGCAATCCCTGTCCATTTCCACCATGCTTGCAACTCTGAGATTCCCGCTGGAGGTCGGACGTACTTGTGCATCCACAATGAAAAAGGTGGATCCGTTGACCATGTAGGCGAATCAGTTATATGAATACGCCGTGTCTGTTTTTTCGGTAATGTCCAATAGGACAGACACCACACATTGATATAACTGTTTTGCATCGATGGGCAATGAATCAACGACATTCATTGCAGACGCTCAGTTACACTACTGGCCATTAAAATTGCTACATCAAGAAGAAATTCTGATGATAAACGGGCATTCATTGGACAAATATCTTATACTGGAACTGACATGTGATTACATTTTCACGCAATTTGGGTGCATAGATCCTGAGAAATCAGTACCCAGAACAACAAACTCTGGCTGTAATAACGGCCCTGATACGCCTAGGCATTGAGTCAAACAGATTGGTTGTTTGGGGAAGGAGACCAGACAGCGTGGTCATCGGTCTCATTGGATTAGGGAAGAATGGGGAAGGAAGTCAGCCTTGCCCGTTCAGAGGAACCATCCCGGCATTTACCTGGAGTGATTTAGGGAAATCACGGAAAACTTAAATCAGGATGGCCGGACGCGGGTTTGGAGTCAAACAGAGCTTGGATGGCGTGCACAGGTACAGCTGCCCATGCAGCTTCAACACGATACCACAGTTCATCAAGAGTAGTGACTGGCGTGTGGTGACGAGCCAGTTGCTCGGCCACCATTGACCAGACGTTTCCAGTTGGTGAGAGATCTGGAGCATGTGCTGGCCAGGGCAGCAGTCGAACATTTTCTCTATCCAGAAAGGCCCTTACAGGACCTGCAACATGTGGTCGTGCATTATCCTGCTGAGATGTAGGGTCTCGCAGGGATGAAATTAAGGGTAGAGCCACGGGTCGTAACACATCTGAAATGTACCGTTCACTGTTCAAAGTGCCGTCAATGCGAACAAGAGGTGACTGAGACGTGTAATCAATGGCACCCCATGCCATCACGCCGGGTGATGTGCCAGTATGGCGATGACGAATACACGCTTCCAATGTGCGTTCACCACGCTGTCACCAAACACGGATGCAACCATGCTGTAAACAGAACCTGGATTCATCTAAAAAAAAATGACGTTTTGCCATTCGTGCACCCAGGTTCGTGGTTGAGTACACCATCGCAGGGGCTCCTGTCTGCGATGCAGCGTCAAGGGTAACCACAGTCATGGCTGCTGCAAATGTCGTCGAACTGTTGGTGCAGATGGTTGTTGTCTTGCAAACGTCCCCATCTGTTGACTCAGGGACTGAGACGTGGCTGCACGATCTGTTACAGCCATGCGGATAAGATGCCTGTCATCTCGACTGCTAGTGATACGAGGCCGTTGGGGTCCAGAACAGCGTTCTGTATTACCCCCCTGAACCCACTGATTCCATATTCTGCTAACAGTCATTAGATCTCGACTAAGGCGAGCAGTAATGTCACAATACGATAAACCGCAATCGCGACAGGCTACAATCTGACTTTTATCAAAGTCGGAAACGTGATGGTACGCATTTCTCCTCCTCACACGAGGCATCACAACAACGTTTCACCAGGCAACGCCGTTCAATTGCTGTCTGTGTATGAGAAACCAGTTAAAAACTTTCCTCATGTCAGCACGTTGTAGGTGTCACCACCGGCGCCAACCTTGTGTGAATGCTCTGAAAGCTAATCATTTGCATATGACAGCATCTTCTTCCTGTCGGTTAAATTTCGCGTCTGTAGCAATTTTAATGGCTAGTAGTGTACGTCAGAACTCCTACGGGAATCTCTAAGTAGCAAGTATGTTAAACATAGACAGGGACTGCGGATAAGCGGCGATAGGTGGGAATGTGGGTCGGTCGAGAGGTGTACCGAGATCGTTAGCGCAGGTGTGATAAACGCTGTGTTCGAGTGGCGCAATGATTAACGCAACTGTCAAGTAAGCAAGAGATCCCGGTTTCGAATCCTAGTTCGGTACACATTTTCACTCGCCTCCGCTGATGCCGCACGCAGCCTCATGCAGTCGATATCAACAGTCCCTTCCCTTTCCTTACGTTTCTCCTCCCTCCTCCGTCAGTTTACATCATTTCACTGTATTGCACTAAAATTAAAAACGTGTGTCTTTGATTGATTCGAGTCTCCGCGGAATACGACTAATGTAATGTGGTTGCAGGCGCACAGGCGCTGGAGATCCGCACTGACGCGGGCGTGCTGAGCCACTGGCGGGACCTGGAGCGCACCGGCACGCTGGCCTTTTTATCGCCGCAGCAGACGGCGCACTTCCAGCGGAGTGGCCGCGTCGGCGACTCCATACTCGTGCCCATGGTGCCGCACCTCGGCCTGTTCCGTAGCGGACGCGTCGCTCCTCTAGCCTGCACCGCCATTGAGCTTCCTCTCAAGGTAATTCTTCTTTTTCACAGGAAGTATGAGCAATAAAGGCGCACAGTGGGCCAACTGGTTTCACAAGGTACAGGGTGGCGCAGGGAAACGGGAAGTTTCGAAATAACGTCATTTCCATGAATAAATTCATAAAACTAGTAGTTTATTAACGAAAGTGAATGTATTCAGTATGCCATTATTCAGTATATCTTTACAACGTCCAAAATTGTCTCTTTACTTTTTAAAGATGACATCGAAAAGATGTGCTCCCATTCGGCGTTCACACTCTATCAGTCTGTTATGAAAACTCTGGAATGCACGGTGTAGCAAATCTTGGGGAATGGCAGTGATTTCGTTTTCAATGTTCTCCTACCGTTCATGGATTGTTGCAGGATGTGTACGGTACCCCTTGCCTTTAGGATATCCACACAGGAAGAAGTCGCACACACTAAGATCAGGGGATCTCGCAGGCCATGAAATGTCACCATTACGTGAAATAATGCGTCTTCCAAACAATTGACGAACTGCTGCCATCGATTGTCGAGCAGTGTGTGACGTGGCTCCATCCTGCTGAAACCACATGTTTTCGACGTTAAGATTAAGCTCGTACAGTCTCGGTGTAAAGTATGTTTGAAGCATTTCAACATATCGAGCGGATGTTACTGTCACTGCACTACCATCCTCCGGTTCAAAAAAATAAGGGCCGATAGCAAAAAAAAAAAAAAAAAAAAAAAATAGTTCAAATGGCCCTGAGCACTATGGGACTTAACATCAATGGTCATCAGTCTCATAGAACTTAGAGCTACTTAAACCTAACTAACCTAAGGACAGCACACAACACCCAGTCATCACGAGGCAGAGAAAATCCCTGACCCCGCCGGGAATCGAACCCGGGCGCGGGAACGCTACCACACGACCACGAGCTGCGGACAGGGCCGGTAACACCATGACATGATACAGCACACCATATTGTGACCTTGGTGCTATGTAGTGGTTGCTGGTGAAACTCACAAGGATTGTCCTGTGCCCAATAACGAAAATTCTGTTTGTTCAAGAATCCGTTCAGGTGGAAATGGGCTTCATCTGATATCCATAAGTTACCAAGGAAATTCGCGTTCTCGTTGATTTTACCCAATATCTGGCTACTAAACTCTATACATGATGCTGCGTCTCGTTCATGTAAGTGTTGCACAATCTGTAACTTATAGGGATGGAAGTCTAATTCGTGCTGTATTCTTTGTAAGCTTCGTCGCTTAATCCCTAGCGAAGATGCATGCTGTCGAACGGAGCGGCGAGGACTTGTCTCGATTGCAGCTCTAGCAGCTGCAATGTTCTCTGGGGTACGTACCGTTGGAATGCCATCTGGAGGTTTCTTTTTCAAGGCAGATCCTGTTTCTTCAAAATTACGCACCCACGTTGTAATCGCATGCGCAGATGGGACACGTCCATGACGTCCAAGCTGGTAATGATGTCGAAATGTTCTCTGCGCGGCAGTCGCACTATCACCATATTTGTAATACGCTCTCACAGTTACTGCACGTTCCGCACCAGTCCAATTCTCCATGATTACTAAATGGCAATGCGTTCACATCAAGGGAAAGCTTCGTTTCACCCGAATGAGCTAAGGAAGTGACGTCAAAATGACGTAGCCCAGCGTTCGCGAAGTATGTCGATAAGTCGATCGCCGAGTACAAATCGAGTTGATGTGTAAGTTTAGGCCAGCCACGGCAGTTCGGGTGCAGTCTCAAATGGAGTCTCTGAGGAGGAGGACTGTGTGTTAACCACGCAATAAAACTATGTAGTTAACATGTGGATAAGAGTGTTTTCTCTTGTATTCTAATAAACTATCCTGTATCTGTTCGTTTCCGTGGCAAAATATGCGTACAACCTGTCTTCCAGTTATATTTGCCAAATTTTACGTGCTTTCCCTAGTTGATTAATGATGTGCCATAGTAACAGAGTACTCCAGAAAATTGCACATAGAATCGAAAAATGCATTAATTGGTTTGTTGCAACATATTCACCAAAGTCTGATTAAAAAACGAAAGTTGTCACAGACTCAAAGAGTTCTTTCTCTATATTTGCTGCTTAATGTATGAAATGACTCATGTCAGCACATCATTTAGAACATTCATTCCCACGCCGTATCTGCAATTTCAGAATTGAACGTGGATTTTCAGACGACTATTTTTAAAAAAAGGACTAATTAAAAATAAATGTAAATAAATTATGAAACAATTACCGGTACTCTCATGTGAATGCTATTTTTCTGAAAATGTATGTATTGTTCTACTGTTTTCATTAAGAGCAGTGTACTGTCTCCAGTCACACTCAGTCATGGCTTGTCTCCAGTCACACTCAATCATGGCTCCATACATACAGAACTGTACCAATAGTGTGCAATAATGTGTTAATAAAAAGTGAAAATAATATATGGCTAACTGAGTGGTAGTAGGAGATTAAACATAATTCACAAACTAAATATTGAGGTAACTGTGTGATTTGGTTGACGTAATATATGCAGCTTCTGAACCTTTTTTACCCTGAGGGGCAGGGTGGATTCTGTAAACAGCAACAATTTGTATTGTTTAAAAAAGTACATCACTGAATTTCTTTTTGTGTACTGTATCATTTATAAATTGCTCATCTCTATTTGGAATGTATCCTCATATGCTAATACTGAATGGAAAGTAGTTAGCTTCTTTGGAAAATAGCTTGGTAGCCCATACCAGTAGGTTTCATTTGTTTGCATTCAGATACTGATATTGGAGACAGTTTTAATAGAGTAACAACATTGTTTTAGTATTGTTTTTTTCTGTGCACCCCCACAGAATTTAGTACATGTTGTTCATTGCCATTCCCTCATTCTCAGAAAGGTTATTTGCAGTCGTTTTAGCCACACTTGTGATGGAGTATTTTGTGCTAGGACACTGAGGACCTTTATTCTTCGATGGCATAAAACCATAGTCAACTTCGTGGCATGAAAGCAAAAGTCGCAGAGCTTGGTCTCCTCTACAAATGTAGTAGAATATCAAGTGTTCAATTCAGTCTGGTGTCAATAATTCTCTGTTTTATTTATTGTGATTAAAATTATGTTTGATAACTGTTAGCATGACACACTGGCAAGCACTGTACCGAGATTAAGAGTAACAGTAAACAGTGGGTGCACAGAATACTCTTTATCCTAAGCCTTTGACCATATTTGCATGTTCATGGAGATGAGGGAACCAAAAGCCCGTATGGAAAAAGCTCCTAGCTACACTTTTACAGAATGGCATGGAGGAAGGGATGCAGATCAAGACAGTAATGGCCAGGGTAGGGGAGGACAGCCTTTCATGGGGCTGGGCTTCTCTGTTGTGTTTCCAAAGGAGTTTTAATTATTTTTCAGGCATCAGTTTCCTTTTGAAGTACTAACCGTTGCTACAATTTGAAGCAACTAATTTTGTCATCTTAGATACTGAAATAGTAATATTAAGCTCCTTTTTTGCATTAATGATTGTTTTCCTTAATCCATCATTTATGAAGATTGGCAATTTTTTGGTGACTGTGGAAATACCCCTTGAAATTGTGATGAAATCTCATCTAAGCATGTTTAATATTAAACTGTCAGTACTATATATACAGGAGACTGTCATAAGCTAGAGTTTATGGTTGCAGATTTTTCACTGTACCTCTCTAACTGGTTGTAAACTGCAAAAACACTGAACAATTAAGGTCTTTCTTAGCACTTTCAGTTAAATAACATACATTAAAAGCTCCCCACAACATTATTTCTCTTTTAGTACTGGGTGTAGCAGGTATGTTTCTTAACCATACATGTACTGTACAGATAAATGTGTGATTCATAAACTGCCAGCTCTTACCAGCATACCATTGATTTTCATTTGTGTACAGGCCTAAAATTGCTAGAGTGCCATTGTTTTGCATCTATACAAGTTTGCACAGAACAATTGCACATCATGGCTAAAGTAATGGGCTACATGATTGTGTCCATGTAGCATCCTGTGGTGTATTATGAGAAGCACAGCAAATGACCATTGTCTGCACACTCCATAGTGTTGCTGAAGCACCCAATGAATAGGTTTGTGTTGTGCTTTTCGGCAAGCTCTATTTCTGGACACATTTTTAAATTAGATTTTCTATTATAACTTCAATAAGAAATACTTTTTTATTTCTTGAACACACTGTCTGTCATGTGGCTGCAGGCAGCCACAGTAGAACTAGATGCCTGACACTACGTAGCCACTTGAGGCCACAGCAGAGTCTAGCACCTAGCACTGTGTGCCTGGCAGTGAAATATCCATCGGTAAGTGTGTGCCAGTCTGTGTTGAACTTCAGTGTTTTAACCAGTTGCAATTGTGTTACATTGTTTAAAAAATGTAATATATCTTCAATTTGTGAAATTTTGTACAGTAATTCCTTAGTCAGTACAGAGAGATAAGTGATAAAGTTTAGCTCAGGTTGAATGGGAGCATGTTCCATTACATTCAGGTACGCAAACCACTTGTTCTATTGCACATTGTGTGTAGTGGAGGCTTATTAAATCTATGGAGTGCTTTCTGCTTGTAATAGTGCTAGAGCAAGATTTATATCATCTCTCAGACCAGTAACCCACCATAGTACTTCCTGTGGGTGAAATGCAAAATTTACATTGTGAATTCTGTTAACACCGTCTTGTGTTAAAGGATTTCCATTTTGGTTCTTTCAGGTAATGAGATACGAAGCCAAGCAGGCCCACTTATATAGATTTTTGTTTACTTGATGTTCTGGCTTCAATAGTGAAGGAAAATGTTGTTTAAAATAATATGAAGTACCACAATCAAAACATGGCAGACATTTTTTATAACCCTTACCACATTGGTACCACCATGTTACACAGGAAAACATTAGTGGCCAATGATGAAACTGAAGTGCTTGTGGTATCTACAATTTGAAATGTAATATATCTCATAACATACGAGACAGATCACGATTTGTTGTAAAATAATGGCAAATTGGATATAAAAGATCGTGTACTACAAAAGTAGAATAGATGAATTTTAGAACCATTATTTCTTAAGTTTTAACAGTGATACTCAGGACAGTTTATTTACAACTTCAAACATACCTATTATAGATTTACAACAAACTCACAACCATGAATTATTTGATAGAATGGTAGCAAGTTTTGCTGGGCTAATAACATTTCTAACAACATTCAGAATTAGTAGCCTTAAGTTATTGTCCCCAAAAAACACCATACAGAATTATTGTCTACCTGGTGCCCATATGGTGGTACCAAAGAAGAATGGTAAGGTGAGCAAGAGTCTCCAGAAATACAAAAGGAAAGGGCAAATGACAATCAGGACGACAAAACCAGGTGTAGAAATTTCCCTGTAGTAGGCTCTGTATATGTCATTTTTAAAGTTCTAATCCTCTAGTGAAGTAAATAAACCTAAAAACTGTAAGTTTGTTTCAGGCACCATAATCAAACTACTTTACTTTCGTATATGTGGGTTGTAGTGGGTAATTGCAAATGATTAAGAAAACTTCATAATTGATACCACATTGTTTTATTATCTGAATAGGAAATACATGGAGTTTAGTTTTCACTCAGAAAGGATAATTACACAATGACATTTCTTCATATGTCCAATTCACATACATAGTTCATGCGTGCTTACATAAATGCCAAACATAAAATACATTGACATGTACAATAGTATAAACATTTTAAAAACACTGTAACAACTAGTCATTTTGAACAACAGATTGTGTGTAAGCTGGAACAATGCACACATAAGAGTATGCACAGAAAAATATTATTTGAAAATTGCTATTCCCTCTAATGTCATGTTTAGCTCATATGATTCATTGTCGAAGGAAATGATAATTACATAACTGAATTTATTCATTGCAACATGTGTATTCTGACTACACAACAAATTATGAGCAATGTACATAAGTTTTTTTAAGTTGCTACTCTTTTATAAATGAAAAAGCTTTTCTCAAATATTGTTTTACCACACAGATTAAACAACTTACACCCATGTGCTCAGAGCTTATTTGTTGTAAGGAAATCAGTGAGTGACCAGGATGCAATACAGAAACACACTTGCTGCAAATAAAACATAACTAAAGTCTGTTCGTTAACACTTTTGGGGATTGTGCACTTTAGTGTTTCTGTAACAGACCAGATCGTATGAACATAATGTTTTACCCAACAGATAGTACAATTTATAGCCATATGTTAGATTTGAAGAAAACTGTTATTGACCAAGATGCATTAAGGAATCAAATTAATGGGTGGGAAAAGGAATCGAAGGCTGAGAGATTTTTTTTCAGATCGTTTACAGATGACAATGGGAAAGTGCAACCATTGCTTTTTTTGTTACCAGCGCAAGTGGCAAAGGGAACTTTTAAAAAAGTGTGGTAGGGTATGTTTGCTTGATGCAACATACAAGACAACGAAGTATGACATTCCATTATTTTTCTTTGTAGTGAAAGCTAATGATGCTATTTAGTAGTTGGGATATTCTTCATTCAAGTAGAAAACACTGCATCAATTAAAGAGGCTCTAGAAATTTTCAAGGCACGGAACCCAGATTGGAATCCAGTTTCATGGGTTACATATTTCTCCGAGCCTGAGATATAGGCAATTAAAGGAACATTTCCAATATCAAGGGTTTATCTTTGTTTATTTCATCGAAAGCAAGCCTGGCAACGGTGGCTTAGCAAAAAAAAAGAACAATTTAGACATACCGGGAGATAGTGATCAAATTCTGAAGCTGTGGGAAGAAAGCCAGCCTAGCTAACTGCCTTTCATCTTGTTCCTCTGATGAAGTTGAGCTTCTGGGATTGTCACTGCCTTGGTTTACAGCCTCCTCACTGCTGGTATCCTCTGAACTTTGTAATACAGGATTGGCAGATTCAGACCACCTGCTGCTCGAGCCAAACCCAAAGGTCCCATCGAGACAAATTAAAGAACACAGAGTACCTGTGAACCGTGAAATAATGTAGTAAGCAAAAAAAAGGGTAAACAATACATGAGCGGTTCTAGGCGCTTCAGTTCGGAACCGCGCGACTGCTACGGTCGCAAGTTAGAATCCTACCTTGGGCATGGATGTGTGTGATGTCCTTAGGTTAGTTAGGTTTAAGTAGTTCTAAGTTCTGGGGCACTGATGACCTCAGATGTTAAGTCCCATAGCGCTCAGAGCCATTTGAACAATTTATTTATTTATTTATTTTTTGGGGGGAAACGCACACACTGCAAATGCCCTCCGCTTCACTAAATCGCCAGGTAACAGTTCATGATGCTGATGGATTTTGTACGGATAGCATCGGAGGGTACGCATCAGTGCCAACCAAACAGTAGTGTATGGAATGCCGGTGCGACGTGCGACTGCACGAGCGCCGACTTCCCTGTGCATAGACGAACCCGCTACAGTCTCCATTTCTTCCTGAACTGTCTCAGCAGCATTACGCCTTGTGCTCCGTCGGCCACTACGGGGTCTATCGTCTAAACAACCCGTGGCTTAGAACTTCGAAATCATTCTCGCCACAGCTACATTTGTCAATGGACCTTTACCCGTTCGCATCTCCTTCCTATGGCGGTAGGATCGTAATGCTGAACTAGCACATTCTCCATTCTGATAATACAGCTTCACTAAAAGCGCCTTTTCAGGTAACGTCTACATGCTGCGACTGCTGGCGCATCTGAAAAAAAAAAAAAAATGGCTCTGAGCACTATGGGACTTCACATCTATGGTATCAGTCCCCTAGAACTTAGAACTACTTCAACCTAACTAACCGAAGGACATCACACAACACCCAGTCATCACGAGGCAGAGAAAATCCCTGACCCCGCCGGGAATCGAACCTAGGAACCCGGGCGCGGGAAGCGAGAACGCTACTGCACGGCCACGAGCTGCGGACAGCGCATCTGATTCTCTCTCGCTCATTACAGCTCCTTTTATACACGATTGTTATGCACAGTCACTGTCGTTTTGCAGTCCAGCGCCATCTGTCTGATATTTTGGCAACTTTGTTCTTTTTTTTTTTTTTGTTCTAACCTCATGTCATTCCAAGCATGTTGTCAATTTTTACCTCTATATCTACATTATTCCGTGGTTTATTAAGTTTTCAAATTTATACTGACTTTTTGATCACCCGGTGCATTACGAAAGTCGGGTGCGAACTTCACCAGCCCCAGAATAGTTGAATATTGCCCGATATCGACATCAGTCCACAGAGCTTTGACGAACAGGTATGCCATAATCGAAGCTGTTCCGTTGCCGATTGGTCGGCTATCTGAAAATGCGCAGGGAAGCCCCAAATGATATCCAGTGGTACAGTGACGATTTTACACGCAAATATTCCCGCGATAAAACGACGCATGTGGTATTCCATTACTTTCTGGACTCATCGGATCCATTCACCTCGAGTATCTAGAAAAGGACGATTGAAGTAAATATACTGATTCCACTTGGGTTAAGGATTTGCTTTTCGAACCATCTCCTAGTGGATAACCTTACAGCGGCCCTCCTGAAACGATAATGATGCAAACGACGAATATGAGTATGATTTCGATTGAGAAAGGTATAGTATCGAATAAAACATTTCAAACTTTTAATTCATTATCAGCATACGACAACTACCACCTTCACATCTTAGCAAAAGATCTGGCACAGGACCCGAGAAAATTCTGGCCCTGTGCAAAATCACTAAGCGGGTCTAAGACTTCCAGTCAGTCCCTTGTTGACCAGTCTGGTGTGGTAGTTGAAGATAGCAGAACAAAACCCGAAGTTTTAAATTTCACGTTCAAGAAGTCGTTCACACAGGAGAATCGTACAAACATACCGACATCTGAACTTCGGAGAGACTCCAGTATGGATGGCGTAGTAATTAGCATACCTTGCGTAGAGAAACAACTGAAAGATTTGAAAGCAAATAAATCACCAGGTCCAGGTGGAATCACAGTTCTATTTTGCAAAGAGTATTCTATGCCATTGGTCCCTTACCTAGCTTGCATTTATTGTGAATCTCTCGCCCAGCACGAAGTCCCAAGCGACTGAAAAAAAAAGCGCAGGTGACTCCAGTATATAAGAAGGGTAAAATAGTGGACCCCTAAAATTACAGGCCAATATCCTAGCTTCTGTTTGCTGAAAAATCCATGAATATATTCTCAGTTCGAATACAATAAACTTGCTTGAGACTGAGAAGCTTATGACCACGAATCAGCATGGTTTTAGAAAGCATCGCTCGTGCGAAACTCAGCTTGCCCTTTTCTTATATGACATACTGTGAACGATGGATGAAAGGCTACAGACCGGTTCCATATTTCTAGATTGCCGGAAAGCATTTGACATGGTGCCCCACTGCATGCTGTTAATGAAGGTACGACCATATGGAATAAGTTCACAGATATGTGAGTGACTTGAGGACTTCCTAAATAATAGAACTCAGTATATTGTCCTTGACGACGAATGTCCATCGGAGAGTAGGGTACGGTGAGGGGTGCCCAGGGAAGTGTGATAGGACATCTGTTGTTCTCTACATGCATAAATGTCTTGGTGGACAGGGTGGGCAGTAATCTGCAGTTGTTTGCTGATGATGCCTTGGTTTACGGTAAGGTGTCGAAGTTGGATGACTGTAGGAAGATACAAGACGACTTAGACAAAATTTTCAGTTGATGTGATGAATGGTAGCTAGACTTAAAAGTGAAAAAATGGAAGTTAATGTAAATGAGTAGGAAGATCAAACCTGTAATGTTGGGATACAGTATTACTAGTGTCCTGCTTGAGGCAGACAAGTCATTTAAATATCTGGGCGTGACGTTGTAAAGCGATATGCGGTGGAACAAGCATGTAAGAACTGTGATAGGGAAGGCGAATAGTCGACTTTGGTTAATCGGAAGAATTTTAGGAAAGAGTGGTTCACCTGTAAAGGAGATCGCATGTAGGATGCTGGTGCGAACTATTCATGAGTACTGCTCAATAGAGATGGGGGATCCACTCCTGAACTGATTCATAGAGTTGAATCTTTCAAAGGAGTGAACAATCAGTGATTCAGAAAAAAAGAACGGTATCTCCAAACGTTTCCCACAGCAGAGAGAGAGAGAAAGAGAGAGAGAAAGAGAGAGAGAGAGAGAGAGAGAGAGAGAAAGTCGGAGCAGATCAGCGGGGCCTCTGCTGGTCAGAGCACACTGCACGCCACACAACACAGCCAGGGCCAGCCTCTGCCCTGCTTCTGCCTTGGCTGTCTGCATTGTGCAATGCCCCATTGGATTTTGTGTTTCACATATGCCGTGCCATCTCTGTGCTTCCTCTGCTGCCTGCAGTGTCTGGCGCACCTTAACTTAGCATCGCACTCCGTCGGCGATCGTTTCAGTCGCACGTCCTGCCCTCTGGGTAGTTGGTGCGAGCAACAGGACAGAGAGCCTGCTAGCGGAGAACATAAGAACTACTTGCAACAACCTGCTCCCAAGAGAACGGACGATTTGTCTCAGGGCAGGTGACTGGTGGCCGTTCACCCTCGGAACTCGCCCGCTCAACGCTCACCTCACCGTTCTCGACTCTAGCCAGAGCGTTGAGCAAAGCAACTCAGGTGTCACTCTGGTCTCTGCGGTCTTAGCTCATGCAGTAATACAGCTCGCGGCTCGACCTGCTTGACTCAGTGCCTCTGCATCGGAGTTCGTCTCTAAAAATGGCTCTGAGCACTATGGGACTTAACTGCTGAGGTCATCAGTCCCCTAGAACTTAGAACTACTTAAACCTAACTAACCTAAGGACATCACACACATCCATGCCCGAGGCAGGATTCGAACCTGCGACCATAGCGGACACGCGGCTCCAGACTGTAGCGCCTAGAACCGCTCGGCCACTGTGGCCGGCAGTTCGTCTCTACTGGATATTGTTCTTCGTAGTAATACCGCTATATACAGTATATTACATTATTATGTTATGTGTACATCATTTGCTTTTATTTTATTTTTATTTGTTTAAAGTGATCAGATTAGGTTCCTGACGACTCCTCTTACTATAGGATTTTTATCATGGACACTCCAATTTACGCTTTAATTACGAGCGAACCGATAATTGTATCGCAAAATGTGATACACCAATATTTCCCTTGTTTTATTCTGCGTAAAGCTATATGCAGCACTTTAGTCTTACAGTCAAATTTATATATTTTTTTCTTATTCTGGTGCGGATTTTGCGATTTTAGGCGTCTTCAGAAGGAAACGTTCACTTCAAAAATATATAGCTTGTAATGTATTTGTATGTGGTTAATGAAATTTTAATACATTATAGCCAAATATATTGTTAATGTAAATATCAAGTTACAACATTTTACGATCACCCAAAAAACCACGATAGTCCAAAATAAATCAATAATCAAAAACTTTGTCATATCGTGGAAATTTCAATAAACAATACAAAATTCTTACTCATTATCTGTGCTACTTCAAAATAGGATCAAATAAGGTCAAAATACAGGTATAGTACTGGAATGAACCAAGTTTAAAGGGCAATGTGCCTTCCATTTATTTTCTATTGTGAATGAGTGGTGAGTCATGAAAAAGAGCTAGTTCATTTCAGGGAGTGAACAGTTCTGATACGATCTCTGAAAAGAACAGTTTTGCCCATCTCTACTGCTCAAATGTCTGGGATCTGTACCAGGACGGATGGAAGGAAGACATAGAAACAGTTCAGAAACGGGCTGCTAGACTTGTTACCAGTAGGTTCGAGCAACACTTTAGTGTTATGGAGATGCTTCGGGAACTCAGATGGAAATTTCTGGAGGGAAGGCGACGTTCTTTTCGAGAAACTTACGAGAACCGGCGTTTGAAGCTGATTGTAGAACGATTGTACTGTTGAAAACAATACATTACGTGCTGGGACCACGAATATAAGATACGAGAAATTAGGGCCCATAGGGAGGCAAATAGATAGTCGTTTTTTCCTCGGTCTATTTACGAGAGGAACAGGAAAGGAAATGACAAGTAGTGGAATAGGGTACCCTCCGCCACGCACCGTATGGTGGCTTGCGGAGGATCTATGTACCTGTAGATGTAGAAAAGCAACCAGCCTTCAACTTGTGCGGCAGGAGAAGAAGATGAAATAGAAACATTTCAGACTACGAACAGGTGAGCGTTAATTGAATGGTAGTATTAAAAATAGCGATCTCAGATAGAGCAAAGATCAGCAAATGACAAACTACGTTAGACTACTAGAGAGGTGTTCAGTAAAAAAATCTGATAATACGAACGGAATACATTGCTGTTTAAACCGCTGCTGGAGAAATTTTATTTCTTGATACACTCTGCTAGCGGAATATCGTTCCCTGGTTGTCTGGCAAACTCGCGCGTTGTACAGACTCTGCAGGTTTTCACGGCTATTCGATTCGGAAAACTATTTTGCACGTACTGTAGTAAGATAAGTGTACAAGTTGAAAATAGTTAAAATTAATTCGTGACATTTTAATCTAGTCGCAGTTCTCCAGTGTATTTGCAGAAAAGTAAAAGATTTGGCACCTGGAGTCTCAAGAAATCATTTTTACAGTAATCTGTGCAACTTGACATTTTTCCTTGCAGCATAATAGTAAGTATGTCTGCTGACAGACTTTATGGGGAAAATAAATTCACGAAGAGAATTTTTGATAGTTAAGGAACTCATCGATCAATCATTAGACAAAGGAGTGAATAAAATACTACGACAGAAGCTAGGCGGAAGATTTACAGTCGACGTGTTTTCACTCTTTTCGCTTACTTTAGGATTATAGCGATAGATGTTAATAATGTATTATAGGCTGCTGCTTTATGCATTACAATTAATTCTGTTTAATTTGTAAATGATTTTCATTTTTTAAAACATAAACATTATTGCACGAGAATTGTGGTTTGTTGGCGTAACGTGATAGAAGTTAGGGATGTTGAGTCACTCTGCTCTGAAATAGGAAGGGCATTCTGAACTTCGATCGAGATCGATATACAAAAAAATTCTTTGCCTCTTAGGTGCGTGTTACGTGAAATGTGAATTAATTATGCATACTCTGAAGAAAAATTACTACGCTGCTCAACAAATGCGTATTATGAAACGGTTTCCACAGCTGCACCCATTTATTTGCAAATCATATACATTTCAACTGTGCCAGAAATGTTTACAATTAACAGATTTTTCCATCACTTCTTAATACAACACTGATCGAAACTTTCACCGTTGTCCGATGGTAATGAAATTGCTTGTGTTGCATTTGGTTTACTTCAATGCGATTATTATTGTAAAACATTCTGATGCCTTTTTTAGCGCCTGTGCGTTCAGAGATGACTTTTTCTAGCGACTTGTGATTCATTTTTAGAACAAAGTGATGTCATCAAGTTGGCAACGCTGGTAGCGTATATGTAAATAAAGGCACGCTGGGTCACAACGTCACATTGATTTTCTGCGTATGTCGTATAGGAATTTTGAAGTTAGGGAGAGTTCGCGCTTTGTTGCATAGTATTTGGTCACAGGAGACGTGAACAACATGTTGCAAAGTTTGTATAATTACAGTGGGGCGGATGGGAAGGCTACATTTTGTTGGTTAGTATGACTTTCTAACATTCTGCGCTAAAGTAACATGGCAACGACTTAATCTGCTCACAAGATGCTGGTCAGATGTAAATACTGAATAAAGTTTTAATTGAAAGGAGTCCTGAAGTTTGGTGTCTTCACGTATCCATACAGAACACTCATACCTAGTTAATTTCATCAGTGTTAATTTGTATATGCCAAGCAGCACATATTTCAATGTACTCATGAAATAATACCTATGTTATCAACAGTTTATTTTTATGAATTATATTTCCCCGTATCAAGAGACTCATATGATTGATATTGTGTGAATATACATGGTATCACACTTACTGGGAGAATAGAAGTGAACATTATGGTGTGGATGGAATGTTCGAATAATAAGAATTTTGTTTTGAATGTAATTCTGCTGTCTACCAAGTGTTTGAAATTCGATTTAAGCTGTGTGATTATGACAATCATGGGGACACACAATTGGTAACTTAACATAGAAATTAGTGGAAGTTTATGTATGGCTTGTTAGAGATAATGGTATCTTGTTAGATGTCCTGGACATGGTTCTGTGGTGGTATATGATTCATGGAACAGCTGCTGTACAGTGAGTTACCATCAGATGGTGAACATTTTATTTGCGTACGATAGTGGCATGATGCAATAAAGTAATCAAAACATTTCATGGTTTCTGTGTGTCAACCAATGATCAGCAACATTTCTGTGAACATAATACGTACTAGTGCTGATCTTGGTCCATTTTTGTGTGAAACCATTTGTTGTGAACATAGTGCCATGTGTAGGCATTTTGAGGATTTCTGTTCTATTGTAGACATATACTAAGATATAAAGTAGTGTTCATAGTACATAAAATGTCTCTGTGTATTGCAACTTGTATTTGAATTATGTTACTGGAGTCTCTTTGCCAGAAGAGTGTATTTTGGCCTTGAGCAAAAGACTGACAGTATGGATCAATAAAAATATAAAAAAAAACACCCTAAAACTATGCATGGAAATAACTGAATTATAAAACCAGTGTCAGTATTTCTTTGCTGTCTAAGTACTGCAGAACACTGTAAATCCCGTGGAGGGAAACTTGCAAATTCTTATATGTGCAAGGCAATAGATATTTGAAGTGATGCATTGGTCACATAATTTTTTTTTTTTTTAAATAGACTTTTTAAGAATTACGTAGTATTTGATACTGCATTGTTCTTTGCACGTTAGAAAGTTATCTACTTGAAACCCAGATGTAAAGACTGAGTTATTAGTCATCTAACAAATTTAAACATCGAAGTACAGAATATTTATTGCACCGTATAATATGTTGACAGTGTGTAAAGACGACTGAGAGGTATGAAATAAAATGGAGAAAGAGTTTCCTAGTCTTATATTTGAAAGGTTGGTACTGCAGGTTTCTGGCTAAAATTGTGTGGTGGACAACACCTTGCTTGTGGCGACACTGACCTCTAGCACAGCCTGAAGTGTAGGTCAGATTGGGAGGTGACAATCAGGTGTGAGTTGGTGAAGCAAACATGTTTAAGCAGAAAATCTGGTTGTGGTAACAAATTGATCAATTATTAAACCTAATGTTTAAATGCAAGTTGCTATTACCTTTTTTACTGAAGTAGTAAAATAATTTTCAAGTAGACTTTGTTTTTAATTATTTTACACTTGTTAATTTCCAACTTATTTTTATAGACCACTTAAATTTTTTAATGCTTGTATAAGTAAATTGATTTAAACCCTGGTGAATCTTGGGGGGGGGGGGGGGGGGGGGCGCGGGGAGATTGTGACTTGATAGTGCTTTCACTTTATCATTGCTTTATCTGTATCAGGAAAAAACAGTTTAGAGATGATACAGATTTCATTTTACAATGTAAGCCCCTGTAATTGATTTGATAGGTGTGCGCATGTGCTGGGGAAAACGAGGGCTGCCTAACCTCAGTAAAACTTCCAACCAATGTATACCCTAACTCGTACAGTTGAGTGTTTTAACTGTCAAACTACTAGGAGTGAGTAGTGCAGACTAAAAACAGCATTGATCTTCCCAACCTAAAGGCTCCTGTAAATTGTCAAACAGTTTGTCAAATTTTGTTATGTTTGCTAAATGTTTGACTGCATACAGTGTTGTTTGATGTGTTTGTAAGACATAGAGCATGTTTGATCTATTTGCCAGGAATTAATATTGAAGGAAATATAGCAAGATCTGCAAACATTGTGTTGTTTTCTGCATATGTTTGATGATAAATAGTTTAATTACAGCTTATCTCACTGTATCATGAGTTTCCACAACTATGGAAGCGACAATCAAGGATAAAAGCAAAATAGCACTGGTAATTACCAAAATGGTAGATGTCATCTCTCCCAACTATACATAATGCAAGAAGTGGTTAAGAAGAAAATTGGTATTCTGTGCCCAACGCACAAGTGAGAGAGTAAGGGGGGGGGGGGGGGAGGAGGAGTTCTCCAGTCCTTTCAAGTAAGATGGAGGGTATAGGTTCCTACATTGTGGTATTTTAATGAACTGTCGTTAGAGGGCCAAATAGAAGAGAATGAATTGGGTGAAGTGACTTTAATGCTGAGTCATCTAATTGCGAAAATCAATCCCCCATGACCATCATGGATATTGCTGTAATTTTGTGTGAATGTTTGACATGTTCCTAGTGAACACTGGAAAACTTTCACTTTCGCCTATTAAATAATTTCTGGGATATAGTCATTTGTCTGACTCCATAGCACAACAGTCAACAGTGCTCTGATGAGTGTGTGGCAACTTTGAGACATAGTATATCCAGCAGTATTTTCTTGAAAGAAACAAAGCCAGCCGTTGTAGCCGAGCAGTTCTAGGTGCTTCAGTCTGGAACTGCGCGACCGCTACGATCACAGGTTCTAATTCTGCCTCAGGCATGGATGTGTGTGATGTCCTTAAGTTAGTTAGGTTTAAGTAGTTCTATGTTCTAGGGGACTGATGACCTCAGTTGTTAAGTCCCATAGTGCTCAGAGCCATTTGAAAGAAACAAAACTTAGGTAATCATGTACAACTTTTTGTACTCCTATAAGCAAAATAATAAAAAAAAGTTTTTCTGCACTATCTGCGTAAGGATCATTTGAAGCAAAGTTGGCCAAAAAATAGACGCTCGAAGAAATGTAATGATTACTCTTTTTGTATCTCCAGAAGTAATTGCACGATACACCAGAAACTTTGCGTGTAATAACTTGCCAATACAGGGTCTTAGAATATAAATTTTCATTCTTCTACTGCTTTCCAGTAATATACAAATTGAGAGCAGATTTTACATCTTTCTGAAAATGCCCAAACTAGCTATTTTTGGCCCACATTTGTAAAAAAAAAAAGGCTTCTTCAAACTGTTTTTAAACTGGAGTCATTAGAAAGACCAAAATGTATATTTGGTTTTGCAATGCGAGCATATGAGGCTCTATAAAAGAATGACAAAGTGAATGTGCATTGGAAAATAGGCCTGTATTCCGCTGCTACTCAGATTAAATATGATACCTGTTATGAAGTTCCACAATTGTTTAATACTCTTGGAGGAAGATAATATAAAAAGTCTTGATGATTAGGAAATAAGCTGGAGTCAGAAAAACTACTAGTAAATAGTTTTTTTTAGCATCTGGCCCTACAAAATCATATTTATAAAAATGAAATGGAATGAGGAGTCCAATAAAAACAATAGTTTTCTCACTTTTGTTGAGGTAATCACACTCTAAAAGTGTCAATTTTTGTTTTTTGCAGAATTTCTTTCCTAACAAAACAATCAGTGACATCATCTGGCTGGAAGTATAGTTGTATACTTTTCCTCATGGCATGCTGCAGCAAATTAATGAAATCCGTAAAAAATTCAAGTAGCTTCATGTAGACATAAGCTTAGGATTGTAAGAGACTGCTCCTAGCTTTGGCCTCTTATAGAAACTGCATAACAGCTTGGGAACCTGTGATAAAGAAACTCACCCATGGCTGCTGTTGCCAGCTGTCGGGTGTGGCCCCTGTGGTGATATAGGTACTGGTTTTCTCACTTTGAAAGAAGCCAGCAGTTGTTAAGTCGTCATGGACCGTACCAACATATTTATAAAATTTTTCATATGTAGACTAATGTTCTACATTGACTGCAAACTATACTAATACAAGGTATACTGTATCTTAAACCAGAATTAAACTAGCACATGAATAGAATTGCACAATAAAGACATGCTGATAATTCTCTGTAACACGAGTCCATTCCAAAAAGTGTGAGGAGGAATTCTGTAAACTTCACTAAAATCTACACAATGTGACAGTGGTGTTAAACCTGCAGACCATTTGTATAATCTGTGCTGCAGCTGTTACGAAACAGTTTTGCTACCATGATCTCTACTGTCCTGATACTAAACAGTTAAATCATGAAGTTTATAACCAGTTTGATTCTGTAGTTATAATAGAAGGGCAGACTGAAATATATCATATTATTCAGACTTTCTCACTTCCTACTCATGATTTTGATATTAATTTGCCCAGAGAGTACTAAACAACTATAGAGTGTGACAGTATTTGAAAAATGAACTTTGCCCTCAATTTGTTAACTATTGGAAAGCAGTAAGAGAATGAAATTGTAAATTCTAAGACCTTGGGTTGATAAATTATGACGTGTCGAGTTTCAGGTTTTTTCCTGCAATTACTTCTGGAGATACAAAAATCTAACTTCCCTTTTTTTTCCCCCTTTCTTTTTTTTAAATATCTGTTTTTCAGCTGACTTTGCTTGAAATTGTCCATATTCAGATAGGTCAGGAATTCTTTATTATTTTGTTTACAAGAACTGAAAAAGTTATGCAAGATAACCTAGTTTTGTTTCTTTCAAGAAAATATTATCGGAGATGTTATATCTCAAAGTTACTGAAAATTATCACGTGCACTATTGATAGCTGCACTATGGCGTGAAACCAATCACTGTATCTCCGGAAGTGTTTAACTAATGATCATGAATAAGTACCAATGTTCATTGGAAGTATGTGCAGTTGTTTATACAAAATTTCACCAAAATCCATAAAGGAACCTCTAAACCACTTGGCATGGAATGACCCAACTCTAAACAAGTTTCACTTTCCATTTGCTGATTCTTCTTCTTATTCTGACAAAATGCCAGAGTCAGTGTTAGAAATGCTGCATCTGCATTTGTAGCCAGCCCCACTAGTGGCAAAATACAGTATAACAGTGTCTGTTCCAAAAAGTGAGGTTAAAGGGTCGAACTTTTTTGGTAAATGTACAGGCTTGTTCCATAAATCCATGGCTAGGTAAGAGCAAATTTGACAAACAAGTTTGTTCACAAGGGCCTTAACATTGATCTTGGGCTACAGCACAGATCAGTCTGTCATCACAACTGTGATTTAAAGAAATAACTTATTTTTATTTATTCTATTTGGACGATATTTGATTTAATATATTGTAAATATAGCGTATGGGACATTCCCTTCACATGATACTGTACAAATGACAAAACCAGCATTGATAGACAGCTGTTTGTGCCCTCATTTTCGAATTTTATTGTTAGTTCATGGTTGACTCCAACTGTCAGATTGCCTCTTAACAATGTTGTTTTTGTAGTTATGAAAGTTACTTCACCAGGCTCATACTGTTAGATTACCACTAGGGCTTGCAGAAAACTGTATTACATACTTTGGCGTGGTGACATTTGAGGGGGGTTGTTGTGTTTAATTCATATGTTTGTTTTATTTAAGCTGCTCTTGCTTTTGTATTGTGTAAATTTGATGATTACAAAACATGGAAGGTCTGATAATAGGCATGTAATTACATTTGGTAGCATTGAAATGTGCTATGTGCCTTAATTTTGTTGATTTTTTAGAATACGTAAGGATTTTTATGAGATAAAGTCTATATTAGAAATTATTTTGATTTGCCTACAGGTGGGAACGTTTAATCTTCTCATACTTCTGCCGGATGCTCCTGATCATATAGATGAGCTTCTTGTGAAACTCCCAGGGGTGTCATTCCAGCAGCTGCCACACTGGCTCACATACGCTGAGACGGAAGTTTCACTTCCTCAGTTTACAGCTCTATCAAGTGGACTTGATTTGACACCATTTATGAAACAGTTGGGTGTACGGAGTCTCTTCAATGCAAGTGCAGCAGAGTTAGGATTTGCTTCTGCAAGTGGTGCTCCTCCACTGTATGTGAAATCTATCACTCAAGATGCCTTTTTCTCCGCATCCTATGTTGCGGTTAATTCTGTTGGAGCTGTCTCATCGCACATGGGTAAGAATAAATCTGTATGTTTCCTGTGTTTATTTGAAAGTTCGTTATTCTGGAATATTAACATTTGAGTACATTTATTTATATATTTTTTGCCTTCATTGGACACCTCACTTTAATTAGCAAAAGGTTTATACAAAGACTTTCTATTGAATTAGGAGACTGGTTATTTACATAAAGGGGTTTTTGCACTTGTCTGACCAATATTTATTCATTCTTTCAGATATTCTCTTTCTTTCAGATATTCTCTTTCTTTCAGATATTCTCTTTCTTTCAGATATTCTCTTTCTTTCTTCGTCTGATATCACTCATTTGAATATTAATGTGCTGTCTCTAATATGAGTATTTTAATGGATGTGAATAAGCTTCTTTCTTCAGATAGTTGTTTGATAGACTTATTAATTTGTCTGTCATTTTCGAGACCACTGAGTGTATGAAATGTCACACTAACGAAAGTGAATCAGTCTAACCACAAACTTTGTTTAACTAAAATATTTTTGTTGTGATACATTTGTTATCCACTGCAAATCACAACCGAACAGTCAACTTCCGACCTAATCTAGACTTCGGAATGCTCTACATTTCTTCTAAATCTACATAATACTCTAGTAGCCACCTTATGGTGTATGGGTGGAGGGTAACAGGTACCACTAGTAGTCTTTTCCTTTCCTCTTCCACTTGCAAATGGAGCAAGGGAACAGACTGTCTGTATGCCTCCTATGAGCTGTTTTCATAGCACTTACACATGTTGATTGGATCTACCTGCAATAAATCTAACAGTGTGCTTCTGAGTAAACTCAAGGTCTTCTTTTAGTCTGACCTGGTGGGGATCCTAAACACTCAAGCAGTACTTAGGAATGGGTCGCACTAGTATTCTGTATATTGTCTCCTTTGTAGATAATCTAAACTCTGTAATTTTCGTATACTTTCATGGTGATTTGGTGTCATCTCGTGGAATCTGGTGTACTGCTGGTGGCCTGCGTCTTCCCAACACAATATTGTGACGACGTATTTCGGCATCTTGATTAGGTGTTTCCTGCAACTGATCAGCAAGCTGACTGTGTCCCATATTTATACCTTGGCAGTGTTTGGGTTCCCTATGCCATCCATACCCGCTGTGGCCATTTATGGTGTTATTTATATCTAGTCCATCTTCCGTCTGTGCCCGTTTCCGCTGTTTTCCCCAGTGCCAGCCTTGCCAAGGCATTCCATACTAGGTACATGCCCACCAGGCACATTCCCAACACTATCAATGTGCTTTTGACATTTCTTATGCTGTTGACAACCACTCCAGCTTTCTGTCGTGCCCCTGTCATGCTCCTGGTCTTGTGGGTTCATTATACTCCTACAAGATGCACTCCCTGCTGAATCAGGCTGCTGTGAGAATTGCATATTCTGTTTGTGCACGCCACAGAAATATCCTGTGGTGGTGGCTGCCATTTAGAATTCTGTACTGTGGCTGCTCGTAGGGTGTGTGGTGCTTGAGGTTTTGGGTAGTTGATGTTCCCTCTCTTGTTTGTGATCACTACAGTTGTCTTCCGAGGAGTTAGTTTCTGCCAGGTGCTCCATAAGAGACCTCATACTGTTAATTACGCCCCTGGTTGTCTGAATCTGTTACTGTAGAAGGGAACCTCTTTCCGTTGTTTTGTTTTAGTGATTCTAAATCCAGATTCCATGCCCTTCTGAATTAATATCCTTCTTGATCATGTTCTCTCTTATTTGACCATTTGGGAAGCAGGACATCAGCTCAGTATGGTGTGGAATCTGGCTTTAGAATTACCAAATAAACAATGAAAAAAAGTTCCCTTCTCCAGTAACTAATCTCAAACAACCAGGGGCTTAATTAACAGGATTTAATCTCTTATGGAGCACAAGATGGCAACTGTCTAATCGGGAGACAACTGTAATGCTCATCGAAAACGACAAAAGAGAGAACATCAAACACGCGAAACCTCAGGCACTACGCATCCTAGGAGCAGACATATTACAGAACTGCAGACGGCCACAAATGGCTGCCGTAGGCACAGACGTTGTGGGGAACACCAGACACTGTCCAGGCATCGGCAGTACACCTGATATCATGAGATGTGAATCTAAATTTCATAAAATTCTCCCCTTAAACTAAAGTCGACCATTTCCAGCAGTCGTTCTTCCTGCGAACCATATGTGACTGAAACAGGAAAGGGAGGTAAAGACAGTGGCATGTAAAGTGCCCTCCGTCAAGCACCGTTGGGTGGCTTGTGGAGTATAAATGTAGATGAAGTAATCTCGGTGAAGTTAAGTATCAAAGATCAGTGAAAAGTGGTAATCAGATGCTTGTATAGACTGTCTGGGTCATTAGCTGTAGTGGTAGAGCGGTTCAGACAGAGCTTGCTGAATATCGTTAGTAATTTTCCAGATCATGCCATTTTACTAGGGGTGTCTTCAACTTGCCAGGTGTAGATTTGGAGTGTCATATCAAAACTGGTGCCAGAGACGGATACATGTGACATTGTTCTGGATGTATGGTCTGAAAATTACTTTGAGCAGACAGAGAACTAGCTCATGAGGGTACATCTTTTAGACCTGAACTTATGAAATCAGTTAACACATAGAGGAAGGTATCAGTGATCATAAGACTGTGATAGTATCTGTGACAACCAGTTTTACAAAGAATGTTAAAAACAGTAAGGAGATGATATTGCTTAGAAAGAGTGACAGGATACAAATTTCACAACATCTGAGCAGTCAGCATCAAATATTCAGTGATGGCAGTGAAGATGTGGAAAAGAAATAGAAAAAATTCAAACGAATCGTGTGATATGCGATAAACAAGTATGTTCTGAGGGAGGTCTTACGGGTTGGGAAAGACCCACCATAGTACAATAGCCATGCTAAATAACTGTTACATAAACAGAGAACTTCACCTGAGATTCAAGAGAAGTAAAACCCTAGCTGAACTACATGAAAATGAGCATAAAGAGAGCAACGAGAGAAGCGTCCAATGGCTTTCAGAGTAAAACTTTGTCAACCGATCTGAGTAAAAACCCTAAGGTCCCCCTGCAGGTTCGGGGGTTAGAATAGGCCCGCGGTATTCCTGCCTGTCGTAAGAGGCGACTAAAAGGAGTCTCGAACTATTCGGCCTTATATGATGGTCCCCTGTTGGGTTTGACCTCCATCTCTCAAAATTTTCCGAAGAGCGCGCCGATTGGGGAAGGGCGCCTTACTTGGTGCATTGTGTCAATCTTGCGACCAGACCTTTCGCCAGCTTATACACCGTTGAATTGCAGTCCTGTCCTCTATCCATCTCTTGGGCATGACTGTCTTTCTGCTTGCAGATAACACCTTGCACTGTGCAGTGCCTCTTTCTGCACCGACGGCGACCATGGACCACATGTTACCTAACATCCAGCACGGTAGCCAGTCCGTTGTGGTGGGGCCGCCATGTACCCTGTTGGTTGTAGCCCCCTGACAACACAGGGATCGCTCTACTGATGCCTGCGCCGTTAACTCCCCACGTGTGCCAAGGAGTAGATGCCTATCCTCCTGGGGTATCGGGACTCCCGGCAACGGCCATCCTGCCAGGTGGCTCTTGCCGTGGCTGGGTGGCGCCCGTGGGGAGGGCCTTGGTCGGAGTAGGTGGCATCAGGGCGGATGACCCGCAATGAAGCCTGGTACATCGTCTCTCACTGGTGGCCAGCCGCCAGCAGTCTCTAAGCGTTCTTGGGCTCAGTTTGACGCTCAGAAGTACGATCCGAAAACGTTCCCCTCCCTGGCCACACCGTGGGAGGAACGTAAGTCTCAGGATGGCAGTAGCAGTTATTCGCCCCGCTTCTTAGTTTGTACGAGGGTTGATGGGGAGTCTTTTTCTCTCCACAAAGCCTCAGTTCTTCGTCGAGCATTTAGAGGACAAGTTTGGGGAGGTGGAGGGCTTGTCAAAAATGCGCTCTGGGTCAGTCCTGATACAAACGGCATCCTCTGCCCAGTCACGACGGTTACTCGCTTGTGACAAGTTGGGGGATGTTGCCGTTACGATCACACCCCATAAGAGTTTAAATATGGTCCAGGGAGTTATTTACCATAGGGATCTTCTTTTGCAGTCTGATGAAGAGCTGCGCGCCAATTTAGAGCGCCGAGGTGTACATTTCGTCTGGCGCGTTCATCGGGGTCCGAAGGAAAATCAGATTGCTACCGGTGCCTTCATCTTGGCCTTCGAAGGGGATACATTACCGGAAAAAGTCAAGGTGATGGTCTACCGATGTAACGTTAAGCCCTATATCCCTCCCCCGATGCGGTGCTTTAAGTGCTGGAAGTTCGGCCATATGTCTTCTCGCTGCACTTCCAGCCTCACATGTCGAGATTGCGGACGCCCATCACATCCCAATACTCCATGTGCCCCGCCTCCCATCTGTGTCAACTGTGGGGAGCACCATTCACCTTGCTCGCCAGGCTGCCGAATTTTCCAGAAAGATCGTAAAATCATGGAATACAAGACCCTGGACCGACTAACCTACACTGAGGCCAAGAGGAAATACGACCGACTCCATCCTGTGAGAATGACATCTTCCTACGCTGCTGCTACAACACCTGTGCTAGCCCCGTCTGTTTTTCCAATTGTGGCCGGATCGACGAGTAGTAAACCTCCTCCTGCCCCCTCGCCAGTGGGGGGCTCTACCCACCGGGTTGCTCCTGCGCCACCTACTTCAGGAGCAACACCATCCCACCCATCGGGGATGTTTGTCCCCACTTCTAATCCGGAGACGTGTCCAACTTCTTCTGCTTTTCACGCTCGCAAGGGGTCCCTTGGGTCCCTCCCTTCCCAGGTTTCCGCCAGCGAGAAGCCTGACGACCGACAATGGCGTAAGTGCCCGCAATCGGCTGGTCGTAGGGCTTCACGATCCTCATACGTCCCGGAGACTGAATCGGTGAAGCCCTCCCAGCTGGTGCGACCCAAGGAACGGCGTGAGAAACCCAAGAAGAGCTCTCAGCCCAAGGAACTCGCAGTGGCAGCCATCCCACCGCAACCTTCCAGCTCTGCATCTGAGGATGCGGTGGAGATTCTGGCGTGCGCTGAGGACCTCGATCTCGCCGGTCCATCAGACGCCATGGAAAGCACTATCACAGGTGCTAAATCGGAGGCAGCAGGTGACACAGCGGCGTAATCTCCCTTCCCAGTCCCGTCAAGCCTTTGTCAGCCATGGACAACACCATCCTCCAGTGGAACTGCAGCGGTTTCTTCCACCATCTAGCTGATCTCCGCCAACTTATCAGCCTTCACCCTTTCTCTGCATTGCTCTGCAGGAAACTTGGTTTCCGGCAATGCGAACCCCCGCCCTCCGTGGCTATCGGGGTTATTATAAGAACCGGGCAGCTTATGAAAGGGTGTCTGGTGGCGTCTGCATATATGTCCTGAACTCTCTTCACAGCGAGTCTGTACCTCTCCAAATACCTTTAGAGGCTGTCGCTCTTCGGGTGTGGACGCCACAGGCTGTTACCGTCTGCAGTCTTTTTCTTCCACCGGATGGTGATGTCACGCAGCATGTCCTGGCTGCTCTGATAGCTCAATTGCCTCTACCTTTCCTGTTACTGGGCAACTTTAACGTGCATAACTTTGTGTGGGGTGGGTCAGTGGCAGCAGGTCGAGGCGCCATCGTTGAGCATTTATTGGCGCAGCTCGATCTCTCGATCTTAAATGATGGTGCCTTCACACACTTCAGTGTGGCGCATGGCACATACTCTGCCATTGACCTTTCCATCTGTAGCCCTAGCGTCTTACCATCTGTCCAATGGAGAGTGTATGACGACCTGTGTGATAGTGACCACTTTCTGTCACTGCCACAGCGTCAGTCTTCTGGGCGCCCTAGCAGATGGGCTATGAATCAGGCTGACTGGGACTTGTTCTCCTCCACTGTCGCTATTGAGCCTCTCTATAACAATGCCATTGATGCAGTGGTTCAATCGGTTACCACCGGCATCGTTACTGCCGCCGAATCTGCCATTGCCCGTTCTTCTGGGTCCCTTCGGCGGCGGACTGTGCCTTGGTGGTCGCCTGAGATCGCTGAAGCGATTAAGGCTCGCCGGCAGGCGCTCCAGCGTCACAAGCGACATCCCTCAATCGACCACCTTATCGCCTTCAAACTGCTTCGTGCGTGAGCCCGCTGCATTATCTGCCAACACAAACAGGAGTGCTGGGAGTGGTATGTGTCCACCATTGGCCTCCACGTCACTCCATCGCAGGTCTGGGCCAAGATTCGCCGCCTCTATGGCTATCGGACCCCTGTCAGTGTCCCTGCGCTCTCGCTGAATGGAGCAGTTTGTACTGACTCCGACGTCATTGCAAACCGCTTGGCAGAGCGGAGAGTGAGTTTCCGTCGCAATGGCGGGAAAGTCTTGTTGTCCCCATTCTGAAACCAGGGAAGAACCCTTTGGAGGTGGACAGCTACCGTCCCATTAGCCTCACCAACATTCTTTGCAAGTTGCTTGAACAGATGGTGAACTGGCGCTTGAATTGGGTACTGGAGTCTTGAGGCCCCCTGGCTCCCTCTCGGGGTGGGTTCCGTAAAGGCCGCTCCGCCGCCGACAATCTGGTGAGCCTGGAGTTGGCCATCCGTACTGCCTTTGCCCGCCGTCAGCATCCGGTTGCTGTCTTTTTCGACATGCGGAAGGCGTATGATACGACATGGCGTCATCACATCCTTTCTACGCTTCATGGATGGGGTCTTCGGGGCCCTCTGCCGATCTATAACCCCAATTTTCTGTCGTATCGTACCTTCCGCTTGCACTTCACGGCCTCATATAGTTCCTCCCAAGTCCAGGAGAACGGTGTGCCACAGGGTTCTGTTCTCAGTGTGTGTCTGTTTTTAATAGCTATTAACGGGCTCGCTGCGGCCGTGGGAAATACTGTCTCCGCTTCCCTGTATGCTGACGACTTCTGCCTTTACTACAGCTCTATTGGCATTGCAGCTGCTGAACGTCAGCTACAGGGTGCAATCCGCAAGATGCAGTCTTGGGCTGTAGCGCATGGTTTTCAGTTTTCCGCAGCCAAGACCTGCGTTATGCATTTCTGCCTGCGACGCACTGTTCACCCGGAGCCGCGGCTTTATCTTGACGGTGAGCTTCTTAAAGTGGTGGAGTCACATAGGTTTTTGGGGATGGTTTTTGATGCCAGGTTGACTTGGCTGCCTCATATTCGGCAGCTTAAACAGGCGTGTTGGCGGCATCTAAATGCTATGCGATGCCTGAGCCACACCAGGTGGGGTGCTGAGCGATCAACTCTCGTACGGCTTTACCAGGCGTTAATCCAGTCCCGTCTGGACTACGGGAGTCTGGCTTATGGCTCAGCATCCCCATCTGCGTTGCGGGTGCTGGACCCAATCCTCCACAGCGGGATACACCTTGCCACTGGTGCTTTCCGAACCAGCCCTGTGGACAGCATACTTGTGGAGGCAGGTGTCCCTCCACTGCGTTTATGACGCCAACAATTACTGGCTGCTTATGCTGCCCATGTTTTTAGCTTGCCCGGGCATTCAAATTATCGTGTCCTCTTCCCGCAGTCAGTCGTTCATCTGCCATAATGTCGGCCCCGGTTGGGTTGTCCGATCGCCGTACGTGTCAAACAGCTTCTTTCCTGGCTTGGGTGTTTCCCTTTTCCACCTCCTTTCCGGGCCCCTCTGTGTACACCCCCGTGGTGTGTGCCTCGCCCTTGCCTTTGGCCCGAAGGACTCAGTCCCTCCGGAGGCCTTCCGACGATGCTTTTATTCCATCCTGGCCACGAATCAGGGCTCTGGTGTTGTGTACACTGACAGTTTGATGGTTGCTCGTCTAGTCGGTTATGCACTAACTCTAGGGGACCATTCTGGCGGCAGTGTTTACACTGCTGAGCTGGTTGCCATCTTTCATGCCCTAGAGTATATCCGTTCCTGCTCAGGTGAGTCCTTCGTTATCTGTAGCGATTCCCTGAGCGGTTTACGAGCTCTCGACCAGTGTTTCCCTCGTTCTCGTCTGGTGATGGCTATCCAGGAGTCCCTGCATACTCTCGCCCGTAGCGGCAGGTCTGTGGTCTTTGTTTGGACCCCAGGCCATGTTGGTATACCCGGCAATGAAACTGTTGATCACCTGGCGAAAGAGGCCACCACTGCGCCATCTCTGGAGATTGGCCTCCTGGCGGTTGATTTGCGGGCAGTCTTACACCGCAAAGTTCTCTCGTTTTGGGATGCTGAATGGCGCGGTCTGACCACCCCTAACAAACTCCGTGCCGTCAAGGACACGACAACTGTGTGGCGGTCATCCATTCGAGCCAACCGCAGGGACTCAGTCGTGCTTCGTCGGCTCCGAATTGGCCACACCCGACTCTCACACAGTTATTTACTGTGGCGTGAGGATCCCCCTCTTTGTCGTTGTGGGGCGTCCTTGACGGTGGTCCATATTCTGTTGGAGTGCGCCCTTTTAACCGTGCTCAGGCAGACTTTTGCAATGCCTGACACGCTCTCTGCTCTTTTATCAGATGACTCTGCCATGGTGGACTTGGTTTATGGGGTTTTTATCCTTTAATCTGAGTGTTTTTAAGTGTTGATTCTGGCTTTTAGCCTCTGATTTTAAACTGAGTTTTTAAAGTGTTCTTGGTGGTTGGCTTTCCTCTTTTTCTCTACGGTCGGCCAACCACCGTCACACTGTGTGTTTTAATTTTTGTCTGGTCTCTGTCAGAGTATTTCATGTCCTGTTTAGTCTGCTGTCTTTCCTGTTGTTGGTTTTTTATTCTCTTCGGGTGGTTTTAGTTTTTATGGAACAAGGGACCGATGCCCGTAGTAGTCTGGTCCCTTTAATCCCACAAACCAACCAACCAACCAAAACCCTAATGGGCTATGAAATCTTTACGGGTTATCGGCCGAGTGGCATCATCTTCTAGTCGCAACATTTCAATGGATTGCGTATCCTTCATCTTCAGGCAAAGTGTCGGGATGCTGTCTGCTGTCGTGTTCCTTTTTAGCCACTGGACCGCTATCAGATTCCGACCTCTGACCAATCACATGCTGCGGAATCGTGCTTGGCACCACCAGTGTTTGGGGGAGGGGGGGTTGTGCGCGTGTGGGCGTGGATTCCCGGTGTCTGTTCATATCAGTGCTGGCCACAGTCCCCTTCAGACCGGAGCGTTCTTGCTGAATTTTCCTAATTGCAGGATCTCAAGGGGAACACAGCATCAACGAAAAGCATACCTTCGAATTTGAAGAAACGAAGTAGTTGTGCAGCGCCAGTGGATTTTGGGACTCGGTGATAAAATTTAATTAATCTAGACAGTGATTACCATCTCAGTACAGCTTGGGATCCTGCAATTAGGAAAATTCGGCAAGAATGCTCCGGTCCGAAGGGGTCTGCACTTTCCAGGAAGTGTTTGGAGGGTTAATGTGGAGGATGGCCATGTGGCATCACATGCTCTGCCTGTGAGTGGACATGCGGCCGATCCTTCAGCAAGGTCCGAGCAGGCACACGGGGGGAGATCCACTGTTAGGTGGGTGATGGAGCCCCTTAGGGAAATAGTGGAAAGGTCGGGGAAGAAGGCCAGTGTTCACTCTATCTGCTTACTGGGGGGAGGGGGGGGGGGGCAGGGGTGTATCATCAGAGATGCAGAGGAGGCCCTGCTGGTGGTGATAGAGAGCACTGGGTGCACCCGACTACAAATTGTTGCTCATGTCGGCACCAATGACTCGTGCCGTCTGGGTTCAGAGGTCATCCTCAGTTCATACAGGTGGTTGGCGGAATTGGTGAAGGTGGAAAGCCTCACTCGTGGGGTGGAATCAGAGCTAACAATTTGTAGTATTGTTCCCAGAACCGATCGCAATCCTCCGGTTTGGAGCCGAGTGGAAGGCTTAACCAGAGGCTCAGACGATTCTGTGGAGATCTGGGATGAAAATTTCTCGACTTCTGCTGTCGGGTCGAGAAATGTAGGGTCCACTGAATACAGTCAGGCGTGCACTGCACGCAGGAAGCGGCTACAAGGGTAGCGGAGTATGTGTGGAGTGGACATGTGGGTTTTTTAGGTTAGAGAATTCCCTCCCTAGGCTCGACAATAAGCCTCCAGGTAGTAGTAGGCAAAATGCAACAGGGAATAACACTATTAATGTGGTAATAGTAAACTGCAGGAGCGTCTATATAAAGTTTTCAGAACTGCTCTGATTAATAAACATTCACAATGCCCACATAGTGCTAGGGACGGAAAGTTGGCTGAAACTAAATGTAAACAGGAATGAAATTCTAAACTCAGATTGGAATGTATACTGCAGAGACAGTCTGGACAGTGAAGGGGGAGGCATGTTTATAGCGACAAAAAGTGCAATAGTATCGAAGGAAATTGACAGAGATCCGAAATGTGAAATAATTTGGGTGAAGGTCGTGGTTAAAGAAGGAGCAAACATGAGGCCCCCTGGCTCAGCAGCTGTTGTGGCTGAGCACCTGAAGGATAATTTGGAAAATATTTAGAATAGATTTCCTGACCATGTTATAGTTCTGGGTGGAGATTTTAATTTGCCAGATATAGACTGGGAGACTCAAACGTTTATAATGGGGACAAAGAGTCCAGTGAAATTTTTTTAAGTGCATAATATGAAGACTACCTTGAGCAGTTAAACAGAGAACAGACTCGTGGCGATAACATATTAGACCTTCTGGCGACAAACAGACCCCAATTATTTGAAAAAGTTAACGCAGAACAGGGAATCAACGATCATAAAGCAGTTACTTCATAGATGATTTCAGCCGTAAATAGAAATATTAAAAAAGGTAGGAAGATTTTTCTGTTTAGCAAAAGTGACAAAAAGCAGATTTCAGAGTACCTGATGGCTCAACACTAAAGGTTTGTCTCAAGTACAAATAGTGTTGAGGATCAGTGGACAAAGTTGAAAACCATTGTACAATATGCGTTAGATGAGTATGTGCCAAGCAGGATCGTAAGAGATGGGAAAGAGCCACCGTGGTACAACAATCAAGTTAGAAAACTGCTGCAGAAGCAAAGGGAACTTCACAGCAAACATAAACGTAGCCAACGCCTTGCAGACAAACAAAAATTACACTAAGTGAAATGTAATGTGAGGATGGCCATGTGAGAGGTGTTCAATGAATTCGAAAGTAAATTTCTATGTACTGACTTGGCAGAAAATCCTAAGAAATTTTGGTCTTACGTCAAAGCGGTAGGTGGATCAAAACAAAATGTCCAGACACTCTGTGACAGTAATGGTACTGAAATAGAGGATGACAAACTAAAGGCCGAAATACTAAATGTCTTTTTCCAAAGCTGATTCACAGAGGAAGACTGCACTGTAGTTCCTTCTCTAGATTGTTGCACAGATGACAAAATGGTAGATATCGAAATAGACAGAGGGATAGAGTAACAAAATTGCTCAAGAGGAAAGACCGCTGGACCTGATGTGATACCAGTTCGATTGTACACAGAGTACGCGAAAGAACTTGCCCCTCTTCTTGCAGTGGTGTACTGTAGGTCTCTAGAAGAGCGTAGCGTTTCAAAAGATTGGAAAAGGGCACAGGTCATCCCTGTTTTCAAGAAGGGGCATTGAACAGATGCGCAGAACTATAGACCTACATCTCTAACGTCGATCAGTTGTAGAATTTTGGAACATGTATTATATTAGAGTATAATGACTTTTCTGGAGACTAGAAATCTACTCTGTAGGAATCAGCATGGGTTATGAAAAAGATGATCGTGTGAAACCCGGCTCACGCTATTCGTCCATGAGACTCAGAGGGCCATAGACCCGGGTTCCCAGGTAGATGTTGTGTTTCTTGACTTCCGCAAGGCATTTGATACAGTTCTCCACAGTCGTTCAGTGAACAAAGTAAGAGTGTATGGACTATCATGCCAGTTTTGTGATTGGATAGAAGAGTTCCCAGATAACAGAATGCAGCATGTCATTCTCAATGGCGAGAAGTCTTCCAAAGTAAGAGTGATTTCAGGTGCCGCAGTTAGTGTGTGTGTGTGTGTGTGTGTGTGTGTGTGTGTGTGTGTGTGTGTGTGTGTGTGTGTGTTTTTCTTTCTTTCCACAAACAATACGAGTCTGGAATAGAACGGAGAACCGATAGAGGTACTCTAAGTACACTCAGCCACACACCGTCAAGTGGCTTGTGGAGTATGGATGTAGATGTAGACAACATATTATTTCCCTCTACATACATCTTGCATTGCATAATGAACATGAGGAGAAATTTTGAGAAATTGGAGGCAATACAGACTCGTATCGACAATCATTCTTCCTGTGTACTGTTCGTGAGTGGAACAGGGTTGGGAGGATCAAATAGTAGTACCAATAGTACCCTCAAACACACACCATTAACTGGCTTTTGGAGTATGATGTAGATGTAGAAGTAGGGGTCAAAACAATGCAGTACGTATTTTTTTGTTTGTGCCCAGTTTCACTTTTAAGCTGTAATAAACAGCCTGGAAGGTAATTTGACGTATTAAGTTTGGAGGGAATACTTTGAAATCATGCTATATAAAAAAAATGTTTCATATATAACTTGATACATAATTAATGTTCTTGAAACATGTATAAGATGGGTCTATTCTGGAAAAGATACCAAAGTGTACCTTGTAACAGCAGAGGAGAATGAATTGCTAGGTCACAAGTCAATGAGACTGTCTCACACTGCTATTTTGTGCCAGTGCAAGCAGTGGTTTGAAAATTAAACCGCTGCTTCTTTACCATTCAGAAACTCAAAGAGTCTTCAAGAAGTGTAAAGTCCAGAAGAGCAGGTTCAACGTGATATGGAGGTCCAACAACAAGGCTCGATTGACTCATGATTTTTATTGGATCAATGAAGTGTTTGGTCCTTCGGTGAAAAATATTTGCTTGAGATGAATCTGCCACTCCGTGTCTTGCTTATGAAAATCCTGTGCATTCTCCAGGTCTCCAACACCACGCCCTTGAAGAATTTCAATTAATCAAGATGCAATTTCTAACTCCCAACACCACTCATTACTTCAGCCTATGGACCAGCATAATATTTGTAACTTTAAGAATCACTACACTAAAACACTCTTTAAGCGTTGCTTTGAGTTGACTGAAGTTACCAATCTCACTCTGAGTGTCTTGAAAATACCACTTTAACATCTTTTCCAGCATGAAGATGATCAAAAAAACTTGGGAAGGGGTTACCAAGAGAACTCTCACTTCTGCATGGAAGCAGCTGTGGCTGGAGTGCATTGTCAGATGTGACTCTTGAGGCATTTGAGTCAGTACCTGTGGAGCCCCTGGTCAATAGGATTGTGTCTTTAGCCAAGAGCATGACATCAATGAGCTTGTGGAAGATCACAGCCAAAAAATGACCACCAAAGAGCTTAAGGAGTTGCACCGTGTTTAACAGCAGGAAGTTGTGAAGAGCAGTTAATCAGGAGGAGGAGGTGGCGGCAGCAGTAACAGCAAAGCAGCAATCTTCTGGCACAATAAGAGAAATGATGAAAGCATGGGAATTGGTTGCATTGTACATTGAAAAATCTTCACTCCAATAAAGCAGTGGCTATGCATAGTACAAATTTATTTGATGATAATGCTGTGTCGCATTTTCACCAAGTGTTCAAGCATCAGGATAAATAAATGACTATAGATAGCTTCCTAATAAAAAGAATTAGTTATGTATCATGAATAGTAAAGCACATAATATAAATAAAATAGAAAGAAACTTTCACATGGGAAAAATATATTAAAAACAAAGATTCCAAGACTTACCAAGCGGGAAAGCGCCGCAGACAGCCACAATGAACAAACACACAAACACACACACAGAATTACTAGCTTTCGCAACCGATGGTTGCTTCTTCAGGAAAGATGGAAGGAGAGGGAAAGACGAAAGGATGTGGGTTTTAAGGGAGAGGGTAAGGAGTCATTCCAATCCCGGGAGCGGAAAGACTTACCTTGGGGGGGGGGGGGGGGGGGGGGGGGGGGGGGGGGGGGGGGGGGGGGGGGGGGGGGGGGGGGGGGGGGGGGGGGGGGGAAGGGCAGGTGTACACACACACACACACACACACACACACACACACACACACACACACACACACACACACACACACACACACACACACACACCCACCCATCTGCGCGCACCCCATCCACGCGAGTGTACACCTGTCCTTTTCTTCCCCCTAAGGTGAGTCTTTCCACTCCCGGGATTGGAATGACTCCTTACCCTCTCCCTTAAAACCCACATCCTTTCGTCTTTCCCTCTCCTTCCATCTTTCCTGAAGAAGCAACCATCGGTTGCGAAAGCTAGTAATTCTGTGTGTGTGCTTGTGTGTTTTATTCATTGTGCCTGTCTGCCGGCACTTTCCTGCTTGGTAAGTCTTGGAATCTTTGTTTTTAATATATAAAGCACATAATATTGTATGTATAATTTTCTTTGTATAAATGACACGAATAAGACAAAACCTTTAGTACTTCTTCTGCAAGGAATGCATTGTTGTATTTTGCATTAATTTTTTTATGGGATAAATTGTTTCACCTAACAAGTTTTTCACACTAAGAGTAAGATTCTGGAATGAATTGTGTTCACTATGTGAGGTTCCACTGTATTTGTATTTAGTTCTGCTCTTAAGAAGCATCACGGAAGAAGAGACACTGGTGCACATACAGATCTTCTGCATACATATCTTCTTATATTAATACAGAATGCACGTAGAGCCACCTCAGTTGCATATTTGTGCAACCGAGGTGGCTCTACATACGTTCTGTAATTAAGTTAATGCACGGTTGCTGGACTTCAACCAATAACAATGTTTAAAATTTCAATTCTTTTTATAGTTTACTATTCCAATACGCAAACTATGATTCCTCTTTATTCTAGTATAAACATAACTTCTCCCTTTGAAGGGGAGTGCTAACAAAATGTTTTTGCTTTCGGAAGAGAAAGTTGTAGAGTGAAATTTTTGTGAATGGGTCTGCCTGCATATTGTTTTTCGATGTTCTCTGTCAATCCATTCAGATATGGATCCCATATTGAGCGGCAGTACTCCAGCAGAGAACGGACAAGTGTAGCGATGGCCTTTAGCAGGTCCCTTGCATCTTCTTCTAAGTTGTCTGCCAATAAAACAGTCTTTGGTTCACTTCCCATAAAATTACCTCTGTGATTGTTCCATTTGAAGTTACTAGTAATTGTAATCACTAAGTATTTAGTTGGAGTTTGCAGCCTTTAGATTTGTGTGAATTACCTTTTAGCTGAAATTTAATAGATTCTTTTTAATACACTACTGGCCATTAAAATTGCTACACCACGAAGATGACGTGCTACAGATGCAAAATTTAACCAACAGGAAGGAGATGCTGTGATACGCAAATGATAAGCTTTTCAGAGCATTAACACAAGGTTG